>NC_072854.1:6899925-7508425 GCF_028858705.1 Grus americana | reverse complement strand
ACAAGCAGTATCTTTTTCAGTGTCGCAGCACAAAGAATCTGGTTGATGTTCTTGTTTATTGAAACCTGACTTTCTGTCAACTGCAATACAAATTGCCGTCTAAACAGAGATGTGAAACAGTTAGACAAACAATGGCTACTCACTTTGTACTTATTTCAGTCCATTTCTCACAGAAAAAAAAAAAAAAAATATATATCACCCATGACAATGGTTTTCAACCTTTTGCAATCTGAGGGCTCTTAAAACAAGACTCATGTAACTGTGGACCCCTGCTTAGTCATTCAAGGCAGTGACAATAGGTTTGGCACTGTTTGTGGGCTATTATTAAGTAATATAGTGTGCAGCAAATGATTTTATAACTCCTGATCTTGAAGAGATCAGTTGAATCCATGAAGACACGCTTACATGAAATTGGGAACTGTGGTGCTGTGTCTTCCTTCCTTTTTTAAAGTGTGTGCAAAACTTTCTGATCCCAGACTCATTTTGCTGAAAATCTCTGCTATTTATTTAGTCGGACGCCAGGCCCAAGTTTCCTGGATGAAATCAGGGATTTAGATTTCAGTAAATTTTGCAGTCAACCAGCAGAAGTAATACAGCTTCTCTACAGACCCACATTAATCTGTCTCAGACTACAGGGTACTGTGTCATCTCGTAGCTCTGTAGTGTCCAGACTCTTTAAGTGGAGATTTGGGGAAAGAAAACCTTTTATGCCTGTTTTCAGGAGTGCATTTTAGTGGTTTCTAAGCTGTGCGCTGCAGCAGCGATGCTGTTGCTCTGCAGTTTCCAGAGAAGCAAATATATCAGCATGAAAATGAGCTGGACCAGTTGCTCCCCTGTGGATATGTTCTTCAGCTGAAATGAACATCTTGTTAATGGAAGAAAGCTCTGAAAGGTTTACGGAAGGTGGAGGGCAATGCATTTAGGCTGGTATCTTTCTTATTCTGCTGAGTGAGGTAGTACTATTTTGCTTGACAACTGGGCAGCTATCAGAAAAGGCGGAGGGAAAAGACAAGCTCTGAATTAAATGGACTTCTGGAGTGGGTTTAAATTTGTTCCACTGTTAGTAGAGAGAAATTTTAAGAAGGGCCAGATGCCAAATTGGAAAGGAGTAAAAGCTAAGAGCGAGTCTGCTACAAGCTCAGAAAGAACCTATTTAACTCGTACATTATGTTCTCTTGCGTTCAAACCTGTCCTTTGCTGTATTTCTTGAACAGCTGTACCTTAGGTTCAGTGTTCCAGCAGGCAAGTCCTCTCTTCCTCCTTTAAATCTTCCAAGTGAGATACTGAATTAATCTGCCTGTCATTTGCATTTAAAGAGACTCAGGGCCAGATAGTTAAAAGTGTTTAAGAACCTGGAAACTGAGAGACAAAAAAAGTACCTTTAAAAATCTGGCTCCAATGGCACTCTAAATGGCAGGTTCTTCTGCTTTCCTACTCAGGTCATTCTTTGTTGTGTGTCAGTGGATTGAAATTTCAAACATAACATGTTTAGCCTTTTAAATTTTAATAGGCGAAAAAGAGCAGTTGCATCAGAGTGGGACAACACAAACCAGGCCTGGAAAGATGTGAGTTAAAAAGGATCTGAACCAGAAATACTGGGGTTATTTGATCGTGCCATTTGCTGGAATTTATTCCTCTATTCTCAGCTTACCTTTATGGAGTTGTGTTTGTTGTTGTAGCTAGAATTAACCCCAGTCCCGGTCGTTTATTTTGTTGCTATTGTTCCATTCAGAAAGTCAAAATAACTCAGGGAAAGAATCAGTTGGAGGATGTTGTAACTATCTGCATTATTTAAATAATAATAAACTCCATTTTGCTCTGTAAGTAACCTTTCCTTCCATGAATGCTTATAATCAAAAATCTAAACAAAGGCAGCAGCTACCAGTGGGCAAAACTATTACCATTTCCATAGAGGAAAATGGAAATCCTAAGATCCAGTCCATCTCACTTGGCTTCCTTGTGCATAAATATGAAGTGCTCAGTAAAGCAACCTTCTAACACAGGTGCCTGTGATCAATGCAGCAAGACACATGGCTTGAAAGACCTCTCATTCTGAAGGTCTGCTGAAAAGTGAAGTGGGAGAAATTAGAAATATATGAAAAAAAATGGCTGTCAGTCAAAGATGTATCTGGCTGTACTGTATAGCTGCTTAACTCTGGTGCCTCACCTGTGACTGAGAGCAGTTCTGAGGAGAACTTGGGGGCCTCGGTGGATGAGAAGCTCAACGTGAGCCAGCAATGTGCACGTGCAGCCCAGAAAGCCAACCGTGTCCTGGGCTGCATCAAAAGAAGCATGACCAGCAGGTCGAGGGAGGGGATTCTGCCCCTCTACTCCACTCTCATGAGACCCCACTGGGAGTACTGCGTCCAGCTCTGGGGTCCCCAGAAAGACATGGAACTGTTGGAGTGAGTCCAGAGGAGGCCACAAAGATGATCAGAGGGCTGGAGCACCTCTCCTATGAGGACAGGCTGAGAGAGTTGGGGTTGTTCAGCCTGGAGAAGAGAAGGCTCCGGGAAGACCTTGTTGCAGCCTTCCAGTACCTACAGGGGCCTACAGGAAAGCTGGAGAGGGACTGTTTACAAGGGCATGGAGTGACAGGACAGGGGGTAATGGCTTTAAAGTAAAAGAGGGTACATTTAGATTAGATATTAGGAAGAAATTCTTTGCTGTGAGGGTGGTGAGGTACTGGACCAGGTTGTTACCCAGAGCAGCTGTGGAGGCCCCATCCCTGGCAGCGTTCAAGGCCAGGTTGGATGGGGCTTTGGGCACCCTGGTCTAGTGGAGGGTGTCCCTGCCCATGGCAGGGGGTTGGAACTAGATGATCTTTAAGGTCCCTTCCAACACAAACCATTCTATGATTCTATGATTCTATGACTCTGTCTCTCTATTGACTGACTAACGTCTGTACATAGCAGTGAATCATTCGTTGCTCTATTGGTCCAGATGCCACAGTAGTTGCATTGCTGTGGGCAGCTATAGCAGGTTGATCAAAAAGGACCTTTAGTGCAGGACTGCGCATTTCTCTCCATCACTGGTGAAAAGTTCTTAGCAATATTCAAGGACAGATTCTTAATTCCTATAGATAGCAGAACTATGTATTGTTCTAAAGGTTATTGCTAATAAAAAAAGGGATCAAGGAATATCAAAATACATTCTTCAGCTTACAGATTTCAGCAGTTTAGAAGACCTCAAAATATGCTTATCTCTAGGATGCTGCATACTTTGTTATATTCCTCTCATTCCTTTATGTTCCAGGAAGAAGAACCTCATGTACTTTTTCTCTGTTTCTATGGAATCTGGTACTTACTCTGCTACCCTTCTCTAACGAACGCCTCTATTCTTTTAGAGATGGGGGAATCAGGACAGCATATCATATGCAATCTGTGGATGTACTGTTGATTTATAGAGTTGTGTAATAATGCTTGCTATTTTTTCCTGTTCCTTTCAAAGCAGTTCCTAACATCTTGCTTTCCCTATAAAGCACTCATCTAATATTTGCATTGAACTGGTACTTTTGATTCTGAATTTTCTTTTTGATTCTGAATTCTCTTTTCTTGGTGGGAATTACTAGTTCAGAGCTCCTCAGGGGTTACCTTCCTGAATGGTCATTCTTTCCTTTGGTCCCAGCCCGAGAGTTTGGATTCTGTACTTTTGACCTGTTTATGAGAACAGAACAATTTGTTAAACAGTGCCCTGAAGAACTTCATAAATATATTATTACTTTTAGAAACTCTGTGCACCAAGAGAAAATGACCAAGAGAATGGCACAGTTGCAGCCAAGAAGCAATCCTAAAGCAGACTCTTGCCATTTCCACATACAGTTTTTTGAGCTAATACAGATCAATGTGCATGCATCCTTGCAGGTGTTCTGTTCTAGTTTCTCGGAGAGGAGGGAAAAATATACCCCATTTTCAATTTTAGTGTCCCAAGGATTCATGGGAAACATTAGTGTTGCATCTGAGAAAGCAGAGAGCAAGGTGGTGTAGACCAGATTGTCCCCAGAAAGACTGTGATAATACAGTAAGAAATGGATTTGTGAAGTATCTCCCTGATCAAATAGGATGGAGATGCTCATCATGGGTAAGCCTAAGGGATTTTAGTGAGTCTCAGTGGATGTCCTCATCCCCCAGATCTGCTATGCCATAGCATCTCCCTTGACATGTGATTGCATGGATAACTTGCAATCCATATGCCTTAAGGTGAGAGCAGTAGTCGTAGCAATTGCCGTGATGTTACAGCCTACTGAGATTTCTCTTTCTCTTTCTTTCTTGAAAAGAGGTATCAGAGATTCCCTGGTGGGAAGAGGAAAGAGGGTTTGACAACAAACTTGGAAACAACAACTGTCAGAATGCCTGAGCTGAAAGTCAAGCACCTGGAAAATGTGAATATGTGATACAAGAAAAAAATTATTCTTGAAGAAAATGAGAGCATGCCAGCAAGTGTCAGAAGTGAAAGCATCCTTGACATTGAAATAATGCCAGGTAATGGGAAGACCCAGGATCCAGTTAGAAGTCAGAATGAATGAATTACTTTTTTTCCTGAGGATTTTTTTTTCCTAATCCCACTGTCTCTCATAACCCCCTAAACCATATGAAATGCAGTATCTTTGGAGGGTACGAGGTTAAACTTGTAACAGAATTCATTAATAACCTGTGTCTGTTCCAGTGCAAGGGACAAACTTTGCTTGGAGCTGTGATGGTATAAATCAGGGTCATCTTCCTCTGAGTCAGTGAAAAAGCAGTACTGTAACATCTGAGCGGGTGAGATCAGTATCAAGCCCAAGGTATTTTACCTGACAAATGGTATATTATTTAATGTGCAATTCTCTAGTGTCTCAGAAACTGCTCCGCTCATTATTACATGGATCAGTTTCCTAAGTCTTTCTGCAGCTGCCTTTTATCATTTCAAACTATGTTCCTAAATTCTCCCACCTCCCAGATCCTAAGCCCCTAACAGCTGTGTGTTGTGTGCAGAATGTGAATATTTTTTTACAATATTGGCTGGCTAGGAACCAGACTTTTTCTGAGCCTTGCTTCTTCTTCCATGGGATTATCCTTTTGCATTGCTGTTTTATACTCATAGTAACTTAGCAATATATAATCAGACAGAAATATGTATTCTTTAAAATGAATGGAACAACCTGGGACAAACTACTTAATTCTCAAACAGAATAAGCTTAAACTTTTTATATTTTCACTGTTGTAAAGTAAATACAATGTCACAAAGGAGCTGACAAGAATACACAGAGGTCACAGTCTTACAGAACAAAGGCACTAGTACTGTATTTTAGCACGGGGACAAAATAAGTCTAAGTTAACTATTCCCTTCTTGTCTCTAACCTGCTATTTTAAGCTGTACAAGTTTTATAAGCTAAATCAGGAAAGGCAGTGGAGAATGTACAGTAAAGAACAATGCAGTTATATGACAGGGAGATGGATTAGATAAACCTAAGATATCCCTTCCAACTCTAAAGTCTATGATTATAGAAAATAGTGCATCTGAGCACAGTTGGGGTCTATTGATTTCTATCTCTGGCAACTTAAAATGGCAGAGAAAATTTTCCTTTAGCCCCAACAATTCTCTTCTTCTACATCCCCCTTTCTACTACAAAAATGTAGATATCTGCATATGTATGGGGCCATCTTTTCCAAATCAAATGTTAATTTTTTTCACTGCAATTTTTTTGTTTTGTTTTTAATATTTTGATTGATAAACAGGGCACCTGGGCTCTGCAGCACTTGAATCAACAGGTTGTAAAGTGACAAGAGAGACTGAAATAAAATATATATGAAGCTGGATTCATGATGGTTGGACAGAGGGCAAAGTCACTGGCTGGGATCCATGTTCCAACAGAGGTGGAGGAAGCCCAATGTATCTTCTGCTTTGACAAGAGACAAAATTTCACCAGAACAGCCTATGTTGACCATTAGCAATGGGGCAGTGGGTTAGAACTAGAGGGTCAAGTCATTGTTCAATCCATACACTTGTGAAAGTGATTAAAAAGGCCAAAGAACGCACTTGTACTCACAGAGGGAAGAACAGCCTATTCAGAAGCAACCCAAGCAGGTGGATGGGAGGAAATACATAAAAGTATTGTACTAAGGAATAGTTGAAGTCTTGAGTCTGCTGCGCACGACACAGAGGGCAACTGTGCTAGCTGATGAAAGTCTGTGCAGCCAAATAGAGACTACACATAAAAATTATTCTAGTCAACTAGAAAGACAAATAAGAGACACATGGACCTAAATTCAACTAATTAAATAACAGCCACTTAGATGTTCACATATTTTCAGGCAGCAGACATCCTGAAGTAGAGAGAATAGGTTGAAGGAGTCATGCTTTAAGATTGTCTATTTGGGAAACTTTTGGTGAAGAGAAAAGTCTGGAGGTAGCTGTGTATATACTTGTCTAAATTTACATTAAGTGAATCACAGTGCCTGGTTTTATCTGCCCTATAGGCAGGACTTTTAGAAAAACAGTTTTATAGCTCAAATGGGTATATAGTAATCAGCAGAGTACTGCATGCTTGTTGTTGGGAGAGAGGAGAGGAGAGGAGAGGAGAGGAGAGGAGAGGAGAGGAGAGGAGAGGAGAGGAGAGGAGAGGAGAGGAGAGGAGAGGAGAGGAGAGGAGAGGAGAGGAGAGGAGAGGAGAGGAGAGGAGAGGAGAGAGGAGAGGAGTTCACTCACAGTAAAATCCAAAATCCCAATAAAAAACTCAGCATCACAGAAAAATATTTGGCATCTGCCTACATATGTAGGACAGATGCTATGTATTTATAGGGGAACACTTAAGTAATAATTAAGGTTTCTTCCTCAAGAATGTACAGTTCCTCCTGCCAAAATTAACTGGGAAGACACTAAAGGAGGTGCAGCTAATTGCACAAATACCTGGAAATGTTTCTCTTCTGCTCCTGTGCTGTTTTGGAGCACTACCAAACTATCTGCAAGCAGGAGGCCAGTTGTAACATTGGAATTCAGCTTTAAAATAAGTGGGCATTCAGGAAGTCTAATATTCTGATGGGAATGATTTGCCTGCCTTCAGCCAGAAACCCAAACCTTTATACTGCAGATGTTCACTAGCACAGCAAACAACAGAAAACATCAATGAAATAAATACCCGCTCCCTAGTTAGTATGTGGAACCAAGAGCTGTGACAGTGACAAGTATGTTGATGTGAGGACCAAGACATGGACAATGCTGTGGGTGTATTTTCCTTGGTCCAATTTGTCAATGAAATCCCTGAGAAGAAATCAGTCTTTCTCTGAATTAACCCACACAATCAGTCACCAGGTCTAGGCTGCAGATATCTTTCAGCTGTATTATCTTAAACACTACAGCATTTTATTCTGGCAGAGTGATTTTTTAAATTGTGTTTATTTTTCCTCTCATGAAATCTTGCAAGACAAAGGTAGCAGGAGGTGAAATATTTTGTTCTGATTCTATGCTCTGTTTCAAAAACTCTGTGGAATTTATTTTCTTGGCAGACAGGAGCTTTTACGTTCATCGGACTATGGTTTTGTTTTGTCGCTTTCCAATCTTTGCTGCAGTTTAAACTTTACATAATATGTTAATGCCCGAATCGAGGGTACTTCACTGACTCAGATTCCACAGAAAGTCTGTGTCTGCTGAGGAGGTGGTATGAGACCTGCCTAAATCCAAACTTGCTTTTTCCCCAAGTAGATTGGTGCAGGCGTTGGGTGAACTCTAAAGCAGGGCAGTGCACGGCTCCCTCCCTCACTACAGACTGCAATGCGTGTTCGTATCCATAAGCCTCATCTCTGCTTGCACGCGGAGCAGTGCCCGTGTTATTCTGCGGCCCCAAGGCCAGCTGACATGAAACAGCCCTTCTCTGAGCTACTAAACTTCTCAGTCTCCAAGGCAGGATGGCCACATACAAACTTATTGCTGGGAGCAGTTCCTTGCTCATACTAACTCCCAGCCATGCCTAGGGTTTGTCTGGGACAGTGCTCGTTGAGGGGAGGAAAAGTCAGGCCAGGACCATCCTTACAATTTATTAGTAGAGAGGCTGAAATTGTGGGGCCTCAACCAATGTCCTTGGCACTGTCCAACTTACTAGAATAAATATAGCCTTGAACTGGGTATAGGCACGGCGTTGGGTGCCTGAGTGTAATCTGCACCTTTCAGGAGTGTGTTGGTGTCCTAGACCAACACAAAGGGAAGCCAATCCTACATGCAGCAAGGCATGGTGGGGTAGGTAGGACGTCGGAGGTCCTGCAGACTGTGTGCGCTTCTCACTGGAGGTCTTCTGCAAGCACCACCAGCTCTTTGGAGAGGTGCGTTTGCGATGGGAGAGGGCTGGGCCAAGAGGTGCAGAAATGCAACTGAGCTCACCAGGCAAGGCAGCTCTGATGATTTGTGAAAGACAAGGGCAGCTAACTCCTGCTGAGCTTACAACCAGGCTGGCAACATGCTTTCTCCAGGGCTGGAAGGGTACAGCGAACTATGAAATACTCAGCAGTCATTTTTTTCTGCTGTTAGTGGAGACTGAATTAGGGTAAAATTTCAAGCTAATTGGATCAGCCTCTTAAAATCACTAATAAGGGAAGCACAGTGCCCAGCCTCTTATTGGATTATATATTAGGCATAATGACTGTCATGCAGCAAGTAAATTCCCATTTTTATCATAAAACAGGCAGTGAGAACACTCATTTTTTCTCTTCAGGGAACTTTTTCAATGCCAGCTTTGTAAACTTCATTCAGAGCCAAAGAACAGTTTAAAAATCTAGTAATGGTAAAGAAAGAATTTACAAAAAGAAATTCCCTGCAAGTACAGTGCCATTGTTGTGCTACATTTTCTTTTGAAATGCCAGCAAGAAACAATTAAGGAGCAGCACTTGTAATGTATAATTGATGGTTTGCAGGTATCTAGAAACTTAGAGCAATTAGGCCCAGGGTGCAACATTACTTATTCATCACCATCTGGAACTTATAACTTTATAAGCCCTGCTATAGTTTATGTTTGTCTGGCAGAAATGGCAAGTTTAGCATTTAAGTGCTGCATTATGCTGCAGAAGGTAAATATTTAATAGTGTCCCGACATAATGCAGCTGAGTGGGATAAGATGAACATGTTGTGTGGTCAGAGCATAGCAGCATGGAGATATTGCAAAAATATAAGGAAGAGAATGCCCTTCCGAGAGCAAGAGGACAGAGAATACTTCCAAATAAACCTGCAGCACTTCTATTGCATCAGTACAAAGCTGTGCCATTGATCCTTGGGTCACAGCATGCATTATCTAGTAACAACAGTGATTCAACTTTAGATATGATTCAGATGGGTGAAAGAACTGTTTCTAAGAAAAGCTGAGAATCTCCCACTTCTTCTTTGATGTTAAAGTAGAGGTAGGCTAAAAAAAGGATAGGGAATTTTGGATGAAATGTTTTCTTTTTTAAAAAAATGTCATTTCATCAAGCATCAAACCTGTTCTAGTTCTTTGTTTTGACAAATTTTATTTTACAGCAGCCTTCCAGTACCTGAAGGGGCCTACAAGAAAGCTGGGACTGGAAAGAGGGACTGTTTACAAGGGCATGGTGTGATAAGACAAGGGGGAATGGTTTTAAACTAAGAGAGGGCAGATTTAGATTAGATATAAGGAAGAAATTATTTACTGTGAGGGTGGTAAGGCACTGTCACAGGTTGCCCAGAGAAGCTGTGGATGCCCCCTCCCTGGAAGTGTTTAAGACCAGGTTGGATGGGGCTTTGGGCACCCTGGTCTAGTGGAGGGTGTCCCTGCCCATGGCAGGGGGGTTGGAACTAGATGATCTTTGAGGTCCCTTCCAACCCAAACCATTCTATGATCCTATGATAAATTTCCCACTGGGGAAAAAAAAAAAAAAACCAAACCTAAAAAACAAACCAACCAAACCTAACCTCAACGAAAAACCAAACACAAAGAAAAATAAAATCAAGCCATAAATCCAGAAAAGTTAATTTTATAAGTCTTCAATATTTTCTGAAGGTTGAATTTCCTCCTTGGGAACAGAACTAATTTGTCTTCTTTGTGTTACCCCCACTTAAAACCCAAGAGCAAAACTGTGTGAAATGTTCTTTCTGGATCTATTTCAACATTCTCAAGGTCCTGAGTTCAAAGTCATGTTGAAGAGATTGGCTTGATTCATGACTGGAAACTTTCTGATGGCATTGAAATTCTCATGGTTCTGGAAGATCAGTTTCCTCTCTGCTCTGGTTTGGCAACCCACCCTGATTCAGCTGAGATCACTGGCAGTGGATTGATCTAATCCACCTCCAACCTGCACATAGAGAGGAATCTTGCAGTTAAAAACTACCATTTAAAGAAGCTTGATAAGATTAATTGATTTTTCTGCACTGTTGCCTGTATCACAGATCCTGACAAGTACAGTCAAACAGCTGTAAATATTTTGTGTGTACCATGGAAGGTGATAATGTTATGCTTTAATGGCTGGTCTACATTCCTTCAATGCCCAGTGGTGCAAAACATCTGTAGTGGTAGAGATAAAGGTCCAGTTTTAACCCTTCATATTAAAGAGGTCCATATAGTTGATAACTGGGAACTTGAAGTTCTTCGGCTTGCGGGTGCTTACAACAAGCTTCCTTGGCAGGAAAAGGACACACTGACGAAAATCAACTGAGTCTTGGTGGCTGACTGCAAGTGGGTAACTAGCTATTATGGTCAACCCTTTGGAGACTCACACAGGAAGGTTTTGAGATAGAAGTACCATGCAAATTCTTTGTTCTTCCAGTGACACAATTGCAATGAATGTCACAGTGCAGTAGATTATACTGACGGAGTGATTCAGAAAGGTGTTCTTAGAATCATAGAATCACAGAATGGTTAGGGTTGGAAGGGACCTCAAAGCCCTCACAGTTAGATCTCCCCAGAGCCTTCTCTTCTCCAGGCTGAACAACCCCAACTGTCTCAGCCTGTCCTCATAGGAGAGGTGCTCCAGCCCTCTGATCAGCTTCGTGGCCTCCTCTGGACTCGCTCCATCAGCTCCATATCTCTGCTGTACTGGGGCCCCAGAGCTGGACGCAGTACTCCAGGTGTTGTGGTGTTCTGATCCTGACAGGCCAACAAGTATGGCATTGACCATACTGGATTGGTATTGCCTTATCTGCAATACCAAATTGGATGAAATGATTGTTCACTTTCCTGTCTTAATTTGTTATTTCTGCTTGACTTACCACCTTGCATGTATTATTATTCATACATTTCATTGATTTACTTGATTTATTTTAAATGTCCTTATCTAAATCTACAATTGTGCAAACAAACTGGTCCTTCTTCTGTGACTCGGTTAATACACCAGTAATTTTATTCATTCAAATAGTCCTGACTCTTGAATCAGTGTACACAGGAATAGAGCATGATAATGCCATCATGAGTTTCAAAATGTTGTCTGGTGTTGTTATAGCTCCAATTACTGGAATCCAGTGATGACTAAAATGGTTTAGTTTTCATGGTTATATAGAAAACAAAAACCCCCCAACCTATAAATGCTAAAAACCTGAAAGTGAATGAAAACAACAGTTTTACGTTGATTGTTATTGTTATAATCTCATCATTTATCGGGGCTCCTAACTCATGATGTGCAACTGTTTGAGGATAACAATAATTAGACTCTTCAGTGTTCGACATTTTATCAAACAATATTACAAAGCTAGCTGAAGCTCTAAGCAAATGAGAAAATTGTCTTTGCTTTCTCATGTGCTGTTGTAGCAGAGATTAAAAGTATGCATTATTAGTATAACAGCACGGATTGTTATTCTCTCCAAAGTGCCTTAAGCATCATTTATTAACATCACTAAAACATTTAACAGAACTTTTTAAAACAATTTGCAGTCAAGCGGACTCAGTTTTATTTCAAGTGTAATTTTCACCAGGTAGATGGTCATGTTCAGTGCAGGACTGATTTACATTGGTACTCCATGTTCAGGGGTTGATTAAGGTCTCTTCAGCCCTGACACAAGGTAGCAGCTGCCAAGGTCTCTATTATCCTTTATAATCCTTTTTTTTTTTTTTTTTTTTTCTTTTCTTTTTAAAGTCTGTGGCCATAGTGTCTTGCAGGAGCACAAACCTCTGTGGAGCAGGAAAAGCACAACAGAGCACTTCACTGCTCAAACACAGTGGCTCCCTCTCCATCTTCAGAAGGCATCTACTTTGGTGGTAACCATCCTTCAGGGAAAGGAAAAGAGAGCTTTTCCTCCATCAGTTCAGTTTGCAAACGGCAGGGCCATGAAGCGCAGCAGAGCCCTGCATCCCTAGGACCCAACGCTATGTCATGGCTATGCTGCATATGGCACTGCGGGTGCCTGAATCCAATGGTATCATTGCTCTTCAGAGGAAGCCCAACACTTCCCAGAGCTCCAGAAGTCAAAGGATGAGCATGTACAGCTAACTTGTCATGGGGGATTCATCCTGCTCCTGCCCTCGCTCAGGGGATTCCTATGTGATCAGGTGCATCTGAGGGGAAGATGCGTATTTCTGATTACTTCCCACCACTATTGAAAATCTGCAGGGAAAATCTCCCTGTGAACTACAAAACATATTGCTGACCAGCCTAGACACAGCAGAGATGAGTGAGCAGCTCTGTATTCCTGTTTTCCCACGTGGCTGCATGCCAGCTGGGGTGGTGGATCAAAGCATTCGACACTGGGACCTGCAACATGGGAAGTTGACCGTAAAGGAAAGACACTGTGAGGCAATTGCAGGTGCTGAGGATGGCTGCAACAGAACTTGATTTAGAGGACAAAATTATGGTAACCAACAGCTTTTAATATAGCCTTAGAATACGCAGGATGGACACTCTCATGTCCCAGAATAGCCCTTTCTATAGATGGTGGGGAAAAAAAGAAAGAAAACAAAAAAGTAATTTGTAAACATCTTCCAGGTTTGCATTATTTATGTAGAAGAGCTTGAATGGAAACATTCAGACTAAAGGGGTTTTGTCCATGGTGATTGTCTATGTCACAGACAAATGTAGGAACAATTTCCAGCCTATTCATGAACTAAACTTCTACAGCAGTATGTTGGGTTTGCATGGCAGGGTTTTGGCGGCGGGGGGGCTACAGGGGTGGCTTCTGTGAGAAGCTGCTAGAAGCTTCCCCTGTGTCTGATAGAGCCAATGCCAGCCGGCTCTAAGACGGGCCCGCCGCTGGCCAAGGCCAAGCCAATCAGCGCCTCTGTGATAACATATTTAAGAAGAAGAAAAACACTTAGAGAGAGAGAGCTTTTGCAGCCGGAGAGAGGAGTGAGAAGATGTAAGAAACTCTGCAGACACCAAGGTCAGTGCAGAAGGAGGGGGAGGAGGAGCTCCAGACACCAGAGCAGAGATCCCCCTGCAGCCCGTGGTGAAGGCCATGGTGAAGCAGGCTGTCCCCCTGCAGCCCATGGAGGAAGGATGAGGGGGTGTAGAGATTCCACCTGCAGCCCGTGGAGGACCCCACGCCGGAGCAGGTGGAGGCACCTGAAGGAGGCTGCGGCCCGTGGGAAGCCCACACTGGAGCAAGTTCCTGGCCGGACCGGTAGACACGTGAAGAGGGGAGCCCACGCCAGGGCAGGTTTGCTGGCAGGACTTGTGACCCCGTGGGGGATCCCACGCTGGAGCAGTTTGCTCCTGAAGGTCTGCACCCCGTGAGAGGGACTCCATGCTGGAGCAGGGGAACGATGAGAGGAGTCCTCCCCCTGAGGATGAAGAAGCGGCAGAAACACCGTGAGATGAACTGACCGTAACCCCCATTCCCCGTCCCCCTGTGCCGCTGAGGGGGGAAAGT
Organism: Grus americana; assembly: GCF_028858705.1. Taxonomy (NCBI): domain Eukaryota; kingdom Metazoa; phylum Chordata; class Aves; order Gruiformes; family Gruidae; genus Grus; species Grus americana. Next base: position 7,494,652 of record NC_072854.1, on the reverse strand, counting down.
TGAAGCCGGGAGTGAAGTTGAGCCCGGGAAGATGGGAGGGGTGGGGGGAAGTGTTTTAAGAGTTGATTTTATTTTCTCATTCCTCTACTCTGTTTTGCCTAGTAATAAATCAGATGAATTCCCTCTCTAAGTTTGGTCTGTTTTGCTCATGACAACAATTAGTGAGTGATCTCTCCCTGTCCTTATCTCGACCTGCAAGCATTTCGTTATGCCTTTTCTCCCTTGTTTAGTGAATGAGGGGAGTGAGAGAGCGGCTCTGGTGGGCATCTGGCCTGCAGCCAGGCTCAACCCACCACAAGCAGAAATGAAAGCCAGGCAAAGTGCTGTGTGCTTACACCAGAGACCTGCACTCCTTCTGAACGGCAGCCACAACCTCCTTCCAAAATAATGAAAAAGCTCCTTGCTTTGCAGGGGGTAGCATCCAGAGTCAGGTTTGAGATCTTTCCTGCTCACCCCTTCTCTGCTGCAGTGATTGTGCTGGCTGTCAGTTACCCCGCTGCTGTACTGACCACAGTAAATGTAGGGAAAGTACAGCGCTGATTGAGAAAAGGCAAGCAAAAGTACTCCAAAGAAACTTAGCAGGGACATTTGATTTTTTTTTTTTTTTCATTAGCAAATAATGACATTTACTGTCAAGAGCTGCTGAGGTCATCAGCTGCCCATCTCCTCCATCCGGTGTCCCCTGGCTATTTTTGATCTGATTCCCTTTCATCAGGATCTAGAGATCTGTGCTGTTCTCTAAAATTTAGCTATTGCATCACTTTTCCTTGTGCAGCATTTGTTACACAACTTTTTTTTTTTTTCCCCAGCCTAGATTTATTTGTGAAGGTCACAGAGGACTGGCTGTGATAAGAGCCCAAAAGCCTTCACTTTGCTTCTGAATTGTTCTTGTTAATTCAGTGCTGATTGATACAGCCCTGGAGATCAAAGTCTCCTATCCCCCATGACAGCTCAAGCTTCCCCTCAGGGCACTTTTGGCTTGACCTAGAGGTAGTACAGGTTCCAAATCCATTCAGTCCTTCACCCTTTTCAGATGAATCTCATTGCAGTAAGTTTTGGTAATGGTTTTGTGCTGTGAACGTCTGTTCTCCTGAAATTAAACTGTCATCTAACTCCTTCTGGTCACTTGGCTGAACTCAAATCACAGCTGAGAGCGCTCTGGAAGCCAGTTCTATTATTTTTCATAATAATCCAGTTGCTGAACTGCCCTTTGAATCTTCAGGCACAGTCACTGTCAAATTTACCACCTACAAGAAAAGTGGCATCGCCTTTCAGTTCATCTGTGTGCAAGTAATATTACTTGTTTAAAGCTACTCAGGGCCTGGAATACTTCAAAATCTATATATAAGGATGTAGATGAATATTACCTTTGAAGTAGAAAGACTAGGCTGCCTCAGATAAATGACTTTTTCACGTGTACAAATCAAGTAGTTCACAGTAACAGAGCAACAACATGGCCACAGCAAGTCTTGTTGGGTCAGTCTGTAGTTTATCACAGAAACATCACTTCCCCTTGAGTACTTCTAACTATGGAAGGTTTTTTTTTAATTAAAATACATTTATTTTATGTGTCTACAGATACACACACAAATATACAATTTAATAAGACAATATCCATCTGTTATAGACTAGGCACGCAAGAAAATCTGTTTGTGTGAATTTAAACCCTTCTACATTTGCATTGGTGAGCAGAAGATACTCGTGCAATTTTCTTGTGCTTTCATTTTGAAACAATAATGCTACTGTTATTATTTAGACCCAGATCTATCTAATTTTTTTAAAAAAAATATATTTAGTAATGGACACAGATGTCATTTTACACTGTGAACTAAATTTCTTCCAAGAAGTTAGTCTTGGTGCTCGAAGACCTGTAAAGCACTTTTTGTGCAGCTGGATTTCAATAGTTTTTGGGCATTGGAAGAAGTAAGTTTTCCTTGGTTTTGCTGGAATCCAGGGACTGCAGGGCTACTTTACATTTGTGAAAAAAGTGCTAAGGAAAATGCCTCTCCACACTTCTCCACATAGGCAGGGGACCATCACCCTAATGTGGCTGTGAGGAGCATCGGCATGGTTCATGGGGTCTGCAGTACGCACGCATTTGATGGACACCGTCTTGGATGACGCATGAACAGCACAAATGACTACAAGATGCTGAAAGCTAAATCTGAAGGCAGGAATGGGAGCTTACCAGGACCTTACTAATGACAGGAAAGAGGTAAGTGGCCAGATGCATAACACAAATGGTCCCTCAGGGACTTCCCTCTCTTTTTGATCTACAAGTAATAGTGATACGATGATCTGATAAATACCTGATGATCAAGAATTTTAATAATTTACTTATTTTTGAACCCACCTTTGTGGCAACTCTTCTCTCCTTCAAAGAATGTTGCTGAATGTCCCTATGGCCAGAATGGATCCTCTGTCCTCACATTTGTAAAAAAAAGTCCCTGTCAGACAGTTCTGATTCTTGAGATCTTAGTTATGGAAATGAACATCAAAGAAAAAAATGTACTTTATATTCTTACAGTCATAGCAAAAGCATCTCTTTTTCTTGTTTCATAAGTTGTCACAGAGCTGTGAAGAAAAGGTCTTTGGTTGTCACTTTTGCTCTTAAATCTTAGAACAGAAATAAGTAAGAAATCATTGGGCTGAGGCTGGGGCAGTCTGGGAGACACAGTAGCTAATTACTCTCCAAACAGATGACCAAACCTGGGGACAGAGCAGCCAGAAATAAAATCTGGTGCACATTAATGTTTTTGTTCCCACTTTGCCTTTGCAAACACAAAGCTTTTCCCTTAGACCTCAGTGTTTTTAGCTTCATCTCTGAAACACAAATTTATAATGAAGGCTGTGAGGATGTCCCAACAGAATGAAATGCTGCAAGCACACACTTAATTATAAGAATGTGCTTGGGTCTGTCCCTGTTCAGCAATGTTGTGTCTGCTCATGTTCAGCTACCTTGAGGCCTTATTAACAAATGTACAGATTTATACTAAGGCTGTCTTTTTTAATGAAGGTGCATGCCCTTGGCTTTCTGCAATCCTATCCAATCTAGACTGACTGAGATTTTTGTGTGATGAAGAGTAAAAGACTTTCTATCCATTCCTTATCTGAATTAGCATTGCTCCAGGTTTGATTAGAGTATGTTGTTTCGTCACTGTTCCTTCCAAGTTCATGGATGTTTCTTCCCGACTTCTGTTTTTATGATTTCTTTTCTGGAAACACAGTATAGTTTCCTTTTTCTTTTTCTTTTTCTTTTTCTTTTTCTTTTTCTTTTTCTTTTTCTTTTTCTTTTTCTTTTTCTTTTTCTTTTTCTTTTTCTTTTTCTTTTTCTTTTTCTTTTTTCTTTTTTTCTTTTTTTCTTTTTTCTTTTTTTCTTTTTTTATTTTGCTTTCTTTTTTTAAAAAAAAAAAAGAAATTGGAAAGTGTCCTGATATTTGCCTGCTGATTAAAGAGACATGGTTTCTGTTTAGGAGCAATATTAAGATATTTACATTCAAAGTCGAAACAAAAATATGTTGGAACTGTCCAGTAACAACACTTAGTTTCCTGCCCACACAGCATTTCCCTCTTTTATCTAGCTATGAGGATACTACAGGCAAAAGTTCTGTGCAAGGTCTAGAGACTATCATTGTGTTTTTCAGTCTATTTGCACTGGCAGCTAAGAGTGTTGAAAGGTAAATTTTATTTTTTATGGATAACTGGTGCCCAAGCTGCCTGGGACAGCGTATTGGAACCTATCTATTACAGATGTATTTGCATTCTTGTGTACATCTAAGTATGAGCATTAGCAGCCTGACACCTCCTTTGTTGCAAACCTAACTCTATTTCACACTTAGCAAGATTTCAAAATTGAAATGAGAATAGCTTAGGTAAATAGTTTACTGTTGGGCTCTGCTCAGTGGCAGGTAGACATCCAGACACGTAGTGGCAGGTAGACACCCAGGCACACTGGTGACAGGTCTCCTGTGATCAGATCTCCCTCCTTCACCTGGCAGTTTTCGCAGGCAAGGGAAATTGTTTTTTCCCCAGACCAAAGCCAATTTCCATCTCTCAAGAAAATATGAGCAGCTCCTGTGTCATGAGGCCATGGGTAGGCAGGGATGCCTCACCAGATGGTATGAGACTGAGTTCTGTATCTTAACCATACCAAACATTTCTAAATAATTACAGAGACAGTAATTCCAAAGGCAAGCCTGGAGAAGCATAATGTTATTTTTTGACTGCTTTCTTAGCTACCTTTATTGAATATAGGCTGTTGTAACAGATGCGGGCATTCAGATTGACATTTAATTTATCCTCTAAATTAAAAAAAGGATGATAGAGTTTAGTCCCAGTTAAAAAATGCCAGCACCCTGTCACTAAGCCTTACTTCTATCAAAGTCACATTAGTATTCAGCTGTTTACAATTAGCTGAGCTTCCCTTGCAAGCTACCTCAATAAATAGTTTAATAGCAATGAAAAGAACATGTGGCAAGGAGGGCCTGCCCTTCTTGGGGAAGAACAATTAATTATGTGAGAAATTAAGCTGCAAACAGATTACTTGAACATTATATTTCTCTTGATTTTAAGTAATGAGCTGAAAAATCTAATCAATGTGCCTCCAAGGGAGCAGTACTCTCGGGCTAGAGCTAACACCACTTGGTCCATCTACCTGGAAGATTTCTGACTGATATGGCATTGTGCTGTTATCTGGCTATGCTTAATTAGAGATGTCAAATCTATACATACATATTCTACTGAGCATTGAGGACATATATAAATAAAGACTTTGCAATGAGGACATGCTGATCATACTGAACATAGCCTGAATAGACTGGTGTGTAGAAAAAGGAGAAAGAAGCTGATATGAAATTAAATAGTTCATATTATTTCAAAATCTGTTGTTGGGTTAATATTTTGTTTCATTAAAGTAAGCCTAACACCACAAACTCATGCCAACAACAAATAAGCTCATCCCAGAGATAACAGAAATGTTGTAAAAGTTAGACAGAAAAACAATTTAGTGTTCTCTTAACTGGTATCTGTGCTCTTGATATCTGCATCCTGGCAGATCCCACTAGTGCTCAGACTCTTTTGTTACCTTCAGTATTTCTTATGAACTATTACGGAAACTTCTAATCGGAAACAGTATGCTTAGCTTTGTGATGCGGTTTCACAAATCACACAATCAGACCGCTTAACATGGCATGACGGATGACAAGGGGCATGTTACGGGCTGTATCTGCTAAAGGATATCTTTTGCACAGCACTCACTAGTCCTACACAGCATTCATTTCATGCAATTATCTGCCCATGTCCAGTGGTTCTGGATTTTCATTAAAAGCGCCATTCCTTCCAACACTGGGAGTATAATACATGATCTGGGCTACTGCAGAGGGCTGTTTGTGGCAATGATCAAAAAAATATTCAATATCTGAAGTTAAAGCTTTGGAGCCAGAAGCTGTGATTGTATATTCTACTAAGAGGATAAATTTTCATCTGAGATTCCTAGTCAAAAGACATATCAAAAAAGCAGAAAAGGTTCATGTGAATTGTGACATGACATAGCTTAGAAAACATGAAATTAAAATAGTTCATTGCTGTGAACTCCTGGGAATCTACAGAATGACAAGGAGGCAAGAAGGACATTAGACATTTTCATACTTTAATCGACAGGAAACTCTGCCTGTTACAATGATGATGGTCATATATTCACTAAATAAAATGTCCTTTGATTTCCTAAGGACATTCTCCCAGGACAGTGAATGGTCTGTGTTAAACTCTCAAGGACTCAGACTCCAAAAAAAAATATGAGGTACAGACTTATGTGCCAATTGGGGATCAAAATTTGGCCTAGTCCCTGAAACAGAGCATATATAAATTTAAGTAGATGACATTTTCACTGAATTTCACACCTGCTTTTCAAACTGCTGTCCTCAGAAAGCTTATTAATTGGTCAGGAAATTCTGTTTGTCAGGAAGAAGAAGCCCAGTGGTGGCTGAGAGGACAGGAAAAGAACATGCCACATGCTACAAAGAGCTGTAAAAGAGTTCAAGGGTGGGAAATGAAATGAGGAAATTGAAGGAAAAAAAATCATGGTGAAGGGAGAAGTGATATTAAAGCTATTGCTCTCTCCATGCATGTTAAATATGCACAATGAAGACAGATTGCTCATAGCAGGGTTCTGGTACTAGAATATTACCGTATAATACGTCCAAATGAAAACATGTAACAACTCCGAGCCGTAGTTTTATAATAAAGTTTCTCTTGGCCTAGTTTTCGTCCTCCCCCAAGAACACTTTATTTTTCTTACCACCAATCCGTAAGACATAGAAGAGGTCAGGTTTCCAGAAAAACTCTTCTCTCCTTGCAAGTACCCTTAATAAACTGAAAATAATGACATCTGTGGAAGTACAGATGCACTGACAGTAGAGCACATATTAATTAAGGCAGTTTCACAGAGCAGCAGTTTTTGTTGAAGCTGGCCATTTTTGTATGCTTTCATCCCTTATAACTGCCTGTTTTCCCAGGAGACATCTTATCAGACAAACATTGTTCTGGCATCCCAGAACATGACAGACTGTCATTAGATAAAGGAGAAGGTTAATAAAATAGAAATCCAGGTTACAAGCAATGTTTTAGCCAGAGGCATCCCATGGGTTGTGGTGAAGCAAACAGCAGACTAGTCAAATGCAGCAAATTACAGTCAGCAGAAGAGTGCCAAATATCCAGCTCTTATTCTATAATTTGCACATGCCAGCAGAATCTCAAATAATTCTTTTTGTTGAGGTATTTGGACTGAGTTTCCTTCAGTCTGTGGATTTCCATTTCAGTATCCTGATAGTCTGAGGAACCCAGTAGGGTAGGAAAGGGTCCCTCAAAAGTTATTATGGGAAGATAAAATAAGCAGGGAGGGCTTTTCCCCCCTTTCTTCTGTTTCTTTTCTTAAAGCATTTTTGGAAATGCCTGGTAGAGCCCGTGGGTGTCAAGTGGAATCACAGCACATGGGCCTATGGCAGAGCAGGATTGCTTCTCTGGCTCATCTCTGATTGAACAATTTTCTATTTGATTGGGTTGCAGGGTGATGGTGGGAACTGCAAATATTTATGCAAAGGAAGCATCTTTTTCTGCCAGACACTCTTGAGACATACAGAAGTGACCATTGGCACCAGCCCTTTGAGTAGGATGGAAATTAAACATTCAAATGAATCAATGTAATGAGGAACTGACATAGCTTAGTGGTTTGGAAGATTTTGGCTGGAGATTGGAAGCGTCACTTTTTTTGTCTTCAGAGATCTCAGAGGAAGATTAGGATGGGGGAAGAGAAATAATTCCAGCCGTCATCTGTGTAACCGGCGCAATGCACTATGTTTTCTGATCTTTGCAGCAATATCGAGCCTTCAAAATGTATTTTAAGAAGAAAGTAGTGATAAAGTGATAAAAGGAAAATAAAGCAAAGATTTGGATTGTGTAGATTTTATAAGACCATTTACTCCTGTTTTGAGAAAGGAAGAGGGAAATTAATGTCATGAGCATTTACAGTGAATTAGGTCCAAGATGGAGAATCTTAAGGAGAAAATATGGAAAGTTTATTGCAGAGGTGGAGGAAAATCTTTGAGTGGATCATAAATGTGTTTAGTGTCAGTGCTGATTTACAGTAACTGAGGATTTGGCCTTACATATCCATCCTGGCAGATTTGTCTTAACTCTTCTGAAGGAGATTTCCTGTTTCTCCACTTGGTTTGCTTGTGTGACTTGACTTTGCAGCCCTTGTTGTGCACGAACCGTGGCAGCTGCCATGCGCTGCTGATAATAGGTTCCTTTAGTAATATTCAAAAAACCTCTCCTCCCTTCTGATGGAAACATCCTCTACCAGAGTCAGCTGGAAGGCTGACTTCTCTGTAGTTGTAAGAAGTTGGTGCATCTGTGGATGGGAGTTCTGAAAAGCTGATATGTTTTAATTTTGTTCCCTTCAAAGTCCCTGGCAAAACTTGCATGCAGTATTTTAAAAGCAGAACTATGTTCATGTGGGGCTTTGCTGAAACTTCTGGTTTACATCTGAGTTGCACAGGGCAGGAGAAAAGAGCAAAAAACAGTCAGAGGAGATGCTGGAGAGAAGTACTCTACATACAAGATATATCTTTATTTCTTAAAATAAGGAGGATAGGTGCAATTCTAGTGAATGACTGGGAAGGAAGACAGGAGGCGACTGGCTACAAGAAGGGGAGAAACTGAAATGACAAGGAGGCAAAAGGTTTTTTTAAATTGCAGTTGTGTCTGTCAGGAGATGGGTCCAGTCTCCCCAGGATGGTACAGCAAAAAAATAATTCTACCGTCACTGTCATCTAGGTTTGATATAAATGTCCCATACAGAAAAACATGCAACACTTCTCTCCCAGGAGACTGATCTTGAAGACACTGCCAAAATTAATGTCTACACGCATGCTTTAACTCATCCTTTCTCAAATTTCACACCTGTATTTGTAATCATTCCGTAGTCAAACCTGGAGCATTTGGTGTCTACACTTTTCAAATGCATGGACCTCCCCCTCTTACCTTGTACTGCTGCTAATGAATTATTTTAACCCCTACCTTGCCAATTTTTCTTCATTGCTTACAATTTCTCACATCCTTGAGGCTGCTCTGCACCTCACTTCTAAACTGATGTCAATGTCTACACATTTATTAGCCCATGTCGCGTCCACTGAGACCATCGTGGTATTGCCTAGCTGCTTGGATAAATCAAGGCAGGAGGAGGGGGAGTGTGAAAGGTCTCCAGGACGGTGGCTGTGACGCTTGTGTGTGTATCTTAGCTCAATGCGGGGAAGTGCTCTGGTACCACAGTACAGCTGTGTGGAGAGAAGAGTTAACATTACTCTTTTGCTGACTGCTGTACAAAAGAAGAAGGAATTCAAACAGAAGAAATATCTAAAAGAGAGCAGACCAAACCCTCCCTCCAAGTCTACCTTTTATAAAACTATCGTTTCTCTGTAAGTTAAAGTTTTAATGGCAATCTATTCAGCAGAGTGTTTAGGTATGTATTAGCCTTCTGGGTGTACTCACGGCTCTCGATAAGCCCCCTTTATCTCTAAGCTGGAATGAAGTAAAGCTTAAAGTGTTTCCCTTAATCAGAACTTCAGCATATTCTGGAAGGTCTGTGTAAAGACTTTGTTGTCTTGTCATAGTTTACCTTATTCCCCCTATCACTTCCTGGCATTGCTTCTTTTCAGAAGAAAGAAAAAATCCTCTGTATTTTGCTACTGCAAAATCATTTTGATTAGATATGCTGGTAGAAACTGGATATAAACAATGATACGTATATATAATCTTTCACAAAGGCAGTGAGGATCCATCTATATGGAATTTTCTGCTCTCAGTGGAAGTGCTAATTGACATTTCCTTGTTGCTGCTGCATTATCAGCAGTCTGCAAGAAGAGAAAAAGTACCGTCACGCAGATTTGCTGCAGAGAGCAGCATGCTGCAGGATGAGGACGCTGCACAGTAATTTCCTTTTTATCCTTTATTCTTTTAGCTTTATTTTCCTTTTATCACTGATTGTGTATTAGACATGGAATAGCTCCTGGACGAGGTAAGCATTTCCACTGTGAAGGGTTCAATTAAAGCCCGGTCCTTTTAGTGGAGGCTTACAGTACTGGCCTGTGACATATAGGCAGATGAACAGGTTACTAGGTGGGGAACCTGGAGTTCAGCAGCTACTCCACAGTCATTGGCCTTACACAAACCCTTACTCTACAGCAACCCAGAATATAGGTGAGGTAGCTCAGTATGCATGCATGCTCCTACTTAGCTCCTATTTTGAAGTACAAGAAGGCATATAGACAGCTACAGTAGTGATCACAACTGACGTTCGTACCATAGCTTACATTTTCATTTGCCTGCATCTCAGGTTTAATACTTAAATTGAGGCAACTGTCTATTAAACAAAAAAAACATTAAACAAACTGTGAATCATATACACCATAGAAGAAAAAAATCCCCACCCATATAGATACTGAGTACTATAGATGTGGGAGCATGGTCACTGTGGGAGTAACTTAAGCTTTTCTATTAGCTAATCTCAAAGGACTTAAGCAGTGATTTAATCACAGTCTCTCATACCTACAAACAGAGAATATTTCTTGTGGTTCTAGATGTTTCATTACAGTGGAAGAATGTTTAAGAGGATGCAACACCTAGAACTGAAGCTAGACAAATAGAAATAACAGAACTTACATTAGGAGGAATGACCATTGTAACAACTTCAGAAGCACAGTGCACTCTTTAAGACTGAAAATCTTTCACAAACTGAAAGCTTTGAAAGACTAAAATACAGACACTAAACTCAGCTAAATAAATTACTTCATGCAGAAATGAAAGTAAGATTCTGACACCCTGTGTCCAATGACACATGGGAAATCAGAAGGTGCAATTGTGATGATTATTTTTGTCTTTCCCTCTCTTTGAAGTATGTTTTAGTGAAATCATTTAATGAACAAGATTTAAAAATATTTTACATTCATAATAAGCATTTCTGCAAGATTCTTCAAATATTGAATGAATTTCACATAGATTTCAAGCCCCTTGACTTAAGGACATAGTTTGCTGAGCAGGTCTATTTGCCCAGCATGAAACAGATGTCTTGTCCTTAGAAGACACTGTATTTTAGCACGAATGCAGTAATTTAAAAACATGAGGCCAGCTTTAGGATTTTGACTCTTTTCTGTCTATCTCTTGCACTAGTACCTTCCCTTTAATTGACCCATCTTCTTTTTCAACTCCAGTTTACTAAAATACTTTTAATCTTTTGAGATTAATAGGACATATTTACTGGCATACCACATGATATTTTGATAGATGAAAGACTTTTCAAGTTCTGAAATGTCTTCTAACATTATTTTGGAAAATCAGATCTTAAAAATAATTTGATCTAGAAAGACCTAGAATAACAAAATGTCCTGCTTGCATTGCTTGCTAAATTAGTTTTTGTATTATCTGGAAGGCTGAACATTAAGAGTTATTTACTCTAAGTTAGGTGTTGCTACAAAATGTGGTGCTGTGTATGTATATTCAAACTAGCTCTAAGTAAATTCACTTGCAACGCAGTAAGGCCACATCAGCTAAGTAGGACGCTTTAGCACCGCAGAGAACTAAGCAACACATGTTGTTTAATTCCTCTGATACCCAGTCTAGTCCACTGACAGGTTTTAAGACTGCTTAGAAAGCACAGCATTTGAATAATATATTATCTAGCAAGTGTTGTACAACCTGTTCAGACTTAGATCATCCAGTTACGTTCCACAATTAAAACTGTCAGAAGTTCAATCACCACAAGTAGAGCATATTGTGAAATTTGGGCTTTGTACAGATAGCCAGCAAAACCTTGATGGATACCACCTGTCATTGTATTCCCTTTTGGGGAAAAAGGTACTATGCTTTCTGTTTCTAAAGAAGAAAACAGGGCAATGCAAATTAGTAAAAAGTGGAATGAATGAGAACTTTATCAAAGCTGTTCTCTTGTTCAAACTCTTACTCAGATGAACACAATTTTGCAGAGTTTTCCATGAGGAAATATCATTTGAATTAAACATTATTTTTGGGTTGTTGTGTAATCTAAGGAAAAAAAAAGCTTAAGCACTTATGAGCATTTGTTCACAAAGATCCCATAAAAATGAGAAATCTTTTAAAACAATGCTATTAGGACAGAATAAAAGGATACTTCAGATTAGATGCTACTCAATTCCAAGATTCTGTTTTATCTGTAAGTGCAGCCTGCAGGCTTAAAATCCTTGCAAAAAATAATTCATAACAGAATAGCTTTCTATGTGAATCTTATCACGGGGTACACTACTCCATATGCCTAAACTATTTTGGCAACAAGCCTTTTTAAAAGCCTCAGCATTGGCATGACACTGATAAAAATGAATGATTTACAAAATCATATTAACATTCATAAAGAGGAAATGAGGAAAGTTCTTGATTAAAAAGCTGTTTTTAATTAACTAGGGTCTAAATATTAGCTTAAAGCATGCTGATACATTTGTGAACATTATCAGAGTGCTAATGTAGATAAAACTGACATTTAGGGTGGAAATCAAATTCAGAGACATAGGGCTTAACTCAGTTGCCCAAATAGAAGCATCTCATGTCATTTGAGATTTCTTGGAATTTTGTATCTGGCGGAATGGCATAGTGTCTCCATATGGATGTCCCAAGTAGTCTAGGACATCTCAGGTGGCTCTGTGTTTAGACAAATTAGTTTCCTAAATGCAGTAGCTTGATTCAGCTGACAAAGGATGAGCATGTAGTATTATTTCCTGATGTTCCACAGGGTGTTGCTGCCACTTCTAGCTGATGTTCCTAAATGATATGGTTTTCCTGTACACACCATATATACGATACGCCCCTGTGCAGATGCCTCATGTACCCTAGGATGTCCCCAATGGTGACAGATGCCTACATGTGGACATATGTGTGAGGTGCCTTCAGCATAGGGGTACACCTATGAGCCAGATGTTTAAATTGCCTGAGCAATCACTTAACCCTACTGCTCTTCCTTCTTGTAAACACCAGGACACTGGGGCTGTGACCTGATTAAAATTCCTACACCCAGATATATGGCCTGAGAAGATAAGATAATATGAACCTTTTTCCAACATTTTGTGAAAATTGTGTGATCTAACAGTTATCTTTAACCAAGGATTAATATAAAAGCAAATATACTACGTATTGCAATCTTTTGCTAGAATAATGTTTTTGCCATTGCTAGCATAGACCATAAGTTTTGTATTGACCTGTGAGTGCAAGTCTCAAAATTTTTCTGAACTTGTATTGCCCTGAGCTGTTTTAGCAGTAACAGGCATTGTCCAATGGTCAGGTAGCTACTGTCTAACTTGGTTTAACTTCTCTGTATATACCATACATGGTAAAGGTATAAAAACCATGGAGGGGAGTGTAGGACTACTGTATACATTTAATTAATAGCTAATGGCTGAAGATAGACAAACTTTAACTGGGAGCCAGTGAGGAAAGACTGAATATACATACTGTGTTAGAAGATGTATAAAAGTAACTCCAAGTGGATGCAAAACAGAAGACAAAGGAACCCTCATGATTAATGTCATTAATATCAAGGTTTTTGCCTTGCATGAAAAGAATGTTTGCTCTAAAGTTCCAGAAGGGTAAGAAGCAGAGTTACTGGGTACTTCTGAGCGAAGATAAAAGGATCAAACATATTTCTAGACTGTTCGTCTTCTTTTGTAAGGGAGTGATTTGCCAATTAACTGGACTGTATCTGCTAAAATAGTGTGGCGCCTAAGTGTGGTGAGACATTAATGATTCTCAAAATTTTTGGAATATGTTAAGGACAAGGAGCTTTAATTAAGAGAGCTGCTCTTTTAGATTTGATTCTGACTAATAAAAGGAAAGTGAAAGACAGTTTGAGTGAGCATAGCCATGACATGATAGAATCATTATTCTAAAAAAATGAGCAAAACCAGCAACACATGTCTAGTAAACTTTGGAAAGAAGCCTTTCATACCTAGAGAGAGGAGGAAGGCAGGGTATCTTGGAAGGATTGACAAAAGCATTAAAACTTGCATGCAAACTATGTCAAAAGACCATCAAAGGCACAACAGCAAACAGTCTTAATGAAGAGTATGATAGGAAGCAGACAAAGAGACCTATGTGGAACTCAATTGAAAATTAAAAATGATTGAGAACCCCAGTTTATCTGAGATGTCCCAAAGGGCTGGCAGACATGGCACAGTGCCAGTGGGAGCTGCATCAACTGCAGACCAAGTGAAATAGCACAGCTGTCTCCGTGACACTAGATGTATGTGTTCAGGCAATCAAGGTGTGCCACAAAACACCCGAATGTAGATGCTCAACACATGAGGCAGGTTACAAGCTTCTGTTGCAGTCAGTGGAGATCTCAGGTCTGGGTCAGTTGCTTGCATGTAGTATTCAAGAGGACCAAGGTTATCAGCGGCTAACACAGGACCTACAGAAGACCTGTGTCCTTCTGAAGAGGCAGCTGGGGACTTGATGTAGTAACCATAGCGCCTAAAGGGACACTACACCTCTAGTTAATGCAGTCTAGGGAGCCTAGATGGCCATTTAGCTTTCCTTGAAGAAAATGTCTTTGGCAAAATTCACCTACAGAAACAGGCTTGTCATGCCCTCTGAGATGCCTTGAAGTATCCTACTCACCTTCACAGGCTGCTTCATTAGAGCATGAGTTTTCCAGAAGTCCTGTTCACACCTGCTTTGAAAATGACTTTGATATTTTAGGGTGGCCAGGCACCTCTGTCTAATTAACTGATCAAGCCCATGCAGACATCTATATTTCAGATTTGCTGATTTCAAACTGACACAACCCTAAGGGATCAGTTCAGTTGTGTAAATATTTTATTCTTCTCTGAGTTACCTTATGGCATCCATATAACCTCCAAGTGCCAGTCACAGGAATCGAGGTCCTGTGTCATACCTGCTCACTCTGTCTATGCGCCCAAATGGTAATAAGCACTGCTGCTCTGAAAACTGATGTAAAGTATAATGGATTTTATCAGGACATTCAGAAGGACCTGAAAACGAGACATAAAGTACATGGAAAACCAAAGCAAAGAAAATTTGCAGCAAGAACCTGCATCTCCTGAGTCTGCTCCAGTCCTGGACATTTTTATGCCCCTATGATAATTAACAAGCTACTGCAGCTGATACATAGCTCTAACTTTCACTGCATGTGGTTGAAACCATTTCCTTACTTTCCTCAATGTCTTGTGGCAAAATGCTAACTCAGACTAGACAAGAAATGTGCTCCCACAGGCAAGGATGCAACTTTAAGAATTGACAGGTTTGTTTCCCTGGTAAGATTAGTGCCACATTACTGCTCAATGCAGAGAAAATTAATGAACCAGGAGCTCCCCGGGGGGTGTTGTTAAATGATATATATCCTTAGTATATCTTTAAAGATGCATGTCTTTAGTGCAACAGGACTGAGGTTTTGTAACATAGACTGAACACAATTATGACCTGGACTATACAGACGTTATTACTTAGAGCTGATACTACACGAAAATGATTCCATTTAAACGTTGTCCTCCTTTATCCTGTCACATGAAAACTCTCATTGAGCATCCTCAACATATGCAATTGTCTGCACTTCAGATGTACTTTCTCAATGCCTCTTTCAGTATAGAGGTCTGTAGTTTGCTGTATTGTATAAACACAGATTCTCTTTCCTTAGAAGAGTTAACCAGATAGTTGTTTCCTTTCCCATTCCATAAAGCAGTTAAGCATAAACTGAAGGTTCAATGAAATCAAACTAAGCATGCATTTAAGTGCTCTATTGAACTGCATCACATTTTAATTTTCCAGGCTCTGTTGATAGTGTCTCATGATGCACTAGCCTTTTGATCCGTAGCAAAGGCTCTTTTACATGGGACGTTATATAAAAGAACACACACACACAAATGCCTAGGAAAGATTATAGGAATAGACTAAGTATGAATGGTATGCTTCCTGAATGTATTCCCTGGCTTCGATATTTCCTGTGAATTGTATGGCCTCTGCATATTTAGTAAGTTTAGTGTAGTATTTTCTTGCCCAGTTTTCATTCGAGTGTGTGTAAAACTTGTGGTATTCACAACATCCATTGATTAAACTCTCCATACCTAATTGTGTTTACTGAGAAAAATTGCTTTGGTCTTTGATTTGAGCCTGCCACCCTATAGCTTTAGCAAGTGAGCCCTAGTTCTTCCTGTGCTGGAGGAGATAGTAAGCAATAATCTCTTATTCACACTGTATTCTTGTCATTCATTATTTTTTATTTCCTTCAGGAGTAACATTTTCCAGGCTGAAAAGTCAAAGCTAACTTAGTCCTACATAACTTAGTTGCTCTTAGCAGGAAAGTCAGCCCACACTAGGAATCATCCCTTTCAGCCATCTCTGTATTTTTCTGTCTTTATTAAATCCTTTCTGAGGTACTCTGCACAAAAGATCTCTCTCTCTGGTTTAGGACAATCAACTAAAGAAAAAATATAAATAAGACTATTATTATCAATGGTTGGCATATAATCCTACTGAAGGATTGGTTTAGGATTTCCTTTTAAAAATCTGGTAACAGAAAAACATTGCTATAGCTTTTAAATTGTACGCAGTCAACATCCTATCAAGTGCTTACCCATCCTAATATCTGAGGTACGTGAAGTTCACCCACTGCTACTAAACCGTAGCCTTCATATTATGTGCATAACAATATCCGCGTTTCAGCTGTCAATTTGAAAGACCTGACTATGGACGTCCATTACTCGAGCCAGTCATTCAGGCATTGACTGTGTTCCTGGGCATAATGCTGTCCGATTTGCTCTGGTTTATCAGAGATATTCCTGTGCATCTCGCAGATATTACAGATATTACAAATGTCACAGGTATTACAGAATGCAATGCACACTGGGGCATCTCAAAAACACTGGGTATTTATGCTCAGGCAACTGAGCCTTCAGTAGTCGTCTCATGAAAATGTAGCCAGGAAAGGGAACATCTATGTTATTCCACTCTGCTCTGCTGTCTTTTGGGGTGGAGAATAATTCAGTCCTCATGATCGTTTAGTCACCGCTGAGATTTTTCAAAGACATTAAAGTTGGCTAAAAATGTGGTGCAGTTTTGTTTTGTGAACAAGTTTTTTTTTCCCTTCTCTCTCTGTTTATTTTTCAGCACTGTATCAAAATAAAGAAAAAAAAATTCCTCTTGGAAACACATTTTCATGGTCATGAAAAAGGTAAAACTTATGGATACTGTTCCATACTAGATTTCCTCAAGACCACAATATTAACTAAGATTTATTAGGATATTGAATAGCTATCGCACCAAGAGAGAAGGAGCTGCATCCTAGGAAAAAAAAAACAGACTGAAAAGGATGTAGGGTCATAAGAGATAAGTGACTGAATCTGGCCTCCTATTGTAGTTATGGGGAAAAACAATAAGAATATCTTTTAAATGTGTTAATGAAGTAAGGTGGTTTTCACCAGGGTCATGGTATTGGTGAGACTTATACTGGAATATAATACAAAAAACTAATATAAAGAGTTTTTAATTAACACTGAAATCCTGGACAACATGTAGCAAAGCCATAATTTTTTTCCAGGCTGAAAAATAATATTTTATGGTAAAAGTTGTTTCTCTGATGAATACAAAAGACTATGATTGCATCAAATTTGCCTGCTCGGAGAAGAAGATATCATGGAGTTCAGATTTTCTTATAGTCCAGACCCAGGGACCCATGGTTTCCATGCAGTTTGGAAGCCAGGATTTTTTTACAAAGTCAGAGTGTGGGTGATGGAAGAGGAATGACATATACCTCACTCTGATAATGATCTGGGACGGTACCGGAGTGCCATATAGACAGAGCTTAAACATTGACTTCATTGCAGAATACATAACCTCTGCTGAGAGGAAATAGCAGATATAAAATGGGTCTTTAATCTCACACACAAATTCCAATTAGAAATGCACTACCCGCTTTTTACATTAGGCATGATTAATCGCTGGAACAAACTACCAGTAGAATTGATGAATTCACTGTTTCTTGATGCCTTCAAGTCAAGACTGGATGCCTTCCTAGAATTTATGTGATAGCCAAACACATGTTATAGTCAAATACAATACTTGTTATTTGGGTTGATATTGTGGGTAAGAGTAAATTTAAGTGGGTTTTTTTCATACAGTGGATGTCAAACTAATGGTCTCTTCTGGCTTAGAACTCTCTAAAGCTGATAAAGACTCTTATTATGGACAGCACTGCTCTGGTCTACATGTGATCATCCCCGTATTCTTATCTTGCCCTATCCCTGTGTTGTCTGTGACAGAGTTCCCATTTGATATTCAAGCTACTTAATTCTTCACTCTCAAATAAATGAATCAGTGAATCTAATAGAAAATTAGTAGATTAATAGGATAAAAGATCCTAAACACTTAATTGGATTTGGGTCTGTTTTGGTTTAACCCCAGCCAGCAACTAAGCACCACGCAGCCGCTTGCTCACTCCCCCTCGGTGGGACGGGGGAGAGAATTCAAAGGGTAAAAGTGAGAAAACTCGTGGGTTGAGATAAAGACAGTTTAATAGGTAAAGCAAAAGCCACATGCACAAGCAAAGCAAACCAAGGAATTCATTCCCCACTTCCCTTGGGCAGGCAGGTGTTCAGCCATCTCCGGGAAAGCAGGGCTCCATCACGTGTAATGGTTGCTTGTGAAGACAAACGCCATCACTCCGAATGCCTCCCTCTTCCTTCTTCTTCCTCCAGCTTTATATTCTGAGCATGATGTCATATGGTATGGAATATCCCTTTGGTCAGTTGGGGTCAGCTGTCCCGGCTGTGTCCCCAGCTTCTTGTGCACCCCCAGCCTACTCACTGGTGGGGTGGTGTGAGAAGCAGAAAAGGCCTTGGCTCTGTGTAAGCACTGCTCAGCAGTAAAAAAACCCCATCTCTATATTATGGATACTGTTTTCAGCACAAGTCTAAAACACAGCCCCGTACTAGCTACTATGAAGAAATTTAACTCTATCCTGGCCACAACCAGCACAGGGTCCAAAGACCTTGCAACAAGCATTAAACAAGCAAAAGTGAGATGAAATACTTAATATTCGTCAGTAAGACTCATATTAAATAGCCCTTGTTTTGTAGCAGCTAGTTCCTCATGAGAGCACAGACTGAAAAGATGTTCGTAGGTCACCAAATCCAATTTCTTGATATCTTCAAGAGTTAGTCGAATAGCTCCTTTCATAAACTGATCAAACTTCATTTTAAGAAGGCAAACTCCATTGTCCTACCTCTAATTTCTCTTATTCTGAAATCTGATGAATCACACTCACCTTGTGATTTTCAGCCCTCAGAGTCTGTAAATAACTGTTTGTTCTTTACCCACCTTTAGCCTACTTAGTACTTGTATCTTTCTGGAGTGTAGATGCCCATATATTTAAGCCAGTAACCATATTACATCCAGGCTTTCTTTTCCTAAGCCAAACTCTTACTTGTTTCATATAAAGACAGGTTCTCCATTAATAACATCACTGTATTGGTCTTTCTTCTTTATTCTTTCAGTTAGAATTGATCTTTCTTAGTTGTGAATGGCAATGATGCGCTAACTGAGGTCTCATGAGGGCTATAGATGATAGCAGTATCTCCCTACATCTCCTGAAAACAGACAAGCTTTGCACTAGCCTTTTTCACAGCTGTATCACGATAGCGGCTTGCAGTTCATCCAGTGACTGTATAGAACACCCAGATCCTTTTACTTTTCATTATTTGTGACTGATACATTTCTACCTAAAGGTAGAAATTCTTGTTCTTGGTCCCTAAAGGCACAAGCCTGTACTTTGTGCTATTGAATTTTATTCCTTTTTGGGTACTCCAGTTCTCACAATCATACAGTTCTCCCAATAGTGTATATGGCTTCCCATTGTTATGGGCAATGCTGCATATCTTGTTTGTATTAATGAATTTCAGTTACGGGCTTTTTTGTTCTAAACTCATTAATGTTCAGTGCTCTGTATTATTGGTTCTGAATCCTCATTCAAGGGAATGAATGGTGATCTGTGTCAATAAAAGTATTACCTGAAAGAATTTGCATGTAATAATCTCTACTGTAACTATTGACTGATAGTGTTTGAACAATACATATACAAGGATTTATGTTAAGTCCCTAAAAGAGACAAGAAATGAGAATAACTGGTTGCCATTCCTATTCTAGTACTGACTGTAAATGTGGCCCACCACAGTGGGGAACAGACAGTGCGTTGTCCATATGGTTACAGCAGGGCACACAGAGGCTGGCCAGGTATTAGCACATCCTTTAGGATAGGATGCTAGCACTCTATCTTAACAAGAAAAACTGAGCCTTCTGCAAAGAAATTGTAATCTCCTCATAATGAAATGTCTGCAAATGGATGTAAAAGGACCTACAGAAGGATATAATTTACCTATAAACATACACAGAATTTGTTCAAGCTCCACCTGTGGGTAGCTCACCATGATAATTACATGTCTACCTGGAGGGTTTAGAGGAGTACAAATACAGGCAATATACACAATGCAGTTTTCACATTACATTTCCTCTTAGGTTTTATGTATCATTTCATAATTTATTTGCATAATTTTTAAAATATTGGGTAAATGTTGCAAACACGGGACAGTGCATATAAATGGCAATACAGTTGCATCTTTGCTGGATATAGTTACTACTAATTAATTCGTCCTGGCAAGTTAATATAAAACATACAAGTACTCACTAAAAACAATGATTGCATAATCACCTTTTTAACACAGACAATGCCCTTATGATGTCTATCTGCAGCTAAATGCTGCCTGCATTACATATCAGAGTATATAGATAGTGCATTTCTCAATTTCTTTTGAGACTACAGAACTTAAATGTGAAGACTTGTTACAGGTTTCATTAAAAGCACTGAAATATTTGATTTCAATGACTGGATCTTTGTCACAAGGTAAATTTTTAATATTGATTTGGCATCTAATTATTTCCAAATATTTTTATTGCTATATATTAAATTAGGGGAGACTAGAAAGGAGAGAGTACAATTTGAAATTGACTGCCAACTTTTAAATGAGATTGTTTCTCCTGAGACTATGGTGATTGGAACTTGCATTAGTAGCTCATTGAAGCACATATATTTCTTCTGACATATGTCATAGTTAGATCTTTTTATTGATGCCAAAATGCTTTTCTGTTTTAAAGTATCACCATGGAAGACTCCTCTCTAGAAATTGTTTATATTGTAATTATGCATTTTGCAACACTCCAAATACATATACTGTTGCATTTAATGGGTATAATGCCAGCTGTTACTATTCTGTGGGTTTTGTTCCATTGCTATTTGTTTTGCAAAAATAGATCTGTATTATATGTGGTTTTCTTTTCACTTATAAAATGTTGAATTTTTTAGCAGAATAATGAATAATTCTTTCAATATTTCTGTTGCTATACCAAACTGTACTGATATAGTAATGCTTGCTTATTGTCCTCCATAGTATAAAGCTGCAAATATTTGACCTTGACTTACAGATTTGGGCGTATTTTGGAATAAATACAAGCTACTGCCTGATGAAGAAAATCTGTATTATCTCTAAAAAGGCTGAGGTCGAAATCTTCAAAGGCCTTAAAATACCTCATTAACATTTTTATTTCTATTTTCAAGAAAAAAATAAAATACATAACTCCGTATGTTGTAACATCCTTACCTGTGTTGATATTACCTCTAAAGAACGACCAATTAGAAAGAACAAGCGAGGACCTTAGGTTCTAAGAATATAACCTTGAGAAGAACTTCACACAGTACTTTTGCATCAAACCTAAGATTGGAGTTTGAACATATTCATTTTCTGGTACATCCAGATAATCTTTGTTTCAGTCTGAAGTGAACTGGCACTCCCTGTGGGCAAAGGACCTGGGTGCAAGCCAGCTCAAACAGCAAGTCTTAGGAGTGTGTTAGCACAGTGCTGCATCCTCCTTCATTGACAGCAGTAGAGACTGTTACTCCTAAATTAATACTGCAGTAAAAATGTTTCCTCAGTTTCTGGTTTGAAGTTGGTTTATACCAACCTATCTTGGAGGAAAAGAGTGAGCTCCTAACTGCCTGGAAAATCTTGTAGGTTTGTGTCTTTAGATGATAACTTTGATTCATATAGGATAGCTTGAAAATGAGATACAAATCAAAATGACTATAAGTGTTGGATTCAATTTACCTAACTCCAGATGTCCATTCTGTACTTATATGCCTTTGAGGTTTTCTTATACACTGTTGACATAGACAGTGATAACAAAAGACATTTCTAGGTTGCAAACAATCTCATCCAAAAATAGTCATCCAAAATAGGTTAGATGAATTCTACAGCTGCTAGTTTTTCTTCATTGACTATAAACAGAGGAAGGAGAACATTCCTCTGAGGACTACTTAGCAGTGGGCAAATCTCCAAATTGAGCCCCTCTTACCTGCCCAGCTGAATTGCTCTCTAGGCTCCACAGACAGTATTAACAAGATCTCTTCTGTTAATAAAAGTTTATGCTCTTAATGTCTATTAAACCACCTAGTTTAGTCACTTAAATTTAGGTGTCTTAATCCTGAACTCAGTTGAGCTGAAGGGTTTTGATGCAGGTGCCTAGAAATAGACACCTAATACCACTTGAGGAATGCCGGAGTATCCCAGACGTCTGCATGGGATTAGCAGGAGAGATAAAAGGCCTGCAGAAGGACCCGTGTCCCATCAGCTCTCCACCAAATAGGACAGACCACAACATTTCAAATGGCAGTAGATGCCTCAGCCTAAGGCACACCCTGGGTGTCAGAATCTCACCCACCCGTGGCTGGTGAGAACAACCACTGCAGTGACTGCCTTTATATAAGAAGACATATAAAAAGACAGAAACTTTCTAATGTTGGGAAAGAAGGAGCAAAAGACCAAAATGCAGAATACAAAAAAATTACCAGTCTATTTCAGAGTCACCTCAGATGATTCATTTTGGATTTGGGTAATTCCAGCTGGGGTAGCATTGCTGGAGAAGTTTCTGTGGAGGGATGGCTCAATGTTCCAGATTAAGGATAGCAATCCAGGAAAGAAAACTTTAATAATAAAGGACTGGACTAGCAAAGGCACAGTGATACCAGCCTTGACAATTTGCAAGTCGTGGTTCAGGCCCCAGCAGTCATAAGATTTAAGAGACAATATTATAGTTTTCTGATCTTATGTATGGGTGTTGTTTGGTTTTAATGTCTTTACTGGACTCAGGTTGTTCATCCTTTATTTCTCACCTGTAAGATTAGAAATGTGTATCTTAAATAAAACAACATCTAATGGCATGCTTCCAGCAAGTGGCACTTTGGGAGAAATGCACCCAAGAGTTCCCTAAAAAAATCAAAACATCAAGATTAACTTGTACTTCACAAATTTAATTTCCATTGCAATTCCTTCAATGGCTGTTCCCACCTGGTCAAGTGAGGCATGGGCAAGAGTCTTTCCAAGATGTTGACTCCCAGTTTGCACACATCTGATTTGGCTAAAGAATTGCATATTTTCCAGTGTGAAGCCAGGACAGCCTGCACTGCTGTCAGCTATGCTCCTTCTCCGGTCAGGGAATCAATAGCTGCTGCTGGCCGAGACCTGCCCGCTCTCTTCCTATGAGGCTTTCACTGCCTTTATCCTAGTGCAGCCTGTATTCGTTTCTGCTGCAGACGTGTAGCCTGATATAAAACTTTCCATTCAGATGAGCAGATTTGACAGATTTGTCTACTTATTAATAGACTAAGTTCAGCAGGATTTAAGATGCAAATTTATTCTTGGCCTATTTTTCTTTTTGCACTTTCAGTCTCTGTTTTCTCCCCTGTGCTTTTTCCCTAGCTCTTTACATTTCCTCATCTCCTCTGGTCCGTATCAATAACATTAAGAATTGTAATCTTTTAATCTCCCGCAATTCACTAGATTACCTTTTAAGTGAGGGAAGGTGACGATGGGCCTAGGAGTTTGTGGCCTTTCCTCCCCACCTCATCCTTGTGGGAGAATTATTAATGGCACCCCAAAGGGGAGAGCCAGGTGTGCCTCTTCTTCAGCAGGCAGAGCAGACAGAGACCAAACTATGACAGCAGAGAGAGTAAAATCCTGTCATGGGGAAGGGCGAAATAGTAAAAAACCAGCTGAACCTTGGCGGTTTCTAGAAGGTACTGGCAGCCATTTTGCAGTGAAGTCACTATGGCAGACATTTTGTGAGGAGCAATGGCCATGCCAGCAGCTGTCTTGTCCTTGCTGAGGGGAGGAAAATTAATACTGCTAGAGGTGGAGGGTGTCTCTGTCCTGGATGCCATCAGAGCTCCTCTTCCACTAGGGCCAAGCACTGCAAATACGTGTGTTTTATCTAAACTGGGTCATCATTTTGGGTATGGTGCGAGATACAGGAAGGTACTCCAGCCTAATGAGTGAGCGGGGCATGGGCTGCTGTTCTCCTCCAAGGGCAGCAAGGGAGAGATGCACCCTGCCAGCCTCTGCTGTTCCCTGAACTCCCATGTAGGAGCCTGGCAATCTCTTCTATGACAGGGGATCTGAGGGCTGATGGGGGTTGTAGGCTCCTGCTCTGTGGTACCCTCTGCTCCTGGAGCCCTCCAGACATGGCAGCTGGATCACTGCTTTGTCATGGCAGGGCACAAGGGCCTCCCCCTGCCCTTGTCCCCTCCGCTGCATGTGGAGCGAAACAGGCTGAGCTCTGCCTTCCCCTCGCAGCAGGACAGGTGCTGCTGAACCGATCAGGATGGACCCCGCAGGTCTGAGTCCAAGCCAGTGTAATTGTTTTTGCTGATTCATGGATCAGAAGGCCATAGGAAGTCATTATGGACATTCAGCTCTACCTGCTAAGGAGCACTGACCATAGCACTTCCCACTCTCCTCATTCACTTTTAAATGAGATGGAACATATATAATTTTATGAAATAATAAAACACCCAAGCTCAGCTAACAACCTAATTACTGTTGGGAAGTGATGGGAAGCTGCTGATGCTGCAAGGCTTGGACAGGGCAGTGGCAAGGAGATGCCAGGACGCTAGATTCACCCAAGTATGTGCAGTCCTGGGAGCCAGGAGGATCCCCCATGCCCGGTCCTTCTGAGCCCAGAAGCAGGGTTGAGTCCTGTGGTCCACTCAGGAGGAGGGGTTTGGTTTATTGCCCTGACAACTTTTGCCAAATTAAAAAAAAAAAAAACAAAAAAAACCCCACAACACTGAAACTGGACCACAGTCTGAAATACTACAATAAAATTCTCTTCTAAGGAAGAGGGGACTTCATCATCACCCTTCTCCTAAAGACTGTTTATGCCTATATATTTTTTCCTGTGACTCAGACACTTTGCTCCTGTTTTCAGCACGTAATATCCATCTTTAGCCAACAAAGGCAATAGAATCTGGTTGAGCAAGCATGTTATCACAATTCAGAATTGCAAGGTTTTCCTTTGCCTTTTTGGTTAGTTGTGTGCTGCTACTGATTTTATTTAGCACATTGACTCTTGTAAAGGCTTTTTAGACAAATAAACCTCTTGCTGCAAAATGGTCTCAAAATACCTAGGATGTGTGTGTTCTCCACTGTCATGATATGGCATCAGTATTATATGAAGTTTGATTGTTTCTATTTTTTCAGTGAGTTGACAATGTCAGATTTACTTGTATGGATTCCTTCTTGAGATGTAATTTTACATCAGCTTCTGCAATCTTTCTTTGAGTGTTTTCTGATACTCCACGGTGCTCCAGCTGCTTACATGAAACAGGGCCAGCCAGGTTCAGTATATTACAGGACTTGTCCCCTCCACTTAGCCAGCTGAAGATCACAACTTGTCTGATTAAGTGTAGTTTCCATAGTGGTAGCAGCACTATGATGTAGAACCTGCAGCTCTAGTATGCAGCTAAAATGATTTTCAAACTACTTTTTCACACTTCCAAACTATTTCCTGCAGACTAGTGAAAAACAATGGCTGCATGCAAGGAAGAAGAGAATATGTAACTAGTATTTGCTGAAATTCTGCAAGTCAAGGTAATTGCCTGCCACTGCTCTGGATATCAAGGTTATGTGTTCACTTAGTTCTACCATTGTAAGATCTGAGGGTCACCTAAGCTACTCCTCAAAGGTGGGGTTTTTTTTTAACATTCAGAATTCTTGAAGAATGCAAATGTTTCCTAATAACCAGAGTATTTTAGCTTCAATTATCTTTCCTGGCCAAATAATGAGGTCAAGGAAGCTTTGTCCTTAGTGGTCAGAAGAGCAACACGTTGAGGGGCTTTTTTATATTTCTTACCTTTGTATTTTTCATTGTGTTCTGTAAAAATGTTACTTTTTTGAAAAATTGCATTGAGAAGAAATGTAACCACCTCTTTCAGTTCTCAAAACCTTTCTTTTACCCATCAAACCTAGGGACCATATTTTTCTTCTACATTCTAGTCAAAAAGGGAAGACAAAGCAAAAGCAAAACTGCTCAATTTTGAAAATGTCTCAGGTTTTGAAATCCCTTAATAATATTTTCTATTTTAAATAAAAATCCTATTTTTATCCCTGCAACTTTGTTATTTAAACATGATCACAGAAATATTTTTCAGACTCTTTTTTTGACACAACCCAAGCTCTTGTCATAAGAATGCAATTCTGCATTTTCTGACTTGGCAATGATAAATCCAATATAATTTTTATTTTATTTGAATCTTTTGGTCTGCATTACCTCACATTTGTTCTTATCCTGGGGAAAGTGAAACACAGTTCTGGAATTCAAATCTTGATCTACCAGAGGAAGGAATTTGCCATCAGGTGAGTGGTAGTGTTATGGTGGCTTGTCATTCTTATTTTTACTTTACGATACGTGACAAAATCCAAATCAACCAAAGTAAAAACATGTTTTTATTCCTAAATGAGCATTTTAACTTAAGCAAAGTGGGAACATTCAAAAGATAAATTTAAGTACAATTTACAACTGACAAAGAAATTTCTTTTCCATGCATTAACTAGAGGTTTCCTTCAGAAAGTGGGGAGTCCCATAACAGAAGGGGATCTCCTTGTCTCAGGGGAACAGACTGATGCCCCTGACACTGGAGGGGAGTTTCCTAAGCAAGCTGCTCTGGGCTGAGGTGTGGGAAGAGGTGAAAGAGTGAAACTGAGTCTGGCTCTCAGCTACTTTTGGGATCTTTCTTCTCACAGAGAAATGATTCAAGGGGAAAAGCACCTCAGACTCTGTCTCTGAATTATTACTTCTTTTGAGCAAAACTTTTCAATATTTTCAAATTAAATTCAATGATGGGTCAGGACAATAAAACCGGTATTCTTTAACCGTAAATAATTTAAACAAAATATTGCTTGGCCTACTCTGTCTCTTTTTTTTGTTTTTTGAGTCTCTTTTTATCTCCCTTCCTCCTGACAATTTGGAGGAACCTACTTTTGTGTCCTTCTAACATATTTATTTCCTCAAGTGGCAAACACTGAAGTTTAAAAACTCACCATGGTTCTTAGTCTTGTGAATAAACAGCTGACATAACCTGATTATAAAGTCGTGGTGTCCTCACTGTCAGCTGAACTGAACTGAACTATGATGTGGCAACTTTGTACACAGATTAACACTGAAAACAGACATGCTTTTGTAAAAAGAATGGAAAGATTCTGATTAATTTGTGAGCTTAAATGAAAGCATAATGAAAGCATTGAGATGAGGAATTTGGAGTGCCGAGACTAACAAAAGAAGAAATGGACTCTACAGTGTGCTGTGGGCTCCAAACCCACAAGGTTCATAAAGCCTTAAAGGTCCTACCCAAGAACCAATCTGTAAAATGGTAGAGGTCATTTGCAGGAAAAATAAGTTTTTATATGAGAAAAAACCCAACCAACCAAAGCAAAACAACAACAACAAAAAAACCCACCCCACAACTGTGGTTCATTAATTGCACATGCAGGGTACACACAGGAGAAAATAAATAGATCCTGTCATACCTGAAATAGAAAAAGGGAGGAGATGATGGTGGGATAGAAGAGACAAAATGATACATAAGACATGGCATGAAAGCCAAAGTCAGATAAAGTGAAAGACCCAAATAAGAAAGAACAGTGACACAAAGTCATAGCACAATCTTAAAAGCCAGTGTCAGGACACAGGATCATGGATGTTTTCAAGCTGTCTGCAATTTCCTTCGATAAATTGGCTTTAAAGATTTGATAGCATTTCCCGCAGGAAGGTCTGGAGCCCTATTAAGATATACTGTATTGGCTAGCCACAGGTTCCAAGTCCCAGTATAATGTGGTTTTCGGTTCAGAGTAAAGGATTTCTTCTATTAGAAATTATCGTTAATAACAAGATGCCTGTCAGTTGACCTTTCTCAGCAAAAATATCACTGGTAAAATCTTTCTAAAAATCTGACATATGCCTCAAATATATCATTTGAATCTTCATTTTGGGGCCAAAATCTCATCTTCAGCTACATGTGCATAACTCTCATGCATATCAGTGGAAGCTAGGCTCAAATCCAAGGGCAAAGTTTGTCCTCTATTCCTCAAAAGGGTATGAAGTTGTATGCAAAAGTTTAGGGCTTTATAGATCATAGAATTAAAGAGATGTTGGTTGGAAATGACTCCTGGAAGTCTCTAGTCCAACTTTTGACTCAGGGAAGAAGTATTGCCAACATTGGATCAGATCATACATTGGCTTCGTCTAAGAAATTCTTGAAAATCTCCAAGGATGGAGACTGCAAAAACTTTCTGGACAAACTTTTCCAGTGTTGCACTGCCCTACTAGTCAAGAACAGTCTCCTTTCCTTTCCTTTCCTTTCCTTTCCTTTCCTTTCCTTTCCTTTCCTTTCCTTTCCTTTCCTTTCCTTTCCTTTCCTTTCCTTTCCTCTCCTTTCCCTTCCCTTTCCCTTTCCCTTTCCTTTCCTTTCCTTTCCTTTCCTTTCCTTTCCTTTCCTTTCCTTTCCTTTCCTTTCCTTTCCTTTCCTTTCCTTTCCTTTCCTTTCCTTTCCTTTCCTTTCCTTTCCTTTCCTTTCCTTTCCTTTCCTTTCCTTTCCTTTCCTTTCCTTTCCTTTTTTCTTCTTCTCTTCTCTTCTTCTTCTTCTTCTTCTTCTTCTTCTTCTTCTTCTTCTGCTTCTTTTTTTTTTTCCTTGTGATTAGTAATGGCTGTGGGGAAATGGTATATGGAATATCTGGCCCTAAATAGCTGATACATTTGGTTCCTGACTCAACAAAACAAATTACCATTGACTTAACCTTAAGCAGATGCTTCTGCGTATTGAAATGGATGAAAATTACCTAATAGAATTTCAAGTATGTATTTTGACATCCAGAACAGTTAAGTGGCTGTCTGACACTTAGTAGAGTTAAGAAGGAGCTTAAAATTTAATTACTTATTTACATAGTGTAGCAGAGTAATTTTCCTTTACTAGTAATATAAACAAGGGTTTATTTTGGAAACCACAAGTTTTAACTGAGTTGGGCTGTTGACACTGTGAATGTCAATGAAAGCATAAGACACAATGCTTTAAAATCTGTTCTGTAAAGCATTTCAGAGGCTTAATTTGTAGTTTTAGCGTAGACCTCAAAGGGGTAACTCTCTTTGAGATAAAAGATCTGAATTTAGGTGTCGACATGCAGTTGTTTATAAGTGCACTAGTAATGGGATTTAGCTGCCTGAGCATAGATGCTTTGTGCCACTTGTGATACCCTAGGCTGTCCAAGGCATCTGCACAGGGCTGCACATTGCAAAGGCCCTACGCAAGATTTGAGCCCTCCTGGAGAGGCTGCTGGTGACTGGATAGAGTTCCCTCAGACACCTCAAATAGCAGCAGACACCTGTGCTGACATCTGAATCAAAGCCTCTCTATTTTATTGATATATTGGAAGGAACCTATAGAGTGATTCAGCTCAGTCTAAAGCAAAGGTCAGGTGTCCATAGGTAAGTGGCTATAGGTGCAACAGCTGTCCTAACCTGTAGTCAATGAAGCCGTTGGGGATCAAATTGTAGGCACATAGTAGCCTGGTGCGTATGAGATGTTCAAGGTTTGCCTGAGCTGTCTGCATGGGATTGGAAGACATTGCAAAAGATTTATAGGATACCCATATCCTTCTAATCTGGCAGATGGAGACCAGGTGGAATATCTGAGGACACCCAATATAAGCAGAAGCCTGCTGATTTTGGCAAGGTGTAGGAAGTGGGGAGGAAGATGTGGGTGTTAGACATGCTGAAATCCTGTCAGCAGCCAGCTCTTGTCACTGTCTCTATATCATAGAAACAGTTGACAGCACATATTGACACTTTCCAGTGTAAAAATTGTCTCAGTGTCAGTGTTTCCCAACAGTTTAAAGTGTTGACACCCAAACTGATGGATCTCAAAGAGAGAGGAAAAAAAAAAAGGGATGCTGTGAAGGAAGGAGGAGACAAAATGTATAAGGGAAGGAGAATTTGTGGGCACAGTCTCTGGCACGTAGCAGAATGGAAAGTCCTCAGACCAGAATGAACTCTGGATGGTGGAGGACAGGGACAGGGCTGTGAAGGTGATTCCCCAAGCCCCAAGGCTCTGGGGAAGAGCAGGATGGATAATGTGAGATCACTGAGGAAAAGACATAGAGCAGATGGCAGGGGCAGTGGCTGAAGGAGAGGGGTCTGCAGTAGCTATACTTCTAATAATAAGCAGCACCAGGGCCTGTTCACTGGCCCCAAAGCCCATTGGCACATTTTGGACACAGCCTTGCTGTTATACATTCTCTGCCTCAAAACAAGAAAAAATATGTCCAAGATTCCTGTTGGGAAAGTTTCTGGCCAGCTAATGCCTGTGTCCAGGCATCACTGGGGCAATGCTAGCCGACCGGTGACAACACCAAGACTATTTTAATGACAGCTGTGTGCCAGGGCTCAGATCTCTGTCCTGGCCCTATTTGATTTA
Organism: Grus americana; assembly: GCF_028858705.1. Classification (NCBI taxonomy): domain Eukaryota; kingdom Metazoa; phylum Chordata; class Aves; order Gruiformes; family Gruidae; genus Grus; species Grus americana. The sequence continues at coordinate 7,464,219 of NC_072854.1, read as the reverse complement.
GTAATTGATGTTCATAGTATCCATTCCCAACAGATTTTCCCAATGGCCCCTTTGGATGTAGCCCTTTTTTGGACGCCAAGCAAGTCTAGCTACAAAGATATGAGCCAGGCTGTGCTGGTTTCCCTTGAGGCTGCAGAACAATCCTTGTCCCATTTTATTTGCTAGTATAAGATCCTTCCCAAAATGGGCAGGAGGAGAGGAAAGAGGATTGGGACATGCTGATAAAGAGGAAATTTGAGGATAGAAAATCCCCTGGTCCATAGGAAAATGATGGAAAATAGCACGAGGGTCAATGATACCTTGATTTTGGGGAGGATGGTAAGGCAGATGTAGGAAATGCCTTGCCAACATCATGGGAATGTGGAAACACGGGAACCTGTGTCTAAAGCATCTGAGTGTGATCAGGAACACACCACAGTGTTAATTCTTGGCTGAAGCACTGGCCAGTTTTAAGATCTTTGCAGGAAGGGCCCTGAATAGAGTGAAAGGCAGAATTGATACATCTGAAAATGGGAACAATAAGCACCATTATGACCTACTTGTAACCTTCAAAGAGACAATACCAAATTATCCCTTAGAATGCTTGAATTTCATATAAAGAAGCCAAAAAGTTAATTGTCCCTGACCGTCCTTCATTGTTTTCCATAAAAGTGATCTGTGCAGAGTTTAGTGGAGAAATTTTATTTTAAAGAGGATTTTAATGTTTTAAAATGTACTGATTTTTGATTCAGAACAAAATCTCCAGGACCTGAAAAGCCTGATTCCATGACATTGCCTCAGATCTTTGACCCAAGAAGATCTGTGGTTTTTAGGTGAGCCTCATTTCCAAGATCTGAATCAATCTATCAGTAAGTTTACCCTGTTTGATCTGTGACAGTCCTGGAGAAACGACTTGTCGGGAAGCCAAACAAGCTTTCATCAAAACTTTGCCAGATTTCTGGAGCAACGTTGTCTGAGCTGAACAGTCCTTACTGTTCTGGTTTTGGCTGGGATAGAGTTAATTTTCTTCATAGTAGCTAGTACGGGGCTGCGTTTTGGATTTGTGCTGAAAGCAATGTTGATAACACAGAGATGGTTTTGTTATTGCTGAGCAGTGCTCACACAGAGTCGAGGCATTTTCTGCTTCTCACACCACCCCACCAGCAAGTAGGGTGCTGGGGGTGCAGGAGAACTTGGGAGGGGACAGAGCCAGGATGGTTGACCCCAACTGACCAAAGGGATATTCCATACCATATGATGTCAAGCTCAGCACATAAATCTGGGGAAAGAAGAAGGAAGGAGCAGGACATTCGGAGTGATGGCATTTGTTTTCCCAAGCAACCATTACACGTGATGGAGCCCTGCTTTCCTGGAGATGGCTGAACATCTGCCTGCCGATGGGAAGTGGGGAATGAATCCCTTGGTTTGCTTTGCTTGTGCGTGTGGCTTTTGCTTTACCTATTAAACTGTCTTTATCTCAACCCACGAGTTTTCTCACTGTCACTCTTCCGATTCTCTCCCCATGCTGCCACAGGGGGAGTAAGTGGGCTGGGGTTAAACCAGGACACCTACAAATGCTTTGATTGTGACCAAATGACAGATGAAGTCTAGGTATTTCTGAGCAGTTCTGCTCCAGATTAGTAAATCCACTTATGTTTCCTTTCCAGGTCCATCATCTTACCACTCCTGCCATTTCCTGGACAGAAACAGCAAAGTGTCGCCTTCCCACCACTTTCTTTTATTTCTCCATGGCTTCCTAAATTCTTTTTCCTCTGATATTTTTCTGGAATTTTTTTTTTAACCCCTTTATGTATCCACAAATCTATTGTCACCTAAATTCTATAGTTGTCTAGGAAGAACCCATACTGAAATATCAATTCCTTTAAGCAAATTCAAGGCTATATGAATTGTCAACACACAGAAGTCATCTGTGTGGTTCTAGGTAGCGAATAAGGTTCTTGGTCCTCTGCTGTATGGTGTATTTGTTATCCTTAGAAGTAAGAACAAGAACATGAGGGATTCTTCTATAAGCAAGGACATTACTCATACAAGACCTCATCAATTATAAATGTATCCCAAATATTCCTCTTGCAGTTATGGTTAGTGGTACCAATTGTGGACAAAGATGGAATTTGCTAAATATGACAAGCACAAGGAGATTGTAAAGCTCCAGGCCAGGGAAGTATGTAGCCTAATGAAGACTGGAGATAGCATGTGGGCATAATGATCCAGGGAGCTCAGGAAATCGGTTGGACACTTTCCTTCTGCAATAAACCCAGCTGGGTCAGATAAGGGATTTATAGCCTCTCATCTGATTGAACTTTATCTTGTTTTTTCCTGAAGAAGACAAATTCCCTATTTAAGCAGCAACCCAGGAGATGATTGGGACATTTATAAGGTGTATCATTTGTAAAAGCAAAGCCAAATTTTCTCTTCTCACTTTAAGTGATCTGAATACATAAAATAGATAGATAGGTTGTGTGTGATCTGACTTTTTCTCAAGCTAACTTGCAAGTTTCTTGCTTTTTTCCAGACCTGAAGAAAGGTTTAAACATCTGAAAGCTTCTCCATTTTACATCAGTTAATTGAACAGAAAATACAATCTCACCCTACCATTCTCACCGCTCTTATTCTCACTAATAAATAATGTCTGGAATAATGGTTTAAAAAAAACCCTCAATGCATTTTATCTTTTATCTAGTTCAGAATTAATGTGTCTACATAATGCCATAATTTCCTCTGGAGCTGTACTTTAGTTCTTGGTACCCTTGCTCTCCCTTTATATACTGAGTTTTCTGTTAGGCTGCAAACCTACAGTAAAACTAGTTTTCCCAGTCTCAGCCAAATGTCTGCTTATTTTTTATCACCTAATAACTGTGTTTTTGAGAGACACAGTCAAAGCAAGGAGCATTACCAAAAGGAGAAAGTGGATGGCACCCTGACTATTGCTCCTAAAAAGCATGTAATAGTTGAAGGGATTACTGGACTAAGGAACAGGTGCTTGAACTTAGTTCAATAAACTGAAGAGAAATATTTCAATTTCAGAAGATCAACATGTTTTGAAAAAAGAAAACCAAACCCAGATCCAAACGAAGTGATTCAGTATATCATATTTTCCAGAACTTTCAATTTGGTGGAAATGTCAATACTGTGTCTGAATCAGAAAATCAAAAGGTGGTGAGGAGGGAGGAGGATTTGTCCACAATCAAATTTCCAAGTATCTTAACTAGTCTATACTCCTGAAGCTCACTTTTCTCGTCTGAACTGTTTTCTTACAAAGATCAATAATAGTTGCCCTTTGGCAATTTTTTTCCAGGCCTTTATGTATCCACAAATGTTACTGAATTTCTGTAGCAAAACTAAAAAGTCCTGCAAGCATTTCATGTTTACCTGAAAGCTTATTGCTGTAGTAAGCATCCTGCAGTTGTACAAACTGTAGCCCGAGCAATAAATTCACATGCCATCTTTTACAACGAACAAAGAGTTGATATTGCATTCCCTGTGTGCTCAGCACTCCCGGTATGAAACACAACTCAAGCCCCCACACTCCCATTTTGCTTCACTGACTTCAGAGGGCATTCAAGCAGGCCTTGGAAAAATGTTCTAATTTCACTAGTTGCCTTCTCATTATTTGTAACACATTCTTATTAGCTTTTTTTAATGCATAAGAACCTTGAAGAGTAGCTAAGTAGATCAGATCACTAATTCCTGTGAGCTAAGAAAATGTATTATTTTCTCCTGTATTTTCTAATTTGAGCTCCTTGTGGCCTATATAAAATTTTTGCCTGCATTTTTTTATAGTCAAGAAGGTCAGGAATAACTGTAGCCAATAAACAAAGAAGCAAACAATAATGCAACAATAATAGTTAGAAAGATTAATGCTAGTGCCTGAATGCTCAGTGCTCCAGGGAAAATTAATTTTCCTGAAAACATTAATTATTCCCTTTCCTAGGTTCAATGCAAGTTGAGTAAGTGCTATGCTAAACAAACGACCTTGAAGGTTACAGAGGTTGATGCATCTCTCTGATAAGTTTCTGGGTCTCACAGACTTCAAGCAGATCGCATTTTACTTGAAATCTTCCTTGGTGGAGGCTGTTGCTGTTGCGGTTCCCAAGATCTTCACAGCCTGATGCTGATATTCTCTGCTCCTCATGGATTCATTGCCCCCCCAAAGGGTGGATTTCTCTTGTCTGAAGTTGGATGACTACCACATAGCTGCCTATATCCGAGCAGCTCTCCTTGGATCCTCTTTACAGGCAGAAGAAGTGGGTGCTTCTAGCATGCTGTTCATCTGACCTACCTTAGGAGGACCTAAATCATCAAGTGCATTGCCCAGTTCTCCCCTGCTTGCAAAGAGGGCCTGCAATGTCTGCCTCAGACATAGATATCTACATTGAACCAGGTGAATTTTGCCACCATGCAGGACCAGAAGGGTAGGCAGCAGAGTGCTCACAGGCTGTACAGAGCCATGCCATCCCATCAGTGGATTCATTCTGCAAAGGGAGCAGCAGTCCAGCTGATGCACAGATCTGATCCGGCCAGTCTGCACAGTGCTGCATCGTGTGTGAACTTAATGGTTCTGAGACCAGTTTGAACACCTCTTTGCTGTGCTGCAGGTTGCCCGGTGTCTATTTTGGCCCAATAGACATGCATTTGGGAACACTCTTACTACGTGCAAGCATTCTCCTGTTTTGCCAGTCCTATCAGCTTTTGTGATTTTATGACAAACTTCCTGGTATTTACTGTTTTTCTTTCGTTTCCCTGAAGGTCCCATTTAATGTCTTGCTGTGTAGGTGACTGAACTTTCATTTTGAGAGAAAGCGCGGTCTTCTGACATAGGGAAATATTTGAAAATTGAGTTCCGCAGAGCACCAGTCAAGTTAAAAAACAAATAAACAAACAAACCACAAAACAACAAAACCTCTGATATTATTTCAAACAATAAGTAATAGTGATTCTTATTTTTAGGGGGAGCTAGATCGTGATACTGTTTCTCCCTCAGCAGTCTTGGTTTTGACAGTGATATGTTGTTCTTTTGATCTTTTCTTCCCCTAGCAATTACGGGGAGGGGGGGGGGGGGCGGGGGGGAAGCCACTCTTCCTTCTGCGGCTGACCACAAATCCTGATGTAGCATTCCCTTCCAAGGTTAAATTCAGCAATTCTTCTCTCTGTGATTTTCCTTTCATGGAGCCAAGGGCATACGGTTTCCCAGAGATGGACCTGGCTGGGCCACACTTTCCTGCACTGCTCTTCTCCATGGTTTTTCCTGATTTAGCTCCTCCGTCCTGCCATAATCTGATGGTCCCAAGAGATGTTTCTGGCAGTTGCAGGAGGTTTAGTGCCCTGCAGTGTGTGGGGGCAGGATGAAAACAAAAAGACCATCTGCTTTCTGAAGCTTTGGTCACTTAAGCGATGGTAAGCATCCTTCCCTCCTGGCTAATCTCGAAAGGAAAGTGTGGGAGCTGGAATGGGTGGGGGATGCTACTTTTGCCAGTGTTACGTACTGAATGTGTGATCAGCTACCAGGACATATGGAATTACTTCCTGCAACTCATAATATTTTACATGAATCTTTACTCAGCCACAACCACTGATTGTTTTAACCCTTTACATCAAGGGAAATAAAGGAGAAAATCACTTAGCAGCTGCTCTGTTCTATCTCTATTCAAATGTTGATTTTAACGAAGTAAGTTTGCCTTGTCAAAATGCTTTGAGCATGGAAGTAGCTGCTGCCAATATTCTCCTGGCAGCATCTGAGCCTCATCCTAGCTATGCTAGGAATTTCAGACCGCTGTTGTGGTAGTCTGAACAAAGCAAGCACCAGCTGGCAGAAGAACTTATAAGCTTTCTTCTTTTTTTAACTTTAACGGTATTCCTTCCTTCCTTCCTTCCTTCCTTCCTTCCTTCCTCCACATAGATAAACCTGTGATATGTATTGTTGAATATAATATATCTCGAAAAGCAGAAATCTACCTGTTTTTAACAAGCATCCTGACAGTTCATAATTTCACACAGGTATCGTGTCTCTTCCTTCTGTCACGTCTCAAATTTAAAGAACTTTAAAACTGATGGAAAGGACCAAGGCTTTACTCCATGTGATTCCTTTTCAAGTATTAATTTGAAAGGGACAGAAACGTCTCAATTAAAAACAGTGCCATGCCCTTTAGGTATGATCCCCTAATTAAAGTTTGCTCTGATGACATTATTCTGCATATTTTGTGACTGGATCTGATGCTAATAGGTTTGGGATAGGGTGGAGTTTCTGATGAACAGGGCAGAACTGAAATTATCTCCTTCCTGCATTTGCAATTTAAATAAATCTTGGCAGAATTAATTGCTTGTGGTACAAATACTTTGTTTCTAAGTTATCACTGGATTCATCAAGGCTAATTCCCTTCTCAGTTGCACACTTTCTCCAGTAAATGAGTCTCTCTTAAAAAAAAAATTATTTGCAAACCTCTTTATTTGTACCAATGAAATGAGAAAATTAGGCCTTTTCTTTAATATTTTTTTAACTTTCCATCTTTGGAAACTTTGAAACTTTTCTTCACACATTTTAGTGTTGTCTCACTTGTTACATGGAATCCTATAAGGAGCTTGGATGGTTCCCGTCTGAGCCCTTCTAAGTGATCGTTTAGCAGAGAGAAAAATACAAGGTAATGAACCAAGTGGCCCATTAGTGACTAGCCCAGGTCAGCAGCTTCAATAAACAGTTTAATCTCATTGTTAAAAGAAATAGTGGTACTGTTGTGATATGAATAATTGATGGGTGCTTTACTGTACATCAGAGAACGTTAACTGGAAGAACATTAATGGAAAGAGAACCAGGTTGTGAGTTTTATGAGCCAACTGGAGACAAAAATAACTGCAAAGATGAAATAGCTATAGCTTTTTACAGGAGTAACTGTGCCCCAACAAATAATTATTTTTAATGATTTTTTTCTTTCAGGTAGACACTGATTATTTTTTTTACATGTCTTCCCAGTGTCTGTAGTCATGGCCCTTATTTTCAGCCTGCCTGGCTCACTCCAGGCTGCTGTCAGGCAGAGCGAGGTTGCCCTTCCCTCTGCATCTGCACTGGATGGTAAGATGACTAGCCTCAAACCACTCCGAGCATATCCTGACCAGCAGTTACTTCACCTTCCTACCAAAGAGCTCAGCAGCTTGTGACCGTACTCAGTGTGATTGAGATGAAGCAAGTCAGATTTGCTGAAATAATTTGGGTCCTGGTGATAGAAACAGCACTGTTGCTTGCTACTGAGTAGGAACTGAACAGGAAAATTATAATCAGGAAAAAGTCAAGGATGAACATCTGAGGATGGGCTGGAGTTGGTGACTTCAGCCAGGGCAGTAGAGAGAAGCATTGAGCTGGATGTTTGCTTCCCAAAATGCAACTTGGTTCACATTTTAAGCTGCAGTTGGGAGGAAGTTGGTAGGTGCCCCTTTACAGACCCTCTCTGCTGTCCACTCCCTCCTCTACTTCTCTCAACTTCCCCGTGTACCTCAGCATGCACCTACAACTTTTTACAAAGGCATGTAATGATAGGACAAGGGCTAATGGCTTTAAGCTCAGGGAGGGTAGACTTAGATGAGATATAAAGAAGAAATTCCTCACTGTGAGGGTGGTGAGGCACTGGCACAGGTTGTTACCCTGAGAAGCTGTGGATGCCCCCTCCCTGGCAGGTTGGATGGGGCTTTGGGCAACCTGGTCTAGTGGAGGGTGTCCCTGCCTATGGCTGGGGGGTTGTGACTAGATGACCTTTAAAGGTCCCTTCCAGCCCAAACCATTCTATGATTCTGTGATTCTATGATTCTATGATTAACTATTAATGTCAGGAATTTCTCCTGTGAGGCTCCAGTAATTTGGAACAGCCGTCCTCTGTCTTTGCCTCGTTGACTTACACTTCTCATCAAACATCTACTGAGAACATGTATCTGTTTTTTCCCTTGTCTAAAACACCTGATTGTTTCATTCCTCTCAATGATGATTTATCTTCATATTTAATTAATTAAATTTTTGGCCTTTTGAGGTACAGTTCTTCTTTAGGATGCCACGTAACATGAAGTTTTGTAGTAGGCTAACAGTTGAATAAAGCAGATGGATGGTAAAAAGCTTTAATTTATGTTTCTGCAGAATTCCAGCTGCATTTCTGTGGAGCAATTGCACACTTTTCCACCTTGTAGAAATTGGTAAAGAATAGAAGATAAAATGGAAATGTGTTCTGGGCATTGCCCATGTTTCATCTCACCAGATGTAGACACCAACATTTCTGACAGAGGCAGTCACCCTGGTCTCCTTCTGTATTGAGACATTTTTAGAGGAATATCCATGCCATTTGAAAGTAAAACAAGTCAGATTCATTGTTCCTAAAAGTGCTTTTCTATTTCTTCAGTTCAACTATGAGAAGAGACCATGTTGACTTACTCCAGTTTGCACATCCACCCTGTAGACCTCAAGCCTTAAGTGTCCTACCCATAGTACCTTTTTGTGAAACAAGTGCACAGCCTACTCTACTGCACTATCTTACTTTTCAGAGAAAATATCATTATGGGGAATAGAAAGATATACAAGGAAGAGAAAGGAACATCTGTTCTAAGGAGCTATTAAAATTAAAGCTGATAACCATCTAGGAGGCTCACAGATTGGACATGCTGAACTAAGTATAAGGGCAGTGACATCTTCACTGTAAAAGCTTTGTTTGCATAGCACAGCAAGAGTAGTATCTGCCTGAGTCCCACAAGGGATGCATTCTGGACTGTGAATTTTTGCTCCTGGATTTAATTTCTGAGAGATAATGAGGAAGAGGAGATACAACAAGATTTCATAAAAAGAGGCTAGAAGCCCATGTGGCCTGATTCGTATTTTTAATACAGGGCATGAATGCTATTGTAGAACTCCTGATTAATTTCATGTTTTCATCTAATTAGCAACAAAAGCTTCATGCTGAGGTGAAAAATAAGATGAACAATTTTATCAGTAAAACTGTGGACAAATTTAACACATGCAGTTAAAGTCAAATCTGCATTCATTCCTGCTCAGTGAAAAAAACCCCAACAAATAAAACCAACCCTCAAAGACTTCAGTAGGCCCTTGGTCTTTTCACTCTCTGCTTAATTATGTTACCCTCTGCTTAATTATGTGCTGGTAGTATTACAATGCTTAGAAATTTCTTCAGCCTCCAGATGAGTCTGCCCATATTGAATTCTGCTTTTTTAGGTCTTCCTCCGATACAATTCTGAATCAGGGCATAAAAGCTGCAGCCACAGTTTCTCCTGGAGGATTTGACAGAACACTGCAAAAGAGCACTTGATTTTGTCTTTATTGCACCACACATGAGTGCCTCCATCTCGTTAATGTAGGAAATGTGTTATCTGAGGGAGAGGAACTTGGAAGCTTGGAATGTCCACGGTGTGTTTTAGAGCCACTGCTTTTTCATTTTATCTATTAGATGGCATGGCAAATTAAATGTCTCATCATGATGAAATAGCAGCTTTTTCAAATGTGTCCATTTGGCAAGAAAACAGTGTATTTTTGTCAGTGCACTAGCCACAGTCCCACGAGGGGACCAACTGACTTCCAAGCTGTAATAAAGGAAATGACAACCTGAGTTAGTTGTTGCTGGGCTCTTCTTTTTGTGCTGAAAGCATTTATTCGTTTGCTTTCACAGGGGATCCTTCCCTGAAAACTTTTTCATCTAGAAACCTACTTCATTCACTGAAATGTTAGCTGTGGAAAGGAGACCCAGGAGCATCTGCGTTGCTTCCTGCTCCTTCTGCAAAACTGCTCATCTGAGTCTGTGCTTTCCTCTCCTCATGGCCTTGTTCTCTTTGCAGACTCCCTCACAGTTGAGCATACTGCAACAGCTAATCAATGATTTTCTAACACCGTTACTAATTGCTAATGCGCATGCCAATACTTCAGTACCTTATAAACTCTTGAATCTGATAACTTGCAAAGTCCCAGGGTGAACTTCTAATTCCACATCCGTATACTCCCTTGATCTATTCCCTTCCTCTGAGATCCCATTTTTCACTCCCATATATCGGGCTGCCTGTTAAACCAGGAGATCTTTACAAGGCCCATTAGTAAAGGCTGAGCTGGTGCAAAGCTGTATGAGGAGTATGTTGGGAATGTGGATGGATGTGGAGGAAGATGGAGGAATCATGAGCCCTAGGGCAGCCAAACCTGGTGACATAGTGTGATACGAACACGGATATTTCAGGCTGATAAACAGTTTAATACAGTCCTTGCATAGCTGCTGTCACAGGCTGTGCACCACAGCCTATCTCTAGCCTAGGGATGACTTTATCTCTATCAATGTCATGATAAGTTCTTCTCCCAGTCAGGGAAATCCTTTTCCTGAGGGTTCTAAGCTGAGGAACTGAAATCAAAGTCATTACTTTGTCCTTTACTCTCTGTCCCCCACTCTAAATATTAAAGTACTTTTTAACAGCACCTGTGTCGTATCTTGGCTGGACAAGAGCGACAGCCTGTGCCTAAGCCCCTGTAGCCCCTAAGAACCCCCATCTCGACCAGGATCATGCAGCGGCAGTAAGCATAACCAGAGGTTTAACAGGCCTGCTTTCAACTAGCCGCTCTGTCCCACAGGGACTAGTATATCAAATTTGAACTTCTTGCTCTTTATCACTGAGATAATTAGGGCATGCCTGCCCTGTGGATGTAAAGAAACCTGAACCATCTCTGCAGCTAACTGGAAATAGATAGAAATGCTATGTGTTGACTGAGTGCTTAGATCTTCAACAGCTTTGGCACCTCTACACGTTTTTCCAAACCATGGCATAAATCAGCCCTTAATGAGAGGGAAGGAAAGATATTTAAAAGACTGCAAAAAACCCGGAGTTTTTCAGCCCTGCTCATCTGACACAGAGGCTTCAGCACCCCTGGAAGCTCTCAAGGACCAGTTTAACACTGTGGGCATAATAAAGACCCAGTGCACTTATCTCTGGCTGGCTTCACGGAGAGCTGCAGGTTTCTTTTGACATGGCATTCACAAAAGCAAAATATATCTGTTCTGTAACGACAGCAACACAGGCTCACATTTCCTCCCACCCTGGGAGAGGAGAGCAATGCATTCAGGCTCTAGGTGATCAGACCTTTCACAGGAAGATGCAAATCTCTACTTGGAAAGACAGAAATGGGCTTGAACAAGATGTCACACAGAAAGGCAACATGAAAAGACTGGAAGAGGAGGTCAAGGTCAGGTTTGAGCTTTGGTAAAGGATAAGTAAAATTTTCTAATGTGCCCCTTTTCTTCCTGAAGTGTACTTCTCGCTCTCTAAAGTGCATCAGAAGATTATCTGGTAGAAAAACAGAACCAAGAATAAATTACATCCTTATCCATAACACCCTTGTACTGTGTCAAATTCATCTACACACAGTCTTTCTGTCCTATCTACATATGATATTTAAATACAAGGTGCTAACAAAGGTGTGGTTTTTCAGGCTTTATGAAAAAAGGGCCCAGAAAAGCTACATAGAACAATGGAGGGGTTTTATTCCTGCTTGTTGCATTTTTTATGTTCTCCTGGGTAGATCCACTCCTGGTTTCAATCACAAATTTCAAAACACTCTGACAACTATATTTGCAAATTAGCACAAGTTTTATGCTTTTATTTTCAATTCCGGTGTGTCTCATGATATAGAAGGTAACAAAGAAACTCAGGTGAGAAGGATTAGTGATGGAAATAGGTTAAAAGTATCATTAGGTGAAAAATTACTTGCATCCTGAGGTACTTAGATAGGCAAGGATACAGCTAGAAGGAATATACACACTGACTACTTAGTACCTACTTTTGGCATTATAAAGTGCTTGTGGTGGGTTGACCCTGGCTGGGGGCCAGGTGCCCACCAGAGCCGCTCTCTCACTCCCCTTATTCACTAAACAGGGGAGAAAAGGCATAATGAAACGCTTGCAGGTCGAGATAAGGACAGGGAGAGATCACTCACTAATTGTTGTCATGAGCAAAACAGACCAAACTTAGAGAGGGAATTCATCTGATTTATTACTAGGCAAAACAGAGTAGAGGAATGAGAAAATAAAATCAACTCTTAGAACACCTCCCCCCACCCCTCCCATCTTCCCGGGCTCAACTTCACTCCCGGCTTCAACCTTCCCCCCCTCAGCGGCACAGGGGGACGGGGAATGGGGGTTACGGTCAGTTCATCTCACGGTGTTTCTGCCGCTTCTTCATCCTCAGGGGGAGGACTCCTCTCATCGTTCCCCTGCTCCAGCATGGAGTCCCTCTCACGGGGTGCAGACCTTCAGGAGCAAACTGCTCCAGTGTGGGATCCCCCACGGGGTCACAGGTCCTGCCAGCAAACCTGCCCTGGTGTGGGCTCCCCTCTTCATGGGTCCACCGGTCCGGCCAGGAACTTGCTCCAGCGTGGGCTTCCCACGGGCCGCAGCCTCCTTCAGGTGCCTCCACCTGCTCCGGCATGGGGTCCTCCACGGGCTGTAGGTGGAATCTCTACACCCCCTCATCCTTCCTCCATGGGCTGCAGGGGGACAGCCTGCTTCACCATGGCCTTCACCACGGGCTGCAGGGGGATCTCTGCTCCAGCGCCTGGAGCTCCTCCTCCCCCTCCATCTGCACTGACCTTGGTGTCTGCAGAGTTTCTTACATCTTCTCACTCCTCTCTCCGGCTGCAAAAGCTCTCTCTCTAAGTGTTTTTCTTCTTCTTAAATATGTTATCACAGAGGCGCTGATTGGCTTGGCCTTGGCCAGCGGCGGGCCCGTCTTAGAGCCGGCTGGCATTGGCTCTATCAGACACAGGGGGAGCTTCTAGCAGCTTCTCACAGAAGCCACCCCTGTAGCTCCCCCCCGCTACCAAAACCTTGCCACGCAAACCCAACACAGTGCTGAATTCTGTTTTCTGGCTTATCCATTTAGAATCAGTATGTTGGATGGATATAATTTAGAGCCGAGGTTGGACTGATCCTATTTTTTATAAGAAATACACATCGTTTTGCCATACTAACACCCAAAGTCATTAGACCTAGTTTCACTTGTATGAGCTTGTCACAGCAACTTTTGTTGTTTGCTTTTCCTTAGATAACAGCCAGTTTCATTTGATATGCATCTAATTTATATCTATAAATTTAGCTGAATTCCATCTTCCAAAACATTCACTAAGATTTTAATTTAGATGAATTTGTTTCAACATAATTGATAATTATCAGCTCGCATGAAAGATGATAATTCATTTTGTCCATAGGCAAGGAGAGAAGGTCCATCAGTTGGAAATATTTTAGTAGATGTGAGAAAACACTTGAAAACATGTTTTAGAATATGATATTTTACTAAGAACAGGATAATCTCTGGCTATTTAAACCCGGCCATCTCTGTTTTCTATTACTCAGTTAGATTACATGCAGTCTTTATTAGATCAGTCCTATAATATTTACACAAAATGTCATTTTTAAAAAAAAGACATAAATCTTCAGAGGCTACAGAAATTTGGTGAATGAAGTTAAACATTCAAGTTGCTTTCACCAAATGAAATGAAAGTCCTTGCTCGTCTGTCCTTTAAGAAGGTAATAAAGTGGTTGGGGGCATTGATGCATGTAAAGTTTTTACCAGTTTATAATGCACTTCCTTATTTATTGTGATGCCAACTTTTTAATTTTGGAAGAACTATCATCTTTTATGATACTATTGACCATCATTTTTTAACTTGGCCTTATAAATCCTGCTGAAGTTTTCACAGAAATCTGTTCAGAAATTTTAATGACATATAAAGCTTCAGTGGTGAAAGAAGCATTCAGTGCATTTAATATTACTGAACACAAGGATGCAACCATTAATCCATTCTCTTGAGCTGTCTCCTGTAGCACTTTTGTGAAAGAGGGGGAATAAAGTTATTTCTTTAACAAGATAATACTGACAGCCAGAATGAATCACATTTATAGTCATGTATGATGACTCCAGCAACCCTCCTCTTCCTCCCTATGCTATTATCTTTCAACTTACCTTGACTCACGGGCTGCTTGCCATGGAGTCATCTGCATTTCAGAGTTAAATAACTTCTACCAATTTAAAAACATTCTCAGGTTGCATTATGAAAGTGGCAATACTAAAACTCCAATTGTTTATATAACCATTCTTTCCCAGAGACATCTGTACAGGGCACTGATTTTACTGAAATGTTTGTCCAACAGTGTAGTAAACTCTCTACTTCTTCTGACTTGATTAATCCTCTTAAGGGTCTTAATTACTGAACAACTATTTTTACTAGTAAGGAAGAAAAATAACTTATGAAATTGACTGAAACCTGTAAAAAGTGTCAAAAGTATTTAGTTAGTTGAAAAGAGGATGGTTTTTGAATGAGATGAAAAATAACATTTTAAGTAGACAAGTTTGTTGTGGGTTTTTGTTTTGTTTTGTTTTGTTTTGTTGTTTTTTTTAAATGAAAAAGCACTGGGTTAAGCAATGGCTTCCTCCATCACAGTTTTTATCATTCCAGGACCCAGGCATATGCTCTCCATGTGCACAATTTCCATTCCATACTGAAGACCAGAAAATAAATCTGAATGAGCCATAAAATAAGTTTATTCCCCATGAGCCAGATTCTGATCCTTTACTTCTGCAGAGCAGTACATCATCTTCTATTCTACACCACTGAATTCTCATTGCCACACAGTTTTATTTATCACATAGAAGATGTTAAAAACAAATAAATGTAAAATTTTTCTCACAAAGAAGAAAGCTTTTTCAAAATGCACCTGAGCACCTGGAAGCACAAGTTCCACTGGCCTTTCATGGAACTTGTTTTTCCACTTCATGGAGACTGGTCCCCCCCTCCAAGTCTCTACAGCAGGTTTTCAGAAGTCTAAGTATAGTTCAGGAATTAGCAGATGCAGCATAAAGCATCTTATGATGGTAGGAAAAAATTAATTTTGCTACATCGGTAAAGTCAAAATAATGTGTTTTTTCTGTCTCCTACAGATGAAGCAACATATGCTTTGTGATTAAATGGTGTCTACAAGGGAAGGGAGTGGAGAAAACGTCTGTCAAAGTGTATTTTGGAGGAGTGAGGTAGGAGGATGAGTGAGGTCTGTCTGGTATGAAGGAGATACGGTGGAAAAGAGGGACTGAGCGAGGTCACTGAAGAGGTTGTGGGAAATCTTGCTCTTTCTTCATGTTTCCCATGCCATTTTCCTCTTCTTTCCTCATCCTATCTGTCCTCCCACCTGTCTCTAGTACAGCATCTGAGAGTACTTTCTGTGTAATGTCTCCTCACCTTATTGTGAGTAAATCTCTGTTAGCATGTGGAGTAATTGACAATTTCTCTCCTTTTCTCCCCCTCTCAGCAGACCCTGCGAGGCAGACTTTCTTCAGCTTTCTCTGTCTCCAGGCATGAGGATGAAAGTGGAAAGGGGGAAGAGGAAAGAAGGTGCCAGGCTGGGCTGGGGCTAGGATTGCTCCAAAAAGTGGGAAAAGGAGAAGGGCTTCACCCCCTTGCTGCTGGTGGTGGTGGGGGTAGGTGAGAAGGAGGAATGGCTGTGGCTAGAGGAGGACACTAGAAAAATTTCCCCCTAGCTTTGGAAGAGGGATGAAGGGCACCATGACATGGTCTGACATCTCTGCCCCTGCAAATCTGCCACCAGATGTCCTAAAATTATAGCCTGTTTTTTTTTAACCAAAAGCCCATGGGATCACCTGTGAAGCTCATGGGACTAACCAACCCCTTGGCATTTTTCAGCAGTTATGCAGTTAGCAGTTGCATGTTCCACAAAATCCTTTTTTCCATCTACCAAAGTGTTGCTCAAAAAAAAGGAAGGCTTTTTGATTGCTGATGATGGCTAAACCTTATATCTCAGGAGTCACTAAGCAAGACTTCTTGTGGTAAAAAATTCATAGTCCAACTAAATAGGTAATTTTTTCTTGAGCATTCTTCCAGCACAGATCATTGCGAGCTCTAATTAATAAGTAAACAGCATGTTCCTCCTATTTCTCCCAGGCCTTCTGGTAAAAGGAATGCAGCAGAAGGTATTTTTTTCTAGTCTAAAACGTATGTTGCCACGTTAACTATGTTTAAGCATTAAAATATTGATTGAAGAGAGCTTTGAGTTAAAGAGCAAGAATTATATAATGGTATGTTAAAGGAAAGACAGGTTTAACGAGCACATTTCAAATATGACATTCTACTGTGAAAGCATTACAAAGTATTTAAATAATGAGACTGGAGCAAGAATTACAAGTTTATTTTCTCACTTTCTTCCCATATCCCAAGGCAATACAGATGTCACATCTTCGCTGTTTCCCTGCTCCCTAAAAATTGCATTAACATTAAAAGGCAAATGTCTACTTAATATTTATACAAAGAAAGACATTGACGGGTAACATCTCATCTGAAATGCTTTCTCGTTAGAGAAATCGCATAAAGAACAAAATGCTTTGCAAGCCTATCTAGGCCAGAAGTCTAATCAAATTAACACCACTTCAGTGCTAATGAGGACTGGTAGTCATTCACCTTAATTAGCCATTCTGAATAAATATTTTTAGCACCATGCCATTTACGTAGCTCAGATCTACGATCCCTTCCAACTTCTCATGACCTTAGTGATGAAGTTACAGAAGCAGAAGGAGTATCAGCAGAGGTAGAAGTTTTGATGCTCCCCTTACACTCATAAGAAAAACCAGGTCATGTCCTTGGTGAATGTGTTCCCAATATAAAATGCAGATGATCTCAGTAATATGTTACTATATTTGAAACACTGAATGGGACTTGCAGATTGGGGTCTGCACTGTCCCAGAGGGACTTTTCTTAATAGCTGCTGGGAGCTGCAAATCTGAATGTACCAGAGCAACAAGAGAGATGGCCTGGGACTGTGGGCAGGGGTGAAACAAAACTACTAGTCTCTTACTCATTTTGGATTTACTTTCAGAAAGGAGAAGTTTACTGTATGTTATAATGCTGTTAATGCACACCTTGTATAAAAATAAATGTTGGGCACATGCATGTGGACATTTGGTTTACATTAAGAGTGCTCAAGGTGGCTCCGGATCATGGTGGTTAGAAGAATGTTTGAAAATTCATCCCATTTCAGTCTTAGTGACAGTTTGCTTTTGCTTGATTATATCAATTATGTTTGGGTTTTTGCCTAACTTTCTAACTGACAAGATAGACTCTCAGATCTTTTAGAATAAAGGACATAACATACAGGTTCATCACAATCAATTACAGGTGCATTTCAGTTTACTTAACACCTGTAAATTCCATTTTAGCTGCAGATTTCAGTCCACACAATTAAGACGAAATGAGATGTTCAGTACTTGCTCAGATTCAAATGCAAATAAATCCCTTTAGCTTTACTAAGAACTATAGAGGCATTACATGGAGAAAATAGGCTTGGAACAGTCTGGGACAGGTTTGTTTCACTTCCATGTTTTTCCCTTGATCAGCTCACAATTTTTGAGACAGGAAGAAGGAGACAGATTTGGGTTCTTCCTATTTACATGTTCCAGAGGGAAACCCTTTCAAGTTGCTGTCATTTAAAGCAAATGTTCTGCTGAATGTGGATTTTTTTTTTTTTACATGGGGATTTTGCATTATTATCAATTAATGTCATAAACACAGTCTCTCATTCCTGCTTTTTATTGGAAATAGTCATTATTCTAGAAGAGAAATCTTTCAGTATTTGTAACTCAAATGCTGATTCTATAAATCCTTTAATCACTATCCTGTATGTATCTTTCTGTGCAGATGCAGTGATTATCCTTAAGTTCAAACATATGGATAAGATTTGCTAAGCTAAAAGAAAAATATGATTATTTAATGATTTGGATTCAGAAAAGGAAATAAACCTTCTTTATAAATTTTCTTTAGCAGTAAAGCAAATTATGGTTTTCTTTACCACAAACAAATCTTCCCTTGGCAGTCTTTGACAGCAATTGCAAGATATATGGATTCAGATTGCAGGTCCAACATGAATTTAGATACTAAAAATGTACTCTGAAGGAAAAATAAATAGCTGAGGAATGGGATAGAGTTGGTAGAGACACTGCCACTTTTGTGCAGAATCTCAGAGTTTTTGACAACAATATCTTTATTTTCCCCCACAGTGATCAAGGAGCAGAACAAACGGAGGAAGCTCTCCTGTCGGACTGGCTTTCAAATTAACGAGAAAAAGAAGTCAGTGCTTCATGGCGTTTTCACTGGGTGCTGGTAACTGTTCAGGCAATCCTTACTCTGATGCTGACTCATTCTTGCTCCTTGAGCCCATCACTGCTGACATCTCACAATTATTGAATTCCTTTAGACAGCTCCATGTCTAAAGTTTGCAGATACCTGATTTTCAGAGCTTAGATGGACCATCTCATAGATGGTCCTGAAAAGAAATCATTGTAAGTGATAATATTTTGTACCTCTCAAAATTGGAGTCCTTAGCCATCATTTTTGTACTTGCCCCATGGCTTTTATTTCCCACACATTTGGGAACTGTCACACCAAAACCTGTGTGACATCATCTTGCACAACTGAGAAGAAAGTACTGAAAAAAAAATCTGTTATACTGTTTTTCCTGTTGTCCTTCTTGCTATGTGTGAGTACAAAAAGGTAGAAGATTCCAGATAAAATGTGTATCCTTATCCACATGCATCTTTCTGTTTCTTTGCTGATACCGTGTACGGTTCCTTTATTTTTCAATGATATGGTTTTGAAGAGGACGCTTAATACATTTTTTTAGTTCCTACGAGGAGCACAGAGCTGAGAATCAGCCAATGTCTAGTTGAAATGAAGCTATACTTGTTATACAGTTATAGCTCAAGAATAAAAGTGAGACAAAATTTGCAAGGAGAGGAAATATCCTTTCTTAGACATTCTTAGTGACAGCTGGAAAAGCCCACAAGATTTTGGATTCACTAGGTCTTTGGTTCTAAAGCAGAACCAGAGAGCTTCAAGCTAAACAGAGTTTGGAAGCTGCTCTGAATTTAGCTTAATTATGTTAGCTGATTAGACAATTTCAAAGAAAAAGGCAGTTGGTATCTGAGCAGAGCAGGATACTTAATCAGAATAGAAGTAATAACATTTGTAGCCCCTGTGGTTTGCAGAGATATAAAGACAGGTAATTATAGCACAAAAGCTAGTGACTAGCTGGGATGAGATTTGAGGAAAATTGCTATGTGTCAGATCACTGTGTCTCTACTGATACAATTATTTTTGACATCCAATACAGTTATGATTGTGTTTCTAGGCATATTTTTGAAGATCATTTGTAAGTCTTTCATAAACAGTACTGAGAAATTATATACAGAGCTATTTTTTTTTTCTGAGAAAAGATCTAGGAGTAACATGATGTTTCTTCACTACCTAAATTGCCTTGCCCAGTTTCATGATGGTGTGCAGCAGTGGCTTGTATTCACCTGTATAGTTTTCCTGAGTACCAGTGATGCAATAAATGAGCTATTTCTCATTTTGGGATTCACTGCTTGTTCGTCTAAGGTATTCAAGGCCTTATTTCATCATTAACAGTTTGTATCACGTTGCTTTTTTATAAACCAGTTCTGCAGGAAACACATCCATATGCATCTCAAGTAGCATCAAAGAACCTTTGGTAGATAAATATGCAGTCGTTCAAGCTGCGAGTTCATATCACAACTACTTTAAAACAAATCTTTCATGTTATTTTAGTGAGTTCTGGTTGTTTCATATACATATGGATAGCACATGGTCAGAAATACAGACAGAATCTACATTTTACAAGTTTTCCTGTAACTAGCGAAACTAAAGAAGATGCAAGCTTGTACTGAGTCTTTTCCACGGTCCAAGGTCTTTGCATCTGAACTGTATGAAAAATTAAGCTTGTACTGTAATCTTCCTTATGAAGTGTCACTGACAGTGTCTTGCTATTAGTGCTGTCTATTTTCATGAAAATTCCAGAAGATTGATGTACCTGAGACTTTTACTCCTCTGTCAAACTTGCGTGAAACTGGTCCTGAAGATCGGTTAAGTTTAAAAAGATGGGACAAGCAGACACATCCACACTGACAGCATGACTGCCTTAACCTCTTTCTTCCAAGAAAGCAAGCTAACAATAAAACTACAAGCTTTTATCTCAACTGCAGAAAAAATGCCTCCAGCTACAGGGAAGAGCAGGACATTAGTAACCAGTGCTGGCAACTGAAGGAAGACTTGGTCCAATTCCCACTGACACAGCGTGATAGATTATAAAACTGTAATGTCAATAACTAGAAATGCTTGCATGGGTTTCCTTTAGAACTTGCTGAGTGTGGCAGAACTAGGATCCCAATTCAATGTCTCTTGAGCAGACGTGTAGAAATGGTAACACCGAAGCAATGATGCTCTCCAAGTTTGTAGGGTTGCTGGGTGGTTTAACACTTACAGAAGGGTTGGGCCCTGGAAGTGATAAAAGAAACCAAACTCTCTGTAATTCAAGAGCCTGTGTAATTCAGGAAATTAGAAGCTCATCAGTGGTCCCAGCTGTAAGGTACTGGTCTTGAGGTGAAGATACAAAGGGAAAGGATTGTTACGAACTCCCTGAAAAGAATCATAGAATCACAGACTGGTTTGGGTTGGAAGGGACCTCAAAGCCCATCTAGTTCCAACCCCCCTGCCACAGGCAGGGACATCCTCCACTAGACCAGGTTGCCCAAAGCCCCATCCAACCTGGCCTTGAACACTTCCTGGGAGGGGGCATCCACAACTTCTATAAGCAACCCATTCCAGTGCCTCACCACCCTCATAGGGAAGAATTTCTTCATAATATCTAGTCTAAATCTACCCTCCTTCCAGTTTAAAGTCGTTACCTCACCCTATCACTACACTCCCTGAAAAGAGTCACTCTCCATCCTTCCTGTAGGCCCCCTTTATGTACTGGAAGGCTACTGGAAGAAGAACTGAGCAATCAACTTCACCTTGAGGGCCCTGAGATAATAGCTCAATGGGGTAGTGTCAGTCATGACTAAGCAGTGTTTGGTAGAGCACAACAGGAAAACAACATTGAGACCCTTCTAGTTATGTTCTTGAGTTCATCCATTTTTGCAGGCATAGAAAATGGAGTACAACCAAACACTAGCTGTATCATGAAGGCATCCCACTCAAGGCCTTTCACTGTGCTGTGCTATACATACTGGGAGCAAAAACACACCCACGCACCCCCCCCCCCTTTTCTTACCCTGAGAGTTTGCAGATGAAGCAGAAGGTGGCAAATACTTAGGGCACAGATAATTGGAGAAAGTATAAATGAGACAGCACTGGTCTGCAGATAGAAACAAAGTAAACAGAAGACATGGGTGGGCAGATGTGTGAAATTTTATGAGTCTTATGAGCAAATAAATTAAAGAGATCAATGAAGCTACGTGAATATTTACAGACAATTCGTCCTGATAGCGACTGTCACGACCTAGGATGTGAGAAATCCCAAGTGTTTTGTTCTTAAATGTATGACACAGATTTGTTTTGCTGCCCATGAGAGAACAGTCAGGTAGAATGTGTTAGTTATGGAGATATTAGGCTGTTTGTTGATATTTGAAAAGAATATCATTACAGGCTCCAGGGAGTTTAAGTGACAGATATTCAGATTTATGTATTTATGTGGATACAAAAATACAGAAATGGCAACGTGACTTTGAAATCTTACAAAAGAACAAGTACAAAGAGCAAAAGAACACCAAAAAATATAGAAAGAGCACCAGAAGTGCATCGCCTTATAATGTTTAAATTCCTTTCAGCACTATGCATGCCGCTCAATATGTTTTGCCCTATTATCAACAATCTCTGTGTGCATTAAATGTTTCAGTGCTCCATTAAGACTACAGGGGTTGGTGAAGCTTGGGTTTTATCAAAGAGTGGCAATGATATGTGGAATGAAGGAGAATGTAGTAATTATTTATAATCTCACTTTAGCATCAAATTACCCTATTTTATTATCTCTTCAGTGCAGAGAGCATTTGTCTTTGGTTGCACGTACAACACAAACAGGACTGCAGTGAGTCCCTGTATTGCAGTGATGTGCTGCACTTGGATACTCATGTCCCAGCCAGGAGAAGAAAACCTATTTTTTATACATATATCCCTAAACTTCTTTAACCTCAAATTGTTCAGGTATTGACTTTTTTTAAAGTAGAGAAACAATTCACATTTGATAGAATGAGGTAATTTCTGTTAAGATATTTGCAGACAGACTGCCCAAATTTTCAAGAAAAACTGGTCAATCCACGGACTTGTAAAGCATTCTGCAGGTTTTTCCTCACAGCTCAAGCAGCTCCCTGATCCTTTAGTATAACAAGTGAGCTATACGAATTGCTACAAAAAGGAGAAGTTACTGCAGGAAACCCACGCATTTGCTTCAGATCTTGAATTTGGCAAAGACCTTTTGTATGCAATTGTTTCCACTCTAACACTTTTGTGAAAAGTGATAGTATATACTTCAAAGAATTGTACTTGCATGAGTATCTTTATCTGAAATCTTTGTGCAGCCATCTAGAAAATTCAGGCGAGGGTTGTGAATTCTTCACTGAGCAGCAAAAGCTATGCTGTGTTGGGGTAACGAACCAACAGCTTATTATTTAGAATGAATGTTTGAAATAGTAGTTGCATCAAATAATTTTCAAGTAATCCTTGGGGTGAAAAATATTGTCACAAGCCACTCACTGAGCAACAAATAAAATATGAAAATCAGTCTGCATAACTTATGAAGAAGAAAAGGACGTAGTTCATTAAAAGGTTTATTGGCAATGACTTGCGCCCCCCCTGTCCTTCCATCAGCTATTCACTCAATAAATATGCAGTCCTGCTCTCCTGCAAAGAGGTGGAAGTTTTGAACATGGCGTATGTAATGAAGTGGGGTGGTCACCAGAGGAAGTAGTTTTGCTCTCTCCATGCCTCTCTCCAATCCAAACCCTGTCTCTGTTGCACTCCTTTCTTATTTCATCAGCTGCAGGGACTTGTCTGATGTCAGTGCCCTGAGAGCATCCCCCCCTCTTTGGGGGTTTGCTGCTGGGGCTCAGGGCCACAAAAGAGGAGCTGGTAGTTGTGGGGAGATCTCCTCCAGAGAAATTTGGTGGGGGAACACCAACAAGGGCTGACCCCTGGCTGGGGGTCTTTTGTCCTGCTGGCTGTTTACTGAGATTGGCTCCTGATGGAGAGGACAACAGGGAATGGATTTTCTCTTTTTGGTAGCAGCTGAAGACTATTCACAGCGTACAGCATTGACAAAAGGAGGAATCCAAAAGCCATTCCACTCAAATCATCTACCTGTAGTAGTGCCTATAGGCACATCAATTTAAAATCCTCCTGTCTCAGATGCTAGCCCAGCACAGTCTCTGCTTCAGACTTAAGAATTTCTGAAATTGGTTAGCTACAAAATAATTGTATTTCATGGTACAGAGCAAAGTTGTGATTAAACTACCTTTGGGACTGTAGCATCCTAGAAGGCTCACCAATAATTCTGCAGTATGAGATAATGGTCTCATTTTGAATTCGCACATAAAGCCTCCCCTGCAAAATTGTGTTTGCACATGTATGTGAATGGAGTTGGAGGGAGAGAATATGTTGTGGATTTGTGAATCGTTTGACAGAGGCCTCGTCAGCTGTGACAAGGTAGCTGAAAGAGCAGTTATCACAGCAGATAATGCTAATATTGACCGGGGGGGGGGGGGGGGGGGGGGGGGGAGAAAACACAAATGGAGAATTTCTGCAGTAGCTAAAATCAGGTGGTTGAGTATAAATGAGGGATAAACAACTGAATTTAAATGGGACTAACAGTGAACTTATTTGGGGCTTGAGTCTGATAGCTGAAGTAATAGCTATCTTCATATGCTAAGAAATATAAAAGTAACTTGAAAGGCAAGATTTAAAAAAAAAAAAACAAAACACAACAACACAAAAACAAACCCCAAACCCACCAGTTTGATCCTTTTGGGAAAAAAAACCCATAATTTATTACTTCCTCATGAGCCACATAGCCTGTATTTCCTCTCTGGATCCAGGATCTCCAGCTGCTGTTTCACCACTGGTAGGCAGGTTTGTGATAAGCTCTGAGCAGACCAACACCCACACCATCGCAGGTGAGCGTCGCAGCCCAACATTCGCCTCGTGACTGATGTGACATCCAGTATGCAATCTGATGGGATATTGTCCTTCTCTCACTCCTTGGGAAAGGGGCTTCCCAGGAGGTCTGGAGGTGCCTGCCATCACTCTGATGAAGTTGGAGCCTTTGCGTGTAAGACTGATCTGGGTGTTACTCTTAACGCTTTATTCAGTAGATACCACACTAGCTTTTGTAAGCAAGGCTGGCAACATGATGCCTACAGTTCACTAAAAAGAGCTGGAAACAAAACCTAATTACAGGAATCTACACATCTAATTGAGGTGCATGAGACACACAGGCCTAACAGTTAAACAAGTAGATTTTACCTTTTCCAGTAATTTGAAGAGTGCTAGAGCATGGGCACAGCCTCCACAGCTCAATTGTAGCATGAAATTGTTGGAGCAGCCCCTTGCCAGTGTTTCGGCTGAACAAACCAAAATTATTTCAGACAATTCCCAGACAATTCCTGAGACTTGGAACAGGCCAGGGTCCATTTCAGAAAGCCCAGCTCGGTGTTGTTTTGGCTGCTAAGAAAGTTTAGCTGTATGCATGTGGCCAGAACAGGTCGGTTGGCCTTAGGGCCAGAAAATGTCCCCCAACATTGTTTAGCTTACAGGTACAGCTGTGGCCCACTTGTCCAGATCACCAAGTGATGTTTCACCTTTTACATTATTACTTCTAGCCCTTGGAGTAATCCTTACGTAAGTCACACACGGCAGGTGTGACACACAACGCATGAGGTATCATGGAATCGCAGCTGGGACCACCGTAAAGTTATGCTAGAGACTTCTCCTTAGACCACTGAGTCCTGCTCCCGTGAACATCCTAGGTGTCAACTTTTGGATGAACTGGGACCACCCTCTAAGCTGCACTGAGTAGATTATACCAGTTTAGACTTAGATAGGTGTTGACTGATGGGAACTGAGTTGCACAGTTCATATATGGACTTCTCCATGTAGACACACAGAATTGTGTCTTCACCTGAAGATGAAACCCATCCTCTGTGGCTGAAAATATATTGCAACTGGGACATATAATTGCACTGCATCTTGGGATCATTCAGAATGCTTTACAGGGCTAACCAACCCTCTTCTATTGTGCAATCTGCTACTAGTATGCAACCCTCACTGCTGAATGAGATTGGATCACGACACGGAGCTAAGAAAAGGTGTGTTTGCCTTTTGGTGGTGGAAAGTTTTCACCATCTCTTCTCATGGAGATTATTTGCTACTGATGATGGGCACAGGATTGGTCATAATTCATTTTGGGAACCTAAGCATCTTAAATAGTTTTGGAAACAATGATTTTCTAGTTCCATCCTGCCAACCTCACTTGCATAACACACTATTTGGGGCCAAACTTCCCCACTCTCATTGCAAAATCTCAACCTAAATTTGTATGGAATATTTTCATAAAAATGCAAGCAGATTGAATTAATATATAAGCACATCTATCTTAATGACTACCTATATTCATTGACCTCAGTGTTAAGTATCACCTGAGGAAAAGCCAAGGTCATTATTTATTTAGTGGCACAATCAGTCTTCATATTCTTGGACGAGAGTGAGTCAATGTATCCTATGTCATCTCAGACATTCACTGTTACAATTACTCAGCTAACCCTAACCAGGGACACAGGCTACTAGTAACATTTTCATTTTTTAATTAATACTTGAAAGGAGAAATTACATAAGTAGCCTCAAGGGTAGTAAGGATGCAAAAAATGAGAGGAGAAAGAAGATATTCACTGAACTAAAGTCAGGATATGCTTATTTGCCTATGTGCATCCTTGGTTAACAGATCTCAAAATACCAGTTTTGCTGACCTCCGGGAATAGAAACTCATTGGGTCAAAAACCAAGCTTAATTCAAAATATGGATTAACTATATATAAATTTTATCTATGTGTGTATAAAATTATGCACTGAATTTTGTAAGTGTACTCTTGTGCTGTACAAGAATTAATGGGAAGTTGCAGAGAAACAGTCAAGGGAGCTGGACAGAAATGGGAGAGGTTTGAGGTCCACTTCTGGTCTGGCGATGTTTATTTGTATATCTTTTCATGAATGACTTTATTTTCCTGTTTCTCTTTTTTCCTATCCTTGACCATCATATCTAACTGGTAAGTTAATTTGGGATTCATCTCACCTGTCTTGCTGTCTATAATGTTGACATTTATATCTGAGCTAACCCCTCAGGCTTCCTCTGTAATCAATGGAGAAAGATGGGTTCTTTTAGTCTGCATTTCATTTGAGCTATTTTAGACATCACCTAAAGCTGATGAGATAAATTCTCTCCTAAATATGCTTATTTCTCTCAGTTGACTATGAAGGAATCCTGGGGTGACGGTTTGTGGGTGGAAGTGTCTGTCTACATTTAATAGAATAAAATGAAGCCTTTGGAGCCAATGTTGTGCAGTATCAGAACGTAGCAGAAGAAAAAGGACTGTCCCTGGCAAAGGACAAACCAGGAGCAGTATGAGGGACAGCTTCATTTCACTTACAGCATGTGCAAGGGACAGGAAAAGGGAGAGACATATTAATTTTGTGGAGGACTGCTTTAAACAAATGGTGGTGTGGAAACCAATGACATCAGAGGAAATTATTTCAGACATGTTGAATCAGACCATACAACTGCACCCAGCAACGTGAGCTCAGTAACAAACCAAGGTCTAGTCACAGGAAGCATTCTTACTGACTTTGCAGAAATCTTCCCAATTTAGGATCTATTGTAAATCATCACTGTTTGTTCTTGTGTGAGATTATTTGTGCTCAAACACATTTGGCTGAGATGACATCTTCTATGCAGCTTTTACTGTGGAACTCTGTTTCTTTGTGTTCTTTGTAATTTTTTTCACTCAGTCATTGATGTACAAAGTTAATGATGTCAGGCAATATTTGAGAGTGCTCTACCACCGGTGTGAGAAGTGCAACTGAGGAGGGATCACCCTCAGCAAGGCATTGGATGTGATGCACATCAGCCCTCGCCTAGAAGCTAAGGAAGGAGATTGCTCTAAGCACAGGCATCTGAAATCTGCTGGAAACCATGTCCACTTGGCAGTGGTTTTGAGCACAGGTTCTTCTGTGTTCTGCCATCAGCCTTAGTCCCAGTGGTCTCATTTCTGTGGCAGTGCTTTTAAAGATGCTATGCATGAGGAAAAATACTAAGTGTGAGTGGCATAAATTTAGATGGGCTATATTTTTCATGTATCAAGGCAGTAGTGACTTCCTAAAAATCTATGCACTGCCACACACAAAATGAAAGAAAGGAACTAGACCACAAGGTGCTGTAGGCTATATACTTCAGCCTAGGTTTCTGCTCTCCTTCCCCATGTCCCTTGCTTCCTCTCAAGTACAATTTAGAGGGTAGATTGATAGCACAGCTAGCTGGAGGATTTGATTCTAGACACATAAAAGGATTTAGGTAGCTGTACGTGGTGATAGAGTCTATATCCCCAGGCTGCATGTTCCACCTGCGCTCCACAGGCAGTAAGCAAATGGGGGAGTCAGATGAAATTGCTAAAAAACTGGGGAAGGGGCATGTGTTCTGTCTTCTCGATGTTAGTCCTTCTCTTTTGCCAGGATAATTAAATGAAGCTATATGTATTAAGACATTTTTGGCAATCTAAAATTAAGCAGATTAAAGCACTCTAAACAGAGGGAGACAGAAAAGTGCTTCTGCACCCCTATATCTGAGTGAGAAAGCTAGTTGTGTCTCATCTTCCCTATTAAGATAGCATCAAATATATCACGCTTCCATTTAAGCCCAAATTTTCATTAAAAAGAAGGAATTTGAAGTCATACACGAGATAGGAGACATGGCCTGTCCAGATCCCATTCCCTTTCATACGTGCTCAGCTCATATGCACAGGACAAATTAGATGCAACCTTAAAGAATAAGGAAGGAAGTGTGAGAGCAGGATGGTTAAATCATTCATCAAGGAGGGAGTTAGCTAGGTTTGTATTTCCCGCACCAATGAAAATCTCCCCAGTGATTTCAAGTATGTTGTACAAATATTTTTAATTATAGGGTTTTATTTTCTCTGCATAGAATGAACCACCTGACACCACAGGTGTCCTGTGACTCAGACTGGCAAAAGGTAACTCATTCATAAACTCAGGGGTTTTATGCACTAATTTCCCTGCTCTGATTTTTAATACAGCATGGTTCTGATTATGCCTGGTTTGGTAACTAGAAAGGCCTTGGAAAAGAGAGGAGAAAGACTAAAGCCTGAGTCCTTTTAGGTATGAGAGAGGTTGCTTTCTATTCACGAGGAGAACTGTACTTAGATGTGTGTTATGAGGAAAAGTGAGATGTTTCTATTGTATTGGGGAAGGAAGGGGACAAGTCCGTTTATAAAGTATGGGGTAAAAAACATCCCATTCTAAATAATGGCGATGAATGTAATTCATTAAAACATAAGGTCTGGGAGACTCCAGGGGTCTATTACTAATTTTACCATTAGCTGGCAATAAACAACAACGCTTTCACTGCTCTAGTTTTCTCATTTTAAAATGAATATTATGAAACTTTCTGCATGGAGACTGCTTAATTAATTGACATTTGTAGAGCAATTTCAGATCCTTGGAGGAAAAGGGCTGGAAGAGAGCTAAGCCTTATGGCAACAAATAGCCTGCAAAATTCAATCTGGTTTCCAAATAACTCTACGTTGATGGAAAAAAAAAACATACTGAAGTAGTGTGATCATTGTCACATGTTTCTCTCCCTCCTTCCACTGCTCTTTAATGCTACATATAGTAAAATAGTCAAAAGATGAAAATAAAGCTGGAGAGGCTGTGGAGTCTTGGGTGAGAGAGAGAATTAAAAAGTTCTTTTCACAAGGTCAGAGGACTAGATTTAGAAGAAGAAGGAAAAGTCAATTAATGAAGGCAGAAAAGGAAATAAACAAGTTGTGAACTGAATTTAACATAGCCTTGTGCTGTGCCTATGCTCTGTACTTCCCCAAGCAACCAATATATGTATATAGGTACCAGCCAAAGTATAGATTCTTAAGCATGGGGAAAAGGACAGGGGGAGGGAAGCTAAAACTGATTCACTATTTCTCCAGGATCACGTGCCTTTCTATTTTATCACAAGGAGAAGCTTTTGAAAAGAGAAAGGTAAAAGCAAGTTGAACTGTTTTCCCCCATCTGTGAATCATTGGTTCACTCTTTCCATGTAACAGGGAGAGGTTCCAGCTGTTTTAGGTAACAGCAAGAGGAAGAGGCTGGAGTGACGGTGAAGATGGAGAGCATACTGCCTTGCTAGCTTCTTGTTGGCTTGGCTTTATGTCACAGACTCGCTTCTGTCTTTGGCTAAGCTGCAACAACACAGTTTCTTCTTTACCAAATGAGCTGTGACACCAGATGCAGCTGGTCAGCGTGACAAGAAATTTGCTAAATGGCCAATCTGATGGATAACCAAGGAGGCTGCAGAACTGTGCTGGAAAGCAGGTGGGAGATGGCTTTTTTCCTGACATGAAGTGGGATCAAAATCTGAGAAACTCTCTCTCCATTCATGAGTTGCCAAAGGTATCCCAGAGCAGTAAAGAGCAGCACTCTGCTGCCCACAGGGCAATACCCGGGAAGCTACGTCCAGCTCTTGCAGCAGCCTCCTTCCTTCTGAGACCTTGAGGAAGTCTGCACTGCCAATGGACCAGATGTTTTTCCTGGAGCTACCAGACCTACACCAGGCAGTGCTGTGACATGCAGAAGTTCAGAAAATTGAGTGTAGACACCCTTCCATCCTCAAAATCTGCTCATCTGTTATAGGGGAGCCAGCACTGATGGACTGCTCTCCTTAAAAAGCCTTCTCTAACCCTGTTGTGGAGAAGAATAGGCAGAACTGGACTAGCAGAAAATTTGAAATCAACTGGGAAGGTGTGAACCGTGGTTTCCTCCTGCCACAAGAACAGCTGTTGTTGCTCAGTGCCGCAGAGTAATCCTTTTCCTCCCACTCTCTAGGAAGGCAGGATCAGGAACAGTGAACAAGCTTTGCATCTCTGCCAGGGATGAAGAAAACAAGGGGAGTAATAATAAATCTTCAACATTGCAGCTTCTTGTCTCTGCTCATCAAATATGAAGTATGTTGGCTGATAAGATGCTGCTTATCTGCCTTTTGAGGTTAAACACAGGCTCAGGGGATGCAGGGCACATATTCTTTCCCCCTTTAAGCTTCAGTGGCCCCACTGTTTTAAGGGTTAATAATTAGAGCAGCCCTTTCTTGGCTCCATGGCAGTGCAGACTATTGTGATACTCTGCTCATAGCTCCCAGCACTCTCTTCTCCTCCTCCAGCTGTGAAATCCAGATCCCTTTCTCACACAGGCTTTTCACTTTGGTCTAACTTGACCTCAGACTCTCTTTGTACTCCTGTATTTCAGCTTCTCTCTCCATTGCCATCTCCCTGCTCAGGTTTTGTTCTCCGTATAAAACTCCAACCATTTCTCCTGACAGAACATGGCAGCATCGACTCGTTCATGCTGCTATTGTTCCTGTTATCTTTCCATTTCTTTCTATATTATTTGCATCAGAAGTTCCTTGCAGCAAAGACTATCTGTTCATCTGTGTTGAGTATGGCAGGGCTGTATCCTCATTCACCTCTTCCCACTTTTTTATTACAAGTCGTTCATTCTTCAGTGAGGTGTTTGAGCAAGGGAGTATTTGAGCCTGTAGTAGCAAGAACTATCTTCTTGTATACATGGGTGCTTTCAGGACCAGATTCCAGACTTGGGGCCAAATTTCTTTTTGTTTAAATAGTCTTCATCTAGTTTAAATGCAGCACATCCGCATGACACTCTTAATCCCAATAGTGTTTGTAGCATTTATGCAGAGGCCTGTCTGTTATGCCAATATATCTCTGAAATAGTCCTACTAATATCAACTGAGTTAAAATGTAACAAAATTAGATCAAGGACTGTATGTGCACAAATACTTTACCACAACTTCACAGATGGATATTTAAAGTTCTCTGAAAACCTCATCCTAATACTTGGCAACAGTCAAAAAAGCAAATAAAACGTTAGGATGCATTAGAAAAGGAATGAAGAAAGAATCAGAACATATCATTATGCCACTGTATAAATCTATGGCTTGCCCACATCCTGAATACCAATGAGCCCATCTTGAAAAGGAGCTGTTTAGACCTTGAAACAGTAGAAAGATGGGGCATGAGGATGCGTAGAAACACCAAAAAACGTTATGCAAGGAGAATGAAAAAGAGTGAAGATGTGTCAGCTTGGAGAAGAGGTGGCTGAAAGGAAAATTTGACAGAGGAATCTGCAATCATCAGTGCTGTGGAGAAGCTGAATTAAAAAAAAAAAAAGTGATTATTTTTTATTTCTGAAGAATGAAGGAAAGCCTAATAAAGTAACAGTGAGTGCTTTTTCACCTAATGCCTAACAAAACTATGGGCCTTATTGTTGGAGAATAACTGGGATGCCAGAAAAATGGGGTTACATGGATTAAAAATGATTGGATGTGTTTATAGGAGAAAAATCTAGCAAGGAGAGCCACTGAAAACTATTAAATATGAGTGCTCTTTCCAACTCAGAAAGTCCCTAAAAATTCATGCAGCTGGAAGCTAGGCATGCAGGATCAACTACTCTGCCTCTATTATTTTACATGTTGACTAAACATCTGCTATTAAGTGTTATGAGAAACATAGGGCAGTTCTAGAAGCACTTTGGTCTCACCAAATATTGCTATGCTTATGTTCCTATGGCTGGCAAACTGGCAACAACAGACGAGAAAGCTGAGGTACTCAACAGCTTTTTTGCCTCAGTCTTTGCTGGCAACCTCTGTTTCCTACCTCTCAAGTGGATGGAGCTCAAGGCAGGGACTGGGGGAGCAAAGTGCCTTCCACTGTAAGAGAAGATCAGATTTGTGACCACCTGAGGAACCTGAACATACATAAGTCTATGGGACCTGACAAGGTGCATCCCAGAGTCCTGAGGGAATTGGCTGATGGAGTTGCCAAGTCATCCTCCATGATATTTGAAAAGTCATGGCAGTCAGGTGACGTCCCCAGTGAATGGAAAATGGGAAACATTGCACTCACTTTTAAAAAGGGTAGAAAGGAGGACCTTGGGAACTACTGACCTGTCAGCCTCACCTCTGTGCCTTGGAAGATCATGGAACAGATCCTCCTAGAAGCTATGCTAAGGCACATGGAGTACAGGGAGGTGATTCGAGACAGCCAGCGTGGCTTCACCAAGGACAAGTCCTGCCTGCCCAACCTAGTGGCCTTCTATGATGGAGTGACAACATCAGTGGAGAAGGGAAGAGCTGCGGATGTCATCTATCTGGACTTCTCTAAAGCCTTTGACAGGGTCCCCCACAACATCCTTCTCTCCAAATTGGAGAGAGATGGATTTGATGGGTGGACTGTTTGTTGGATGAGGAGTTGGTTGGATGGTCACATCCAGAGGGTGGTGGTCAATGGCTTAATGTCCCGATGGAGATCAGTGACAAGTGGTGTCCCTCAGGGGGCTGTATTTGGACCAGTACTGTTTAATATCTTCAACAATGACATAGTGGGATTGAGCGCACCTTTAGCAAGTTTGTAGATGACACCAAGCCATGTGGTGTGGTCGACATGCCTGAGGGATGTGATGCCATCCAGAGGGACCTGGACCGGCTTGAGAAGTGAGCCTGTGTGAACCTCATGAGGTTCAGCAAGGCCAAGTGCAAGATCCTGCACATGAGTCGAGACAACCCCTGGTATAAATACACACTGAGGGATGAAGGGATTGAGGGCAGGTACTGGTGGATGACAAGCTGGACATGAGCTGGCAGTGTGCGCTTGCAGCCGAGAAAGCCAACTATATCCTGGGCTGCATCAAAAGCAGTGTGACCAGCAGGTCGAGGGAGGTGATCCTGCCCCTCTACTCCGCTCTCGTGTGACCCCACCTGGAGTACTGCGTCCAGCTCTGGGGTCCCCAGTACAAGAAGGACATGGACCTGTTGGAGAGAGTCCAGAGGAGGCCATGAAGATGATGAAAGGGCTGGAGCACCTCTTCTATGAGGAAAGACTGAGAGAGTTGGGGTTGTTCAGCCTGGAGAAGAGAAGGCTCAGGGAGATCTTGTTGTGGCCTTTCAGTACTTAAAGTGGGCTTATAAGAAAGGTGGGGACAATTTAGCAGGGTCTCTTGTGATAGGACAAAGCGTAATGTTTTTAAATTGAAAGAGGGTATATTTAGACTACATATAAGGAATAAATTCTTTCCTGTGAGGGTGATGAGACACTGAAAGAGGTTGCCCAGCGAGGTGGTAGATGCCCCACATTCCTGGAAACTTTTCAGGTCAGACTGGACTGAGCTTTGGGCAACCTGCTCTAGGTGAAGATGTCCCTGCTGACTGCAGGGAGGCTGGACTAGATGACCTTTGAAAGTCCCTTCCAACCGAAAATATTCTATCATTCCTATGGCCTTCTTTTAGCAACTATGAAGGCAAAGTTGTATCCAAAAAAGCAAAAAAAAGAGATTGACAATTTCCCAACTAAAATAGAAGCAAACTTTAGACAATTAATTTCAGCTGAAAAATAGGTCTCACTTCTTCCACTAATATATAAAATTTAAAGCTGCAACCTAGTGTTTGTGGGGGACTGTGGCTAAGGTATATTATATTTCAATATTAATACATAATTTTTCATGCTAGAAGGAAACAAGTCCAGAACACTTGCAGAATTTTGAATACCTAATAGATACATCTCTTACATCTGCATCTTTCTATATATCTATCCATAGACAGGTTTATCTTCTGCCTTTCTCTTCCTTCCCCCCCGCCCATACCACACAGACTAAAAGGATTCATTTGAGAGGGCTCAGTCAGATGCCGCACTCAAACCCCACTACATCAGTAGGCAGAGAGGTGCTGGGAGGAAGGTAAAGACTAAATTACTTCATGGATGAATGCAACAAGAGAAGACTGGATTCTGGCGGAACATATTTTGTTCCAAGACTAAAACTCTTCCAGAGCATCTATTCTGTCCTTACACAACCCTCAGCACTGTCGATGTCTGATTTTCACCAGAACACAGAGACCAACATCTGCCTCACGAGGTTTGTTCACTCATTCATCCACCGCCAGAGAGAAACATGTATATGCAATATCATGTTTTGTTAGAAAGGAATTGGCTTGGGGTTTTCTATAGGTGCAGAATACTTTTTTCAGGTGACCTCACATGGCATCTGAGATGCAGTTGGGCATCTGTGATGGCATATGTATTCAGAGGAGCAATGAACAATCCAGACCACCTACTCAGCAGAGCTGTCAGACCCAGACACCTGCATTAAGTGAATAAAGATCTTCTTCTGGACCGTTTCAAAACCTTCCTTTATCCCTTCCTTGATTCCCCACAGAAACTGAGCACGTACTTTAGGAGGACTAGTTGACAAAGCCATGCAAATATATATGCAAAACATCTGAATGAGGTAGGTGAGCTAGATGCCACATTCTGTCTCCGGCACTCATTTTAGGTCCTGTATCTAGCTTAAGGCTTTGTGCTGCTGCTTGTTTCTAGACATTTCACACCTTTAAGAGGTAATATGCAGGTGATAATGGGAAAATCCCTCACCTCTGACTTTAATCAGGAAATAGAAAAGCTTGTAGCCAAGGGGAAGGGAGATGAGTGGGAGATCTGACATAGATGTAGTAAAGGAAGTGGGTGGTGTTTGATTTTCTTTTCTTAGAGGTTTTTTTTTTTTTTAAGATAAGGCAGCTAAGCTGCTAAAATTAAATTCTGAGGGGGACTCTGATTTTCAGGATCTTCATTAGTGCATTGCTTTGGATCTAAAAGAGGCTGTGGGTGTGGGTGTTTCTTTCCTATTTTAAGCTAGCAAATTCCTCAGGGCCTTCCCTGTTCTGCTTTAAAAACTATCTGATCATTTCTTAGCTGTACAAAACTCACTGGAATTTACCAACTTCAGAGCCTTGCAGCCCCCCAGGACACTTTGGCTATCATCTTCCTATAGATTTTGGTCTGGGACCACTGTGCGTTGAAAGGCTTGTTTGTGACACTCCCATTTTGGACATATTCAACCTGCTGATGGCAAGTGTCAGTAGGAGACCTGTGATTTCTTCTGTCCACTGACAGCAGAGTCAGAAAGGGTCTGGTAACCCTGGGGAGCGTGTGTCTGAATCAGTGTCTTGAACTACAACACTAGCAGCTGTGATGAGGATAGGTTTGTCTATAGCAGGTGTTCTGAGAATGGACCTAACCAGGGTCATGTCAATATAGGTAGGAGCCATTGTGACTACTTTTGGCCTCTGGGCTAGTACTTAGATGGAAAAATGAGCATTATCCCATAACTCTGCTCTTTCTGTAGCGCTGAACAGCTCACCCCTTCCCAATGGAGAGAAGATGGGATGCTCCTAGAGGGAAAGGCTGATTGTGTTGTCTGCTTTCCATGTAACATCTGCCTCTAAATTACTTGAGTAGCCGAGTGCAGAGTGTATGAGACAAGATTGTGTTTATGCACACTGGGTAGTGAAGAGGAAAATAGACTGGTCAGCCTGCTTGGTTTCACTGATGAAAGTAAGTACCAAAGTCACTTCTCTGAGACAAACGATGTGGTGCTATGACAATGGCCATAGCTCTGTGCCCATTCTTCGAGGCCCTGCCTCATCACCAAAACATGGTTGAAAAAGGATCGTTACGGCACCATATGCAAGTCAGTGCATAGATGATCAGATGCTTTCTGATTTCTTTCTTCAAAAGAGGACGCCTTTTATTATCAAGCCAGTAAACCACGATGGGCTCATAGAGGACTGTTGCTGGAGCATGTTGCTTAAATTCTGCAGTTTACGGATTGGTAGCAGGGCCATCTATAGTGTGGGCAGAGCTGCTGTTCATGCTCATTAAGTCTATATGCTGAGCACCTTCATGAATGGATAGGGGCAGCTGTTTTTACCGTGCTGTGGTCTGTTTACAAGAGTAAATCACTTGATTAGATTACATCTTTTATTTCTGTGATCAAAAGCAATGGCCCATGGAACGGAATAATGGCCTTAACTCTTTCAGCTTGCGAATATATTGACATTTGAATAATAGGAATGAAAAAAACCTTTTTTTTTTTTTTAATTTTATGTTCAGTAACTGAAAAATTAAGCAAAACCTCACATACCTGCAGTTGAACTGGGTGCCTCATGATCTCAGTCTAACATGTTTTGAGGGATAGATGCACCACCGGATCTGCACCTCCTCTGACATTAACGCTTGGACTGTCTTGAGAAGAGCAACTTGAGCATTTTACAAGGTGCTCTGGTACCAGAAGGCTGCAGGAAGCATGTGCACATGAAGCTGTTTTGCCTCTGGTTCTGCAAATCCCAGCCTTCTACTTGGTTTCAGTGTAGTTGTGTACTGCATTACCAGGCACGGAGAACACTTTGTTACAGAAACAATTACCATGTGAATGCAAACACAGCCATGGCTATAGGAGCAGATCTACAGTGCACAAAACCTCCTTCCTTAAGGGGGGAACCCTGCTTTTCTCACATATCTTTGGCCTCCTTCCAGCTGCCACGATCAATTCCTGCTCTTCTGATGCCACTGCTGCCAGCAGTGTGATGACATGACCACTATCTGCACTGCAGATTATTTGCCCTTCCTTGGTACCCTATGGTGAGAGGGGAGATGCCTTTTCTCTGTCTGCCCTTACCATCCTCGTGGGTAAAAGGGAGGGGTAGAAAGCCTGCTCCATGGACCCCTTCGCTGTGTTACTATTTATCCTCTTTCCCTTTCTTTTTATGTCTTGACCCTGACCCAATTTTAGGATGGCTGGTAGATATCTCCCTTTGAGGAAACCTTTCCAGACTGACATGCTTTGTGAGCAGAGCCCTTCTAATTACATTTCTCATAGGATAACCATCCTGAAGGAGTTGCATAATCCTCCCTTGCACTGTCCTGCTGATGAGCTGCAAATTGACACTATGCAAAAATAGTTGAAGCTTGGCCTCCTTTTTTTCTTTTGAGACTGTTTTAGAGAGCTTCTCCTTTCTTTGGAGCATCACTTACAGATTTTGTTATTTGCATGTGGTGTGCTCCCTTTAAATTCGGCTTTATTCAGCTCTCTTTTTCCTTTGCATGCCTGTAGTAGTATCCTTGGGCTTTGCTGGTTTTTAGTGTATAGAAAAGCCTGTGCGGCTGCGATGAAAGGAGTCTTCATTTGTGTAAAGTTCCTTCATTCAAAATTAGCTCCTAATTACTGCAGTTTTATCTTTTTAGTAAAAATCTAAGAGCTTTGTAGTGAACCAAGTCAGGAAAGGAGGATTTGGCTTAATCACAGCCCTAAATGTCCCTTAAATCCTGTTCAGAATTGTGATGGAGTCAAAGCATAAGGATTGTTTTCCTGTCTTAAATCAGAGCCTAAATGAGGATCTGTGATGTCAGTGGACTAAAGAGGAAGAAAAAGTTAAATAGTAGAGATAAAATTTTGAGGAAGAGCTGAAGGAACAGAGAGAGTATTTGACTGGTACTTAGCATGATGAAAACCTTTTCTCTGGTCCAGATTTCTTGGAGTGAGCATTCAGAATGAATGTCAAAAATATTCTGCAAACTGATCAGTTTCTGGCAGAAAATCTGATTGGTCATGATTGATAATAATGAAAATGTGAATCACATTATAATTTCATATCACAAATTTCATTCATACAATCTAAGTAAGCTGATTTTTCATTCCTTTTGCATGCTTACACTTTTTAGAATGATGATGACCATAGAAGTGTCTGGATAAGTAGACATCTGTGGTGGGTTGACCCTGGCTGGGGGCCAGGTGCCCACCAGAGCCGCTCTCTCACTCCCCTCATTCACTAAACAAGGGAGAAAAGGCATAACGAAATGCTTGTGGGTCGAGATAAGGACAGGGAGAGATCACTCACTAATTGTTGTCACGAGCAAAACAGACCAAACTTAGAGAGGGAATTCATCTGATTTATTACTAGGCAAAACAGAGTAGAGGAATGAGAAATAAAATCAACTCTTAAAACACTTCCCCCCACCCCTCCCATCTTCCCTGGCTCAACTTCACTCCCGGCTTCAACCTTCCCCCCCTCAGCGGCACAGGGGGACGGGGAATGGGGGTTACGGTCAGTTCATCTCACGGTGTTTCTGCCGCTTCTTCATCCTCAGGGGGAGGACTCCTCTCATCGTTCCCCTGCTCCAGCGTGGAGTCCCTCTCACGGGCTACAGTCCTTCACAAACTGCTCCAGCGTGGGTCCCCCACGGGGTCACAAGTCCTGCCAGCAAACCTGCCCTGGCGTGGGCTCCCCTCTTCACGTGTCTACCGGTCCGGCCAGGAACTTGCTCCAACATGGGCTTCCCACAGGCCACAGCCTCCTTCAGGTGCCTCCACCTGCTCTGGCGTGGGGTCCTCCACGGGCTGCAGGTGGAATCTCTACACCCCCTCATCCTTCCTCCATGGGCTGCAGGGGGACAGCCTGCTTCACCATGGCCTTCACCACGGGCTGCAGGGGGATCTCTGCTCCGGCGCCTGGAGCTCCTCCTCCCCCTCCATCTGCACTGACCTTGGTGTCTGCAGAGTTTCTTACATCTTCTCACTCCTCTCTCCGGCTGCAAAAGCTCTCTCTCTCTAAGTGTTTTTCTTCTTCTTAAATATGTTATCACAGAGGCGCTGATTGGCTTGGCCTTGGCCAGCGGCGGGCCCGTCTTAGAGCCGGCTGGCATTGGCTCTATCAGACACAGGGGGAGCTTCTAGCAGCTTCTCACAGAAGCCACCCCTGTAGCCCCCCCTGCTACCAAAACCTTGCCACGCAAACCCAACACAACATCCAACTAATTAAATCTGTGACTGAGATCAGAAATGCATTTGTGAAAGATTCTGTACAAGTGCAGATGAAGAGAGAGTCTTTGCCCTGACATGAAATCAACCTCCAAGTAAACGGACAAGATAAAGCAATAAGTGGAGAATAGGTAAATCGCAAATTTTACTTCTTACAGATCATGAATTGGGAGACCATTGACTCAGATAAACAGTTGAGCCACAGCAGTCTACCAAATTCCCTTGCATCAGCTGAGTCACAGTAACTTATTCCTCTGCTCATTCCAGAAGATACTAAATTGGCAGATTTGCCATTGGTTAGCCATACGCATGGGGACAGTTAACACACCTCAGCAAAAAAGTCTGCTGATACCACCTGAGAACAATGTTGAGATCGTATCTGGCCAGGAAGAGATCAGAAGTGAATGAACAAAAACTGATCAGCTGAAACTGGTAAAGAAAAGAATGAGAACATCCATCTGTTTTCCTGCAGGACTTAATGTGACACTGAAATCAGGTGAATGAAATACAAATGGAAAGACTCTTTATCTTTACTTTCTGAGATACCAGCATGGTCTATGGTGCCATCAGGCTTGTGTTGTTCTGGGAGGTATTCTCACTAGACCGAACGAAGGAGGATGGTTTGGTTTGTATCACATCTCCCAAGCCTGAAGTAGGCCATGATCCTCACTTGCAATGTGAGACTTCTGTTCTTGTTTCTTCCTTTCTTTCTCATTTGCCCTTTCCCTCTCTTGACTTTATCTTTTTTTCTGGCCAGTTACTGACTGTGTTTTGTAGGAAACCATGTCCCAAAAGCAAGCAGTGTGCAGTGACTTACACAATCAGATACAGATTTGATACTTCTCAAAGGGAATCAGACCTAACCTGTTGGTCAATGTTGTACTGAAATAATCACTAAAATACGAGATTGTGTTCACACCACTGAAGACAGTGTGGTGTGATTGTTCTCTTCTGCAATGGAGCGAGATGGAAACAAAATATTGCATCCTCTCTTTACTTCTTTCCTCTTTTCTGTGACTGTTTTGTATTTTGCTTTCAGGAAACTAGGATGCCTCTGACCTCAAGTAAACATGAAGGCTCCAGCCTGTCTTAACTATATTTTTCCTTATTTTTCCCCAAAAGGTAGTTTGGGTAATGTCAAGTCAGGTAGAGGGGAGAAGTAATGTTGGTTTAAGATCCATACTTAATGTATTACATTTCAAGCATCTTTCTTGATTTCTCTCTGCCTCTGTTTTCAGTAAAGGATGAGAGATTTTTAATGGTAATTATTTATTGATGGATGAAAAAGGCATTTTTTGATCAACATTAATGTAGCAAAGATGGAAACTAGTATTTTGGATGGAAGTTTCAATTGTGCAGATCTTCAGATTCCTTCAACTGCAGTTGTGCGCTTATGATGAGTACATGGGAATACAAAAATACAGACATATTTGGGTTAACACTCAGTTGCATGAGTAGTTATCTTTTTCTCATACACTGCTGAAATACTGTGTATGTGGATAAGGGTACACTGTCCATGCAGAAATAACAGGCATGTCTGCTCCTATTTGTCCTTAACCTTCCTGAAGGTTGCATTTCATCTTTAAATTTTCATGAATCTTTTCTGTATCTTTCAGAGGGAAGCATTTCTTCTCTAATCAACCAAATGATTCTTCAAGCTGTCTCTTCAATGTTGAGAATAGTAAATGAGGGATTTATTTCTGTACTAAAGGAAAATTTTGAGTGCTATGTCTCTATGCTCCTTAAAGCAGTAGCCATAGGCGTGTTACAAGAATACATGCATGCCCACCCTTCTCTGTCTTTTGTGATGATCTGAAGGATAAGGGAGTTTTATTGATGGGAAAACAGTTTGGACGAAGAGATAGGAACAAGATTGATCTGATATGAATGGTACTACAGGAACTTTAGCAAAGGAACAGGAACACAAACAATATAGAAATGAAAGAGAGAGTGAACTTCTTAAAGATCATATTTCACAGTTCTTTATTGCCGTCTGCTCCCTGTTCTATATGTACTGGGGAAGGAAAAATAGAAAAACTGCAAGTACAGCGATAAATACTTCTCTGTGGTGCAAATGACTTCATAAAAACTCAACTTTCACTTGTGTTTTATCATCCTTTCACCAGGCACCAATGGTGTGCTATTTATAGCTGTGTAATTCACAGTAGCCTGTCAATTATTCTATAGGGCATTTCCTGACTGTTGGTTGGAGGGTGACGGAATATCCCAGCTGAATGGCAGCATTTGCTGTAACATTATGGCACACTTGCAAATGCGATTTCATTGCAGGCTGCCTACGGCTGGGATGGAAATGTTAAAATAAGAGGGTACCAACAGCTTTTCTGCCTTCCTGCTTTGTGCCAAAACACAGCTAAAATGGGTGGAGGAAAAAATCTCAATTCTCTCTAAAGCAATGTTTGCTTCAGTCACATTTTTGCTGTTCTTTTTTGCTGGGAATATGAAAATGTGAGACATAGCCAGGGTATAATGCTGAGGAGATACGAAGTTTTTCAGCTTTCAGAGCATTACTGGCTCTGGTCTGGCCAGTTCAGAACATAAATAGATGAAGGTATGTTTTCTTCTGCCCCTCTCAGCATACATATGTCATTTTTAAGATGCATTTTTAAAATTTGCCAATGCAAGGATTAACAAGCTTCCCACGACATTCATGCAACATAGATTTAGACCTAAAAAATGGAGAGGATCTTTTCTTTACCTTTAGTGCACCATTGACTTCTACTAAGTTTTGCCTGAGTCAAGCTCCAAATCTTAGTTTTAATTTACTTTTTGCTACACAGAACCTTGATGAAAGCCATCCCTTCTTCATATGGAGTCCAGGAATCCACCACAGCTAAGAGCACAGTCCCTGGCTGAATGCTCATTGCTAGATGTTCACACCTGATTTCCTACCTGCTTTGTATCTGGCATCATATCACCTGGCTTTTTTTTTTTTTTTTTTTTTACTCAATACATTGATTCCCATCAACTTGATCATCTGCATTTCACTATTCCTTATAAAATGTGGAAATCAAAACATTCTGGTCTTGGTTATACCAATGACATATGAACAATTAACTTCTTCCTAGCCTTCTTTTTTGCTCCATGTTCATCCATCCAGAACACCTAAATGCTTTTGAGGCTCCACAGGCCCTAGTCTGTATATCTGCACTGCAGCCCTTGCTCCTGGAGATAACTTGCAACAGTAAAAAAAAAAAAAAAAAAAAAGTTTAAAAAAATAGTAACCAAGATACCTCTTTTTGCCAGCTCTGCAATGGTGATTTACAATTTTGCCTATTCTTATTGAGTTTATCGGCAGCATATTTGTACTCACGCAATGAATGTGTCATGCTCATCTCATAAAAAAAGACAACTAATCTCTTCTTTTAATGATTTCACATTAATGGCTACTTTTTGAGATTGAGTTATTGTCTAATCTATTTAAACTGGAATTTATTAATATTGTATAGTTCTAATAATTTCATCAGATTATTCTGTGCTAAGTCAAATGCCTTGCAGAAATCTAAGCACATTATATCTCTACTGACTCCTTTATCAGCTGAACTTGGAGTGTCCTGAAGGATGTAATCAGGCTTATGTGACATGATTTATTTTTCAAGAGACGCTGTTGAGAGGCAGTGCTTATATCCCTGTTCCTTACTTCTCTCTGAGATAAGTGAATGGTCAGTCAGGTTTTCCATTGATTTTATTGGGGGTTATAGAAGGGGTTTTCTTACTTAGGTTATCCCCACTCACGTTCTGAATAATAGGATGTTAATGTTTCTCCATCCTTCCAGACTGTGCCAGTACCAGGTATACTGAAAATAAACAGCAGCTGTCCAAAATGCCCTAAGCCAACTTTTTTTTTTTTTTTTTTACTTCTGGTGCAAGCTATTTGGGTTTGATGAAAATTTTTCTTTCTTATGGTTATGGTGTAATATCCTGCTGTGTTACTTATGGACTGGAAAATACTTCATCATGCTAAAGCGATAAGTGCTTCTTTCAAAATACAGAATAGAATAATTTTTTGAACACATCTGGCTTCTTTGCATCATTGAGTATTTTACTGCTTCCTTACTTTTGTTAGTGTTTCTTTTCTTCCTAATATATTTGAGTATTTTTTTTGCCCTGCAAGCCATTCTGATTAGTTAAAGATTTTATTTTTCTTTTTCAATTTTCTTCATTTCGGAAACAACACAAATTAAGTATTGCCCCTTTCCATTATATGTGTATGTGTCAAATAGACAGATAGAGAGCTTGTAATATCAGTACTTCTATTTCTGTTTCTATTTCCATCTAACTCACTTGCAGTAATAAATCCAACTGTTCCTTTTATTGTGCTCTAAAACCAGCATTAGCCAAAGGTGTTTTTCAGAATTGTGGTATCTATCCTTTTTGGCTTCCAGAAAACCTCTTTTAAGTGGTTTTCTTCTGACTTTCATTCACATTTTCTTCCTAGACATATACATCCCAGCTGATAAGCAGTTTGCAGGCTATGATAACAGTATTCCATATTTTCTAGTCATGGTTTGAGGAAGGCTCACTGCTGTGTTACTTGTTTCTTGCTGGTAGGCACCTTTTGTCTAGCTGGAATGTTGATTTGTATGTGCCGCTGGTCTACTGCAACATGAGGGAAAATTGATTTGCATCAGCTCCTACCAAATGTGATGTTCTTACTCAGACCCAGAATCCTGGCACCAGTACGGATGCTGCTGAAATATCTCCTTAACAATCTTTGATACTTTTGTTCAATTCAC
Organism: Grus americana; assembly: GCF_028858705.1. Classification (NCBI taxonomy): domain Eukaryota; kingdom Metazoa; phylum Chordata; class Aves; order Gruiformes; family Gruidae; genus Grus; species Grus americana. The sequence goes on along the minus strand of NC_072854.1, from coordinate 7,420,618 downwards.
TGCTGAATGGGGTCTAACTGTTCAAAATCTCTTGTTTTTAATGGACGCTGCCTCCCTGTCTGGTCCAATCAATTGTCAGCCAACCATCAGCCCTTCCTGCCTCTGAGATTCAGTCCCTTTTAGTTGCCCTTCTCCCTTTTGGAGCATATGATCTAGTATTTCGCAGAAATAATGCCTTCATTGCTTTAACTCCAGTATTTCCGGCGTCATTAGTTTTCAAATCAAGGAAAGCTCCAAAACTATCATTTGAATTTCCCCTGCTCCCTAGCAAGATCGCAGAAGTCTTCTGTAACCCTAGAGTTCATTGAGATACCATGATCCTATCTTACCTCAATTCTTCCTTTGTAATGTAAAACCTCTGAGGAACATAGAAAGGGCCTCCTCCAGGTCAGTGATAAAGGTATTCAATGTCCAGGTCCCCAGGCAGAACCCTGCGGTGCCCCACTTGTCACTGGCCTACAGTTGGAACATAGAACCATAGAATGGTTTGGGTTGGAAGGGACCTCAAAGATCATCTAGTTCCACCTCCCCTGCATGGGCAGGGACACCCTCCACTAGACCAGGGTGCCCAAAACACGATCCGTTAACCACTGCCTTCTGAGCTCGAGATATTTTACCTGGTTGTCCACTCATCCAGACCATAATGTGTCAATACAAGAATATTGTAGGATGCAGTGTTGAAAGCCTTATAAATTTAAGGCAAATAACATTCACTGCTCCTCCTTTGTCCACAAAACCAGTAATTTTATCACAGAAGGTGCTTGGGTTGGTCAGGCATGATTTAACTTTGGTAAATCTGTGCTGATGGTTCCAAATCACCTTCTCCTCCACTGTGCCCCCAGAAATGTGTTTGAAGAAGGTTTTCTCCATGATTTGCCAGTAACTGAATTCCTGCCCAGGAGCCTCCTGGGTGCTGGCTGTGCAACGTGCATTTCACCTGGGACTTTAGCTGTTCTTCTCCTTAATCTGCCATGCTTTTCTCAGCAACGCTTGCTTTTCCCCTCCACCTCAAAATTTAATGACTTGGTTAAGTCAAATGAAAGCTTCCCCAGAATATTTTAGATTAGACATTTGGGAATGTCTTCTTCCCACCTTTAATACACTCAGCTGTACATCTCAAAGGAGTATATTCAATGTTGACTGCTATGAAGCTTTGCTACTCAAAAGCTAAATGTGTAAAAAGCTACTGGAAGTAATTGCAGATAAATATACTACTAGCCAAGAAGTAAACTTAAAACAAAGAAACAAAGAAAAAAGAGATACAAATTCACTTCAAACAGGACAAAACTAGTAGCAAAGCTATGTCCAGGGCACAGCAGAAACACGGCACTTAATTTAGTCAGTAACTTCATGTTGAAATCTCCTTTTGTAAATAAATTATGTAGTTCAAATTTTTTTCTGCTTCCACCTGTTTTTATTTTTTATTTATTTCCATCTCTTTCACAACATAATTTTTACCTGTAAAGCCTTAGCTGATTATTTTATTTATTTTTTTAAAACTTTATTTTACCTTAACTAAAGTTCTTCAGCTCCCAGAGCAGGCGAGTTTTACTATTTCTTCTCTATGTTCACAACTTGAGCATGTTATAATTGCATCCCAAATTCTCTGTCTTTTTGTACCCATTAGTCTTTCAGGATTGCCGCTGTATCTGGTTGTATACAGCAGCCAGAGCACTGCAAATACCTTCCAGATGGGGGACAGTAGATACTACAGCTTCTTTAAGTTAAAAACCTCACAGTCAGGCTATGGACAGAGCTTAGTTTCCATATCCAAACCTTGGAGGCAGATATTTGCCTTCTCTGGGTTTCTTTGTTGAGATTTCAGTGCAAATGAAAGGAGACCTGATTACAGAAGCTTCTTGCCAGTGAGAGATGTTTTTATGTTTAAAATACATGACTTACTTAAACCCTTTAGTAGCAAGTTTCTAGAAGTGGGCCATGAAAGCTCTTTCTGTCAATAAGAGAAACTCTCCCCTTCTAAAGAGTGAAGAGTTAAATGCAAATTTTAATTAATGAGAAAAAAGTTCACACACAAAATGCAGGAAGCACCAGTCCAATCACCTGAAAAGTAGAAAAGAGTTTGTAAAGTGTAGTCAATTAAAAATTCTTTTGGGTCTTAATGTGCTGAATATTTGATGTTGCTAGTAAACAGGAAATCTGGTAGGGGGGAGTTCCCTTGTGTGTATATCCACTAACTTTAAAACTATATGTAAGGATATGCTGAATATTTAAGGTTTGATTAAGACTACAATTAAATATTGGGTTTGGATTTTCATGCTTTCATTCTGTGATGCCTGAGCTGAAGTCAGAGCTCTTGAATATTTTTTTTGTCCTCTGTCCATCTCTTTTCTGATTCAACTGAAATGTGCAGACCTGGTGTCACTCTTTCTTCCTTTGAGTTTCATAAATATAGCTAGAGGTGCCCCTTTTATTCTGAGGATGCCTGTCCCATGAATTTAAATAACAAACACTACAGGTAGATTGGCCAAAGACACATTCACCTTGAACCACTCCCATCCCACAGAGGAGGAGGCATCTGCTGTGGCTGAAATTGGATGGAAGTGATCCAGAACTTCAGGTTACCCAAACCAGAGACATAGACAATTAGCAATAGTGTTTCAGCTACTTTTGTTGCATCAGTGTGTATTGAGGCAATTTCATCAGAGGAACATCATGTTGGGACCTTTCTGGCTTTGCAGTGCTCTGAAATTTGATTTGATGTTGTGGTGGCTACCCAGCTCCTCAAGCTTTATCATCATCTATTCTGTATTTAGAGAGGCTGCCTTCGCACTCCTTCATGCCAAGGCAAAACTGCTTTTGTTTAGAGGACCAGTCAAGCTGGTCTGAGTTGCTGAGATAAGAATAAATCTATCTATGCAAAACCTGCAGGGGAACAGATTTTGCCATGTTAATGAAGATATTAATCATTTGAAACACAGAGCAGTAGAACCCTTGGTGTAATCGGAGTGGAAGTTTCCTTGTAAAATACATTACATGGACATGCAAGAAGACACAATCTGTGTTCTGAGGGATATCGAATACAGAAGGCACATGGATATAGACACACGTGCAGGAGAGGTGGGAGGGTGAAAGAGCAATTGGAAAGAAGAGATGCAAAATATGGGAAAAGCACTCCGCGAGTTGAGTAGTACATGACGTTTGTCCTTCACCTGCATTTTGAGGGAGATAACTGGGGAAAGGTATATGTCTGCGAGGGGTCAGCTAAGGCAAGGGAAGGAGCCAGTGAAGAGGCACTGATGATAAGATGAAATGCAGATAAAACAGAGCATTTTGGTGATGTTATGCAAGCAATTGAGTGGCAAGACGAGGGCTCGGCACAGACGCGCTTTGGAGAAGTTTGTGCACTGAAGCTATTTGTGAGGAGACAGTAGGATCTAATTTGTTTGAACTCTACCATCTGTGGTGTAATTGCCTTATTGCCACTGGGATTTATATAAGTAAATGAACACTAGAAAGAGGAAGAATACTAATAGTAGGGTTTTATTTTCTATAGGACTATCTCTGTTCATCTGTGTAAACCATATCAAAATAAGTCAATTAAAACCTATTTTATATAGGATTATCTCTTTTCAGCTGTGAAAATTATATTAAAAAAATAGGTCAATTACAGAATGAAAGTTCTGCTAAGGAGGAAAAAACACACTATCAAAAAAAGAATCTGATTGCTCTCTAATTACAAAGAATTAAAAAAATTGACTAACGTCAATTCCAAGATGCATCTTCAACAGAAGAACAAAAATAAAATTGGAAGCTGACATCTTTCTTTTACAAATAGTTCCTCTAAAAGCTGCTGGTTTGACAAGCTTCCAAACTGACATCTTCTATTTATACATAAAGCCATTACAATTTTTTTTCTCCAGCTGATATTTGGTAACAAGGCACTTAGCAGATGGTATGCCAAGTTGGATCACTTCTTTTGTGATATTGAAGTGTGTTTTTTAAACCCCTTTCCCATTTAAAACTGTGCGTCTTGTTCTAGAACGGCTACCACTGTGGTCACAGAGAGACACTCCTTCACAAACCATGCTAACTAATAAATCAGGCAGCTGTTGATGACAGGCAAAGTGAATTTCTTGTTATAGACAGTATTTAACCATTTTCACATAGATTGAAACTCTTGGAATATGCATATATATGGTCAGCTCAGTACTGCTTTGAAGACAGACTACTATCCTGACATGCTTCACCTACACATAATGCCTAAAAGTGTTGTCCCAAAGCTGGCCTGCCATAAAGCAGCAGAGTACAGAGTGTTGAAATTACAGGTCTCCTTTTTATAACAATCTTGCTGCTGTGATTATAGCTGGTAAAACTAGATCAAGGGGCTGGAACAGAAAAACTTCAACAATTCAACTGTATATCAGCCTATCTCCTACTTTACTTCTTCAGCTTCAGTTCACTTTCTGCATTTGATTTGGTCACTACAATGATGATGTGCATCTTGTCATCATGGGTTACATTGAGTAACTTAGTGGTACTTTTGGAGTTGGCTAAGACTACCTGAAATTTCTGCAGGACATTGTGATGCAGCAGAAAATGAGCGATGGCATGCTAAGAGGATATAGAGATAGACTGAACTTTGCCTAGCAATGCTTCCCAGGAAAGGTGATATAGGGAATAATTGCTAATGCAATGTCATTACATTAAACAATTGATGATTATCATTCACTTGAATGATCCATTCTGATAAAGCATTTAATAGGTTTCATTTTGGTTTTATATCAGACTCCTGATGAGATACAGAATTATACAGCTGTAGATGAAATAGACAACAAAAAAGGAAAGGCAGAGACATACAAAGACCAGCTGCTTGTGGATATCACAAGCTAACAGCTCTTCTTCAATTTACTTCTGCTGTCCAATTAATGTTTATTTCACAAGGGAATAAATGTATGGTATTTGCCCACATGACTCTGGTAAACAAACAGGACTTGATCCATTTGCTTTCATGTAGGTAGGTAGGTAGGGCCAATGGAGTCTTTAGCTGTTCACATAGGACTAGCAGAGCCCACGGAAGACAAACACCCCCTTGGAGCAGCTGTGGGAGACCAGGAATACCTGAAGGGTGGCTCAAATGGTTCTAAATCCTTCCTTACATCTGTGGTGTCAGTACAGTTTCTTATATATAGTTTCTTAATGTACTAATATTGCTGAGATCAAATCAAGGTTTTTAGAGAGTTCCATTCCTACAGTATTCAAGTTCTAGCATATTAAATGATGATTTTATAACAAAATCCACTGCCATCAAGTCAAAGTATAAATTAAGATCTTAACTGAATCAAGTCCCTCCAAGACAAGTTAATTCAAACTGACTGGCAAGTCATTGACATTCAGTCCCTACTGTTGCAGGTATTATCAGGATCCAGTAATAAATCTGTTTTAATCAAAGTCTTTCTGGAAAATGGACAATGGGCTCTGATGAGTAATATCCTGGCTGCAAACAACTTCATGGGAGATTTTGCTAAGTATTGTTTAGGAAATGAAGTTTTTCATAGTCCTGCACTGAATGCACATCCATGCAGGCTGCCACAAAAAAAAAAAAAAAAAAAAAAGTCTAATGAAGCAATAGCTTCATTACATCGTGCTTGGAGCAAAATACTATTTCTGAAGTTTTCATGTGGGCATAACTTCCATGATGGAGGACGGTTTGTCCAGAAGGCTGACTATGCCCTGTACAAACGTAAAGGATAGTAAAGGCATGTTCATTAGCAGATGAAAATTAGGTAAAGATGAAGGCCAGTGATTAACTAAGGCTGAGCACAATTCGGATTAAAAGTGTAACGGTAAATTCAGCTGCTATGTACACTAGAGATGAATTTATCCTTAATTTCCATATCTACAAATAATAGAAGGGATTGAATATTAGCTCTAAATATTATAAGAAACTCTCCATCATATGAGAAATTGCCAGCATAGCTTTAAGTCTAGAAAGAACATAATAAAATTGAAAAAAAAAAAAGTAGATATCTATATTTTTATACAGTCTTAGCAATTTTGATGAGCATGTTTTTTGTACTGACAAACTGGTACAAAACCTATTTGAAAGGACAGGACTTGCTGTCTAATTATCACTGATGTTTCTACTGAAACTCTTAGTCTGTGAATTTGCTTGCAGTTGTTCAACTGAAACATTCTCCTATTGAGAATTGTGAAGCTTCATTTCCCTTAAAATTTTCCAGAGATGGGATGTCAGTCTAGGCAGAATGCCCTCAGGGGGATATAAGGGGATTCCAAAGAATACATTTCAAAAGACATGTCATTATAGCTGTATTTTTACAATTCTCACAGAAATAATTATTTCTTGGGGAACCTTTCTTTTTGCAAACATGATTGATGCTTTGAATATTTTTTTTTCTGTTTAAGGATGAAAAAAAAGTACTAAAAATTTTCCAGTCTAGGTATATTGTTTTTTTCATGAAATATCTCACTATCAGTATAATACAGAGGTCCGGTTCATGATTATATACTACAGAGTGGATTTCAGGAGCAAAAGAAAATTTTTTACCACAGTGGATGCCTATGTCTTAGTACTAAAATTACGGTTGGTTGTTGTGCTATAGATTTAAGGGGGAAATGATGAATATGCCATCTGAGATGACTGACAGGCATAAGAAGTGACATCTTTGTATACGTTATAGAGACGTCATTTATTTATTGCAACGTCAGGAAGCATCTTTTAAGGCTGATACATTAATCAGGACTCTGGAAAACCTGATTTAATTTCTCAGCTCTCCCAAGCCGTGACAAATTGGGGCAAATCATTTAGGTGGGGATTTACCCCCACCTCACTTTAGCTTCTACCTCAGGTGCCTATTCTGGCAGACTAGCTATTCTGCATCATCCCTGCAATCAACAGTGACAGATGGAGAGGATTCAGAAGGTGGCTGAACTCAACTAAGGTCTGATTTGATTTTGAGACCTACCTACCTCTCTCTGTTGCCTACAGAGGGACCTCCACTGCTCTCTGGTTAAGCAGAGCAAATCTAGACCTTCATATCTTGATTTTCCACCTGCAGAAGGAAACCATTTCCATTCTTTCATGGGTTCTGTAAGTACAGACTGTTTCCCTTCATTTTTGTAAGTCAACACCTCTGTCTCTGAACTTAGGCAGAAAATGGCGTTATGAAAATACTTGAAAATAAGAAAAAGGAAGGTGTATATGCATAACATTAACCTCTAAGTCATGCCACTAGAACTCTTAAGGAAGTCTCAAAAATATTTAATTGGAACTACTTTTTTTTGTCCCCACTTGCTGCCTAAGGCAAAGCTAACACTCTCCATTATACAAATGTCTGGAAAGCTAACCCATTGCATTTATTTACAAGTCCATGTTAAACTGATTGCCCTTCCTCTGTGCAGTTCGGGAATTATACACATCATCTGATCCTGGTGGTAGATCGGTACACTGCCAGCAATGACATCGTTTACTTCAATGTTTCTATTAATGATAAATTTAGCCAGCTAAAAGGATGAGGCATGTGCCCTCAGGTTGATGCTAAATTGAAATTACCACTTAGTCTGCAATGAATTGCCTACATTTTGATTAATAGGCTAAATTCCAGAGCTGACCTTTTCAAAATTACCGAATTACTAAATCCTGAGACAGACAACAGAGTTCCTCTTACAAGGAGAAGTGTATTATGCAAACATGTAGGGTCACCTAGAGGAGAATCCGGCTCTTGGTACCTTGTAACCCCTACACACAGGTGTTAGCCAAGGTGCCATGTCAATCCATAACCATGGTTTATAGCTGCAGGATAATTCTTCTCCTCTGCCCCATCATTTCCCATACTGCAGTCACACAGAAGATGGTCTGTAACAAGCGGCTCTGCATTGTCTTTTCTTGTTTCGGTACCTAAATTAGTATTATTTTCCACTTCTAGAAAACCCCACCCTGAGCTCTGCACTTTTACACTTAGAATGCAATAATACCCATGCTAGCTGAAGTATCTCTAAATAATGCTGTGCTGTAGATATAGCTTCAGTCAGATCGGAGGTCTCTGCTTGTTGCTGTTGAAGACTCAATTCAGAGGGGAAGGTTCTAGCCCCCAGAAAACAGATTAAAGCACTTTTTTGTGCATTGTATACATATCGTGTAGAATTCACAGAATCACAGTATGGTTGAGGTTGGCAGACACCTCTGGAGGTCACCTAGTCCAGCCCGCTGCTCAGAGCATGGTCAGCTTGAAACGTTGCTTAGGGGTGTGCTCAGTGAGGTTTTTGGTATCTCCAAGGATGCAGACTCCACAGGGTCTCTGGGTAACCTGTCCCAGTGTTTGATCACCCTCACAGTAAAAGGGTTTTTTCTTATTTTTCAGTGGAAAATGGGAGACTGTTTTAACATTTCTACGTAAGAGAAGAGGTTGTAAACACAGCTTCCCATGCTGGTGTGTTCCTGAAGAGATGCTGCTTTCAAGGCCTGAATATTTTCTTATACAACAAATGAATGAGAGAGACAGAAGAAGAAATGGTCAGTGAATTGATAGATCACGAGCCGCTGTCATTAACCGGTGAGGCCAATATGCACTGCAGAACTGGCGTATTCAGCTACAAAAAAGCTAGATTCTGCTCTGGCACTGATGTGCTCTGGAATTAAGGTGCTGTAAATGACAAAACAACATAGCATGATGGATTCTCTTCTAAAAAATAAATACCCATATCCCACATGGCATGTTGCACTTGTCCAGTTTTACCACAAGTGAAGAAGTCTGGAGATAGATAAACTAATATTGGATGACTACTTGCAATACTTTGGCTAAGTCTTAGGGAAGCCACAATGTGTTCATAATGAAACTGAAAATGTAAGTAAAGGTAAATCTTTGTAATCCTGATGGTGTGGACTGAAAAAAGGAACTGTTTCCTAAAGAGGGATGAAAGACCCGGGAAAAGGAAAGCTCTATTGGCCTGGGCATAGAGAAGGGGATTGCATGGAAGGAACCAATGGACAGGGCTCAATTTTCAGTTTTTACTTTATCAAAAATAGAAGCATTTTTTGTTAAAGAAATTAAAAATTCATGCCATAAGGTGGAGTGAAAAATATGGCTGTAATAAAGTGGGAAAGTCTGGGTCCACAGCTACAGCTAAACACACTGGGGTGAATTCTCTGCATAATATAGTGCAAATACTTGATGCCTTGTAACGTGAAAGTTTTAGATAAAATACATTAAAATTATCTAGAAGTGTCTTATGGGTAACAAAGTCAAGTTGTGTTTCAGTGTGGTGTCTGGCTGCAGAATAGAAGCTACCAAAATGGAAAAAAAGATAAGCTAGAAAAAGTAGCAGGTGAAGGAAGGAGTCTGGTGAAGAAGGAATGAAGAGCTGCAGTGTCCTGCAACAGAGTCAGGTGCAGCCCAGGGATGCTGTGTATCCCAGCAGGAGATGGACCAGGAACCTGAGAGCATTCAGGTGTCAGCAGGGTCCAGGGGGTATCTGGGGTGGGAAACCTCCAGCTGCTTTTGCAGTTTCTCCATCAAGAAAGAAGATGGGAGGAACGTGTTACGGTATTGTATGCAAAGGAAAAGGTAGCTGGTTATTTTGTGTTGTCATTTTTATTCCCTTGTCTTCATTTTCTCTCTTCCCTCAGGATGATGCTGTTCTTTTAAGTAATTTGAGAGTCAGAAAGAAGGAATGTGCAGAGACTTGAATTTTTCCATGTTTCTAAGTGCAGACTCAGGCTGGTGTTTATTATCAGCCCTTAGAAACTGAACCCAGCTCTGGCTGCTACCCTCAGTGCCTAGCAGAGTGGCTACACTCCACCAAACAGATTATTTCTCATGAATCATTCTTCCAAATTTGCATGTCAATCAGGGATAGAGCTGGAGGGCACAGTTTGTCACTAAAAGCTTTTATTTTTTTCTCATTGCCAAAACACATGAAGTGAGACTGACCAAAACAGCTCATGAAATCATGTTTAATCCAACATAAAATTGTTATAAAGTTTTTCCAAAAATCACAATGTTTCATTTCAACAATTTCAGAATTATGTCCTCAGAAAAGTGAAAACACCCTAAAGCTGCTACTCCATGAATTAAAACAAGCAACAAAAAGCAAAAGTTTTGCTTTGCACAACTTGATTCCAAGCCTCCACTTCAGCAAGTGAAGCAGGATAAGATCAGTCATTTCCATTTTACTGCCCTCGGCTGACATCACTGGATGTGCCATGCCAAACAACACCAAGTTACATTTTCATCAGCAATTCACTGTGATTCACTGGTCAGTGCCTTTAGACACTGTCTATTGTTCCTTAGATTTCTTTTAGAAAAGTTATATCCATTTCTGAAAAGATTATTCTAATTTTGGCTGGATAAGGACTCACCAAAGAGAGTTAGGTTTTGCCAGAACTGGTGCAGCTGTGATTCTGGCTCTGCTTTCGATCCGTGAAACTAACTCATGGTGAGTATCCCAGAAAGTGCTTCTGAGTTTAGTCTGCAATCAGGATGGAAATAGGCTGGGGGAAACTGGGACCATCCTGGGTTTTTTTGCAGCCTCATCTGTCCAGGTTTGGATTTGTAAAAGCTAAAAATCAGCTGAGAATTCACATGATCTCTGTGAAAACTGTAGTTTCTGTTCGAAGTGCTCACTCTGAACGTCCAATGTGCTGCAGCCCCATCTCTGTAAGCAGATTCCCCTGAGCAGCTGTGCATATCCCACTTCAACCTTCCTTCTCCTCCCACACCTCCTAGACTCATTTCAGTATCTGGCATGGCTGCAGCTCTAGATGCAGTGTGTTGGCTTGCTCAGACACCTCCAACCCTGCAGCCTTTGCCCGTTATTTATCCTCACTGCTCTCCCTTGCAGACATGTCATGATGTCACTCTGCTGATGAAATCTCACTACTCCCTTTGGCAATTGCCTGAGACCCCACACCTCCACTGTCACATCGCTGCCCTTGCACATGACTGGGTTATGTCTACATCAACAGGCAGCACAGAGCAGCAGAAGCAGATTTATAGAGTGAAGCAGTTGGTGCTGAGGATGCAACAACCTCCACATTTACATGAAATGGAAAAAAAGCAAAGGAACATGAAAAAAGAAAGGAACATTTGCTTTGGTCTAGGTCCAGCCTGGTCCAAGTGACTGCATGTGGTTGGAGTATGTTAGTAGTATCTTGGCATTGCATTTTCTTGTTCAGTTTCAGACAGAAAAAAAAAATGCCTTTTGGGTGCTCTCATACCCCTTTGCAGAGCAGGATAACCAAAATGGTAATGTAGATGCCTCCACAGAAGCCTCTCCAGCACTCCCTCCTGAGAAAGGAGTCAAGAAGCCTTGTTCCTCTATGCCAACACTGCAGTATTTGGGCTATTTGTTAACTAGAAGGAAGCAAAACTTGACAGTTTATTCTTCAGCAAGGAGAGACCTGAGTACGCTGTACTGAAGCTGTATTTGCTATTGAAAGCCCTGTAGTTGTCATACAGCTCTTATTCTCATTAAGATATGAGCTGCAGCTTATTGGAAAAAGCTCTTGATGCATGCACTCCAAACAGGGCTGTCCCCGATTCAAATGATATTTGTCATGAGGACAGTTGCACAAGAAATCACAGAGAGGAAAAAAAGTGCATCAGGAGATAGATTAGAAAATCACCTTTCAAGGGCAAATAATTAGGCAGAATTGTGCTGTTTGGTTTTATGTAAGAATTATCCTCCAGTCTCTGTTCTTATTACAAAACAGAGCTCTTTGGGGGAAAAAAGGGAATTTAGTAAGCAGCTTGTGCTGTTCCTGCCACATTTGTGGAAACTGGCATGGTAAAGAATGTACTGTTCCTTCCATATTTTCAGATCACATGCAGATTTTACTGAGGAATGTGATGCTGTGCTGAGTAAGAAATAGATACCCCTAGTTGTGCTGCAAGCTGGTGAGATAACTTTTTTTTTTCTGACGTGAGATGCTGTACTAAGAGAACGGGGCACACCTTATGCAGATATGCAGAACAATGCTGCTCATCAATTAAGTCAATGAAACCCAAGGTATGTGGGATAGCGGCCATGAAGCCCAACTTGGTGGGCTGCGCTCCTCATCCTTGCAGCATCCCTGTTAACTGGTGGCCTTCTCAGAACCCACCAGCAGAAGACAATAACAGAACAAAGAATTTGGACAATTCTTTATCATTAACGGTGGGGGGCACTTCAAGATGTGATTTATGTTATCCCAAAAAGTCGAGGGACTTGCCCCCAAGAAGCACCTGTTTTGCACCGGCTCCAGAAGAAGAGTGAATGTCCTTTTTAAAACAGATGCCCCACATTTAGAGGGGTAATGCTAGGACAGATTCCCCCCACCCCCAGAACCGATGGGGATGTATGCACTGTACAAAACCCAAAAAATCATCTAACACTTGTCTTTGGTGCCAATTTGCGAAGCCTCTTTTTTTTTTTTTTTTGTTTTGTTTGTTTGTTTGATGAGGCTCATTAGAGGCTAGTTGAAGGCTGCCAGCTCCTTCCGCACAGACTGCTGAGCAGGCTCTCAGCTGTGCTGGAGAGGCTAGATTTCAGCCAGCGTGCTACGCACACACCGAGGCCGGATGTTTACTTCCTTTCATGATGGCTTTGCTTTGTCTAGTTGATTGTGGACTTGATTTTTACAAGTACTATAAAAAACCCCCACCAACATTCTTGATCTCAGCTGGATTCTTGCAGCTGTGGGGAGGGGAGGAGGCAGGGAAGCAAAGACTCCATGTTTTCAAGAGCAAAAAGCTCCTACTCCATAATTTGTGCTGATTGCTGTCTGATACTTAAAGAAGGAGTTAATTAAGGTTCAAACTCCATTTGTTTCCTTTCACTGTACAGCACAGCTATTTTTATTTTGTTGTCTACCTGTTTAGTGTCCCATTTGTGCTTGCATTAAAGGCACACCTTGTTGTGTTTCCCAGGAGGAGGCGTCTCTTTTTTTATAATGAAAAAAAGTATTGTTTTACCTTTAAGGTTATAATTTCAAGTGCTCAAAGGGCAAGGAACATATGGATCCCAGTTACGCGCTTTCATTTCTAAGGGAAATAGCTGCATCCACATACACATAGTGCACAGCTGTTCCACTACAGCAGGAAAGCTTACGCACACGCGTATATACAGATGCCCTCAATGAACTTATCATGGTGGTTTCCTGGAAAGCAAAAGGATGCCAAAATTTGGTACCAGTTCTGAATTATGGAGTACAGGGTGTTTCTCTGGTGAGAAAAGTTTTCTCTTCAGCCTCCTCCTATCCCTCCTTTCACTCCTACACTCTCTCCACCACCTTTTGTACCAGTTTCTAACTTCCGTTTCTGCCCATCCTTCCCTCTTCCAGGCCTTCACCTGCCCTTCTGTCCCACTCCTTGCTTTGCATCTTGCTCCCGATTGCCATTCCCCCCATTCTGTGTTGGAGCAAGGCTGTCTTCTCCACTTCCGCTCGCTGTCAGGCTGCCAGCTGTAGGAACCACTAACAGCACAGAAAAGGCAGGTTTGTCTTCTCATTCCTGGAGCTTGTCACATGAAAAGCCCCTGAAGGAGAAATAACCACAGGTGAAATTCATGCTTTGCTGTAAGATACTCTGTACAGAGTAGGTTCAACCAGCAGATAGGGACAAACCCTACAGTAGGTTCAAACAGCCTTTGCAACAAATAAATTCGGCATTAAACTCAACCCTAATAAAGATCATCCAAATTAAGAACTGTGGAAGTTTAAACCATGGCTAATTTTGCTTGGTTTGTCATGGGAAAGGTAAAAAGTATGTTCACAGTATTACATAAGATCCCCCCCAAAATCACGCACACCCCAAATTTTGAATTTGCAATGCAAGAACTCTCAGTGCAACTGTTCCAATATTTGGTTTGGTTTCATTTTTGGATAGGCAAAATCCTATATTATTCTCTTTTTCCTTTGGAAATAGTTGAATTATTTTTATGGAACCTTCTTTAGAACAATCAGCCTGAGGGGTAGGCTTATGCAGGCATGGGGAAATATCATCAGAAACCAGCAATTGTGGAAATCATTTTAAACAACACTGGAAAAACAAGACCTTTTTTTAGCAACCTTAACGGTGGCCATGGCTCCTTGCATGCCTTCCCACGAGGCACAATGAAGCCCTGATCTCCATGAAAGCATCTGACTCCTTCCATATAAACAACCTTTTCTACAAATTAAATCTCTCTCTTGCTCATGTATGGAAAAGAGAAAAGCCTAGCTCAAAGAAGAAGACGGGCCAAAACCTTCTGAACCCCTTTGAAGTAAACAGGTATCATAACTGGTCCCATCTGGCTTGAGGGAGCAAAGAAACCCTGGCTTCTCTGATATTTGGATTTCATTATATGGCAGCCGGTAGAGTCCTCTGAAATGATATTTTCCAAGAAATATAATAAAGTAAAACTGGAACATACATAGAAACCATGAAAAATATAAATCTTAAGGCGTTGAAAATGCCAATACATTAAATTTTCAATTTAATCAAAGTCATGGGTCATTTAATGCATTATGAAGAAAAAATATTGGGAAATGAAATCACAGCAGTTTCTTCTGCTGCGGTTTGTCTAAAAGACTCAGATTATACTTACTCTCTGTAGATCTCAACTTGTTTTAAACAAGGATACCCAGTCAATCCAAAGCACGTGGGATTCTTTGATTGCTTTTTAAGAAAACCCAAACATTTAATGGAGATGTATGCATGTGCTTACAGCAGCGTATGGAGTTCAAAGCAGTGCAGGGCTCTCAGAAAAAAACTTCCTTTGGCATGACCTGAATCTAAACCCCATTAAACTCCATATATATTTCTGCTGATTTTAGTAGCTGTAGTATTGGCTATAAATGAATTAAGCTCAGAGCATTATAATAGCAAATGTTTAACCCAGAGGTTAAGGCACTCGTGAAACATCTGGGATCAGAAATATGCTATGCTCTTCTCTTTCCACCCTCTTTACACCTTGTTTCCAGGTCTTCTGTGCAAAGCTGCTCAGAAATTTGAAATGATATTTTGATGCTGTGGTAGGAAATAAGCAAAAATGAAAAAATTCTGTAAGAGCTATATACAAGTCATGAAAAAATGAGAATAAAGTTGGTGGCTCATATGAGTTCAGACTCTGCTAAACTGGAACACAAACACATTTGGATTTTAAGTGGGAAGGATGCTCAAAAGACTCCTCCTGCCCCACGTGAAGTTCTTTATATTCTTAGTCAGAAGATAAAATAAATTATGCTTTTTATTTGTTTGCTTCCCCCAATAATAGTGTTCAGACATCTTTCCTACACGCCTCCCCAGGTTGTTTCATGTCTGACTGGGACAAGCCATATTTACACTCTGCACAGAAGCTCTAAGCAGAGATAGCTGCCTCCAGAAGCCTTCACTCCAGGTGCCAGAAAACTTACTATGGGCTTTGTTTGTTTACCACTTAAATGGAGAAGTCTCATCTCTGTTTACTGCACCTAAGGCCAAAACCAAAATGCATTTGATTCTGCCTGCTATCAGGGTAACTGTTATGACTTTGAAACTGTCACATCAGAAATCACCCATCCACACTGCTCATCCTTTACACTGATGGGGAGAAAAACATACTTGGAAAAGTTTTCTTTCTCAAATGTTCAACTTAAACATAAGCTTACTATTTCTGAGCAAACAATGAAACACAGATGATAGATAAATCTTTTTTGGTTTATTATTTTCCAGGTTTTTCTCTCCAGTCCTGGCTGCACACTGTAAATGGCAAGCACAGCTATAGTACTAGTCTTTGGTGGAAATGATGGTTCTGTCCTCCACCAGATAATTTAAAACCTGCTTTCATCCTTGGCAAATCTCTCAATTAAAATCCCAATCATAATTTTTCTTGAGTCTCTGCATATCATTCACTGGTTAGACCCAAGGGGAGGAACATAGCTTTCCACTAAAAAACAGGTGATGGTTCATCTCTGCCCAATACATTAGTCACACAGGAAAAAAAAAAGCATTAAAAGAAACTAGACCTCCTTAGAATGAGGAAATTCAGAGCTTGCAAAGATGCCTATCTGTATTTCATGTTCAATAGGATAAAGTAATCATCTTTTTCTTGCAAATTGTATAAAGATCACTTTATACAGCTAAATAATTGCAATGTGTTTATTTTCAGGCCTTTAAGGAAAAAATGAGGTCACGTAAGAACGACATGCAACAGAAGTACTCATAGTTCTTTACTATTTTGGAGCATTTGGATCTGATTTGTTGCTGTGTTTACATTCAAATGCTTTGTGCACCAAGACACGCTGAAGGAGTTAGATTTCACTTATATGAAAATTCAGGCAAGATACTAATTTTGTTCTGTAGCCTCTTTTAAGCTGGGGCTTTAACATTGTTACGTTGTCTTGCCACACTGAGACAAAGGTTACGGTCTAAATCTGCCAGTACCACCATGAGCAATATTGCTGATTTTGAGTTGTGACCAGAATTGGAAGATTAGCTGAAAATTATGAGGTTTAAAAAAAAAAAAAAAAAAAAAAAAGAAAAAGTTGTTTCTACATGTCCTATTTTCTGAGGCATTCACATTTCCAAACTTTTTCATGCATCAGTAAGAGCTAGAAACAGACTTTCTCATGCATTAAAAAAGAGAAGCCAACTTTCCCATGTTCCAGGAGCTGAGGCTGTAAGAAGGACAACAGAATAAATTCTGGTAATTGGCAATGCTCTGTAATAGAGATAATTGGTGGCAGTTGGAATAGCATCACGTTCCTTTGACAGCATAACTTTGATATTGAAAATATCTCGCTATATTTACTTCCTCTGAAAACTAAACCTTATGTAATTGGAAGACAATAATCTAATATCATAATAGAGCTTTATCATGGCCATTAGCCTGCATCTCCAGTGGAGATAAATGTTTATTATTAGTTCAATCTATCATGAGATCTTGCAGTATTTAAGAAATTCCCTTGGGTCATCATTGCACGCACCTCCTATAGTAAATGTTAAATTGTGACAAATAGTGGCTTTTATTTCTGTGGATACCCACTGTCTTCCATATCCGTTTGTCTTCCAAAATGTAACAGATTTTTTATGCAACAGGGAAAATGATGGTTAATGAATGGTAGGAAAGCATCGTTTATCCTATTAAAGGCAAGTCTTTGTTTCCAGTTTCACTGTGTTTTAGACCTCGTTGATGCAGAAACAGCATGATAAATATTTTATGAACAGGATCCAGCAAACACTGAGCAGTAGGATGCTGCAGTGATTAAAGGAAGTGTTTAAAAGTAGAGATAGATCCTGAGTCCTGCTACTGTGAAGCGATGCTTACTCATGCTGGAACAGGATGTCCAGAAGCCCTAGAGAGCCCTGGCATGTACACCCTTACCCTTTCCTCGACCTCACCCCCTTAACAAGGTCTTTCAGATGCCCTTCTGGTTCTCCTAGCAGCTAAGCTGTCAGGGGAGCTACACCAGTGGCAGCAGCAGAAACACCCCAGCGCTCCCCCATCTGCCTCAGCTGCAGACCCCCGCCCTGCAACCAGCCAGCAACAGTGGTAGATTTGCCAAAGAGCACTGTGCAAATCACTCCTGCCAGGAAAATCCCCTACAATTCCAGCTGCTTCCAAATCCTCCCAGTTAGAGCAGAAATTAAACATCTCCCTACCATGCTTCCTTCAAGATCTCCCCACCAGGTCCAGCAAAGACTGATGACACCAGGCATGGGGAAAGGCTGGCTGTCTCCTCCTTGCCCAGATGGACCTTCTTGCCAGTCACCCTTCGGAGAATTACTACTAATTGAAGCAAAAAGCTTCCAGCCCAGACTCCTACCACTAAACAGACCTCCTTGAGCACTGCAATCCTATCACCTGGCAGCAAAACCACCTCTCCATCCTGGCACTGCTGGCTGACAAAATGGAATAGGGATAGGTAAGCCAAGCTGTATGTTTAATGCAATTTTGCAATAGCAAATCCCTTCCCTAACAAAGAGGCAGTGGGAAAAGAATTGCGATATTAGTGAGCAGGAGGATATTTGCTTTGAAAAACATGGTGGTGACTCCAATATCAGGATGTATTGGTATCACGAAAGTTCAAAGAAGCATAAATAAACAGCTCCATGCCAAGCCAAACAGCAGGATCACTCTTAGCTGCTGAGAAACTTGGTGTGAGGAACGCTGGACCCGTAGGTGAAGATGGTACATTCATTTACCCTTTCTGTATTACCGTCCGAGTGCCTGCTCTGTGAGCTGAGCTTGTTGGGTTAAAAAGAACGTTCACTCGCAGGGTGAGAAGTTATTCTTAACGCACTTGCACTTTGTGCAGGAGTGAAGGCAAGCTGCAAACTAGCGGAAGCAAAATCCATGTTGTTATGTCTCAGCCACTGGGAGAAGGCCTGGAGTCACCCAGAGGTTACGGATGGATTTGCCTCTTTAAACTGCTCACCCCTATCACAGGGCTGGAGCAAGAGCAGTTGACTTCACGCTCTGCAGTGCCTGCCCTGCTGCAGGCTCTCTCCTCCTCCTCGCGCTCTCCTGACCCACTCAGCACTTTCCCCTGGGCATGTTCAGCGGCTCCTAAGGAAAAGAGCAATGTCATTTTCCTTTTCCCTCTGGTTTTGCAGTTTATTCGACGTTCAGCAGTGAGGGAAAGGCCAAAAGGCAACCTTCTTCCTTGCTGCTCGCTCCCAGCCTTTTTGGGGAGCACGGCGCAATAACACATATCAAATACCATCGGCAAAACAGCCGGGCTCTGAAACACAACCCGAGTATTGCCATTTCACTCCTCTGTGTCTGTGTAGGTGCATATATTGTGTAGCTCACAAACGTTCCCAGAGAAATCTCAATGACTGCAACTGCATGTAACGCTAAATTGCTAAGAAAGCCACTTCTGCTGAACGACCTTTCTGCTCTCTCCCCTACCCATGCCAGCTCTGAAGCCATGATTGCAGAGGCACCGACTGATGGATGAGTATAGAAAAATGTAAACAATTCTGTGAGCAGGGTTTTGATATTGCTGCTGAGTGTCGAAAGCCTCATTGACCGGTCTGATGCTCTCGGATGGTGTATTTTGTCTCACAGAAAGGCCATTCTTACACTGTCTTTTTTTTTTCAGTGATCATATGACATTTATATGGCTCAATTTTCTGCAACAGCACCTTAATTTGTTCAATTTAAGCATTAACTTCTAGAGAGGGTTGAATTATTTGCAGATGAAATAACATATAAATTGCAGTAGTTTTTCAGAATACAACGTGGGTCCCAAATGGTGCTTTTGTTCTAACGTAAAAGTCAAGTGCTTATTAAAAAGCTGAGTAGCCAGTGATAAAACTTAGCAAAATCTTAGGAAAACATTGCTAATGGTTTCTTAATTGTTTTCTCTAGCACATAGAGTATGAATCATAGAATCATTAAGGTTGGAAAAGACCTTTAAGATCATCAAGTCCAACCGTTAACCTAGCACTGCCAAGTCCACCACTAAACCATGTTCCTGAGCGCCACATCTACACGTACACCCCTATCATCATGTCAGATCCCTGATATGGGCCACCCTTAGGAAAGAGCCTAAGTGGACACAAGGACAATTAGTGGTACAGTCATTATCACGTGTCAAAGCAAGAAATTATGGTTTAAAGTGATTCTTTAATGGAATATCAGACATCAAGATACTTTTGGACCAGAAAAGGCAAAAAGAGTAGAAATAGAAGCATAATGTCAAAAAGTTGGAAAGGGTTTTTAACGTACTTCGAGAGAAAAAACAAAAGACCAGAAAAATGCAAAGCAAATTGAGGATTTTGTGTTTGGGCTCATACTTGGTAACTGAGAGCTTATCACCTTGTCAGGGGAAAGGCTAGATACCCACTTCATGCAATTAAATTAATCCTTGTTTTGCACTTGTTCTTTGTTTCTGTAACTGCACAATGCCATGAATTGGTATCAACCCAAATTGCTTGTATCAACTTATTCATCTGAAAGGGGCATCAGCTTCCAACTCAATTCGTCTTCAGAAATTGTCTTGGTGCAGTTATCTTACAAGAATAGCATAAATTTATGCTCAGCTAATGTTTGGTTTTTGAAATATGCTTGGATGTGTGTGCAGTGTCAATGTTTGCTGAATTTCATCAAGAAATGCAAAGATGGATTTATTACCTGAATCATTAGGCTTATATTTTTTTAATCATTAGCTGTTTGTACTCACAGTACCTTTTAAAAAATACTTAGTCCCCATACAGAGGTGGTCTAACGTGCTTGGCAGGACCATGGGAAACAAGATGGATCTATCTGTGGGCCCCAATCCAACATCTGTGTGGGGTCAAATGAGCCAGTCTCTCCCTTCTCCCTGTGTGTCGGTACCTTGCTGTGTCTGAGCAGGGATTTCAGTGTCTGTGACTTGGATCTTCAGCAAGTTTCTTGGTCTCTGTGATTCCTCTCCGCCTTCTGGTGTGATTCAGCAGTTTCACACAGGTTTAGAGGCTGGCTGGTGTCAATCATCACTAGATAGCAATGCTGATAAAAATATTACTTAAGCTAGTTAAAGATGTAAATATAAACACCCCATCCATCCACATAGGTTGAGGGCCAGAGAAATGCCATGGGGTGTCTCAGGACACGTCTCCCAGAAGAGGCTGGACCTTGTGATTGATTTAGGACCACCTCTAGACCTTTTGCCACCCACAGAGGTAAGAAAACCCACAGAGGTGGGGTGGAAAGAAAATGGCTTGGAGCTGCTGACACTCAACACAATATGGGCAGGAGACTTTGTAACTCCCAAGTTGGAGCAGAATTTGGCTCCTGAAATTGAAAATTTTATTGACCAACAGTGCAGTTAAATCTGATGCTTCAACATCAGCTAAATTCACTGATCCAAAGCCATCAGGCCCATGACATTTATAAACAGCTATCCCTACCACTATCTAACCTCTTTATCTCCCAAATATATTGTTCTCAGCTAAGGCCTTTTCATCCTTTAAAAAAGGATCCTCCAAAAAAGGAATTTTTTTTTTTTTTATTTGGCTTCCATTAGGGTAAAGCTCAGCCAGCCAAACATAATGCTCAAACCACTTAAAATCTTTGAAGTAGTTTTGTTTAAATTCTCAGAGCCTCTTATACATATAGTTCAGCCTGTTTTATATGTTTAGAGTAATTTAAACCACCTATAGGCTCACATGAGTGAAAGCAGTACACATGTGCTACACATGGCATTAGTTCAAGGTCATTGGAAAAATTCACTTATTTGTTTCCAAATCTTCTGTCTCACATCCCTTGTCAAACACTAACCTGTGATTGGAAGAACATGAGTAGAAACATTGTTAATACTGTTTAAAATTCTTGAATCCTGTAGTGCATAACTTTAAATAGATGTATCTTGGAGATATTTTAATAAAAATAAGAGCAGTAAAAGAGATGTGTCACCTAAGTCTCTGCACCTGATAATCCTTTATATGTACAAAAAAAAAAAAAAAAAGTAAAAAGATCATCATAACTTTTAATGTCTGGACAGTATTATTCAATATGCAGCTGAATAAAATCTGTAGGACACGTTAAGTTTAGAACTTCTGTTTTCAATGAATACAGTTTAGAGCTCAAAATTTCTTGCCAGAAATTTCTTCCCTGCTTGTAGGGAAACTGTAGTCAGAATCTTAATTCTCAGGATTTCTCTCAAACTGTTTCGCTCCTTTAAGAAAGCCTTGGCCTTTGAGTTAAAATCCAGTACAGGGAATTTGAATCTGACTGGAATTTGATGAAACATGACAGAAATCAAGAGGACAGAAGTGTTGGATGAGAGGGTTTGCTACAAGACGTCAAATTCTGTAGGTGAGCTGTGCGTGACAGAGGGCATGTTCATAAAATATGCTTTCTCATTTATGTAATTTTATTATCCGATCTGTTTATCTAAACAATGTAGCTAATCTTAGCAGCTCCTAGGAGCTTTATTAATTTTTATCTTGCACCTTCAAAATAACAAAAACCTATCAGCTATGAATCGAAAAAGCAAATGTAAATATTTCAGCTGAAAATCATTTCAGGGCATTCCATGCCATGGACTAAGAGACTTTATGAGTGGAGGTCAAATCCAGTGGCAGCTGCAGTTCTCCCTGCAAGACCTGTCCCTGCTTGCAGCTTTCAGTCTGGGATGAGACTGGCCTTGTTCCTACTTTTAAGAAAATATATGCTAGCCACTTGCTGCTATGCAGATGAAGGCTCAAGGAGGCAGGAGGAATGAGTAGGAAAATGAACAGAAGACAGTAAAATAGAAATGTGTAGTTATTCGGTTTCTGGCTTTTCTGCTACATGCAAAAAGCAGCAGGAGACCAGCAACAGAACATCTTTGTCTTCTTGAAGAAATAATGCCAAAGCCTGTGCAGCTGTTCCCTAGCCAGGGAATGGTTCAGTCTCTGAATAAATCAAGGAATTCCCTCTTCCAGGAAATATAAAATCATAGAATCATAGAATTGTTTTGGTTGGAAAAGACCTTTAAGATCATCAAGTTCAACCATTAACCTAGCACTGCCAAGTCCAGCCACTAAACCATGTCCCTAAGCACCACATCTACACGTCTTTTCAATACCTCCAGGGATGGTGACTCCACCACTTCCCTGGGCAGCCTGTTCCAATGCCTGACAACCCTTTTGGTGAAAAAATTTTTCCCAATACCCAATCTAAACCTCCCCTGGCACAACTTGAGGCCATTTCCTCTTGTCCCATTGCTTGTTACTCAGTAGAAGAGACCGACCCCCACCTGGCTACAACCTCCTTTCAGGTAGTTGTAGAGAGCAATAAGGTCTCCCCTCAGCCTCCTTTTCTCCAGGCTAAACAACCCCAGTTCCCTCAGCCGCTCCTCATAAGACTTGTGCTCTAGACCCTTCACCACTTTGTTGCTCTTCTCTGGACACACTCCAGCACCTCAATGTCTTTCTTGTAGTGAGGGGCCCAAAACTGAACACAGTATGTGAGGTGCGGCCTCACCAGTGCTGAGTACAGGGGGACGGTCACTGCCCTAGTCCTGCTGGCCACACTGTTTCTGATACATACATTATTCTTTTGTTATTTCAATTTTAATTTCTTCTCTGAAACCCTGGGAACCTGGGTCCTTTTGGAGATGCTTTACCTGGAGATCCTTTACATTCATGTTTACTGCCACAGGGGATTTGTGTGCATCTCTCCAGCTAAGCAGAACTCACCCACAAGACCCCCTGAGATTGGAGGACCCTGGGGCCTGTGACAGCATCGATGACTGAGGTAGCTCTTGGGCCTTGGCACTATTTCAGTTATTAATGCAGATATGGCTATAATGTCCAACTTCAACAATTTAACAAGCAGCTCACTATGGCTAATAGATGCCCATGACCTGTATGCACAGTGTGATGCTTCCGCATTTAATGATATTGTTATCAGTGATCCCTGATGGCCCTCTGTGTACTCAGCCATTAAAATGTATCTGCCAGCAGCGAGAGTTCTCCTGGACTCCTACAAGTTCACCATTCCCCATCTCCGACTACTACAAGCTGAAAGCCGTTTTATAAACTGCAGAATGGCAGTGGAGATTTGCAGTTGTACTTTATCTGCGCTGCCTCAAATGTGTCACTTGCTTGGCTTACCAACTGAGCATCTCGCGTGGCTTAATGAAAGTCAGCCAAACCTGCCTGCTTCATATCAACAAATAGAGCAAAGCCAGGACAAGGTCTTCTTTTTCTCTCTCATTCCCTCTCCTGGGAACTCTTGAAGAATACTTTAGGAACCACATAAGCATAAAATAACTCAAGTCCCACAGAGATAACTTCTTGCCTCCTGTGATATCTCAGCACCAAACTGTGGCACCTTCTTCCCGGGTGGTGCTTCCACCATGGGCAGATGGTGGAAAGGTCTCACAACATGATGGGACATCTCTGCATGGCGACAGGCCAGGGCTCTGGTCTGCCCCTCCAGGGCCCTCAGCGGAGTAACTCGAACAAGCCAGAGACCCAGCTAGGCTTTGGCAAGTTTGCTTTTCATTGCAAATGAACAATTACAGTATTTTTTATCCAGCTGACAAATTATATGTTAGCTCAATTTAGCCTAAGCACAATTTCACATTCAAAGCCAAAGCAAAGCAACCAAACAGGCTTACGTTTCCTAAAATTCATTAATCCTGTGTGTCTTTTTTGCCTCTCTAGATTATTATTATTCCATGTCCTCAACCAAAGAAAAGAGCATGAGAGTTTTGGTCTTGCTTTTGCTTTTTTTTTTGTTCCAAAGTAGTCTATGTTATAAGGGTTGCAAATACTTAATTAGAGAATGGAAATTCTACTGACTGACCAAATGCAATTAAGCTATCCAGCTCATTTGAAAATAGGATATGAATTTAAATAAAGCTCAGCTTTGTGGAAACTGCCTCCCTCTGATGGACACTTCAGTTTTGGATACAAAGAAAAAGAGCCTAATTTCTTACTAGTCACTCAGCTCTGCTCTTAATACAGATATCTGGCTAGAGTCATTGCCAAACTGCGGGGAAGTACGGATGTTTTTCTGAAGCTGAAGAATACCAAAAAATGACAGAGAATGAAGGAAGAAGAGAGATATGAATTTAGGCATGTTTTCCTCAAAGTCTTAGACTGGTTCCCCAGGGAACAGGATCCAGCATAACCATCCGTATGAGCAGGGAGGAGCCTAGAGCTAATCATTACACAATACTGTGGAGAGAAGTGTGTTTGAAACCCCAGATTGCTCCAGTTTTTAGAAGCTGGAGGCAAGACAACAGGCCTGTGGGACCTTGAGTTTCGTGAGGAGCCTAACCGCAGAGCTGAGAGTACACTGGCTCATTTTGGTCTTTAGTTGACCAAGGAATAGTAACGCCAAATTCCTGTTGGTCACTGAGCTCAGCCAAACCAGATATCTAAGGGCAGAAACTGGATTCATTTTGCAAAGAAGCATAACTGTGGGTACCTAAAGAACCTGCGTGGCAAACAAGGTTATTCCTTCTAAATTCCAGTGTCTTCCTTGGTGAAGGGAGGGCTTTTTATGGATGAGAATTTTGAACTCAAGTACCTGCATCCATCTAAATGCTATTAAATTATATGTGCATCATCCTAAAGTCCTTGATTGGCTGGAGATTTTATTTTTTTAAAAGCTAAGATGGTGGAGAGCAACTGGGTATCTACCTGTGCCTCACCCCTTCCCTCCTCTCAGCCCAATTCCTCACAGATAACATCCTGCATCTTGTTGAAACAGTAGTTAAATCACTGGGACTGCCACCATTTTCCTAGACTCAGAAAGTCAGAGAAGATAAATGATAATGGTTAGCTCTTGTAGCACATAATGCTTTTCATCCGCAAAGCATGCAGCTAATATTCATACAAAAACAGAGGGATTTATGCAATAAAATTCTGCTTATAGACACTTTCCAAATCACTGTAGAAGACTATTAGCCAAAAGCCAATGAGGCATTGGCTTAGCCATTACACACCTTGTAGATGCTTTCCTAAACACATAATGCCTGGATTTTTGAGGAAATTGCAGTTCCAACAGTCAAGAGAATATATATTATAGGGCATACCTAATTTTGCCTTTGCCCTTGTAGTTATTCATTTTAGACATGCAATACCCTTTCAGTGTCTATGCATCTACATTTAAAACCAGATACTTTCAGGTGCAATGTCTCTGACTTCTTCTAGACTTCCATTTTAGGATGAAATGATCCCATCCAAAAAGGCCACATTTCTCTTCACTGAGAGACAAGGGTGGTCTAGTCAAATGTAGGCACTTATATTAGAGACAACCGCTTCTGGTTGGATGAATCCCACTAGAAGTGAGTACAAATGCTAGAACATATTGCCTGTGTTGTAAATAATCATGGACACTTTGTCCACAATACATATATATTTTTTCAGTTTTTAAAAAATATTTTTTAGGCTGTTTTTTAGATCTTTAATTATTTTGTTAAGTTTTGTTATGCTATAACTAACAGGTCTGGCAGACTATGTCTATGTTAGTAAATAAAATGAGACTGGGACACGGGATCAAGTATTGCCCACAGGGGCCCATGCTGCTAGTGCAATCCCAGATTGACCAGATCGTGGCAACCAAAACTCTCCCAGATATTGTACAAACCTGGAACAAGGAATTGTAAGTTTCCAGTAAGCAGTTTGGACTGGGGAAGGAGGTTAGAGATGTACAGAAACAGATGTGCAGATATGAGATGGATCACTCTGTTTTACCTCAGTGCTAGAAAAAGATCCTTGGCTAATTTTATTTGATAGTATAAACATGGGTATGTCATCTCAAAATGCTTGAAGGCATTGCTGAATACTCGAGTAGAAAAAGACCAAATGGTTATGACATAACATGGAAATTTGGCATTTGATCAAAATAAGTTGTGATACATGATTATGATGCCTTACAAGGCTGTAGTCTTTTTTCTTGCTTGCATAAAGCTTTCTTTTTCTCTTTCTTGCAGAATGCAGTGAATGACATGGAACAGGCTTGTATTCTTTGAGAAAGAATCATCTGTCAAATATTACTGAGGTGAAGTTCTGATTTTACTTTATAAACACCTTTTGAGGCACGACAAAAGGAGAAAGTCGGGAGTGGGCTGAATGGTTTGACGCAATGTCAGTCACAATTCCTTCACTTGACATTCAGTGTCAGGTAAGATGCATATTCACCTTTATTAGTAAATATGGATTGAAAAATCTGATAATATGAATTCCTATGGACAATGGCTCTTCACTGATTGGGTATCTTAGAATCATTGAATTATAAAATGGTCTGGGTTAGAAGGGACCTTAAAGACCATTTCTCTTCCCTGTCCAGTTGAGGAGGGGAGTGACAGAGCAGCTTTGGTGGGCAGTTGACGTCCAGCCTGGGTCAACCCACCACAATCCTACACCATGCCAGGCTCTGTAGTTTGGAAATATTCCAAAGGAAATCTTATTACTATGAATCTATCATTATCTATCAGTTATAGAATACAGAATCATAGAATATTTTAGGTTGGAAGGGACCTTAAACACCATCTAGTTCCGACCCCCCTACCATGGGCAAGGACACCCTCCACTAGACCAGGGTGCCCAAAGCCCCATCCAACCTGGCCTTGAACACTTCCAGGGATGGGGCATCCACAGCTTCTCTGGGCAACCTGTTCCAGTGCCTCACCACTCTGACAGTAGAGAATTTCTTTCTAATATCTAGTCTAAATCGACCCTCCTTCAGTTTAAACCCATTACCCCTTGTCCTGTCACTCCATGCCTTTGTAAACAGTCCCTCTCCAGGTTTCTTGTAGACCCCCTTCAGCTACTGGAAGGCTGCTAGAAGGTCTCCTGGAGCCTTCTCTTCTCCAGGCTGAACAACCCCAACTCTCTCAGCTTGTCTTCACAGGAGAGGTGCTCCAGCCCTCTCATCATCTTCATGGCCTCCTCTGGACTCACTCCAATAGCTCAATGTCTGTCTTGTACTGGGGATGCCAGAGCTGGATGCAGTATTCCGGGTGGGGTCTCACAAGAGTGGAGCAGAGAGGGATAATCACCTCCTTGAACCTGCTGATCATGCTTCTGAAGCATCCCAGGACATAGCTGGCTTTCTGGGATGTGAGCACACATTGCCGGCTCACGTCCAGCTTTTCATCCACCATTAGCCCCCAAGTCCTTCTCCTCAGGGCTACTCTCAATCCATTCTCTGCCTAGCCTGTAGGTGTGCTTGGGATTGCCCCAATCCATGTGCAGGACCTTGCACTTGGCCTTGTTGACCTTCATGACGTTCACATGGGCCCACTTCTCCAGCCTGTCAAGATCCCTCTGGATGGCATCCCTTCCCTCCAGCTTGCTGACTGCACCAAACAGCTTAACGTTGTCAGCAAGCTTGCTGAGGGTGCACTCGATCCCACTGTCCATGTCACTGACAAAGATGTTGAACAGCTCCAGTCCCAGTATCAACCCCTGAGGAACACCACTCATTGCTGGTGTTCACTTGGACATCAAGCCATTGATTGCAACTCTTTGAGAGCAACCATCCGGCCAATTCCTTATCCACCAAGTGGTCCACCCATCAAATCCATCTTTCCAATTTAGAAACAAGGATGTTGTGCGAGACAGTGTGAAATACTTTGCATTTCCTCTAAGTTTTGGGGTCATTACTGTGTACATTTATGAGAAGTGAGGAAGCTCTAAGATTTAGATTTTAAACTTTCACTTAACACAACATTTTTGACAGCTATGATGACCTTATTTCCTGCCACCTCCCTGTGATTTCAATTCAAACCTAACTGAACACTGGGGGAAAAAAAAAATCACTTGGATGAGTTTTCAAATAATTTTGCGTACTTCTATATCTGTCCAGCTTTGCATGAACCCACTCATTTCAGTGAGTGCTTGCACAGATTTGAAAGCTTAGGGACAAATTATGTAGGACCAGAGCTGATCTCAGCTCATAAAGTGCTCCAAAACGGTCATGGAAGTCGATGACTGTGTGATGCGGTCTCACAGAGCACTCAGCAAGCTGAAAAACTCGAGAGGCTTGATGGATACCTAGAAAAGTACACCACTCTGCCATAGATTCAATACAACGCCCAAACCAGTCTGTTTATAGATAGCTCAGTAAGCAACAGCAGGGACGGTGCTCGCTTTGTGTTGGTGGTGAAAGAAGTACAGTAGTATCCTGCAGCATCAGCAAGATTCAAAGATCATGAAAGACAAGCAAGGGGACTTTGCTTGAATTGTTAATCAATTATGAAAATTATGATTTTACAGAAGGAACAGAGATAAAATGGATCATTCTCACAACCAAAGAGAGGAGAAAAAACTGACGACTGTATATTTATCAGAAGAGTCAATTCTGCTACTGAGATCATTTTGGCAACGAAAAAAATGAAATACCATGAATTATGGAGATTGTTTAATGTATGTGATTGCTCTGAATAGAAGAAAGTACAAAGGCATGTCTAAAAGAGTGGGAAAATTAGCAGCTGAATCTGGCAGCTACGTAGGAAAAATGGCCATGTGCAAGTCGTCGTGACAGGATAAAACAGTAAACAACTGGAAAAGGCTGACGCGCAGGGTTAGAAGAAGCTGGGCGCTGGTTTGATGCAGTAAGAGACGGCTGCATGAGTAGGTGAAAAAACTGCTCAGGAAAATGGACAGAGAAATCACAGCAATCATGCTCTGAAGAGGCCAGGAGGTGTGGGAGTGTGGGAGCAGTCTAACAGAAGGCTGCAACAAGCTACAGAAAATAGGGGCTGGCACTGAGCTTATTGAGAATAGCTGAAATTAAAAGATTAGAAAGGTTTTGGGTTTTGTTCTTATGTTTTTGACAGAAGAACACTACCTTGTTTAAAATTTCCCATACAAAATTTAAGTTTTAGCACAAATTCTAATATGACCAGGTGTTTGTCTCCAAGATAAATCTTCTGTTTGAGAAATGATGTTATGCTTCCTCACAGGAGTAATAGTTTGAGTGATTCAAATCCTGCTCTCCTTTGTAGGTAGAACTTTTGATTAGACTTCATCTGCATGAGGTACCATGATGTTCCCACTTGCAGGAGCAGTACCTCAAAGGAATTCTAAGCCAGCCATGTAGCTGAGCTCAGGAAATAGTGACATGAGGCCACTGACCCATTATTCACATGGGGCACCCATAGGAACAAAATTACTGAATTTCAGGACATTCAGTTTTTCAACACTACTATGAAAATTTATCTTTAAAAGAAACCTTTTAAAATAGCTTTAATCAGCAATTCTGTCTTGTGTTGGTGAAAAAAGTTCAGTGTAAATTCCTCAAATATTTCTGGAAAAGAAACCTGGTAGGGTAAGAAATGTCTAAACATAGGTGGTATGAGATAGAAGGATGGTAGAGTCACTACTAATGGCCAGGTTGTGTGGTTGATTGATGAGATGGAAGATGATGACATCAGTGGCAGAGGGTAAAGAAGGGAAGAGGAGGAGAAAAAACCCACAGCATGGCAGCATTTCAAAGGGTGGAGCTGGGTTCAGAAGAGTGGGAGTACAGGGAAAGAGCTGCGAGCAAACCATCATAACTTGAACACAGTGCAAAGTGCAAAAGGTTTTGTTTCCTCCTCTTCACTTACCAGTTCCAGATGAACCCGTACCTCCAAGGCACATAATCAGAGATAAGAGGAAAACAATGAAGAAGATTAATAAAAGGGAAAAAAAGCAATAAATTCCATTCATAGATAAGGATGGCTATATCCTTCTGAACCCATAGATCTATTAGTGAAAACATTTTAATTCAATTTAATGTTTTGGTCAGAATTTCTCAGCGTGGCATGAAAGTAATTAAACAAAATACAGGGGTCTGCAGAGGCATCTAATTCCTGCCTCCTAGCTGTGTTATGAAACTTAAAGCTGGTTACAGCCACAGAGCAAGCAAAGAAGTTTACTAAACATTTATTCCTTTTCTGTATTAAAAAATGTGCCCTTTTTTTTTTCCCCTCACAGGAAAAGGTCATTGTGTCTATTAGTGGGATTCCTTTCAAGCCAACATCTTATTTTATACAACCATTTTTATTCATAACTGTAGTTATGGGGCCTAGTCCTATTTTCACACTACGAAAATGCAGTCGATTTCAATACAGCCAGTCGTGGTCAGACTTCTGTAAATGAGATTAGAATTGAGCCTATGTCAAACACAGTAGAGCCAGAAAAAGATTTATTTATATCATTGAAGTCTTTGGGTGAGGATTTGTCCCATTAAAATGTATTATCTATTATGCTTTAGACAGCATGGCCAAACCAAACTAACACTCAGAATTGGATGTTTGGAAAGAACAGGTTTCTGTTTTTCTCCTTCAACACAAAGTCATTTGAGAGTGTTTGCTGATCTGGGGACTTTTTAAAGAGCCAAAGAGACAGTCCTGCAAAGAGCGTGAAGACCTGAACCAGCACCTTTGGCGAAAGTCCTGGTCTGTGTTTCAATGAAACAAGAGGGTGTTGCTCTTCAGTGTGCTCTGAGTTTGAGGCTGCACACTCTTTTACAGCCATTGATGCATTGGATAGAAAATTTATTGCATGCCCAAGCCTTCAGGCAATTTGTGTTTGTGGGGTGAGCAGGGCCTCATGTTCACTTCAGGCTTGTGCAAGTGTCCTGCTGAATTGTAGCGTTTTTTCTGATCCCCATTCAATAGTAAATAAAATAATTCAATTTATTTAGTACTAAACAGCAAACAGATGCAGTCAAAACAACTAGCCTGCAGGAGTGCGTATCCTCATTTTCCAGAAGCCTAAAACGTACCAGGAGAACTACTCCTGCAAACTTCCAGCACCACTCCCGAACGTTCTTGGGTGAAACAGCTAGTAACATGGTTTTCAATAACTGCAGCTTGGTCTGCCAACTGCTTCTGCAGAGAATCCCCAGGAGCAATGTTCCCATTCCCAGTCCTGTTTATGAATTTTCTTGTTTGACCTTGAATATTTCCACTCTGTCTCTGATGGAGGTGGCCGCTGTTGTGCCTCCCACCATTTATCCTGGATAGTCAGGCCTGGACATCCACAACACATGTCTAAAGTATTTAGCATAGGTACCTGTCGATGCTAAAGCTACGATACGTCTCTAAAGTATTTTGCATTGATAGGTACTTAAATGCTCAGTGAAATCCAGGAGGGATTGTCAGCTTTAAAGGATCCTAGGCATCCAAACATCTTTGAGAGTTTGAGAGCAAGCTTTTTCATTCTTCAAGTAGTCTACACTGACCTTTATTGCTTTCCTTTGGTTTTCCCTCTGTTCTTTCCATTTCTTGAGGTCTCAGTAATGCTCAGAGTAGCTGATCCTGACGCTCAAAACCCACAAATATCCTGATCTTCTGGCTTGCTCTGTGTCTTTTGCAGGTCTCTTCTGCTTCCATTGAAGTCTTAAAATAAAACTCCTTTTCATTACACTTTGGCATTCATTTTTGTGTACGATACTAGGATAGTAGCAGTATTTACTAAAACTATTAAAAGAACATGAAAAGCTGATGTGATGAAGCAGTAAAAAAAGAGGAGCACAATACTCCTTAAACTAGCCCTTTTAAACTTAGATATTGCATTCTAAAGATGCCAGCAGTGCAGATAAAAAGGAATCACATCAAGAAATGTGAATCACAACCTCGTTCAAAGGACTGCGCTGTGATTAGGTTTTCTTCCTCTTGGCAGACTCGCTAAATAACTGTCGAAAGAAACACCAGTGCACTGGGAGCACAGGGGTGCAGAGCCCATGCCACCACAGCACCACAGCCATCCTGCTACCCTACTGCAGGGTCCTGAGGGCGCATCGTTACACTGATACCCACTCTGAAAGGGAGATTTTGGTGTGAAATCAGGCATTCTTTTGTGGATCTGGGAACGGTTTAAGAGGTCACTGACTTTCGAGCTCTCCTCTTCCTATGCTAGCTGAGAGATGATAACTGATCATTACAGCAGTCCTAAATCCATGCCAGTGCAAAGTGAAACAGGTTTTATAAAGAAAAGCCTCTCAGTCTTTTCAGTCCACATCTCGCTCAAGTCAATTAAGAACCATTTTTCAGCTCAGGGTAGGAAACAGCTCTTGAGGCTGAAGAGGTGAGTGGTGCTAGTCACCTCATTTACTGTTCACCCAGATCTATCTGAGACGTATACCTCGGGAATTAACAATTACTGGTGTCAGCTACCCCTCACGGGGCAGTTTCACAGCAGCCAGCTATTGCATAAGCAAATATTCATTATGTAAATTTACTATAGCTTCAGGAAGATCCGTGAAGCTTTTTAGGCTGTTTATAGTGACTTGCAGACATGAGCTAGAAATCAAGGAAGTCAAAAAATTGGGCCTATATTGACAAAACATAAATGTGCATTACCTGTGTTTAAATGGGGTATATTGCACTAGTAGTAGGCATGAAGAACAGTCGTATGCATTTATAAAATCAGTAATTACAGAGATAATTAGCTGGTATTTTACATGAAAAAAAATCAGTTTTACACAAGCAGGTGGTCACCGTACTGGGAAGTAATCTTAGTTAATTTACCTGAGTTCAGAGACTACTTTGCAAAGGTTTCAGGGGATCTGGAAGTAGGAACCTCCGCGTGATGACAAGTTCAGTGCCTGGAATGGCATCTCAGCACAGAAGCCTTCTATTAGTGTCGTATCACCTGGTATAAAATCATCCGACTCTCTGTATGATTATCAAATGTTCTTTGTAATAAAATATTTTAACCTGTATAAAGTAAATAACTGCAGACATTGGTATTCTAAAAATAGTAAACAAGTGTGTTTCAAGCAAGCTGGCTTTCTGATCAGCATGAGAAAAGCCCCAACCCATTACTAATTTTTCAATATTCTTACTTCCCAGGTGTTTTCATCCTCTTTGTTTCCTACTAAGCAGTAGTTTCTCACTGACATTTTATGAAGCTGGTTTCATATTGCTATTTCTGATGTTATGCTGCTAATATATTGAAGTATTCTAAATGAATGATGTTTAAATGATAGGCTTGATACATTGCAGATGCATCAGAAAACCGACAGAAGTTGTTCTGTAACATACAGTGAAGAGCATTTAAAGAACACAGAACAAAAGCATAAAACTAGTCAGCTGATCTTTCGTTGAGAAACAGGGTTTTGAAACCACCTTACGTGGAAGCCTGCAACCATGCTGGTTGATCTGAAATTGAGACCACGTGTTCCTCCTTGGGCTGAATAGGCATCCTGCATTCATTGCCCAGGAGATGAACAATGTAGAGCTCTATTAATCATAATAAGGATTGCAATAAATCATAACAAGGATTCTGTTCCAGCCAAGGAATGAAGCAAACTCCAAATCCAGGGCTGAATGCAGAGACAAGTTAATTCATCAGTGAATTGTCAACAAAGAATGTGCCTTAATCTTAATTACTGGTAGACCACCATGTCAGAGCCCTGAAACATGTCTGAGTATTAATACAAAGAGCAAACAAGGTGTCAGCATGGAGTGATGTGCTAATTTCACATCCTGGCTACAAATGAGAGCGCTGCTTAGATTCACAAGCGCTTTTGCATCTTGAGCATCCTCTCCTTTATGCGCTATGCTGCCCCAGATGTAGCATATCAGCCAACAGCAAAGTCATTCCATGCTGGAAGCTTATGGATCTCAGGCTGCAAAGGAAATTATATTTTCTAATTTGCCTTTGAGCATGACAGGGAGAACATGAGGCTTCTTGCACCCAAACAAGATAATCTGTACTCCTGGTAGGGTATTAAAGCAAATATAGTTGACAGTAACAATGATTTTTGTATATGAAATATAACTGATAATTAAGAGAGTGTGGGTAGACCAGGTGAAGATATCTGCACAGTAACTTCTGAAGGCAGGTGAGGAAAATCTCCTCCTGTTCCTTGAAGATTCGTTGCCTTTGGCAGCAAATACTGGATGACACGTTTGTGGGTTCAACAGGGAGTCGCACAACATACAGCAGTGTTCCCAGCACAGACCAAGACGTGCGGAGAAATATCACTGCCTTTCTATTCTGCTCACTTGGGAAGGCAAGACAAACCTTTTCAGAAGTCACATACATATGTAGGCTTACATTCTACCATTGCTATCTGAGACCTGTGTTCTCTCTGTCAATAAAATTCTGCTGGCAAGAGGAGGCCTAAAGTCCTCTGTAGCTTTGTCTATACATGGCGCAGACACTTTTATTTAGTCCCCAGTTACCTATTCCTTACCCATTTTTATATCCAGTGCATTAAGGTCACCAAAGTATGATGACCCGGAGGCATTCAGTTCTCAGCAAACCTGACTGGATTTCATGGTAGCTTTTCTTCAATTAAGAGAGTCACTCGATATGTGACTGCTGAATAAAGTTTAGAAATTTGTATTTCTATCCCAAGAGAAAAATTCGTAAGTTTGTAAGTGTTAAGTGCCTGAACTGTCACAGACACCAGTTAGCACTAGTTTCTGATCAGATTTAGCTTTTTTTTTTGTTAAGAAATAAGTAATCAGTCAAAACATTCTGTGCTTTCTTGCCAAGATCTTCGTCTCTAAGTGCCGTCTTCAGCAGTCTATTTCAATGTCATTTGCTGCTTTGTCTAAATGCTATACCAGAAACTTATCACTTTGGATTTTCAGCTTCAAACATGTTCAAGAGATCTGTGGGTTTTTATCAATTTCTGCCATCATTAAACTCCCCTCTTTTGGATATTAAAGCCTGGAAGCTTGTGCAAAGCAATTATTGATCTTTTTCTAACTTGGCCATTTTCATTTGTATTTCTTACTGTTTTCCTTTCAAACTTTTTTCCTCCTTACTGCATTTTTTTATTTTTCTGGTGACTGTGAGCTGTTCCTTTTTAAGGTGACCTACAAAGGATTATTTTATTTTTTTTAATTGGACTTATACTTTGTTTCTTTCTGGTGTACGAAGATATTCTTTCTTTTTGTTTGTTTATTCATAGCAATTATTTTTTCTTGGCTATTTCAGGAATGTCAGTGCTGGCCTTTTCTGATTTTTCTGGATGCTACTTTGAATCTTCCCAAGGACAGTTATTATTAGCTCTTACATTGCAGCTGACTGGGTATGGGTGTTGAAAGTTTGATCTGTTATCTCCATAAAATATAATTACTTGTACCCACCAACCTTGAAATGAACCCATATTTATACAAAAAAACTAACTATTTCTCAGTGAAAGTAAAATTTACTAGCTACCTCGTATCTTCCAGAAATGTTCTCCAAAACTGCTAGCTTCATTAGATATATATCATGTTGACTAAATCTCAGCAAGTCCTTCTTATCTGTATACATGTGCCTAATATTAATAAAGTAAAATCTCGCAACCTCCCACTCCCTGTTCCATAAAGAAACATGTTGTATCATCTAATTTCCTTCAAAACTTCTCAGGGAACATTTCACTGACACCGTGTAGTTGTCTAGCTTGCAGTTTCTTATCCTAATATTAGTGTTTGAAACTGGTCAGGTGAATCATACCTTAAACGCCTGTTTCTCTGAGTATAAAGAAAACTGCTAGCTCTTAAAGAAATATGCTTTTTTATGTAAGGTGAATCCCACATCTTGTCTCCATCCTCTATTTTCCCTTCCCCAGTATGTTCCTTTTATCCTCCCTAGGTGAGGCTATATGGTGTACATCTGATAATACAATGTGCAATGTACACCATCAATATTGGCCTCTGTGCTGTCAGAAATAGCAGTCAACTTGCATATGACTCTGAAAATTTTATGAACAGACTGACTTTAGCATACGCGGACCACATACAAACTATGACACTGGGACTCTATAAAATATGTGGCCAAGTAGTGACTTCTGCCAGCCCTAAGGGAATGCAGCCTGAGCTGTAATGCACCCTCGCCACCAAAAGGACGTATTGTCTAGAGAAAAAGATCACAGCTCCTTGTGTCTCTTATGCTTACATTTACTACAGCTAACTTTAAAAACTGGTTTTTTTGTTTATTTGGGCCTTTAGGTTAGTTAGATCTTCTCTCTCCCCAGGTTTATTTTTTGCCCCAATGGATTCTCATTCCTCTTCTTTTGTAGTTATTTGATTTATTACACTGAATAGGCCAATATCCTCTAGTCCTCTCTTGACAGAGAGACTCTTTTCCTCTGATCTTCCTTGTAGACCTTTGCAATTTCTCTTCCTTGATGATGCATGGCCAGAAAAGTATTCTACATAAAGCCTTACAGGGACTTTCTGCAGCACCATTAATAAGAAATGTTCCTACTGTTAGATAGGAACGTGGACATCACTGAGGAGTAAATATGTAGGACTGTTCCAGTTAATGAAGTGTCTCTCCTCAAACTTTGCTACTATTGCCTTGTTGCCATTTGCTAGAATAAACAGCTATCCTGTGTAAAAATAAAGGAATCCATGGCTCGAACACCAGTGAAGAGAAGTAGCTGTAGAATTGTGTGCTCGCCTGCTGTGGCCAACAAGCTCAACGACAGAGATAAATGTAAGTTGGCAGCACAACTGGATCCATATTTTAAGCAAAAATTGAAACCTTGTTTCTACGAAGTGCTGATGTTGCTATCTGGAAGGACGAACCAACAAGTGCAGAATCCATCCTCCCTTACCTGCTTTGCTGAGTGCTTTGCAAGTTGATATTTCACATGCCAGTGGAAGTGGCAAAGCAAATCGTCTGAGTGGAAAAAATACCCTAAAATCAATCAAGGTCAAAAGCTCTGTAAGGGACACTGAGCCTAGGGCAAAGTTGGTTTTGGTTACGGTCTGACATGAGACATGGGCTGGGCAATGCACAGCATCAGTCAAATACAAATCTAACTCGGTTGATTAAAAATAAGTGCTATCTGGGATGCCCTAAGATACTGTGTCTGGTCTATAGTTACTGACTGAAATGTGTGTAGGTTTCCTATACATTGAATGTAATATATCTCAACCCTGTGCTAATGTCTTAGATATTCTAACGCATCTCTTATGCCGCCAGGCACTTATGTGCTGGAAATGAGTTGATTCCCTGATGCACCAAACCCCTAAATGTAAACTGTTAATTTTAACTGTCTTCATCTCAGATTGAATCCCGCCACTGTACTTGGTCAGCTGAATCCCACCTCATGCTTGTGTCCTACTGTACATGCTTGCAAAGGGAGAGTGTGGGCTGATCTGAAGGTGTGGAAGCAGGACAGGAGATGAAGCAGGCTGAGCTGGTCCATTGGAGGACATAGAGATATTCAAGTCATTTATTATTTCTTGCTTACTTGTCCTAACTGGAAAGAAAACACCATTTTTTTCCCTACAGGGCAGCAAATGATATTTGTGAACAAGACTCTGGCTACTTTAATCCTGTTTATTCCGGGTTTGATTCTAGGTTGATTACAATATAATTCATTTTGTAAAATAATTTATTTCTGTTTTCTCTTAGAAAGAGATTTATCCATCCATCAGGACCAAATTCCAGATTTATCCTCTGTTTCCAGAAAATCCTGTCTGATCTCAAATAAGTGGTTGATCACTAAGTGATGACCATTTGTAGATGAAAGCATCTTCAGTCAGATTTCCGAGTGATCAGAAATTTTCAGAATAGAAAACTAGGCATATGTTGTCTGATGAAGAAATTTCTACTTTTGTGTATGAAATGATCTGGATAGTCCATGTAGGCCATATTTCCTAGCTTTTTATCCCTATAGCCATAATTATCACGGAGGGGTTGGCTGTATTTCACATATGCTAGCTGTCCAATTGCTCATTCAAACAGTAATGCTAATATCACATTATTTGGAAATAGTAAACATAGTTAAATATCACTTTTAGCAAAGCCCAGAAGAAAAGGTGTAGGGATTAATCTAAAGAAGGATCTTGACTAAAGCCTCACATTGAATCAGGGAGGACTGGAGCTGTACGGTTAATGCAGTGACGATTCTTCAGTATCTCCCAAAGCCAGTGTCCCTTTGTACTGCCTGCTAGGTGATTCTTCAGAATTATGTATTACCTTCAGCTATATTCAGTTTGCTCCCATACGACTAGTGTGACAACAACAAAAATGTGTGCTCTTAAAAGCGTAGCCATTATGGCATCTTCTTTTATTGTCTGGTAGTTGCAATGTGTTCTATTGCATTACATGAAAAATAGAGCCTGTCTCTTCTGTGATTAGATAGAGAGGAAAGATGGGTGCTGTATTTTGTCAGAATTTACAGCAGCTGATATGGGTAAATGAATAAATATTCTAGTTAGGGTTTACTTTGCTTCTTCCTTTGCTGACTATGGAGATGACTTCATATTCTTTCCTTTTATACGACAGAGCCAAAAGCACAGTTGTCTGTCTGTCTGATCTTAATCATATTTAGTGAATGCTGGAACTTATGACCGTGAATCCATGTCTTGCAGCAGATGGCTGCTTTCTGAGCAGGCTGGGGGGAAGATTTTTATTTCACTCCCTGAAATGGATCCTTTAAATAAAAGGGCTACAACTGATGACTAGTGTTGACCCTTAAAATCCTATAAAATCATCACTGTCTGAGGACTGTTCCCTCTGCTGCTCTGTTGGTGTGTGTGGAAGTGGAGAAGTTCTGTAATGGATAAATCTAAAGCCAAAACCCAGAAGTGAAGACTTTTCTCCTCAGAGATTTAGCCTTTAATGCACACATTTGTTTCCTGTTTCTCAGAAGGTTTTGGAGATCTTTCACATGAAAACTGCCATAGGAAAACCACCACAGGAAAAAAGTATGAGGGAAGCATTCCTGGTATCTATTACTAGCCCTACCAAAAAACAACCCAAGGGAAGAATATAATGGCCTACATTTCTAAAGAAGGCTACTAGTTTTGGGGGGGTCTAATTTTCAAAGCAGCTGAGTATCCAAAAATGCAAGTGAATTCCCTTAGAACCACTCTTGACACCTCCCAGTCAAGTCATGCGTCTTCCTTTGGTCACGATACATTTTTCTGCAAGCCTGAAAAACAGACAAAGAGACAATTTTGGAAATGTAGGAACAATGATGCATTTGGGAGAGAAAAGATTCCATTCATGCAAAGCAAAGCAAAATTAAACACTTTTATAAATGAGCCATGACCCATCTCCCATGCCCAGTTAAGTTGTCGATATATCTCTAGCCTGACTGATGTATCAGTTCAAACTCAAGATTTCAGTCATTCTGAAAAACACCATTGTCCTTGTCAATCAAGCTTATCAGTTCAGCATGATATTCACTCAGATGGATTTCTCTCCATCAGATCTAGCTGTTTCTAAATCTTGCAGACACTTCCTAAAAAATGCAGATTTTCTAATCCATCCATCCAGTTAAATTGTATCCAGGCTCTGAGCACCTGATGTCTCAAACCTTGATAAACACAGGCTGGTCTTATTGATGTTTAACCAGAATTTGGGTGCAAAAATAACTTTCTTACCACATTGTTTTG
Organism: Grus americana; assembly: GCF_028858705.1. Taxonomy (NCBI): domain Eukaryota; kingdom Metazoa; phylum Chordata; class Aves; order Gruiformes; family Gruidae; genus Grus; species Grus americana. Next base: position 7,380,918 of record NC_072854.1, on the reverse strand, counting down.
ATTGTATAATTTATTTCTGTGTATTTCTTTAATAATACTGTGTCTTTTCTGTTGCACCAAATATTAAAAAGTTCCAATTTTTGTGGTTTTACTTTGCTCTCTATACCTTAACTCATTCTCTCACACTTAACAGTCTGCTTTCAAGCCTCTGCTTCAAACATAGTGCCAACTTACAACTTCATTTTTTGTCCTTGTTTTGTCGCAGATGCTTGGTTTAAGTTCCCCCATAGCAACCTTCAATTTAATATTAGTCTGAATATGGATAAAAATCCAGAATACCAATTTGCTACAAATCAATGAGTTTACTGATTAGTACAGGGAAGGCTGCGACCAGCCATTAACATAGATGATATTACCAAATTCTGGTCTGGTATATGCCACAGTGGTTGTAAATTAAAGATCATTTAAGACATGATCTTGGATAGCAATATTTTTTCACCTTGTTTATGGCCTTGAGTGATAGAATGATCCAATCTCCATCTGTCTAAGCCAAGAGCAAAAATAAAAAGTATCAGGGTAACAGGCATGCAGGCTATAGGTCTGAGACTCTACAAAAAGCATTACTCAGTAATTCTTTGCTGGTCCACTGTGGTAAAAAGCTATGAAAAAGTTTAGTTGATCCCTTAATATAATTGTGTTTACAACATGACACTATACAGACCATCTGCTAATAAGCAAAGAAGCTAAATTAAAATAGCCGAATAGCATCATCTGCCAATGATTTTCAAGGTCATGTCTTCTTTCTTCTTGATGTTTTTTTCTTGACTCTCTTCTTTTCTGTGATGTCTATAAAACCTTGATAACATTCAGACTGGTTGGGTGCTGCAAACCACTGCCTGTATCATCAGTTTCTTTATGACTACATTTTTTGCTCACCTATTAGAAATTTCCTGCTTAAGGAGTTTTGAAGAAGGAATCACTTTTTCTTTTACATTTTTACAGTAGCTGTAGGGACTACAGTAAGATTTAAAAGAAAAAAATATAGCTACTATATTTAAACCCAATTACTCAAACCATTTCTAAATGTGAACAGCTTTTTTAAAAATGCTTTGAAACAGCTTAATTCTAGCCAAATATCAGAGTAATCTTGTGAAAGCCATCCCCATCTTTATTGAAGATAATGACCTTCAAATGAAGGTAAATCTGAAAACATTTGGAGTCATCCTTCTCTATAAGACTCCAAGGCACACATTTTAAATGGGATCACTGTTTACCTCTCATCTTTACTGAACTGATAATTTACTTTATTCCAGCTCGGTTGGTCTAGAAAATGAAACTAATGCCTTCTAATAATGGTTGGCACGGAATGCTGTGCTACTTGGACATGTTTACATGAATTTTACATAAATGAATAAGTGAAGAAATGGTGTCTGTCAGTGCAATATTTATCATTACTTACTGAATTGCGGGTGCATAGTTTAAAGGATGTAACTTACTAGCAATGGCAATCTGCACAGGTTCCTGTAGCAAATGTCATCTTCTGTGATTTTAGCTTCAGCTGCAACTCAGTGGCCAGCTCCATTAGCTATAATTCAGTTGTCAGTAAAAGAGAGTTGTGTTGGTAGAAAACATCTGCAGCCTCACTGCTCGTCAGGGTTGTATAACTGTGATCCTGCACCAGAACCACTCAGGCAGGGACAACTGAGTGAGGACCCTGTCCCTTCGGACCCCTCCTGGAGGGAGGTGCAGGAAGACACTGATGTCCCATAGGATCCCTGTCACATCTGCCAGGGCCAGGGGCGTGTTTCAGATGCTGTGATGCATCTCTAAAAGTATTAAAGGCTGATGTGCGAGCAGTTGTGTTGAGTCCCTGGCTCATATGTAAACATGCCAGTAGACACCTGCAATTAGATGTGAACCTAGACTGGAATACCGTTCGAGATGTCAAGACTATGTTAACATACACTGACTGACAGACAGTGGAGAGACGGGTTTTCACTGAAAGTGAATCAGTTCCTCTTAAGACACGGGGAATGAAATCATCTCTGGACATGCCTTGAAGATCTTTGCATCTAGTTGACCAGTCTGAATTAATGACATAACAGTTAGACATAAAATTTGTGGAAATTACTCCTGGCCCAAAAGTAAAGGAAATAACAAGGAAATGGAGCTCAGGATTTTTATCTAATGAAATCTGACTGCTGACACAGAAAATGGATAGAAGTGGGGGTCATCAGCGCTGAAAGCACATGACCTTATCAGATGAGCTACAGAAATAGCTGCTAAGGGTCAGCACAAGTCAGTCTGAATAGCCTGGAGGCTGTGTTTTAGGAACATGCCTGCATGTACTGAAGCCAAACATAACACGCCTGTATTCACTTCATATTGTTGAATTTCCCAGGTACTTGCAGATGTTCAGGAACTGGGACTGAGCTTGAAGAGAAATCCTTGCATCACCTCACAAGTCATTCCTGACAGACTGCAGAGGTGAAAAATCATCCTTAAAGAGATTATTTCTGAATCTACATGCCCAGAATTTGAGGTTGAGTGTGATACCAACCCATCAGGGAGTGAACCCAGCAAGAGATGACTGGAATTGATACCTGAACCAAGCCCAACCTCCAGGAAGGCAGGAAAACTCACTTCAGAGGAAAAAGGTCTTACTAAGTAGAGCAAACTACCCATGTTTTTTTGCTTGTTAATTTTCAGTTTCCTCATTTAGTGCTTCATAACTAGAATAAGAGAGGTGGCGCCTCACCCAGATCACAGAGTATATGCTTTCAGGACAGGATTCATTTTACTAAACTTCTGCTGTTGGCCAGATAGGCTAAGGTGGTTGTCTCAATTTCTGCTGCAGTCAGCTTACCTCTGGGGATGGATTTATCAAACTTGGTTTTGCACCTGCCTTTGGATGGGATGAACTCACTTCAGGAGATGCCCATCTCTACTTGCTGACCATGAGTGTTTCAGACCAGACATCTATTGTGTGATGGCCAAAGTCAGACTGGATGAACCATATGAACCATACTCTCCACATAAAAAGCCTTAGCAGCAACTGAAGTAGAGCTAAACAACAGCCTGCAGATCCACTTTAAATTACATAGCTTGATTTGGGAAGTGGCGAGTCAACAAATGGTTACAGGAGTGGTGTCACAGCCAGGGGTTCAGCTACTTAGACCATGGGACTCGCTTTGAAAAACCTGGTCTGCTGGAGGCTGATGGGGTCCGTCTGTCAGAGAAGGGGATGAGCATCTTTGGTCATAGGCTTGCCAAGCTGGCGAAGAGGGCATTAAACTAAAGTTGCCGGGAGAGGGGAAGACCAAATGGATGAGGCCCTCTAGACAGATAGGAGCAGCCTCACATTCACAAGCCCTGGTCATCATGGGGAACCTCAACTACCCCAATATCTGTTGGAGGGACAACACAGCAGGGCATAAGCAATCCAGAGGGTTCCTGAAATTTGTTGATGATAACTTTCTTCTCCAAGTGATAGAGGAGCCAATGAGGAGAGGTGCCATGCTGGACCTTGTTCTCACCAAGGAGGGACTGGTGGGGAATGTGAAGCTCAAGGGCAACCTTGGTGAAATGGTGGAGTTGAAGACCCTTGGGGCAGCGAGGAGGGTGCACAGCAAGCTCACTATGCTGGACTACAGGAGAACAGACTTTGGCCTCTTCAGGGATCTGTTTGGTGGAGTACCAGGGGGTAAAGCCCTAGAGCAAGAGGAGCCCAGAAAGCTGGTTAGTATTCAAGGATCACCTCCTCCAAGCTCAGGAGAGATGCATACCAACAAAGAAGAAGTCAGGCAAAAATTAGATTTTTCAAAAATTAGATTTTCAGTGATGAGTGCTGTTCCTCAGGGGTTGGTATTGGGACCAGCACTGTTCAATATCTTTGTTGGTGACATGGACAGTGGGATCGAGTGTGCCCTTAGCAAGTTTGCCGACAACACCAAGCTGTGTAGTGCAGTCGACATGCTGGAGGGAAGGGATGGCATCCAGAGGGACCTTGACAGGCTCGAGACGTGGGCCTGTGTGAACCACATGAAGTTCAACAAGGCCAAGTGCAAGGTCCTGCACATGGGTCGGTGCAATCCCAAGCACAACTACAGGCAAGGCAGAGAATGGATTGAGAGTAGCCCTGAGGAGAAGGACCTGGGGGTGTTGGTGGATGAGAAGCTCATCATGACCCAGCAGCGTGTGCTTGCAGCCCAGAAAGCCAACCGTGTCCTGGGCTGCATCAAAAGCAGCGTGACCAGCAGGTCGAGGGAGGGGATTCTGCCCCTCTACTCCACTCTCATGAGACCCCACCTGGAGTACTGCGTCTAGCTCTGGGGGCCCCAGTACAAGAGAGACATTGAGCTGTTGGAGAGAGTCCAGAGGAGGCCACGAAGCTGATCAGAGGGCTGGAGCACCTCTCCTATGAGGACAGACTGAGAAAGTTGGGATTGTTCAGCCTGGAGAAGAGAAGGGTCCGGGGAGACCTTATTGCAGCCTTCCAGTACCTAAAAGGGCCTACAGGAAATCTGGAGAGGGACTGTTTGCAAGGGCGAGTAGTGACAGGACAAGGGGTAATGGGTTTAAGCTAAAGGAGGGTAGATTTAGATTAGATATTAGAAAGAAATTCTTCCCTGTGAGGGTGGTGAGAAAATATAATGAAAGGCTCATGGATAAAATAGACTCTACTTAGAAAAATTCGTCTAATTTATCACCAAACAAATCAGAGTCGAGTAATGAGAAATAAAACCAAATCTTAAAACATCTTCCCCCCTACCCTTCCCTTCTTCCCAGGCTCAACTTCACTCCCATTTTCTCTCCCTCCTCCGTGCCAGCGGCACAGGGGGACAGGGAATGGGGGTTGTGGTCAGTTCATCACACATTGTGTCTGCTGCTCCTTCTTCCTTGGGGAGGACTCTCACGGGAGACAGTCCTCCATGAACTCCAACGTGAGTCCTTCCCACAGGCTACAGTTCTTCATGAACTGTTCCAGCGTGGGTCCCTTCCACAGGGTGCAGACCTTCAGGACCAGACTGCTCCAGCATGGGTCCAGCACGGGCTCCTCTCTCCACGGGGCCCCAGGTCCTGCCAGAAGCCTGCTCCAGTGTGGAATTCCCACAGGGTCACAGCCTCCTTCAGGTGCATCCACCTGCTCTGGCATGGGGTCCTCCATGGGCTGCAGGTGGATATCTGCTCCACCATCATCCTCCATTGGCTGCAGGGTGACATCCTGCCTCACCATGGTCTTCTCCATGGGCTGCAGGGGAATCTCTGCTCCAGCGCCTGGACCACCTCCTCCCCCTCCTTCTTCACTGCCCTTGGTGTCTGCAGAGTTATTCCTCTCACATCTCACTCCTCTCTCTGGCTGCAAATTGTTCCTGGTTTTTTATCTCCCCTTCTTAACTCTGTTATCCCAGAGGTGCTACCACCATTGTTGATGGGCTCAGCCTTGGCCAGTGGTGGGTCCATCCTGGAGCCGGCTGGCATTGGCTCTGTTGGACATGGGGGAAGCTTCTAGCAGCTTCTCACAGAAGCCACCCCTGTAGCTGCCTTGCTACTAGAACCTTGCCGCGTGAACCCAATACAAGTATCCAAGTCTTATCATGGGAAGAAGATCCTCTGCAGAGTTACCTTTCCCATTCCCAGCACCCTGTACACCACTAAATCTGCATTCAGCCTTATTGCTCAGGCTTAAATTGCCTTAATTAGTGGCATTGATTTGAAGTGAGAATCATGGGGGTGGAGGGAGCTTACATAATAATTTTTCAAGACTTTTTGATAATTAAACTCTGAGTTGCCAAACACTGGATGTATAGTCATGGATTCTCAGGCAAAATGGAGTGGATATTCTATCGGAGCTTGGTCCAACTTCTATTCTACCTCAAGCTGCTTTTAATAATATCTCAGGTAGTTAATAAAACAGGAGCACTGTTTTAAAACAGCCTTATCTGAGCTGCTTGTTGTGATGCATGAGAGCAATTTCTGATACCTGTATAAACTGGAGCCATCCTGGCTGTAAGTCGGTGACACGGTGGATGCTGGGCTGTTCTCAGCTCACCTCTGGAGGATGTTTGCACCCATCTGGAGCTTGTCCCATCAAACACAGTCACAGTCTCCTCTGCTCTAGAAGAGCTGTTATTACTTGGACTTGGTAAGGTTTTAGTAGATGCTTCCCTTGAATCAATGGACTTCACAGTGTCACTTCTTATCTGTGAACAAAATTGTCACGACTATTAGTTTTTGAGCAATTAGGTTTCCAGCTTCCGTTCACACAAGAAATGTGCCTAGGGCAGGATCTAGGTTTGTCACAATTCTCAGAGAGAAGAGGAGATGCTAAAAAGAACTGACCCATTGACAGGCTCTCTGTAATTTTCCTTGCGTGCAAAGTGATCTGTTCCGAGGTATTTCAGCTAAGAGATCACATTCAACATGCAGAGCCAATGTTTGATTACGCAGTTTATCACACCCCTGAGTTCAAATCAGGACTAACACTCCCCAGTGCTTATCATGGCCACTGTGCTGCATATAAAACCTACCAAAGCTCCTCCTCCGTGAAGTAAATCCACGTAATCAGCAGCCACGGTGGCAGGCTTGGCTGTGCCACAGCACCTAGCTTATATATATAACTATAGCCATAATATAGCTATATTATAAGCTATATTACATATATAACATTATATATAAAATATTTGTAATGCAATATAGGTATAATATAGCTATAATGTAGTTACATTATATATATATGATCTTATCTATGAAAGAAAGAGTAAAAGCTATGAGCAGATATATAAAAATCATAGCTTATACTCTTTCTTGCATACATAAGTACTAAATCAGGTCTTGCTGTGTATCTAGTTAAATGCAAAGAGCTTTTCTATTGACTTACCTACGTACTTCCCGTGTGCTCTGTTCCTGGAGAGGCAGCCGATTTGTGTTCGGGTGTAATTTGCACAGGGTATATGACATGCACTGCTGTGTGCACCAGTTCTCTTCCACAGGGATTGCATTTTGGGTATGATTTTGCCCTCCAGATAACACGGGAAACATCCTTTTTGCGATTCTCTGACTACTGCTCGTACACGGAGCCGTACTGCAATGTCTACATTTTTCCCAGTGACCCCTCAGGCAGCTGCATTCCCTTAAACACCTGGATGTTCCACATTATGCAAAGTGTCCTCTGTAAATGGCTGGGACAAATTATGAAATTCAACTACTGGGGGAGTAACCTAATCAACATACAAGGTCACATTCAAAACCTTGAATGTTACTTTCCAATTAGAGCTATGTATCAGATGGAAGGCAAGAGATTAAATACTGATGATTTTCTTCACTGGCTAGTGATCTTTTTTCAGGGAAGCTGTTACAGCTTCTCGGCTGGTGTCCATGTACAAGATGCATTCTTCCACTAGGTATTTTTTCTTCCTTTAAGTCAGTAAAATAAATCCCAGATAAAATTTGAAAAAATACCCTGCAGTGAAAACAAACTCAGAGGTGGGTTTTTATCATTATTCACATTGCGGATTGAAATTGCAAAGGTAATTGGCTACATTCTGTTTCCAATTACCCTATTTCTACTCCACTGATATTATTAGGGACTGCATAGATGCTACAGAACAGAATGAAGTTCACGTCTTGTCAAAGTGGTAGGTACTTCCATGTGGGGGGTAGGTTGTTCGACAGGAAAGGTTCCTGGATGTAGCGATAAACAAGATCTAGAGGCTGCCTTGGCACGGTGAAACAGCCGAATCTGAGCACTGTGGGAGGTGTTCGGTGCGAGGATGTTGGACCACACTAGCAGTGAACAGGGCTTTTCCCCTCTTCTGCTCATAGAGAGTCATGTGGCAAAGCATTTCAGTGCCCAGAAGAGACTTTCAGGCTGTATCTTTCATAACGCCTGTTTCTGGGCTGTAGCTGTCGCCCATCCTATGCAGCCATAGACTTGCTGTTCATTGTTTTCCTATTTCTTTTGCCCGTTGCCAATAAGTCATTGCCTTCTCTCAGCATCATACATTTCCACCATAGAAGAACTGTGGGATATTTTTCAGTGAATTGTAGACCCCTTGAACAAAAGCTCCAGAGCTGTTTGAAAGTTTGCATGCTATTTGGAGAACAGATTTTTACTACAAATATTGACATTTATTTGAAACTAAGTGTTTGTTTTCAACCTGAAGCATCCCCCCCTGAAAAAAAAAATATTTTCCCACATCACCTGGTCTTATAAAATGATCTGAAGGAAATGAAAAGGAAAAAAAACCCTAAAAGTTTCATGCCAAGACCATCTACACAGAAAATATAGCTTCGATAGTCACAACACAGTAACTGAACTGAAAACACTTTTTTGCAAGCTCCCATTCTTTGCCTAGACTTTTCATAGTTGTTGATCACTGGATTTTCTTGCTATAACAACGACTTCATTGTGTAATTAATTTTACTGGAAAATTCATTCATGCAGTTATTGCTTTGCATTATTCAATAATTAATTCCCTGTAAACAGGTTAATGTTTTTTGTATATTATTTCTGAAGTGTCTTCATTTTGTTAGGGTAGCTGCAACAATCTTCTTCCTGGCCCTTTTCTCCGTCCTTCTCTCATTACTCTTTTTCTATCATCCAGTCCTTAGCCCTGCAGCACCCTCCAGTTCTCGCTTTTGACAGCAAAGCAAATTTTCATTCCTTGCATCATGGCCAAATGAAGCCAGTTTCTGGACAAAAAAAAAAAGTGGATAGATGAGGCAGCTACAAGGCTTTTTGGAGGATGGTTCAAGCTAATGACTGGTCAACACTGGGCTTCTTGGCAGGGTGGTCCCAGGGATGGCAGGGTGGGTTGGAAGTGGCCAGTAAGTGTTTGTGAGGTCTGAGGTTAAGGACTGGGAGGACTTTAGGAGACTTTATGAAGTTCCAAAGACCTGGAGTGAGTGAAAGGACCTGAGAAGAGCTTTCAAAGTGCCCAGTGGTACGAAGCACAGGATGAGACCATTTAGTGGGGTTTCAGAGGGCTGTTGGTAGAAGGAGGTACTTTCTGCCTCCTTACTGTGAAGGGCCTCATAATAAATAGAGCAATTTTGGCAAGCTCACTTCTCCTGGGAGCTTCAGCAAATATCCTTTGTTTTTCTGGATCATAACACTCAAGTCGTATGCTGCATTGTGGCTTTGCTTCAAATTATGATATTCACAAAGCTCGCATGTTCTTCACAGATTGGTTGTTTCTCAAACACAGGCTTAATCTCAATATATGTTTCTTAATTTCTGCATTGTTACATTGTTTATTAGTTGGTTTTCCCCCATTTGTAGTGCTTGATCAAACAAATCAATGGTAGGCCAACATTTTTTATTATCATTTTTTTCTGTGTGATACATTATACTGATCACTGTTAATAAGTTAATGGCTTTTTGGTACAACTTTGGCCTTGCAAAATTGAATGTGACCCTATACTTTTTTGTTGTCTTGGACAGGAGTTATACCAGTGTTATACAGAGTGAACTTTTTATGCTTCTTAGGCGGATACAGATAGGTATCCTACTCATGGTCTCTTAGAAGAATTTCTTAAGTGAATTTGCATGTTTACAGGTTTGTGAATTTGCTTTCGAAAATATTTTCTATTTTCCCTCAAGCTCATTTTTTTCCAAGTAAAATTTCTGACACAATTTTCTCCAACATTTGTCTAAAGGAGGTGAATAAAAGAAAATTCAAAAAGAGCAACATTATTAGTTGACTCCTTTGCTCAGTCCAAAGGGCACAATCCAAACATTCCTGATGACTTTATTTGCCTTCGGATTAAGTTCTGACTGCAAAGTTTGGTTTCAGGCACATTTCTGAAGCAAAAGACACTGTTCGAATCACCAATCCAAAAGAGATCTGTGCTTCAGGGAAAGCAGTCAGAGCACAATTAAAAGATGATGTCCGGATTTGTCAGGCTTATGGAGACTTTTTGTATCAGAGTAGAAGTCATATCTTAATATGTCAGGGCTCATCTACCTTAAATAGTCCATGATATTCCAAATATTAACTTCTAAGTTGCTCATCTGAAATATTCTCAGTAACCATCGTTAGAAAAGTAATACAGCCTTTAGGGATTATTCCAAATATTGCTGGAGTTGCTAGGAGCTTTACTTTAAATACATTGGAGATACACCTGATTAATCGGCTTTTAATCTGCCTGTTTTGTAGCTGATTTCATGGTCTTTTGCAGGCTGGTATCAGTTCATTCAACCCACAATCTGCAATGGCTAGAAGCTATTCATAATGGCAGCATGACACTGGCTTTGAATTATGATATCTTTTTTCTCCATAGAACATCAGAACTGATGTCTCGCTGATCGTGACTATGCAGCTTCTTGTCAGCTTGAAGTGTGGACACTGAATGAGCTCAGGTCTGCCCGCAGAAGATGCTGCAGCACGTTGTCCTCCATCAGTATTGAACCTTAGCAACAGCAAGAGAGCAGACAATTCAACCTCAATCATAGAATCATAGAATCACAGAATCATAGAATGGTTTGGGTTGGAAGGGACCTCAAAGATCATCTAGTTCCAACGCCCCTGCCATGGGCAGGGACACCCTCCACTAGACCAGGGTGCCCAAAGCCCCATCCAACCTGGCCTTGAACACTTCCAGGGATGGGGCATCCACAACCTCTCTGGGCAACCTGTTCCAGTGCCTCACCACCCTCACAGTAAAGAATTTCTTTCTAACATCTAATCTAAATCGACCCTCCTTCAGCTTAAACCCATTACCCCTTGTCCTGTCACTACACTCCCTGATAAACAGTCCCTCTCCATCTTTCCTGTAATCATTCAAGCTTCATCCTTTGAAAGGCTCTGGAAGGACAACCTCGTGCCGTTCACAGAGTGCAGCAACATACCTGATACTTGGCACTACTGGGAGCACAAAACCTTTGCTGTTGAATTTCCTCATGCAGGCACAGCACATCATAATCAGCACGTTAGATGGACTCAAGATGCTCAGAAAGTCTGCCCTTGCTTATCCCCTCATTAAAACAAGATTTAATCTGAACTTTACTTGAATGCATTAGCATACATATATTACCATTATTCCTTAATATTTTATCATGAGAACACATTAAGATGGCTATATATGGGGACTGAGTCTCTGCTGGATGAAATTTGCTGTGTAATGCACTCACACAGGATTCAAGCTTTCCCTCATCCCTGCCAGCATTGTTGTTAATAACATTAAAACAAAATTTTTTAAAAACTCAGCAAAGACAGAGGTGTAGTGGCACATGGTTCCTTGCCATGGAAACAGAAATGAAATTTACAGTTCAGGAAAGTTTAATTAAAAAAAAAAAAAAAGCAAAACCCAAACCAAAACACAAACCAAAACACAAAAACAGAGCAAGTAATTTAGGTTTAATATTTCTCAATAAAATGAAAATTCTAAATTGAAAAAGTTATGAGTTACACAATAATTTGTTGAAAATTTTCATCCTGGTTTAGAATGAAAACGTTTTGAAAAATAGTTTCCAAATGTGTAAATCTCAGTATTTCCCTCAGGATGGAACCTCACGTTTGTCATTCTGTTGCAGAATCCACAAATGCTATGCAGAAATGCTTGCAAAGGCTGTCCTTCACCAGAGAAAAGGGCAAACTTTCTCACTTGGGTAAAGGTCTTGCTCCAGGTTCAGTGAATACCTGCCACGGATCTGCAGTTCCAGCATTTCTTGCTTCTTGCTCCTGCAACAACCCGTGTCCATGGTCCATGGACTCAGCCTACAACCCTGATGAAGGTATCTATCTCCCATGAGCCTACTTTATTCTATGAACCAGTGATGGTATTAATTGTGGTCATTAAAATCAAACCTTGGCATGCAGTTTTATGGTAGCATCCTAATCGTGACGATTGAATATGTCTAAACTATGCCTTCCTTGGTGTTTCAGAGAGGCCTTTCAGTGCGATTGAAACTATAAACTACTGCACTTGAGAAACTCCTATCAGCTTTAATCTGAGAGGTGTGCAGGGTTTATATGCTCAGCCATCTTTGTCATCAGAGCTGTTAACTTCTGCACTTCCTTCCTTAGGAGGGTTCCTTCTTAGGAAAGGACCTATAAAGATGACTATCTCTGGTTGAAACTCGTATTTTCCTGAGTGATTTTGAAGCCATGTAAGCTCTTCAAGAGAATGCAATTTTCAGTAAAGGATTAGTTTCTTCACTAAAATGGATTCCTGTAACTGTAAAATGATTCCTGTCTGTATTAACACTGATTCAATTTGATTACATGTTAACTTTAACAAAACCACATATTCCAAAGGAAAAATTGTTCGCAGTCAAAAATATTGACCAGCTTTGGTATTAACTGCAGAAATCTATCTTCCTTTTAATTTCTGGATGGCTTTCAGGTTAAAGTGTTTGTTCTTTCTACCATTCAAACACACTAAATCTAGGAAGAGTAGCTGTGGCCTCCAAGAACATCAAAACATATAGCTGCTTTGTTATTAAAAAAAAACCAAACAACCCACACCTATTTACCTCGCTTTAATTCCCTTTCATTTTAATAGTAGCTTACTAAGGTAATTTTTTAGAAGATGTAAAGTAAAGAATACATTTTACACTCTTTCTGCCTTTCTCCAATACTTGTATCAAGTATTGATATTCTCTTCCTTCAGTTTTCTGTCTGCCAGCTCTTCACCTGCCATTACAAGACAAACTCGTGATTTGTTATAGTTATGCTCACCACCAAGGTATGAAAGCATATCATCGTTTATGTTTTTGGCTAAAACACCCACATAATTTTGCATCTGATGTTTTTTGACATGTATTGATCTGTGAGACTTGGTGTTAATGTGACTATCATGCCAAAAAATTTAGAAGAAAGCAGAGATTGGTGTCCTAAAGCTAAATTGCTTTCTTCTACACCCTCCTCCACCAGCTGTGTTTTTGCATTATATATTAGGCTTTTCTTTAATGCTCATAATCTTTAATGTCACTGTAAAGTTAAGGAGGAAGAAAAGGGAATGTGTTTCAGTATTGGATAGCAGCCAAAGTGTTTTTGGCAGGTCTGAGTTAAGAAAGCAAGAGTGAAGTTTTCAGAATCCTCTTTTGAAGATACATGTTTACCAGGAGGACAAAAAAAAAAAAAAAAAAATCAGATTGCCTCAGCATATTCAAAAACACCAAAAATTTTACAAGTAAAATCCTGACTCCATTGAAATCCCTGGCAAAACTCCAACTTGTTCCAATGAGGCAAAGGTATTTGTTGTAAACTCTCTGATCTTGGAGGATTTTCACTGATGGAAGTAATTGCAGATGATCTGTTAATTTGGACAAAGAACAATCAATTAAAAGATTGCATAATGTTCAGCAGCCCACTGAAGAAAAAAGCCTTAGCCTGAAAAAGACCAAATACCGAGTCAGGTGGGGTTTGCTGTACAGAGCAGGATTAGCCTCACCTGACTTTTGCTCTTTAAAAATCAGACCTCTTCTCTGAGCTTGTCGTAGAGCCTGGGATTCAGCTCCAGCTTCAAACATCTACGCGTTGGCACCCACATCTAGGTGGATTCATGAAAGTGTTTAAATTGCCATTATGCTCAGTGGGAACCTAGTCAATACTGTCAAGCAACCTGCAGAGCAATTTGACTCATGCTACACTCAATGCCATGATGCCATTTCCAGTCACAGGCAGGAAAATGCTACCTCTGGAGAGAAATTTATCCCACTGATTTTGAGACAAGATGGACCGTGCTCCCCCATGGGCCATTTGCCTCTCCACTGACCACAGAGGGAGCCCAGAAAAATCAATTGAGATTAGACCACTGAATTGCTGTGCAAAATAAGTGTGTCTTGTAACAGGAGGGCTTTTGCAAATGTTTGTGGCAGGCTAACACGTCAATCAAGTCGATTCCTTATCATTACAGATGTGCTACTTGACTCTAGTAGCTTCTTGGCCGATAGGGATGGTGCTGTGATAATTGCTCAGGCTAAAATTTCTGCCTGGAAAAAAAAAAAAAAAGTCAGAAAACCACTGGCACTGAAATTTTGAGATCAATAAATGCTTGAGATTTCTGTGGATGAAATAAACGTGAATACACATACCAGCCTTGAGCACCACGGTCAGGTAGCATTATACCTTCTCCATGGAAATATGTTTTGGAGCATTTTACTCCCTTGGCACGGGACTTTTTTTTTTTTTTTTTGACATCTGACTCCTGCCTAAGAATGATTCCTTAGTGAACTTCAGAAGGAAGATGGCTGAAAATAGAAGGAATACTAAAATAGTAAAGCTATTAAAAATAGGACACTACAGCTTGAAAAAAAGAATGTTATTATAAGTAATGGCTATTTTTAAAAAGGTAATTCCATGAGTCTAACATTCACAAACTCTTCCAATCCCAAGATTAGGAAATGATGAGGATGTAGTGTAGAAAGGTTATGCACTTAGAATTGGAGATAAGGAAAAGGAAATTAGATAATGCTTACCTTGTCATTGAAAAACAGGACAGATTTTTATGTCTGTGTCGTGGTTTCAGGTTCCCAGGCCCTGCCAGTGAGGAGGTGCACAAGAAGCTGGGAGGTGGCACAGCCAGCACAGCTGACCCAAACTGGCCAAAGACATATTCCATACCATATGACATCATACTCCGTATGTAAGCTGGGGGAAGTTGGCTGGGGAGCGCTGTGGCTCGGGAACTAACTGGGCATTGGTCAACGGGTGGTGAGCAGTTGTGCTGTGCATCACTTGTTTTGTATATTCCATTATTATTATTATTATTATCATCATCATCCCTTTTCTGTCCAATTAAGCTTTTATCTGAACCCACGAGTTTTACTTTTTTTTTATTCTCTCCCCCATCCCACTGCAGGGGGTGTGAGCAAATGGCTGTGTGGTTGTTTTATAGCTGCCTGCCGGGTTGAACCGCCTCAGTCTGTTATGGTGGCTGTACGTAAGTGTTACTGATATCCATCCAGAACCGTGCATCTTTGTCAGAGCTAGGCAGTACCACAATGCCCTTAGTGCCAAACTATCCCCTTCTGGAGCTACACATAAGCAATTTGAAGGTGGTCAAACAAAACCTGAAGTGCTGGAAGCTAGAAATGATGGAGGCAAGCATGGCAAGATTGCCACCTTTGCAAGTAGGAAATAGCATGAAACTCTAAAGAGAAGAGACTGTAAAGCTGCCAAATTAATAGCTGTAGCCTCCTTACCATGATTGTGCATCACACACTGGAAATTCAGTCCCTCGGTACGAAGAGAAGCCTTCTTAATAAAACTAAAAATATTGCCTCTGCTTCTAATGAACATCAAAATCCCAATGGTAGGGCTTATGTTCTCTACGTGAAGGCTCACAGGAAGCCTCTATGCTTTGATTATGAAGGGTAACCAAATCAGGAAACTTAGGCTGCAGGTAAAGCATAAATAAAAGTAGTCAAACTAGAGAGGGAACAGCCTTGCAGAGCTAGATGTTGGATTATGAAGGAGATAGGAGTTGCTGTCTAGATGCTATAGTGCATTTTACAAATGAAATTGAACTAGATATAGTCAAAATGCTGCTACAGACTCTCAGCATTGTAAGATTTTGATCAGCTCTCTATCCTGGGAGGTACGTCAGTGAATTTGATTAATTGGCTGCAAAAGGCTATGGTCACCGCTTTTCACAGATTTCTTTTTATTACAACATGAGAAATCATTAGTTAGGCTAAGAAGAGGGATGGTTCTTATGGGTCTCTTGATAGAGGAGTTATCAGTTCCCCTAAAACAATAAATCTTTGAGATATTTAGAAACTGTCTCTGTAGTTTCTTCTAGGAAGCGCATATTTCTTGAGGTGTTAGCCGACTATAAAGAGTGGCTTTTTCACTGGATTCACAATTTAATAAGTGCATTCAAAAGATTATTTATGTTTGGCATTGGAAATATTACAAACCACTATGGCAGAATGAACATCACTTTCGTGTGACATTGGGTTCGTTTTGTCACTAACCGTATCTGGCCAGTCTTAGAATCTTTTATCTTCATGTCTATCCAATTGTCAGGACTTTCCCCACCAGCACCCATTCTTCTTTACCAGGTACCTGAGCTGGCCCATCCCATGAACCTTCATGCAGATCACCTGTCTGTTAAAAGACCTTCCTTACCTTGCTTTGAACCTTCAGCAGTGTAAGGCTGGAAATACCCACAGAACTGTAAATTCAATACTAAAATTTGCTTAAGAGATAATGTCAATGCAATACAGCGCTGTGACAGGATAATGGTCTCCTGACACAATAAAACTGCCAAAAAGAAGCCAAGCAGTTTATAGATAATAAATGTCAAGACGGAGGTAGATGTTTATTTTCAGAGCATCAGAAGCCTATTATGCTGTCAGACCCTCCTGTTTCGATTTCTTTATTTCCATTATACTAAATGAATAAAGAACAGTAAGGAATGAGATATCCTGCAGGCCAATCACAAGCCCTTTCAGCCTGAAGGCTCCAGCAAGGCATTAGCTCATGTCAACGTATGTCTTTATTGAGGAGCTACATTACCGTGGATCACTGGCGCACGAGCTTCAGACACACAGAAATCCCTCTGTCTCTTCCAGGAGGTGTTTACCTGTGAACGATGAAGTTCTCATTGCTGTCAAACCATCTTCACTTCAGTGAAGGGTGGCACACGTGGAGGAAACAAGGAGAAATCATTTGTCCCTGCATTACACTACTGGCACTATCTGTATCAGCTTGGCAGAGATGAGCATTAAATGGGTTGTTAGAAGGGATAGATGAGCGTTGTGGGCAAACAGGTACATATTTGTGTCAGTACAATGGCGATGAGTTTCTAGAAGGGGATAACAGGTATCTTCATTTATGTCCACATTGCCGATAGATGTGGATTGAGTAAATCCAGTGTCATCTCATATCTTGACATATGTTTCCTCAGATCAGCATTTTGCATTGTTCCATCACCCTTGTTGTTGTTGTTGTTGTCGTTGTTGTTGTTATTTAACAATAACTATGTGTTTTATGGAATGGAGTGGTAAGAATATCTAGGCCCCAAAAGAAATCTTGTATGTTGCTGAACAGAAAAGGGAAGGGAAAAAAGGAGCTATTTGGGAGGGGTGTGGTTTATTTGCTGCTGCATATAACAAAGAAAATTCAGAGCTGCTGTAGTGGGTAAGATAATCGTGAACAGGTCATGATGACATGGGTCTGGAGAATGGATCTAAAGGGAAGCAAGCAGGAGTATCTGAAATGGGGTGAAAAGGGTGTTTCCAAAGGAAAATACACTGAGAAGTAAAGACCATCATGCAAGAAGAATGCTGTGGCGACATTTGGTCTCACAAACATTATTTATTTTGTGTGCAGCTTTCCATTCACCAACTAAGTGAAGTCAAAGGACCTCCAGAAAAAGCAGCATGACAAAGGAAACTCTTGGCAGCTTTCCTATGCAGAGAATGCCAAGGGCACAGTATTAACCTTCAGACTTCCCTCTAGTCCCTTTCTCCTCCTTCACTGGTTTTCCTGAGGCTGCTCCACCTTCTCTTGGGGCAATGGCAATTCATTAATATTTTTTGCTCTCCTTCTTTCTTTATGACTGAAAGAAAAATACCCAAGATAAAAATGGTCCATAGAGGAGTGTTCATCTGGAGATGAGCCCTAATATTCCCTGGACAAAAGCCTGGACTTTAACTCACGTACTGCCTAGGAATGCCTGAACATCCAACGGTTGGCATGTGAAAAACGCACTTCCAGAGGCAAGACTGATCTGTGCGCCAAGGGAAAGTGCCAGCCTATCATGATGAGGCTGTTTCAGGATTATCTCATGGTAGATAGATGCAGTCCTTTGTGTTTGCTGTGAATTGTAGTTGCCTCTGTCCACAGAGCTATGTTAACATCAGTACAGAGGTACGACAGACTTACTGAAACATTCCACAATTTCTGCCCAGAGGGAAGCTTCCATGCCCTTCCTGACCCCATTGCAAGGAGTGATGTCTTTAGTAGACCACCTGGATGAATGATGGTAGCTGACAATGCAAGTGACCCTCATGGTCTAAAAGAGTACGTTCATCTTACCTGACTTCAGCCATCACAAGGTTAGGTATCTGGTCTGAACTAACCATCAAGGAGCCATCAATAGTTCCTGGAGACAGACAGTCATGTCCAAAGGCTATTTCATCCCCATCTAACAAAAAGTTCTAAGATAAGTCTAAAATGAATCTCTTGGTGAAGATGTCTTTTCTCATGATTATTAAGGAACTTACCTAACTAGATGAGACTAAGCACATAACTTTTAAACAGCTAGTGTTTGGTGAGTTGTAATCCATCCCATAAATGAATTTAATGAATTCTTATTGCATATTATTTCAATATTGCAATACAACAGACACTGTGTAAACTGAAATCACAGGAAAAATGGATAGATAACAAAATGCTAAAAATCAATTATATCAGATGAAATGATGAGATTTTCAATTATGTTTTTATTTCAATAATAAGTGCCCTTAATATTTAATTTTAAATTCTGACATCTCTGTTAATCTACTTAGAATAAGCTAGAACTGAGATATATGGTTACTGCAATGTTTAGAAATTATTTAAACTCAAACAATTTCAAGCAGTTCAAGGTTCTTACCAAAGTTATAAAAATGTGAAACCATTTAACCTGTGAAAAGCAGTGACCAAGTAGCAGGATGTGGAATTTGTTAAAGAGCTAAATTGATGCTGATGCCACTAAGCTCTGTCTCAGTGCAGAGTATTTTCTGTTTGTATCACTGATACGGTCAACTTGTTTAGGTGCTATCATGTTCAAAGTAAAGAAATCAACTGGGAATCAGAGAAGTGGGAAAATTCTTTATTCCCATCTGGAAGGATGAGATCTGCTATGGAAAAATCTTGTGGGGTTCTAAAGCAATCTGTTCAATTTATTTGTACAGATTATATTTTAACTTCATCCTAGATGCAAAACATGTCATTAAAAGCTCTCCAACCCTGCTTATGCATCTAGGACATTTAAGATAATTTTATTTAACTAAGAAAAAATACTTTTAAAAAACCTCGGTTTCTGTACTTCAATTAAATTCCTGTATCCATGTGAAAGCTATTTGGTACTTTACTATGTGGGGGGAGGGGAAGTTAATTGCATCTTTAGAAAATAAGAAATTTGTCATTCACACTCTTTCAGCAAAAGAGAAATGAAAAAATAAAGAACCTAAATGAGGTTATTCTGGGTTATTCTGTGTATTTTCTTATGTAAATGCATATAGATAATATCCAATATTTGCAAAAGTGTGTCCTAGATTCTGCCGACCACTGAAGATGAACATAAGAAGATATATATATATTATAAATATTTTTTCTTCCTCTTCTTGTTTTAGGAAAAAACGTCATCCAGGATTTTATTTCTTTAATTCTTGAGGATGGTGAGATCGGAGAAATTTGATCTGCTCCACAGCTGATGAGCTTTGCACTCATACTCCTCCATAAGGAGGAACTTCAAGACAGGGACTACTAGGAAACTCATAGTAGACTCATAAAAACCTTCAGTGTTGGAGACTGGACAACTTCTGTGGGCACTCAGTGCTAGTGCTTATCTGTTCTCTGTGTTAGAAGGTTTTGGTGCAACATCCAATAACTGCTTGCTGAAGTTTATTACATGTTATCCTAGTTACCGATGACATGCAAAACACACGAATTCTTCCTTCTTTTATATCCACTTTCCATATATTTGAAAAAGACCATCATGTCCCTTTTGTCCTTTGCCTTTGCATATGCATACTGCAAGGAATATTCTTCTTACAGGGAGCAGTACTGTCTCAAGAGGAAAGTAAATAGGTAAAGCACGAAGAACTGAGAAGTTTGCAGAGGGAAGAAGATTTAGGATTAGGGAGAAATCTCATAAATACTTGGGAAGGGCAAGGACTGTGATATCCTATTCTGTTCTCAGAGTATCACATCATATTCAATAAGTTGGTCCTAATATGCAAAGCACTTCATGATCTTGGCATGGCATTCCTAAAAGGCAACGTAATTTTCTCCTTTTGGCAAGATGGAGTCGTTCACAGCAAAGAGAGGGCAACCAGGTCAGCTTATAGCAGGGCCCTGTGCAATTAGTTTACTGAAATTCTTCTTCATACTGCCTTGCCATGGGACAGTATGTCACTGGAATCAGCTCAGCAAAGCTAAAAGAGGCACCTAATGGGTTTCATAGCAACTGACATTTCAGCTGGGCAACTTGACTTCACAGGAGAGAGAACCAGAAATATTTAAACAGAGATAAATTTGCTTTTGAAAAGTTTTGTTTATCTTTTATTGCAATTTAATTAAAAGCCATTGATATCAAATGATGAGTTTTCTGCTGCAGTAAGTTACTCAGGCGATCATTTTCATGCTGATGATGACAGAATCTTGAAGTCAAACCCAATAATTAAATTCAGCAAAGAACATCAGAGGAAAAATATTGACTGAAGCATCAATTCATGGTTTGTTGAGGTATGATATCTCATCCATTGCAGGGGAACCTGCTTGTAGTGAAGTGAATCTGATGCATGTTGTGGCTGTTTCTTGGGTAAATGATGTGGCAGAAGTGGGCACTGATTCCTGAAATTTCTTATCGTACAGATGTGAATTTGCAAGTGAGAGAGAAAGAGGGCACTATTGCAATGATAGAGATTTCTACAACTTGAGGAAAGTACGGAGGCAGTGATGACTTATGTCCCCTTTGGGGTGGGAGAAGAGTGGCAGTCACATTGTATAAAGATAGACACCCAACTTATCTTGTCTCCTTATGGTTTCTAATTTATAAGCAGTGGAAACGGTTCTTCAACAAAGGAAACAGAGGTGACCTTTTTTGGCCAATAGGTGGAACTTAAAGCTCAGAGTAGACTGGCTATCATGAAATAGCACTGCGATAGGATCTTTCAAACAGTGTCTGGTCCCTGAGTTGTGTCCTCAGAATTAAAACTTCAGGCCTGGACCATACTTTACACTGGCCAAACCAAGTATATTTTTTGGTTCACCTCTTTATAACTTGCAAAAACACTGGGGCTAAACTGTATCAGGCCTTAAAGTGTAAGCAGAAGGATTATGTGACATGTCTTAGAGTCACATGCCACATGATGTTTGGCTATTTTGGAAACTGCTTGATTTTGTTGAAAAGTTTATATTGTGATGCAGTTAAAAAAACCCCTTTATTAAAAAAGTACCTATTAATCCAGACATTCCATATCCTGTCTTAAGGTGATTATTATCCAAGTGTACAAACATTCATTTAGTTGAATCACATGCATTTCTTCCACCCTGTTTTGATTTCTATTCCATTCTCTGGTCCTTTCAGCCCTGACCCCCTTTGGTCCCATTTGCAAGTGTAATACTCATACTCCCTGTTAAATCATCAGCAAAACTCAAAATATTTGGTAATATCTGACCAAAGAAAGAGTCTTGAGAAATCTGTCACAGTATACCCATTTGGAAAATGAACCAATCATAATTACTTTCAGGCAGTCATTTTCTAACCAGTTTTTCACCCACCTTGCTTTAGTCTTATCAGGACCATCTCTCTCCCGTTTGTGAGAAAATAACATGAAACCATGTCAGTAGACATCCAAAAGTCAAGCATTTAACTACTGCTTCTTACCTATCCTGAAGCCTGCTGTAGAAGGAATTGATTTTTTTTTCCTTATCAAGCCATATTACGACTCATTTCTCCCTGTGAGCTTTCAGAGAGTTGCTGTTCCATTATGCCTGGCTGGCTGGCTGGTCAGTGTCCTTTGGCCTTCTATCCCTCCTTTTCCTTTTTAAAAATATTCAATTTATTTGCTGTTTCCTATCTTATGGGACCTCATCTGACTTCCAGGAGTTCACAGACATGTGACAGTAACACCAAGATATTTTTCCATGTATTAACTGAGAATCCAATTTAAATTCATCTAAGTCTTCTCTACAATTTCTTCTATTTTTTGTCTACTTTGATTTTTTTTCCTTTGTTTCTGGCATTCACTTTTTTAGCCACCTGATTTGATTACAGTTGACCCTCTTGCTGAAAATGGAAGCAAAACCACTATCAAATATTTAAGCTTTCTTAACGCTTCCAACAAGTAAGGGAGAAAAGCAGTTTCTTAAAATACCTACCTTGCTGAAGGATCCAGAGCATCTGGTCTAAGAAAATGTTAATGAGTATGACATATAGCAGTGTCCATTCCCTCATGGGATGACCTAAACCATCAGAGATTTCCCTTCTCCTGGCCAGGGATAGTACCAGACTCTTGCAACAGAGGATGTGGGCTGAGAGGAAGGACTCTGTCCTCGTACACAACAGCTCCTAAAAACTTGAGGTCTTTGGTGAGAGCTAGGATCCAAAAAGTCAGAAGCAGCTGGTTAAAGTACACAGTTGTAGAGAACTACTAAATGCACATGCAGAATGGAGAAGGAGGAGGGGAGCATTTGTGTAGGAGGGTGGGTTGGGACTGAAGCGACCATTACATTTTCCGTGGATGAGTGTAGTTCATGTAAGGTCGTAATTGCCTATTGGTTTTCTCCTTATTCTAGCTCTCTCTACTCATTCTCATATTTCAAAACTACCAGACTCATGTGGGACTGGAGTGTTTTTCCTGCAGTTGCTACCTCTCTCCTTTCCTCTATATTTCTCATCTCCCATATAAGTCATCTGAAATGACACCCCTGCTTTTGACACAGCTACTCAACACAATCACGAAAAACTAGAGAGGCAATGAATAAAATCACAGGAAAATTTGCAGGCTGAGGCAACTTTCACACCCCAAGAATTTTTCGAAAAGCATTTTCCAAAAGAGCACAATCCAGGGGATGTTCCAAAGGGTGGGAAACCTGCTGATGTGTGTCAATAATTACAAATGATGAATGAGATCTCTTGGGAAAGCCAGTGTAACATCAATAACAGAACTGACACAGGAAAAAAAGGAAAAATTAATACAGAATTAATAAACAATAAATAAGTAATAGGGAATATAATTAATTCATACTAGTCACCAAAATTTTACAGAAAACATGTCTCATAAAACAAATGCAATTTAAATATTTGATGATTTTCCCAGGCTGGCTAATTAAGGTAACAACAAAGGTGTAATCTATTTAGACTTCTGTATGGTGTCTGACTTTTTGCTGCATAACATTTTGATTAAAAAACTAGTTCCCCATAATATCAATAAGGCACATGTTAAGGAGACTAAGAACAGGCTAATTCACAGACCTGCAAATGGGTTTGTCAATGGGAAACCATGATGAAGAGAGGTCTCTCAGCAGGGTTCTGCATAGACCGTTGCTAGGTCTGTTGCTATCCCATATTTCTGGAAGGCAGTTTGCAATCACCATTGGTAATATTTGCAGATAACACAAAGGCTGTCAGCATGCTAAATAATGCAGAGAATGGAGCAACAGTGCACAGCAATACACATCAGTCAGAGAGTTGATCCCAGACAAGGTTATGTAGCCAATGATGAGGAGGAGTGGGAAGGAGGATTCTCCAGGCTTAGCATGTGAATCACTCAACATGAGCAGCGGTGTGTCGGGAAAGGGACTGCAACCTCTGCAGAAAGCAAGATAGCAAATAGGTCAGGGACGTGAGTCTTTGTTGAAGGACATGCTTTTTTCCTTGCACTGCCACCCCAATGCTTGCATGTGATTTTTCTAATATATCTTTTCTTTAGGAGACACCCAGTTTGCCGGGTAGACTCTCTAAGCACCACCTGTATTTTTTGGCTCCTACTGGAGCAATCCTACAGCAAATACCCAAGCTCCCAGGCAAGTAGCGATGACAGATGCCTTGAAGGCCTTGAAAAGAACATGCACTTTATCTAATTTAGGTGATTAAATTTAGGCAGGCAAGATTGCTCCTTGGAGCCCTCCAGAGCGCCCTGTCTATCCCCACTGATGACGTAGGGAATTTCAGCTCTTCTTTTGGGAGGAACTTGACACCGAGTCAGATAAACTGGATCACATTCCTTGTGAAGCCACTTGACCTATATAAATCTGTATTGTCCCTACTGGTAGGGGAATCTGTCAAGTTCACTCACAGGTACTGGCTGAACAGCCTGTCTTGCTATTAAGTCCATCGAATTAGTACATTGCAACAAAAAACCTGATACCACATATGAGAATCACCTTTACTCTATATAGTGCATGTATTGTATTAAGACTTAAGAGTATCCACAGTTTCCATTAAGGCCAAGGTATGTCCTGAATTAAATTCATACTTTGCCAGGAATTTGGGCCATGAAAACTGAATTTCCAGTTGGTGTATACGGGGACAAAAATCACTGAGTTCCTGGTTTTATTCCAATGGTATGCTTTTCTTTCCTCTTTGCCTATCTCTCAGTTCCAGTAATTCATAATCCACTCTTCTATTTTTCTATTTTATAGCCATCCCACAGGAGTAATGTGAAACATAATCAATCAGTATTTGTAAAGCACTCTGAGGCTATCAGGTGGAAGGAAGTGTATAAATGCAAATTGTTACAATTGCTCTTACACTGCTGCCAAGGGACCTGCAAACAGAATCAGGACCCCGTATATTCAGATATACACAGACTTAGTCACATCTTGTGAAAGCAGGCAGAAGATCAAACCTGAGGAAGTGTAGAAAGATAGAAGTTTAATAAAACATAGCAAAAGATGGTTCAAAGAATTATTTACAAGTTTAAGACTGAATCTTTCTTCTGCCACAGAGTTTTGCCCAGGTTTGTTTCTAGCACTGTCTACGATACCTATATTTGGAGTATAATTACTCTGGGTTGTCTGTACTGGTGTAGGTTGCTCATACTGTAGTGACCTAGTCCTTCCAGGCTACTCTTATAGTCAGTGTTATCTAATACAGCTTATCTAACACAGTGTTATCTAACACATGATGCAATCCATGTGACTGTTATTAGACATCCACTTAATGATAAGCAAATCTCATATGATGAGAGAAATTATACCCAAGTGTTACTCTTCATTGACTATACATTGTCTGGGGTAGACCCAGACAACTCTCTCAGATGTAGGCATCTATAATTGATTAGGCAAATCCCATCCTATAATTACCTCTGTCAGTAAATTGAACAGTGCCAGGGAATATTCCCAAGCACTGGAATGCAATCATCTATATTCTTAAATGTTTAGAATGGTGCCTGGAATGATTTTGGCTCAAAACAACCAGCACTTTCCCAACGCAATCCTGAGTGTGGGTCAGGATCCAGCACCAGCCAGGGACCGTTCTGAGCTGTCGGTTTGGATGCAGCTACCCTATTGCAGAGGATGAGATACTTTAATGCTGTAGACACAGCCAGGCTGTGCCAGCTGGCCCCAGGGCTAGAAAATGGGCTCTGGCACTGCTTAGTTTTACTTATTCACAACTCAACACCCATCATAACTGCGGCTGGGAACGTTCAGTGGATAGACCTGGTAGTCCAAGTTGACAGGAGACTTACAGCCCCTCTGGATCTAAGCCATTTGAGTAACATCCCTTAGGAACACTGTGGCAGAGGGAGAACAGGACCAGATCCACTCCAGGCAGCATCCAAATGCTTCACACTCCTGCAGCCTCTCTCAGTCCCAGGTTTTTGGCATTGCATGGTTTTCATTTGGGTTTTGGTTTTTTTGGGGGGAGGGGTTGCGGTTTTTTGTTGGGTTTTGGGGGGTTTTTTGGTTTTTGTTTGGTTTTTTTTTTTAAATTCTGCATTACTCTTTAAAAGACCGAAAGAAGCTGGACTGATACTTTTTCATGGATTCATGAACACGTAGGTTTACTCGTCATGAAACATGTTCTGCTGGTCCTCTATTAGAAATACCTTAAGGCAATGCAGCTTTTAGGAATAATAAAGTACTTTATCTTGAGACTCTTTTCCTAGGTAATATATTCCTTTGTTCTCATTCTCCTTTTTACCTCTTGTTGAAACCACCATGCCCTTCATGTCATTAAACAGCCAACAATGCCACTAGGTGAGATTTATTGCATATCTCTTGATTTCATGTCATTCTAAAGAAATAAAGTCCTGAAGTTGACTGCACTTTGCTCCTTCCCATCAGTTGCTGTATCAGCTTCTCTTACGGCATTCAGCCTGTCCTCACAGGACTCACAGCAAAGGCCATCTCAGGCCATCTCCAAAAGCCAGACTAAGGCTGACAAAATTAGCAGAGGTAGCCTGCAATAAAGGAGAAGCAAGAAGCCTCTCAGGAGGACGTTTTATGAAGGTGGTGTCTTCTACAAGACCTATAGTATTGCCTTTCCATTCTGAACTTACCTTTGTAAACAAATTTAATGCTGCTGTGTGTCACCACCCTCTGATTGGGGCTAAATAACAACCCTCCATTCTCAATGAGGAGCTGAAATAATGCAAGGCAGGTATCCAAGATGTTGTCAGCCCGAGGATTAATACCATCTATTTTCTTACTGGGATTCCTGTGACTTTTCCAGCTTTCTTTGGAACTGTAGCATTAAAAATACGTTGCGGTAGCTTCACCAGTCAGCTCGCAAACCCTCAGGATAGATATGGTCTCTGTATAAAGCCTTAAGGAGGACACGGATAGCAGGTATAATTTACAGTTCCACAGATCTCCATCTAGAGATGGGTTGTAGCAGACACCTTTGTTTTCAAAGTACTTTTCCAAATAGGCAGGGACATGAAAATAAAGACATATGGTAATGGCAGAAATGAATATTCATTGTTAGCCTTTTATGATAGTAGGAAGCACAGTAAGAAGAGCTGGAAAGATGGGGTTTAATTTTTGCAGAAGTGATAAGGAGAAACGCATGTGGGAGTGTATTTGTTTGCTTTTTTCGCTCATCTGAGGTAGCTTCCTCAGTCATTTCCATTTTCTCCAGCTGAATCAATATTTTCTCTCACACAAAAGAAAACAAGAACCACAACTTAGCCTCCCCACCCACACAAAACATATTACTTAACTGCCTGCTGTTCCCAGCTATCTTTGCAAGCTGTCTTCTTTCAGTATTTTAAATTTTCAGTCCTCTCAAGAAATATAATACATTAACAACTCACATTTTATGATGCTCTTACTTGTCACAGATCTCGCAGCTCCTTGCTAACATCGGAGGCTTTTATCAGATAACAGTGTGAATTAGCTATAGTTGCTTAGAAAATGTCAAGTATATTTTTGCAACCAAAAAAACCCCTAAACATGAGCAAAACTGGCTTATTTCTTTCTAAGAAATTTCCAATAAAGCTTCCAATTTTTGGTAAAAACCTGAAATTTAAAAAGATTTGGAGAATTAATCAGGAAAAAAAAAGTATTTTAAACCTGTTCCCAAAAGCTTGATCTTTGAATTGACATTTTTTTGCTTTTCCAAACCAAAAGAACTTGTTTGTTCTAGGAAAAACAAAACAATCCCATAAATGTAGAATAAAACAGTGGGTTCATGCCCAATATTTTTTCAAAATCTGTTTTCCATATGTGAAAATATTGACGACTTTTATTCAACAACCATTAACCCTTTGAAAAGTGAGTAGTGTTTTAACAACTTCACCAACTGCCCTGTAGCTACTTAAAGAAATAACACCTAACTGGGGTTAAAACTTCTGTAATAAAGCAGAACATTTGAAAATATATCAATACATAATGGATCTGACACTTGCTTCCTCCCATGCAGGAGTTTCAAAGACTCTTCAGCACCTGCTCCTCTTGTTATGGCCACTGCAGCCTCCCGTGCCTTTACCAGCAGCCTGACTGTCCGTGCTTTTCATCAATCTATCTCAGGTGTTTCTGTTTCAAATCTCCAAAGTCTATGGGTGAAGGTTTCTGGTCCTACGGGGCCTGACATCCTTCCCAAAAGGCATGAGCGACCTCAGTGTTTCACACCCTCCATTTCTGTACCTGGCAGGGTTTTCTCAACTATTTTCAAAACCACCACATAGCACGAAAACAAAACAGCAAATTCAACCACAGTAAGCAAAGTTGGGGTTTTTTCCCCTGAAGGTTCATCCCAGCTCTTACATCTGTTCTCTGGTGCCCTCATCCCCCAGTACTCTGCACAGACCCCCTCTGTCTGTCTCCCCCTTTCCACCCCTGCCCTCCCTGCCTGGCTCTTGCGTAGTGCTGGCCCTGCAGTTTGAAGAAGTTGAGAATTTAACTGAGAATTGCTAAGAAGGGATTGTTTTTCTTAAAATTTGCATTTCTAACACTAAACTATATATTACACTACAGTTTTTGTTTCCCAGTTTGAGGTAGAAAACATATAAGTGTATGAACAAGAACTGCTAGTTGGTCTGAAGTCTGTTTTATTTAGTCTTATATACCCAGCCGCTGTGGCTATTCTAAATTATTCCTCTGTTTTTTCACTATTTAATGTCTTTTTGTACCATTAATTTTTACTATATCCACCCAGCTGTTAAACCATAACAACTTAAAATCACTATGTCAATAAGACTGTTTTTACCTTTACGTGCTTGTGAATCAACATATGGCAATCTGGCTCTCGGGCACCCAACTCTACCTTCTTCAGTACCTAATCAGTGCACCTATGCCAACCCCTTGAGTCCGTTGATAATTCTTATTTAAATTATCTGCAGATTTCGTGTGTCTCAGTACCCCCCCAAGCTGAACCCACTCCCCCATTGCAGCCACATCAGAGTTGCACAGAAGGGCTATTCCCTCCCTGCTTTAGGATATCTCTGCAAAGAAATTTGTATTGCTTTGACTTTCTGCTACGTTATGTTTTTCCAAAACCATGTCTACCTTGCCCTGTGCTATAATTCCATTTTGGTTTGGGTTGTTTTGTTTGGTTTTTTGTTGCATTTTTTGTGTGCAAAATTGTTTGTTCGCAAAGTTGTCTCCTTTCTGGGAGTAGGGAACTCCAATTATTTTTCCCAGATATCATTGCATTTTTTCCAAGCTGAATCTTGTTTCAAATATTTCTGAGTGTTTCAAATCTCTCTGTGGTTTGTTATTACTCTGCGCTTCAGACTCTGGGAACCATCATTCAGTTCCCCCAGCTAACATCCCTGACATGTCAGTTATTCCCCTTTAAAGAGGATTCATTGGATGACACCAGGGAGCATATATATATCAGCATTTTCCAACACTGTTCTCAGAAAAGGTGCTGGTGCCCTGCTTGTTTCTGAGATGTAATTCAAACTGGCTTTTTAGATCCTCCATAGATCTTGCCGTTTGAGATGACCACCATAATGCACTGGTCACTTTATCATCCACGTAACCTGTGGGGGCACTAATATGGGATCACACTCTGGTTTTGTGTACTCCAATGCACAGGCAAGACCTACTGCCAGTGCCCTTTGGCAATATTGCTTTATTTTCCTGCTCAGGAAGGCACCAGCATGTGCTCAGTCACACCTTTCATGGCACATATTTCCTTGCCCTCTCTTTGCACGGTCTGTGCTTCAGCGATGCCACGTCTGAACGCTCCACGGCAGCATCCTGTCAGACAGAAGTTGTCCAAGACCGGGAGAAGCCGCAGGAAAAAAACATCCTTTGCAATATCTTCTTTAGGCACTAGAGGGACCTGCTCCTCCTAGGGTGGTTCGGACTGCTTGTGCTGTGTTCCTGAACAGTTCCTGCGGTCAGCAGGAAGGTCTGGCCAACCTCCTGAGCAACCATCAGCTCTGTGGAGGGCTTAACTGGGCAAGGCCACAGCAACCAAGAGACGTGGCTGCAGCTTTCTCCTGCCAGACCAGGTACCTTAAAAGCCACAGAGGCAATGAGTACCAAGGACCCAAAGGCTCCAGGTGGAGCTTCTGCAGCCTGTGCTGAAGCCCACAGTGCTAAGGTATCTCTGCCTGTAGCACCCATAGCTTGGATATGGTGACATACTCCATCAAAGGCTATTATAACCCTGCATGTGTATAAATGAGGTTCTGACTTCTCACTCAAGGTCTCGCTTATGTGTGTAAGTACAGAGGCTCAATAAAGCCCTTGCATTTAGACTTTATTCACTGGAGCACTCAACCATCGGCATAAGTGCATCATAAAATAGACAAAGAGCTGTAATTTGTACCGATGGAGCTTAGCATTTCCTGGGGTTGTTGAGGCAGATTTCTATCATGGGCAATGTTTTAAGCTGAGCAAATAGGAGGCTGATAGGGTCTTTTCTACATAATTTCCCACCTTCAACCTCTTCCTGTTGTTGCCTGTAAGAACTCCAGCCCACATCTGCAAGCACCTCTAGATCAGCAGTATCTAGGCCACTAAATAAAAACATCCTGAATTTGAAAGGCATTATGTACTTGCTGCACCCATTCAAATATCTAAAAATTAAGCCAGTTTTACCAAAGCAGTTGTGAATCGTAGCTGCTGATTTCAGTCAGGTAGGTTTCCAATCCAATGTCCCCAGCCACTCTGCTGCACCCTGTAGAAGAATTTCATGTTTCCTCACTTATGCAGGACCTCAGGCTCCCAATCTGAATCACTGTCTCTGCAACCTAACACAAGCCCTCCAAAGCCCTCAAAGATGGGTTCCTTCTTTGTATGTCCCATTCATGCACACAGAAGTGTGTGTGTAAGGGTGTCAGCATGAAAGGGATTGCAGAATATGCTGTTTTTCTCAAAAACACTGATAACTACTTCAAGCTGAGCATAGCCCACTGTTTCTCTAGTCCTGGATCAGGCAGAGTCTGCTAACTGAGAGTCTGGAGCTCCTCAGTTTCTACTCTCCCTCCGTCTATTTCAATAAGGGTTTATTATGGAAGAACCTTGCTCTCTCAGGCTTCGCACAATGTCCTTGGTCCCATCCCAAAATAAATTTTCTGTTTGACAAAACTAGCTAAAATACAGCAGGAATTTAGTAGAGGGGGAGGTACTAAGCAGAAAAACTGCATTTTTCGGGTTTGGTTTTTTTTTTAATTACATTTCTGTGACTTAGACTTACAAGTTTAGTATAAAGCTCCTGCAAAGCAAGCCTGCCTTTTCTCCTGCCTTGCCTGCGAGGGGCTGTCAGGTCTGCTAGGACTGGATCTGCTGTCCCAAGCAGTCCTGGCTGAAGCTCCTGGAGGAGCAGAGCTTGCTGCCTGGAGAGTTGGTGGGCAGCTCTCCTGCTGTAAATGCATTCATTTCTCTGCTGCTGTCCCTTGGTCCGGGGAGCTGCAGAGTTTTTCTTCTCTTATGTAATGGTCTGCTGGTGTCTTTGCTTGGAAAACCTCTTTTTCAGCTGGAGGGTGTCAGGAGCCCCGTCCTACCTCTCTTGGGTCATTTGCTCAGAGAGGTGCTGGCCGAGGGGGAGAGGTGTTAGGCTGGCGGGCAGCAGCGGGGAGCAGCTCACCCCCCCTTCCTCCCCTTGCCCCGAGCCCTTCCCGGAGTCACTCACCCCCCCGTAGGAGCACGGGGCAGCTCCGCCTGGCGACCTCGGGCTGCGAATGGGGGAAAGGGGAGAGGTGGCAATTTGGGATGGGCGCTTTGCCTGGAGTGGTGCGTCTTGTCGCTCACACACACACGCGCACACACACACACCCCTTAAGAGCCACAGCGCGGCTGGGGCAGGGCTGGGTGCGGCGTGGGGGGGATGCAGCAGCCGTGGGACCGGGAGGACGGAGAGTGGAGCGCGGCGGCTGCTGCTGCTGCTGTGGGAAAGCGCTTCGCAAAGTCTCTGGGCGAAGCTCTCCCTCCTCCGGTAGCCGGCGGGGAGCGGGGGCACCCGGGGCTGCGGCCGGGCGGTGGAGGGGGGGCGGCGAGGCAGGGGCACGGTGGGGTCGGGGGACGTTAAAATGCAGCATCATCCTCCCGCCCCAGCAAATTTCGTGTGTGTGTGAGTGTGTGTGTGTGTGTGTGTGTGTAGGGCGTGGAGGGAGTAAAGCGAGCAGCGGTGTTTTGCAGCGGGGAGGGGGGGGCGCTCCCGGCGCTCGTTGCACCGCCCCGGAGAAGCGGTGCCCGCCGCGGGGCTGCGCGGAGCGGCGGCGGGCGCGGAGCGGGCACTGCAGAGCCGGCAGCGCTCACGGTGCAACGCCTGAGCCTCGCTGACGAAAGGGGGGCACCCGGGCGGAGGAGGGGGATGGTAGTTGGCTGGGGGTAGAGGGAGGAGAGAGGGGAAAAAAGGAGAAAGAGAAAAAAAAAAATAGGCAAGGACCCCCCCCCCCCTCCCCTGCCCGGTCCCTTCCACCCCCGACACACACACACACGCTCTCACACACACACACCCCATTGATCAATATTTGGCTGTCTTGCTGCAACTTGCTGCAGTCTTTTAAAGGAGTAGTAGAGAGAGAGGGAGAGAGAAAGGGAAACTGACAGGAAGGGGTAAGGAGCTACACATGTCACATGTGCTTTCTAAGACGGCCAGGAGCATCTGCAGGCTGGATCTGGTGGAGGATGCTGCGGCAGGTGATACACAGAGGGCTCCAGTCGTTTTTCTACAAGCTGGGCTTATTCGTGAGCAGGCATCCGGTGTTTTTCCTCACTGTGCCCGCAGTCCTGACCATCATCTTCGGCTTCAGCCTGCTCAACCGCTTCCAGCCTGACACTGACCTGGAGAGCCTGGTAGCCCCCAGCCACAGCCTGGCCAAGATCGAGAGGAGCTTAGCCAGCAGCCTTTTCTCCCTCGATCAATCTAAAAGCCAGCTGTATTCGGACTTGCACACCCCGGGGAGGTATGGCAGGGTGATTCTCCTCTCCAAACCCGGAGGCAATATTTTGCATCAGGCTGATGTGATCCTGCAGATCCACCGAGCCGTGCTGGAAATGAAGGTGAACTACAAAGGCTATAATTATACTTTTTCCCATCTGTGTGTGTTGAGAAATCAGGATAAGAAATGCGTGCTGGATGATATTATTTCAGTGCTAGAGGATCTGAGGCAGGCTGCCCTCTCCAATAAGACAACAGCCAGGGTGCAAGTGAGCTATCCCAACACTAAATTAAAGGTATGCTCTTACTGCATGCTTTTGCCAATTAAAGAGGCAGCACTTCATTTCTTGTCCTAAACAGCAAAGAGAAATATAATCATATCTATCTCTCTATATCTGTATGTGTGTGATCTGGGCTTTCCTCGGGAAGCAGCTGAAACCTATGCCTTGCTATTGTTCTGTACGAGGAGGGAGGGTGGGGGGACTGTACGCTAACGCACCAGGAGAAGCGGGGAGTGGAGAACAGCCTCGGGACCGGGAGACCTTGCAATGCCTTGAAGGGTTAATACATCAGGGACAAGGGACAGGAGGTCGGTGGGGGGTTGAGAGCTGGGGTTTCACCATCACCTTTTCCAGTCCCACTGCCATGGTGGGATAATTTATCTTTAATATGACCAGAAAAAGCTTTCCTCAAATGCACGGCGAGCTCCTGTATCTCCCTGCCTCTGTGAGTGCCGTAAGAGCAGCAGGAGGTTTGGGCCAGAAGCGATTTCAGGTGTCCTGCCTTCTTTTTCTTTACCTGCATGCAAAGAAGGGGAAGGCAGGTGGAATTTTTTCTCTCGGTGTGAAAATAATTAACTCTGCTGCTGATGGATGGGCTGGAGTTTTGGGACGGATCCCATCATCTAGAGGCTTCCAGCAAAGGCGAAACAAGGTAAAAGGTGAAAAGAGTTTCAGTCTTTCCAATTAAAAGAATAAACGATTTGGCAAAAATGATCTCAAGGATATTTCCCCAGCACACAAGCACCCGTCTGCTTTCCCTCTCATCTGGAGCAATCCAGTTCACCAGGACTAACCTGCTATGAGCAAATAAGGTGCAAAGTTTGCAGGTGGCTGCTGAAAGAAGTTTCTGCAAATTACAGTATATCTGCATGCTCCCCCAGGCATTGCACCAGAGGCAGGATTTATTTAGCAGAGTGTAACGAACTCCCAAGCACACTAGTTACTCATGGCTTTGGTCACAGGGAAGAGGATATGCTCCTTCTTGTAGACCAGAGAGGCTCTTTGGTGTTACCTGTCCCCCTTTCTTCAAAGAGATGCTCAGGGATGAGTGAAGTAGTGCTCTTGCAAGTACTGGCCAGATCCTGAAGTTATCATTTGTTTCTTAATGTTCATTTACCCAGAAAAAAAGTAAAGCCAGTCCCTGCTCCAAAAACTGAAGCAGAGACATAGATTGATTTTATTGGTCTTTTTGCTTCAGTAACAGGACCAGCTGGGATTTGGTCCCATTGCTCTAGATGGTACGGTAATAGCTGTGTGCGGAGTTGTGGCTGGCTGAGTTGAGTGTGGAAATGAAAAGGTGTCCTTGCTGTTGCTGGAAAGTCCTGAGTACAAGGAGTGCTCAGAAACACAACTTATTCTGGATTAAATATCCTTGGACAAATTTTTTTCTTTTAGTTTGCTGTGAAGAGAATCCTGCTATTGCAGAATTGAAGTGCTGTTTTTTCATTTTGCTTATTTTTAAACTCAAGATTAAGCTAGTTTGGTGGAGAACATTGATAATCTGGACTAACATAATTATAAACCAGCTTTACATGGAAATAATCATTGTACTCTCTCAATCCAGATTAATTTTCCTGTGTAGAAAAACCTTAACTGAGCATGGTAAAACTAGGATGGGGTCACTTGCAATGTGTTTTTTTACTAGGAGAGTGCCTACAGCTCCTCCTTTTTAAAGATAAAGGAAAAAATAACCTGGTCTAGATTAGAGATTTATTGGAATAAGCGATCGGTAGATAATTCACACAGAGAAAGGTTTTCCCAAAGCCTTGATGTCTGGCTTTGAGCGCTGCCGAATACCAGCCCGGTACCTCCAATCCCCCAAGCAGTTGTTATGTATCATCTTCCGGATGAAGGAATAAATGCCCTTAAGTACCTAGGTTTAAAGTTGGACAGAGCAGGCGGCTTCCTAGCCACTTCTTGGTGAAGTGAGGTAAAGCCATCAAAATCTGTGACTGCACTTTAGAGAAAAGCTAATGATTACAACCCATTTCTGTGGAAAGGGAAAGTCCCTGGTGTTACCGAGAAAGAGAAACACACTTTGCCACAGTTTTTATTTTTCTGATACGGTAAGAACTCTGTTGTGGGACCGCTGTCAGCCCTGAACCTGGACTGGCCTTCAGCTATGGCATGTCCTCGGAGACTCACCTTCTCTGGTCTCTTTGGCTCCAGATGCTGGGAATAAATTATTACTTTGTATAGATTAATTCACATGTGAGCCCCACCTCTGTCATCTCTGTTGTCCCATCTACCAAGCTACAGGGTTCGGAAGTTGTGAGCAAACATCTCTTGCTCTCCTTCAAGCCATGGCCAAAGTATTGATTTAATCCAGGCTCCCAGGCTGTTTACTGACCTCCCTCTCTCTGCACTTCTGAGCAAAGACTGTAGAAACCCAGGGCTGTGTTGTGTGTTTTGGGGTGTCTAGATGTGTTTAACCAGAAATACCTCAGTTGCTGCACCCACTAGGGTAGATCAGTCCCTGGATGCTCAGCAAAGGGAACAGCCCCTGTGGCTGTAGCTGTGAGGTTTTTTATTTCTTTTTACTTGAGTCATGACAGGAAGGAGCAGTTGTGGCTAGACCTCATGGGAATGCAAACAAGAGAGTGCAATCTGGCTTCCCTTATTCAGTGTGTACCAGCGTTCATCACACTCACCAGTCCATGTCCTTGGGCGCATTCTCAGCTAAACTTTCCTGCACCGTAAGGACCCACTAGCATCTTCTAGGTTGCCTCATTTTCTGAAAAGACACATTGCTTGGTTAATACTGGTAGATTTTGCTCTGTCTTGTTCTTTTAATAACGGCCTCAGATTGAATAAAATTCTTCTAAGAACAATACAGTGGTTTTACAAAACATGAAGGTGTCCCAGATGTGTTTAATCTGCAGCTGACATGGGTCAAGTGTCAACCTTTTCTGATCTGGGAACCACAATGACAATGTTGAGCTGTTCCCACCACTCTCCTGCTCCATCTGGAAGCTGCAAAAACATCCTGTAGTTTTTTCTTTCCCTCAAGTCTTGTGAGCAGCTCTCACTTTGTCCCTCTTCTGGTCTTCTGTTGGAGCCCAGATTGGTTTGATTTGCTCAGGTGAGCTCTTACCAGGTCTTTCACGGGAACTTTGTGGGAGCTGTATGAGCAGGTTTCAGCAAACTGCTCTGGTTTTGAAACAGCTGTTATTGGGCTGCAAAATCTAATGAAACTGTTTGGCTTTTCCTAAGGGAATCTAGCTGTGAAGGGTAACAATTGTTTAATCATTACTTGCTCTATTGTTGGAAGAGCTTATAGCCTTGAATACATCTGCCTTCACTGCCCCTCTGTAAGTTGGGAAGTCTTGGTCTCTCCACTCACCAGAGGAGGAGCAGAGAGATGGCACTTACATCCAGAGTGCATACTGCAGTGTGGTTTCAAATGCCTGAGATGAGATTAAAATCCACTCTGGCAACACAGGGGTCCTTGTAGGCTAGTTTAGTCT
Source organism: Grus americana (assembly GCF_028858705.1). Taxonomy (NCBI): domain Eukaryota; kingdom Metazoa; phylum Chordata; class Aves; order Gruiformes; family Gruidae; genus Grus; species Grus americana. Next base: position 7,344,776 of record NC_072854.1, on the reverse strand, counting down.
TCTGAAAGGCAAGGTGAACCAGGCTGTACGAAAATGCCTGCTCCCGTTGCTTTGGGGACACTCTCTAGCCCGTTCACAGTTATTGCTATGCTATGCTGCAGTCTGCAGCCCAGCCAGAAGAGTGACTTGCCCAAGGTCATGCAGATAGACCGTGGCGGAGCAGGAAAACAAAGCTGAATGTATGAAGTCTTGATGAAGACTTTTGAGATACGTCCTGGAGCAAGATTGCTCGTGCTTTCCCCAGCCCAGGACAAAAAAAAAAATGATGTTCCTGTGTTTGGGGTCTGGATTGTGACCTAACCACATAGACTAGGCAAGTCTATACACTAAGAACTGACCCTCAGACATCAAAACATTAAATTGCAAGTTTTAACAAATCCCGGCATCATTTTTTGTCGATTAGGACTTCCAGGACAGTGTCTGGGCACGGCTTGGGAGTTAGCATGGGAAGGGGTCCATTCCTGGTTGGTATATCTACTCCATTCTGGGGATAACAGTGCATATCTCCTTGCCAGAGCATGGTCTGAGGCACATTTTATTTGTTGGTATGGACAGAATTATTGATTACATGGGGATTACTTCTTGTGTACTATCAGATAGGAGGAAGGAGATTGGTTTATGACCCTGATTTGCCAATAACCCCAGAAAATGTGCTGTCCTTATCAGGAAAAAAGAAAAAAAATCACTACAAAGAATAAGAATGATTTCTGACCACAGTCCTTATCCAGAATAAAAAAAAAAGTGTGAAAGCATTTTTTCAGGTATTTCACCTTTACTGTTTCTTTTCATGTTTATTTGCTAGTTTGAGAAAACATAATAACTTAGAAATTATGTCTCTGAGATCAGAGTGAATATGACAACTGCTGGTTAAAAGGAGCCTTTGTAAGCAGATTTTTGTAATACTGCCTTCAATTAATTAAGTATCAGTCATTTATGAACACTAAGCTAAACAGCAGCCAATAAAACAGACATCTCTATTACCACATTTGTGATAAGCACATCAGCTGGATACTGAATCCTTTATTGCTTAAGTAGAAAAGTTACTTGCATTCACTTAGCATCTTGAAACCTGTAATTGCAGACTTGCTACTGGCCAGATTCTCAATTTTTCTCATGCTGACAGCTGTACTTCTAAAATAAGCCTTGCTCCTTTTGCATTCGTGGAGTCTTTCCCACTGCTCTAAGATTAATTCCTCTTTACCTGACCCTGAGGCACCGACCACCTCCATGGGACAGGGAGGCAATAAAACCAGAGCACACCTACATCAGAGTAGGCATCTGCATATCAATAGTATCCACAAACTATTTATTCCTTCACTACAGTTGGTTCAAGTATAAGATTACTCTGACTCCAAGGACCAGATGGTTCCTCAGAGGCAATGTGGCTCTGTAGCCATTTGTGATACCACCTGTCCCAATCCAAGCCTGTGGCTCAGGATGTGTTCTGTAGCTGGCAAAAGTTGCTAAGTCAAAGCAAAATAATAAAACATGAGCAGGAAGAGGATCAGAAGAGAAAGGCTGGAGGCTGCAGATAGTTTTCATCTCCACCTCTTGGATCAAGACAGAATTGGACAGGCTAAGCTCGGAGTAGCTGCTCAGTAGCGTGAAAGAAAGTTGATAATGTTTGAAAGCAAGTAGCCTCTTCTGGCTCACAGGTTGGGAAAACCTATTTGGGAAAAAAAAAAAAAAAAGAAAAAAGACTCTCTTCTTGTGCCAACTGTGTTTCCACACTGTCCGGCAGGACTAGGAAGGGCTCCTCACCCGCCTCACCTGGAGGGGCTGGTGGAGCTGGTGTCTGCAGCGGGTTAGCTGTGCCTTTACTGGGAGATGTCCCTGCAGCTGTCAGCTCTTGAGGACTTGATCACACAGCCTGCCCACTCCTCGTGGGCAAGAAATGAAGCATTTCCTTGCATTTTAGGAAAATTCTCCACTCCTTCCTCTGCTTAGTACGTTAGGAACAGTGTCTGTCTTAGTTCTGCTAGACAGCTGTTAAGACGACCCTCTTGCCTAAAAGGGAGGCCAGACTATGAGCCCTGACTGCACCAAGGACATGAAACCAGGTTAAGCCGTATCAGGACAAACTGTCCCAACACAAACAGCAGAAAGACAGCAGAAACCTATCAAAGAAGGATGGGGTTTAGGGTGCTCTTTTTGCTGTTCTTCAGTTATGAATTTAACTTTATCAGTCTCTGGGGTAATTTCCACCTTCACCCACCAGGGCTGTAGACAACAGGTTCGCTCGGTGTGGAGCTCATTCCTTCCCATCAAGCAGCTGAGAGCATTGGCCACAACAAAGGCAGCAAAGAAAATATTCTCCATTGACCTCTCAGATGACCTTGCTCGGCTACTTCATGCCTTTCCTTCCCAGCGATTCCACCCTCCAGTTTTGTCAGCAGACATGGCCTTTTATGTAGTGCCAGGCCTTCTGGAGACCTTGCCGTGACATGAATAATAATAGAGAAGCAGTTGGAAGGTTGGTTGGGTAGAGAGCAAATGAAGATGCAATTGCAAGTCCCTTCAGTTAGTAACGACTGCTCGTCACTGTGGATCTGGGATGGATGTCAACCACTTGCCAAAGGTAGAAAGTCCAGTAGCACTTTTCCATCTTCCTACAATAACTACTCCTCTGAATTTACAACAGATGGGTATTCTTGCTAGCTGTAACAAGAATTAAAACAAATTTAGATACCACCATGCTAGCAAGGCGAGAGAATATAATTGATGAGTGTTAGTAAAGAAGATCTGTCATCTTCCCAGCCGGAGAAAGGTGCTTTAACAGAGAGGAGATCCTTAAATCAACATTAACTGATTAAATATATGTTCTGTGGTAGAAGTGGGAGGAACTTTCTAAGGAGAAAATTAGATTAATAAATATGTCAAAAAAAGTTCTTAAATTATTTAATGTCCTTTATGTATATGTGGGTATGCATATTACATAAAAATATGTATGCATATTACATATTATGCATATTACATAAAAATCTTTCTTAGTCAGTAAACAATGATGTAGGTAAGTTTGTGCTAGGCATTTTGAAAATAATAATCCAAGAACAAAACCTGTATTAAACCTTTTCAACCATTAAGAGATAAAAGAGCCCTGTGCAGAGCTCTGCACAGTTACTATTACTGAAGTCATGGTGAAAAAACCTGCTGACTGGTTTTCCGAGAAGAGTGATTTGAGTTATTAAAATCATGATCTTACATTTCTGCAGAAAGCCTTTAATTTATGCAAACCCCACATCCATTGCACACTCCTAGTGCAAACAGTGAGGCATAATGTGCATGGCTGGGACTTGAGCTGAAAAGCAGCTTTAAATACAGATGAAACGAAGTCTTCAACAACGTAGGAAAGCAGGTGCTGCGTGTGGTGGAAAAGAGAAGGGAAGACAACGGGAGGCAGAAAGGGCAAGCAAGTCTTTTATACCTCTGTTGCTCACTGTTTGAGTCCTGTTCTCTGTTTTCCTACGTACTAAGGTGCAAGATGCTTATGTGGATAATAGACAGTAAAGGAAGTTCTTGGCTGTGAAGGATCCTACAAAGGGAGAGAGCAGTGACAGAGCTCCTGAGCATTGCAGAGGTGAGCACGTGCAGTGGCACATGCCGTTGCCCTAGCCCTGGATTCACTGGGTGTGAATTAGCTTCACTTTTACACTGGTTCAGCCATTTGGAAGCAGGAGCTTTGGGTGAAGTGCTTGGAGATCTTTGATGATCACTAGTAAGTGTGATCTGAGGAGGATTTCCAGCTAAAAAGAATTGCTGTGGAACCAGTTTGAGGGCAAACTGGGAGTAATTTGTTGGTGGGCAACTCTGGTATGGCAAAGAGATTTTTCTGCAGCTTTTTTTTCTCCATAACCCCGCTCATACGTTGGTGGGTAATTCCCGCACGATGGGATGCCAGTCCTGCGTGCCCGGCAGCATCTCTGTGAGACATTGGACAGCCCTCCCACAGCCGTGAGTCAGACAGATCAGTTTTTCTCCCTGGTTCTGCATTCTGGCATCAATCCTGCCCTGCCCCAGTCCACGCTTGCTTAGCAAACTGGTAGTGCAGGTGCTGAGGGGATCGCAGGTGGTGAGACCGGCATGTCACTACCTGGCTAATATTGCAGAAAGGTTTTGGTCTGATAAGGATCTATAACTAAGATGGAAAAAGTCAGTTGGCACCACAGGTGTATAATGGTTCCTCAATACATACGACAGGAAATGTTTCGGCATCTCCTAGAATAATTCTTAAAAAATACCAGTTTTACAAGCCCTAAAGCCTGCTTGTCTGCATATCAGAAGGCAAAGGGCAGTCTTGCCTACCTGTCCCATGGCTTCGAAGGCAATGCCACATTGCAGAGACTTTAAGTGCAATGCAGCCCACCTACCTAGGGGATGCAATTTGGGATTAAAGATCAAGCTCCTAATGGGCCAGTCCACCACAATTAATTTCCTTGTGCAGTGGTGGGAGACCTGGGAGATGCCATTGAATACCTCCACAGGGAAGCCCCAAACACCTAACATGTATCATCTCACAATATATAGGGAATATAAACAACACCTATAGGACCAGTTTAGTGGGCGCCTAAAACTTGTGCCCAAGTTAGGTACCTAAGCAAGACAGAAAAGTTGCGCTTCTGTAAGACAGGGTCTCGCTTTTCTTACACCTTGCATAATTGTTTCCACCAGCGTTATACAAGTGTTGTCAGTCTGATGGGGATGTGTTATTCTCACCACATACGTGGTGTATTTTTGCACATGTATCAACAGCTTCGTAAAGGCTGCTACGATTCAGAAGTGGCCATGGAGTGTTTTGCTGCCTCTGTGCTAAATGTCTAATTTACCTGTACTAAATCACACATTACCGGTGCTGCCTGGAGGGCAGACCCATAGAATTTCAGCTGAATCTTTTTCTGTTATAAGTTACAGTACTTTTGAAATCAAAAGTATTTGTGAAACAATGTCTATCTCGCCCTTAATTTTGTCTTGAAGGAAGAAAAGAGAAGGGCAGGTTCTCATAGTTTCATTTTGGTGTATCCCCATCAAAATGTTTCTTTTCTTTGTTTTGTGTTGAAATGGTTCTTTCAAAGTGTTCTTTCAAATTTCTTTCCAAAATATTTTGCTCTCACATTACACTGCAGATTAGAAAATAAAGGAGGGGAAAAAAAAAAAAAAGCTACTTTTAAAGGAAATGTTTTCCCATGTTCAAACTTTGGGGAAGGAGAGGTCACTCTTGTTTGAAAATCACAGAGAAATGAAGTCCCCCCACCAGCTCTGCCTGGCAAGATCCCTGTGTGGCTGAGGTCACGGCCCAGTCCCCGTGGACATGACTGTACCCCCCAACAGGGTGCTTTGCACTTTTAATGCCATTTTTCACTGGAGACCAAGGCACTGTATTGATGGGCCAAGTGATCCTTGCTTCTAGTTTCCAGAGCAGGTTTAGTTTGTAAGACAATTTGCAGTTCATTAAGAAGAAAGATGCTGTTAGCGGTACTTCACTATGAAATAAAATCTCTTGTTTGACGGGGCCTGTGACTTAAATATAAATCACCCTTTTCCTAACCATTTTCCAGGATGGTTTCTTAGAGTAGATTTTGATTCATTAACTAAATACATTAACAAATTCAGTGCTGAGCAGATGCAACATGGAAATATTTATGTGAAATTTTCTCCTTAAAATCCACGCTTCACTTTGCTCATGATCTTGACTCCTGTCCTACTGAGTGAGGTTTTATTCACAGATAAGTATGAAACATCCTCCAATAGAAACTGCAGCACATAGACTTTTGGATCCAGATGACAAACCCACTTCTCTTCAGGAGTAGCTGGCAGGTGTGGTAATAAATGCTCTACCAGTGGTTTTTCTTTGTTAACTAACAGTAATTTTCCTGTCCATAACTGATTTTGTATCTGCATGTAAAAAACATTGGTTAACCAGTTGATGCACAGCAGATTTATCATTGCAAATTGCATAGAAATTTGGGACACCAGCAAAGAAACATGAACATTTCTGAATATTTACAAATGTCTCTCCAATCCTTTCTTTCCCCAGGCTTCAAGATTAGCACAAGTATTAGGCTTTAGGTATACACCCAAAAATAAATTTCACAAGTTTGACAAGCTTAAGAGCTCCCCTGCTCTCATAATATATTTCATGATTTTTCATTTCTGAGAAGAATTTAATTTTAAAGAAAAGGGGCTTTTTTCTCCTAGAAGAATAACACTTGTATTCTTACAATTTTTACTGTCTTCTTGCCTCTAGTATAAGATTTTGGAGGTGGGAGAAAGTGGAGGACATCCTTGAAGGGAAAAAAATGTGTTCTATAAATGCCAAATACTGTAATTACATATGTTCAGTGATCTTTCCATCAGAATATTCACCTCAAAAGGAAAGTTAAAGCAGATCATTTGTCACTGCTTAACAGATCTGAAAAATGCTCCTTTAGGAATGAATCTGATACTTTTTTTTTGTGGAAAACCCAATTACTCTTTGAGGTAGCAAAAATGACAAAGAAAAATAAAGACAGAATAGGACATTTTTTCACTTCCTTTAGAGCAGCTAAATAAAAGGTGACCAGGAGAGAGAATAGCCCAGAATGAAACTCAAAGAAACTCAAATGCATCCTGAAATTATAGGACCAGTTTGAACATGGTCTTTCCTATAGCCTCTTCAATGAGGATACAGTGGACAGAAAGGACAATATTTCAGATGCTGCTTTGTGAAGGAGCAGTCTGGGGTGTCAGATGGTGATTTTGGTGCAGGACCGCGTGTTCAGGAATTCATATTCTGCTGCAACTCAGATCTTCCTCTCCCTTACATCGATTTTCCCATCATAAAGGAGTGCTGTGATGCAGCTAGAGAAATTCAGTCAAAGAACTGTTGGAGTTTTATGAGCAATCATCTCATGCCTTTTCCATCTAACATCAAGAGGTCAAAGACATAAAAGGTTTATAAGGTCAGTCTAGCCCATTCCCTGGCTTGTGCAGGATTATGAGGAAATCCTAACAGAAAAATTAATTCAGATTGACTTGGATGGGAAATCAGTCATGGGGGTTGGAAACCAGCTGAAAGATTGTAAACGAAGAATCATGATAAATGATAATGTAACAAGTTTATGGAAGGTATCTTGCAGGGTATCTGGAGAATTTGTGTTAGGTCTAGTCTCATCTAACATCTCTATTAATTATTGGGAAGTGGAATTGAATTGCACAGGAATGAAATTCACAGATAATATTAAACAAGGAGGAGCTGTCAGCAGCAGCTGAGTCAGAGAATTTACACAGACAGAACCAGAGGAGTTAGAAACCCAGACAGAAAATAAAACAATTTTCTGAAGAGTTTTGGTTGCATTCTGGTCTCCAAAGGGCAATCTAGGGTCCTCCCTTGAAACAGATTCCTGTAAGCTGAGTTTTGCAAATGTCAAATTGAAGATACAATGCTTAAATGATGGGGCCAAGGTCAAAGACAAAGTTGATATTAAAGTCGGGATTTTGCAGCCCCCACAGAAAGGGCACTTAGTTTTACTTCTGATTTTGACATTGCTTTGCAAGTATGGACATTTCACTAGTCGGTGTTGTCCTTTGTCCTTTACCTTCTGGCAGATCAAGTTCTGCAGGACAAAGACAACTCCATATGTTGAGTTTGAATGGTGCTTTGGAGGCTGTAGATGATGTGTTAAATAATCAGTGAAGCCTTGCTAGACTGTTGCTTTGCCTTGGTCTTTTTGTTATCTTTCTAGAATGAAATTAGTCGTCTTCTGGAGTTTTGTGCTGACTGTGTGGATTTTGGATGGGCCAAGCTTGAAGTTGTTGTGCCATGTTGTGCATCACCTGATTGTTCCCCAGCATTTCAAATTTGAATAGCCTCATACCCCTAATGTCACAAATTGGGTCCATTTTGTCCCTGTTGAATTTTGTCATTCATTAATTATATTCTGGTTGTGCCAGGGAAAAATTCTCATAGCAGACAGTTTTAAAACTCAATTGAGCAGGACAGTTAAAAAAAATATTCAGCTGGATCATTTCTACTGCTTTTTGTCCAACCTGAGTGTGATTGCAGACCAAGTGTCTAGGAACAGGTTGGTGATGTTTGTTAAATGAATTGTGGAGTTAGGCCATTTCTTCTCCTCTTCTTGAAAAATGTCCACAATATTAGGCCATTTTCTGCAGCAGATGGTATCTGGTCTGGTCTGCAGAGTCAGGCTGTGACCCTGCCCTGCCACTGAGGGTCCATGAAGTAGCAGTTCATGGATGGTCATAGAGAGTCACGAGGGAAAAACCCATCCCAAAGATGGGATACATTTCTTCTAATTTGAGTCCTTCTGTGTTTGGCATCTAATCTAAACTGGGCTCAGTGTTCAATCAGAGAAGAGAAGGGTGAACCTCCAGAAGCAATGTATTTCACTTTTTCTAAACAACTACATTAGGCAAGGATAATTCACCTTTCAGAGACATCATGGACCAGAGAACGAATGTTCAGATTATGCATTTACCTTTCAGTTGGTTAAAATTAGGTGAGCTGAATCCCACCATACTTTAATTTCTGTCGTGGTTTAGCCCCAGCTGGCAGCTAAGCACCGCACAGCCACTTGCTCGCTCCCCGCCCTGACGGGATGGAGGAGAGAATCAGAAGAGTGAAAGTGAGAAAACTCGTGGGCTGAGATAAAGACAGTTTAATAGGCAAAGCAAAAGCCGTGCACACAAGCAAAGCAAAACAAGGAATTCATTCCCCACTTCCCACGGGCAGGCAGGTGCTCAGCCATCTCCAGGAAAGCAGGGCTCCATCACGTGTAATGGTTGCTTGGGAAGACAAACGCCATCACTCGAATGCCGCCACCCCCACTGCCCCCCCCGTCCTTCCACTTCCCCAAGCCCCTTATAAGCTGAGCATAACATCCTATGGTATGGAACATCCCTTTGGTCAGTTGGGGTCAGCTGCCCCAGCTGTGCCCCTCCCAACTTCTGGTGCACCCCCAGCCATCCCGCTAGCGGGGTGGTGTGAGAAGCGGAAAAGGCCTTGGCTCTGTGCAAGCACTGCTCAGCAACAACAAAAACCACTTCTGTATGACAAAAACATCTCTATATTATCAACACTGTTTCCAGCACAAATCCAAAACATACCCCCATACTAGCTAGTATGAAGAAAATTAACTATATCTCAGCTGGAACCAGGACAATTTCAAATCACCAAAAAAAAAAAAGAATCCATGAAATTTTCATAAACATGGGAATATGGTAAATTTTAAGATCTTTATAGCAAAGTCTTATGTCAGGTGAAGTTTTTCTGAATGATGTAGAGTATATCTGCATTTGCACTGACATGAGAAAAAACTTCCCAGAATAATTTCATGGGGAAAATCAAGGCTTCTTCTCAAGCCCATTGCAGCTTTGTCTCACACCAAATCTCTGACAGGGTTTTGAAATACTCTTTTTGAAATTATTATTAGATAGTTGCAAAAGAACTAAAATACATTAATCTGAATAAGGAATTAGCTTCCACTGAAGGAACCGGAATTAAATGCCATCGTCCTGCAAAATAGATTGCCAGATATTGGCAGTTTATTGCAGCAGGGAGACTGAGATTTTGCAGAGTACTCAGAAGACAAATGCTGAGGTTCTATCACCTGGAAATGCTTTACTGTCCGATTACTCTTTGGCTTACTTTATCAGAATTTTTCCCTAAATATTTATTTGTTTGAAATTCAAAGGTGGCTAGATACCACAAGATCCCACCATCTGGAGCACTTTTGCTTTAAAATTAAAGGTTTATTCCTTCCTGTTCTGCCAGAAATAAAACCTTTCCAAATAGATTATACTAATATAAATTGAAAAATCACTTTGTGCTCCAGGGGACTTTGAAAAGCATTTTTTTTTAAAACATCTATTACATTAAAGTAACTGTAAAATGCCTATTTGGAGAAATGTTTTGATGTCTTGTAGGGAAGCATCTCAGATAAGTTGAAAAGGTGGTGGTGGTTGTTGTTGTTATTATTATTACTGTTTACAGTGAATATAGTACATTCCTTCAGAAGTGCTTATACACAGTAACTAAATACTCATCTTGCTATCTTGAACTCATTCTTAACAATAGCACTACATTAAGATATACATCTAGAAACACATACAACCTAACTTTAAGCATTTAATGAAGGTACTTAAATTAGGGTTTGGAACACTGTAGGGTTTAGGAGGACTGAAAACCCTAGGAATGAGATTCAGTCCATTTAAGTTCAAAATTGCCCTCTGGAGGTGCCCTGTATTTCTCTTCTCCATGAGCAGGCAGCCTGGTAGTCCTGGAATTTCTAACTTGGCACGTTTGGTTAGGCAGCCTGACTAAATTCTGACTTTTCGTGTTTTGAGTCTGGCTGAAAAGGCACATCCAAATCAGAAACTCTGCTTGAAGTCAATAGCTGCTGTGTGCTCGCACGAAGGGACAAATACTCGGCCGTGAAATACAGCCACCCTGAGGATGAAGCTGTTCAGGTGTTGCAGAGCTGACACCACCACCGGACTACGGGGTTTGAGCACAGGAATTAAAGAAACCCTGAGCCAGCTGGCAGCAAGGAGGGAATTCAATCTTTTTTTCATTATTATTTTTATTTTTTCCTTCCCATTGAGTTTGCATAAACCTGGATTAGTTCTTCAGCCCAGTTCACCACATGCCACATGAACTGTCCCTCTCAAGCTTGGTGGGGAGGAGGTGCAGGCTCAGGAAGGAGAGGGAAGGGTCCCCTCCTTTGGTGGCATCTCCAGTTCATAGTGCGAAATACAGCCGCTAAGGAAACTCCAGCATCAGATTGGAAGATCTTTGGAGCATAGGTAGCTTCTCCAGCTGTGTGTTTGCACAGCACCTTGTACAGCAAAGTCATGGGCCATGCCAGAACCTCACTGGTGACCAGAGATTATGGTCTGAACTGAGACTTCAGCATCTGCTGTACCTCATGTGAGTCCTCCCAGACCTCAGCAGCGCAAAGGCTCCGTCAAGATGAATTTCTACCAGCATGTGGAGCTTGATCAGCAGCAGTCGTTAGCAACTCCTGCAATCTCTAGATTAAGGTTTTGGGCTGATGTAAAATTTTCAGGTTGTTGCACGCTGTTGTTTCACACTTGTTTATCATTCCAAATGTGCTCTGTGCTGTCTGAGACAGCATGAGACACCTTCTCCCACAAAGTATGGCTGAAAAAATAAGGAAAAGCTGACCCTGAGAATATCAGTAAACTTCGAGTGGGAGACCTCTCCACTGATGGGAGACAACAAGAAGCCCAAAGTGGAGATGATACCATGAGCTTTACTTTTTGACTGGAATAAGAATTAAAGAAAACATGTTAGAGAATCACGCATGACGGCTCCTTCCTTTCTATGGGCTACTAAGAACGTAAGGTTTTATCATGAAGGGCACGTGTTACAAGAAAATATTGAGACAGATTTTACAAATATAAAAAAATACCTGCTGATGTTGGTATGTGGGGGTGAAAAATCTCTTTGAACACACTGAATTCAAAAGTACCTTGGGTGGGAGTCAGCTACCTCTTATGCAGATCCAGAACCCCAGCTTCTGTTATATTTTGATGCATAAATACAGGCATACTTAAAAGCCTCATTCCCAATCCCCCTTTCCAGATTCTGGTCCAACATTATGGAAAAAAAAAAAAAAAAGGAAAAACATCTGAAACTAGACATTTTTTTGGCTCTCCACAGCTATCAAATGGCCAAACTCATTAAAAAACAGTGTGTGCTGGAGAGAAGTGGGGGATGCTTCAGGGTAGAGAAATTGCTTCATAATGCCAAACTTCAGATTAAAAAAAAAATAAGAGGGAAAAATGATTAATTATCTCCTAAAAAGGAGGAATTTTGAACTGGAAGTGTTAAGTTCTTTGTTGTATCTGCTTTGCACAGTGCCTTGTTGTATCTTATTGAGCACCATGAGAGTGGAAGCTCCTGATAGGACTTCGGTGAGAGCACAGCAGCACCTTGCATTCAAAGGCTGGGCTTAGTCAAGTCTGCAAACTGCTTAGCTGGAAATTAACCTCAAAACCACACTAGCCCCCAAATCTTGCCACATCACGCTTGGCTCTGTCTGATTCTCAGTTATTTCTTTTCTTCTTGCCTTTGATAAAACATTTATCACAGCGTTTCAGTACTTTGGCTGCTGGTCCCCAGAGAAACCAGGAAGAGCAGAGACAAGAGAAAATTAAAGAGATGTTTGCCAACATAAAACATAATTTAAAAAGAAAAAAGTACCCTTTTCTGTGTCATAATTGAAACTTCAGATTGTAAGAGCTTAAATGATTCCTGTGGATCTGCTTTACTCCTCACTTTTTATTCTCTGCTGTTTATTTTTTAACATTTCCTTTAGATGGAGTAATAAAACCAGGCAAATCCAATTCCTTTTGCTTCCTGGCAGGTTTTCTTCCTATTTCTTGTGTGTATTGGACATCAAGTGGTGTAGGGAAGACAATTAGAAAAGGTACATAGTGGGTTGCACACAAAGCAAGAGGGTCTACAAACCTGCCAGTGAAAATGTGTGACCCCTTTTTAGGAATTCCTTTTAGGGACAATTATTGGATCCCGTTCTCATCCATTCAAAATCCTTCAGCTTGGGCATATGAAATGCATGGTGAAGTTTTGCAAACAGTTTTGTGCCTTTTTGCTTTTGTTGATAAGGAAAGATGACAAGAAAGGAGGCTTTCTTGACTTTTAGTCTTTTCTGCTTTTTTTTTTTTTTTTTTTTAACTTTACGAATCAGGTTCTTGTTTAGCCTATAACTCCATGGACTTCAAGAAAGGTTTAAGATTAGAAGTTCATAAGAGACAGAAAACATTCTGGTAGAATACTGTCCTATTTACTCCTATTTAGAGAAAGCAATGACCCTCTTCAGATAATAAAATTCTCTTGGATTTCACTGGGGCACAAGATAGCTTTAATTCATTAATCTTGCTTACTCTTTATTGCCAATTTCCTTCAAATCCCTGCATTAGGGAGAAGGATTTCTTTGTTAAAAAATTAACAGTTGCATTCTTTCTCCCCCTTCCCAGCAGCTCATTTCACTTTTTTGTTTGTTAAACAGCTGGAAAATCCACAGTAACTATGAGACTCCCAAAGACGTCTTCCAGCCATGTTATGGAAGACACTATCTTGGTGTGTCATGCTTTAGAAACGCACAGAGACTGAAAATTGGGCTAGATTGACCACTGGCCTGCACTGAAAAAGCATTTCTTGTCTTCTTACTCTATTTGTAATTTTCTTCCTTTCCTTTGAATATTTTTAACGTTGAGGTTGATCTGTGGATGAATTCATAGAGTATTCTTCAATATAAAGTATCTGTGCTATCACTTGCTAGAGTTTGCCAAATATGAGCGATGGTAAAAGTGTTCACACACATGCCTACATACGTGAGTGTGAGTGTTTAACTGTATATATCCAAACATTGGTGTTTTCATAGAATTGTAAAATCCCAGCATGGTTTGGCTTGGAAGGGACATCAAAGCTCATCTAGTTCCAACCCCCCTGCCATGGGCAGGGACACCGTCCACGAGACCAGGGTGCCCAAAGCCCCATCCAACCTGGTCTTAAACACTTCCAGGGATGGGGCATCCACAGCTTCTCCGGGCAACTGTTCCAGTACCTCACCACTCACCTCCTCACAGTAAAGAATTTCTTCCTAGTATCTAGTCTGAATCTACCTTCTTTTAGTTTAAAACCATTACCCCTTGTCCTATCACTACATGCCCTTGTAAACAGTCCCTCTCCAGATTTCTTGTAGGCCTCTTTAGGTACAGGAAGGCTGCAACAAGGTGTCCTCAGAGTCTTCTCTTCTCCACGCTGAACAATACCAACTCTCTCAGCCTATCTTCATTGGAGACGTGCTCCAGCCCTCTGATCGTCTTCGTGGCCCTCCTCTGGACTCTCTCCATGTCTGTCCATGTCTGTCTTGTACTGAGGACCCCAGAGCTGGACGCAGTACTCCAGGTGGGGTCACACGAGAGTGGAGTAGAGGGGGAGAATCACCTCCCTTGACCTGCTGGTCACATTTCTTTTGATGTGACCCAGGATACAGTTGGCTTTCTCGGCTGCAAGCGCACACTGCTGTCTCATGTTGAGCTTCTCATCCACCAACACCCCCAAGTCCTTCTCCTCAGGGCTGCTCTCGATCCATTCTCCACGCAGTCTGTACTTGTGCTTGGGATTGCCCCGACCCATGTGCAGGACCTTGCACTTGACCTCGTTGAACTTCATGAGGTTCGCACAGGCCCACATCTCCAGCCTGTCCAGGTCCCTCTGGACGGCATCCCTTCCCTCCAGCGTGTTGACTGCACCGCACAGCTTGGTGTTGCCTATAAAGATGTTGAACAGCGCCAGTCCCAATACCAACCCCTGAGGAACACCACTCATCACTGGAGAACACCACTCATCACTGGATATTTTTGTGCATGTTCCTTGAGGCACTGCTGTCTCCTTAGTGATTCATTCCTACATTTCTCCTTGGCACAAAGAAAATCCTTTGGAATGAACACTAACTCTGCTAGGGAGAAAAACTCAGCTTTTTTTAATTGGACCTGGGTATTCTTCATGGCTTAGCACCTGGCAGAGGCTTAGATGTTTTCCAGGTTACGTATGTGGAGAACCACAACTGTACCATGCAATGTAGGAGCTTGGATTTCCCCTCCTAAAGCCATGTGGCACCTCCTTGCAAAAGTCATAAAGCAGGATCTGAATATATGCAAAATATCAGTGCTGTCCTTCTTGGTGATGTGAAGAAGCATGGAGGCCCTGGGGTAGAAAAATAGTTTTTGAGGAAATTCCCACACCTCAGTGCAAAGGTCCTGGTTAGCTAAATCAACCTGCAGTGCTCTGGAGCTGACCTGCAAACAGTGCAGGTGGGGGAATGCAGCCAAAATTCTCCAGTAATCAGGGCATGCTCCTATGCATGGTGAGAGGAAGCCACTGTCCTATAAACCAAGTCCCTGCTTCTTTCCAGACCAGAGACAGAGCTGGACTTGTTCATACCACCCTCTCCCTCTTCCCCCACTGCTCACCCTTTGCATGTCAACTTGTTACAGACCATCGGGGAGACCCCCCAGAGCTGGGGATGGGGTTTCAATCCTCCTGCACTGTATGGGTCCCTACACACAGGTCTAGGGCATCACAGTATGGTTGTGCAGAGCTTGCAAACCAGATGCCCGGGAGCAGATAGATGCCAGCAGGAAGAAATAACACATGTACTACCCAGCCTGGTGTGAGTTTTAGGCTGGAAATGCTTGAAATTTCCTATGCTTCTGTTGAGGTGGGGGATCAGTTTAGGGTAGCTAAACCATAGCTCTGCTTGGTGCTACCATGTGGTCTGGGTCCCTGTCAGGGGGTGGGAAGGAGGGAGGCTGGAGGTGGATGGGAACACAGCGAGAGCTGAAGCAGGGACTGCAGTGCAGGGCTGTGCTTGTCTGCTGCCACTGGCATGGCAGCACAGGGCACAGGAGATACAGCTCTGCTCTTTGCAGGAGGATGTCAAAGCAACTTTGCTCCCACCTGTCTTCTGTCCTCTTTCTGGATGGTCAGGGCGCAATGAGAACTGCTGCTTCATTACCCCTGAGCCGGTGTTTGCTCCTTCCTGCCTCCCTCCACACCTCCAGTCTCTTTAGAGCACCCCACTCTGTAGCCCCACTTTTATTTTACAGTCACAACAAACTCCACTTCTTTTGCATCACTGACCACTCTCTTGCTACATAATTCCCCCCAGAAAGCACACTTCCCACTTGCTTAGTTTGTCCACAGCCATCCCTCGGACAGGAACCTATTCATGGATGGGCAGGGGAAACTGTGCTGGTCTGCAGTGATTATTTTTACCATCATCCTTCATCCTGGGGGGTTTAGGGGCTAGATGCAGGCTGACTTTTTGCTCCGTGATACCAGGGAAGCTCCACTGTCAGGGACAGGCAGTGAAAAGCAGAGGGCTGAGCCCAAGGTGACTGCCTCGAGGGCTTTGGTTCCTGGACAGGGCAGAGCACAAACTCAAAGGACAATATAAAGTGGGGATGGAGCTGTGGCTCTGTGCCTGTTGGAAACAAGATGACAGCGGTATTTTAAGACCTGACCTGGTAGATTTACTCAACTGGGCTTACCAATGACTTGAGCGGTCCTGTTGACATGAGTGTCCTGTGGAAGGTGAACTGATATCACCAACAGAAAGTTTTGCTGAGCCACCCCCTGCAGGGCTTCCTCTCCTGCCATCCCACCAGTCCCCAGGCCACTGGGCACCCAAAGCCATCTTCGCTCCTCACCCTTGGATCCATCTTGCAGGGCTGGGGTGCAGGGTTCACCTGCCACTGCTTGAACTGTCAGTGCCAAAGCCATTTCACTGCTGTGCCTGTGATCCTGCTCCTGGTGGAAGGGAGAAGAAGAAAAAGGTAAATAGGTCAACTGTGCCCCAAAATTGCCTGCCAGTGCTTGTGGTCCTCTTTGTGCTGTCTGTAACTCCCCATCTTGCAGTAATGCCCTTCCCCATGTAGGGAAGGTGTGTGATCACAGCCAGCATGGGTATTACTCAGCAGCTTCAAGGACACCACTGTGTCTTTGGGTGCACGGATGCAGTTTAGGACAACCGGGGACAAAGTTGTGCTAGGAGTTAACTGGGCAGTGAATCCACCCCTCTTTTCCCACAAGAGCTGGGATGGGATCTGAGATGGACTGAATGGGAATCTGACCTCGAGAGTGAAGGAGTCAGTTGAGCAATGAAGAGCTTGAAGATAGGACAAAGAATACAGGAGGCTTGAAAAGGATGTAAAGGTGACATACAGTCTAGGAGGGAAAGTTTAGTGTGGAGTGACCTGGTCTGGAAGGGAGAGAGCTTATGTTGTATTTTCATTCCTGGGGGTGTGCAGAGGAAGCAAAGATGGAGGGACAGCCTTTTCTGCTTTCCCTCTGGCCTTCCCCTCTCTTGACAGCTGAAAACCTGATGGGCTGATAGTGAAGGAGCAAAGTGGGGAAGACCACTCAGAAATACTGCATGTCCAGTACCAGAAGCTCCTCCACACAAAAGAGGTTTCCAGTAGCAATCACACTCTGCTATTGCACCCTTATGGATTCCTCCATAATTTGATTTATTTGGAAGGAGTAGATCTGTGATAGGAACAGTTCTCTTACTCTCTGCTAGTAGTCCTAGAGTATATAAGTGTCTTGAAATGCTTTTCTCCTTTTCTTGTCTTTTTTCAAATTACCAAATAAAAAAAACTAGAAACCCAAAGCAGTAAAGGAAAGGAGCACGAGCTCAAACTCATCAGAAAGAGGTGCCAGAAGGTTCTGGTTGCCTTTTTGATGTTCTGGGTATACATCTTCACTTAAAAATCGCTCTGGTGATCCTTGATTTGCCTGGGAGGGGGCTCCAGGTCTGTGTGTTTGTTAACAGGCAGGACACGCCTGTGAAGGGGCCAGTATGAGCCAAGGATGACAAGACAGATCAGTTAGTTTTGTGTTTGCATCTGCCACCGAGACTGAGTTAAGACCACTGAACTTTTTCACCTGATAAAAGCTATGATCAAGTCTTAAGTAATCTTGTGCCTCTGCTGTAACAGAGAGAGACAGGCAACTCCAGAGGGCAGGTCTGGTTTTCACCTGTACCTTAGGATGGGGCAGATCATCCTTTGGATGTGCCTGACTCTGCCCAGTGACTATAAAACAAATTTGCTCGACTAGCTGGTGACCTGAACCTCATCATTGCCAGAGAGCTGGAAGTAACTGAATTACTCTTTATTGCAGCAGAGACCTAGAGGATTATTTCCTGAATAGCTTCTCATGGTCATTTTCATACATTTTATTTTTGCCGAGTGATCAGACCACATGGCCATTGCTGCATCCCTGTTCCCAGTCAGCCGAGGCGCAGTTTTACCTGGAATGTGTTGCCCTCAGGGCTCACTTGCCCCGGACTCTCTCTCCATTGCTGAGCCGTACAGAATAGCTGCACAGGGACAAGCACAGCAAGCAGTCTGGTAGGTGTGTGAGAGCACCTACACAGCTCTGAGGGCAGGTGAACTGCTGTGCTGACGTAAATCAGCATTACGTGTGACCGTTTGAAAGGGATGCTTCGAGAATTGTGGGTAATTGGTGGCTGTGTAATAGAGATGTCCATGGATAACTATGCAGGGGACAGGGACAGAAAAATCAGCCAGCTGGGGAGAAAAAACATCCCTCCAAAATTTTACTGTGAGCTAGAGGGAGGTAGGAGCAATCAAATGTGTTAAACGTTAAATAATGTCTCAGAGAAAGGGGATTTTTATTCTATTTTACCTTGAAAAGTTTAGGTGAACTAAAGCAACTGACTTCATCCTAACCTCTGTGGACTGTAGTGTAATACTTTCTATGACTTACGTTTGGTAGAGTAAGAACGTCCCTATTACAGAGTGAAACAAGTGCATTGATCTCATTAGGATGTTTATCACACAATACATTTCGACAGACATTCCTGGTTGCCCTCTGCTGAACATTTTTAAGCTTTTAAGATAAAATAGAGTTTAACCAGGATTTCATTTCTAGAATGTAGCTTGATAATTATCCATCACTCCAGTTGATAAGAAGTAGCAGTTAAAGAAAAATAAAAATAGAGATAAATTTGCTGGCAAATGTTCTGCAAATGTACTTGAACGAGAGTTATCTTGCAGTAGGGTACAAGGGCTCCTCTCCTCCTTGCCAGGGATCTGAAGTGACTTTTAAACCTCTCACCAGCCCTGGCCTCCACTGAGCAGGGCGCTGGGAAGGCAGGAGCCATGCCATCTCAAAAATACCTTAAACCCTCTGTTTTTCCCCTGGAGGGAAGTCAGTGGAGGCTGGTGCCGTTCAAAGTGGGGAGGAGAAGGTGATCTGCCCAGGGCTGCTGTGGCAGCAGGCAGTGACCACATGGAACCCCAGGGATGGGAGTCAGGGCTGCAGCAGCCACACTGAAACTACTGAGGAGACGAAAAAGGTCCCAGGTGATTAACTCTGGAACAAGCCAAACATTCCCATGCCACTTACATAGCTTTTTAGGATATTAGTGGTCCAAGCATCCCTTACAGACAAGTTTCTAGCCTGAAATCTGATACAGGTTTATTCTGCATCCATCCATTCGTCATTGGTGACTTTTACTGCTGAATGGACGACGAGTTTGTATTTTCAACCACGTGCAAGGCCAGGTCTGCATACATGCAGGTGGCAAAATCCATCATCCTGGGAGAAAAGGTGGATGATGATGTTGATGTCTGTCATCTCTCACTCCTCTGAGAGTCCTTAGTTCTCATCCCCCTCCCTTTCAGAGTCTAAATCTACCAAATGGCTTTGGGGCATCTAGAAAAAGAGAAGAGAGTACAAAAAACCCAATTTAATAGTATCCGTCAAAGAAAAGATTTTTGCTTGGCCTCTGTTTAAGATCAAATATCATATGCCCCAGCAAGTGATCTAAATTTCATGCCATTTTTAAAGATGCTCAAATCTGGAGAGAATTAGCTGCCATCAGAACGGACGATGGCCCTTTTTGTCCTCTGGGAGAACAGACACCGTAAAGTTTTCACTAGACATTTAAAAAAAAAAAAAAGAAGAAAGAAAGGAAGAGAAAGACACACAGACATAGCCCAGGAATCTGAAATTCAGGCTCTGGCCATGCTAGTGACCTTGCTAAAGACAGTTATCTTGTGTTGTAGATCCTCTGGAGATACATGGGTGTAAAATGGTGTACAATGAATAGGTATTATTATTACTCTATTTTTTGAGTTTGCTTTTCTGTGTATAAGATCAGAGAGTGGCAACAGATGTAGGTAAAATGTGTAAGGGATCTGTAGTCTGAAACATGAAACTACTGTTATGAAATTAAAAATCGCATCATATAAGCATATACCAGAAAGGACGTGCTAATTGCAATAGAAGGTGCTTTTTTCATTGAGGAACCAGCCAGAACGAAGGATCTCGTTTGTACAAGTCACTGTGGCCTCATTTTATTTCCCAAACCTTAGGCTTAGCCCAGGAGCTTAGCCATTCGTGTCTCCTTCTTTCACCAAGGTGGTCCTGGAGGACAACAGAGAACTTGGGATGGTGAACAACTCCCCTGGAGTGCCCACAAGACACCAAGAGGTAGTTAGGACCCTGGCTTGGAGGCCTCTAGGAAATGCCAAAAATCATGCTGGCAGCTGGGTCTTCATTTTCCCACACTTCAGGCTCCATCTGTAAAACAGGATGAAAGGCAATATTTTTTCCCATCTTTCTTCTGTCCTCCTCGCTGAGGAGTTGTAACCATTGATGTGACAGCCCTGCCTAGTTCAACAGGACCTTTATCTCACTTGGAGCATTTGGCAGAGCCACCGCGTGAGCTGTACTAGAAAAGGGCCCCGTTTTCCCAAATGCCATGGTGGCAAGTTCATGTCTGCATTCTATAAAAGCAGCAAAGGCAAACCTCTTGTGTAGGTAGGAAACAATCTGCTTTTGGAAGGAAGGGGACGGACAAAACGACCTCAAAGCAATTCAGCATCTGTGATTTCCTCGATTCCGTCTGAAAGCTTGCTCTCTATTTTGCTGACATATGAGCTGGATGCCCTACTGTACATCAGTGTAACAAATAGCTGTTATCTTCTGTTTCATGGGAGATACGGCAGAACATGATTTATTTGTGCTGCTCTGTTGCTCTTTTTGAAATGTTGCCGTCATTCGGTGCACCTTTTGCAGAGGAAGGCAGATGGTCATCGCAAAGTTTCCCATAACCTTGCCGCGCGTGCTGCATAGTGAATCAATGAAACTTGAATTACAGTCCATTGTCTGAGTTTGTAGCTGTGCTGCTAAAGTATCCTGCAGTGGCTGAAAACGTTTGAATGTCAACACTGCATATATACTGAGGAAATATGACATTTCTCCCTAAAATTTCAAAGCAATGCCAAAGGGGATTTTTAACTGCAAAGTTGCATCTGATGTGAGCAGGGACTGCATTGCTCAAACCTTAATTACCAGCTCGGAAATGTACCTTTTGTGAGTGTGAGTGTTAGGTGTGACCCCTCCTTAGGAAATAACAGAAATAATGACTCAAAACAGGATTCTAACATGAAATGCAAGAGACGAGGGGTTTTTTTGGAGTCCAAACAGCACCAGCTGCCCCTCTGCGCTAGCTGTCTCTGCTTGTATGACATTTGCAACGAAGCTTCAGGTGATTTGAGAAGCTGGCATTAGACTGCAAATCACCTTTCATGTCAGCTTATGCCAGGATACCTCGCCAGAAGCCATTATTTCAATGGGAAATAGCAACTGGGAATAGGGAAAAAATGAACTTCTGGAAAGCACTTTGTCACGTTCCCTGGGCTGTGGCAGGCAAACGCTGAAAACAGTGGGAGCTCCTGCCGTGAAAGCAGGCATAGGCAGAAATTTCTCAGTGGGAGGATTACCTCCTTTACATAGCAGAGACAAGGCAAGGTGAGGATATAAAACATTTTCAGCACTGTCTCTCAGTTTCTGATATTTATTTGCTCTATGAGCAGACATCCCGGAAGACATCTGTGTTTCATAAAGCCTGGTACCTTGCTTCATCGATTTTTCCTTAGGATAGGAATCATTACAGCAAGCAGGTCTGGTGATTTCAGATAATGACCTCTGTGCAGCACAGGTGTTCTAGAAATGGTTAATGTTGTACATAGTAGATGTGAAAAGTGTCTCCCCCAAATGCTTCTGGCCTTTTGCAGATGGCTGCTTCCATGTGTGCGTGTAGGGCAGAGCATCTCCCAAATTCAGGCTGTCAGTCGTCATTCCCATAGCGCATCTAGGCAAAGAGTATTATCTCATGTGAATTCACTGCTGCAAGATGTTTTATATGTTAACGGGCTTGATAATTTTATGTTTTTATTAAATACAAGAGGAAAGAAATCTGAAAACTTTTAATCCCATTTACACAAAAAAAGCAAAATGTTGGGTTTTCGTGTGCAACAGACATTTAATCCCTGGGTTTAGAGTTTTTGATCAAAGAGATTACTTGTGCTAGGACATTTTTATCCAATCTACTGAGTCTTCTTCCTCAGTTTGCATCTGGGTTTGATCTAAATCCACGCAAGCTTCCCCTGTCTTGAAGGGGCACATCACAGTTATTCTAGAGAACTAGAATAACCAGTGGCTAAAATGCAAGGACTTTTCTCACAAAACCTGCTTACAAACAATTAAAAAAAACCCATCTAAACGGGACCAGATAACTACAAAAACGTAGTCTGGTCTTGTAAATAGATGTGGCCTGATCCTGAGTGCACCCGATGTGTCCTTTACTGATTGTCATGGAGTTTTTATGTCCTAGCATACGCTGAAATAAGTGAGATCGGAGTAAGGTTTATATTCTTAAAATATAAAACCCAAATACTGGCTAAATTGAGGTGTAAGGTAGATTCTTATCTCTGTGCCACTGATAGATATTCGTGAAACTTCAAACAAACAATTCAAAAGTTCTGATTTTAATTATACTGTTCTAGAGCCAGAGTAGCTATTAACCAGATCCATCTACATGTGTGTACTGAGGGACCAGACCTCATTTTCTGTACATTTCCAACTTTTTAAAAGCAGTTCCAAAGTGTCAGAAAATCACAAATCTTCCAGAAATTGATCTTCATCTCAAAAATTTCATACTTCAGTAATTGGAGATTTGTTGTTGTCTGTCACAGTTGAAACGTGGGAAAGTGATCCTCTCTGGCATGAGGAGCTTGCATGCTGCATTTCAGTCCCCGAACATCTGGGACCGCAATGAATATCTGGGCAGTCCCTGAACTGCAGCACAGAATTGCAAATGAGTCTATAATGAGTAAGGAACAGAGTGGTGGCAGGGAGTAGGGATACGTCCCAAAGCCCGCTGAAGTGACTGGCACGACTGCTGTTGACTGCAGTGGCCTTTGAGTTGAGCTCTTTGCATGTCTGTGAAAGGATGGTAGAGTCAAAAGGTATCACATCTTACACAGGATAACCACATGCTCATCTTTTTTACTTTCCCTCCCAGGATGGAAGGAGCAGTTTTATTGGTCACCAGCTCGGAGGGGTCATGGAAGTACCAAACAGCAAGGACCAGAGAGTCAAATCAGCCAGAGCCATCCAAATCACTTACTACCTCCAAACGTATGGCTCTGTCACCCAGGACCTCATTGGGGAGAAGTGGGAGAGTGAATTCTGTAAACTGATGCACAAGATGCAGCTGGATCACCAAGATCTGCAGCTCTACTCACTAGCGTCCTTTAGCCTCTGGAAGGACTTCCACCAGACCAGTCTCTTGGCCAGGGGCAAGATTTTGGTGAGCCTGATGCTGATTCTCCTGACTGCTACCCTCTCGAGCTCCATGAAGGACTGCCTGCGTAGCAAACCTTTCCTGGGACTCTTGGGAGTACTCACTATCTGTATTTCCAGTGTCACTGCGGCAGGGATATTTTTCATTACTGATGGAAAATATAATTCTACTCTGTTGGGAATCCCTTTCTTCGCTATGGGTAATTATTTATCTTCATAATAATAGGATTAACAGAGCTTAATGACAGGATTGTAAATTACATCCTGGGTTATAAAGTGCAGATTTTACCTTGAGTGAAAGTCTAAGTCGTTTTCATCTTGTTAAATTGATCTGTGCCTTGCCAAAAAAAAAAAAAAGGAAAAAGGGAAACAAACAAAGCAGTAGCAACAATAAAGAGCAAATGACGTTGCTGGAATCTCGGCCAATATGAGAGAGGGGCAGTTTTATTGATCTCTGTTACAAAACGAAGGAGAAATTGTTATTGAAAACTAGTCAGCTCAGCACAGAAAATGGATATGACTGACTTTGATGGGATGCCAGCCGAAAGAGTAAGTTACAATAGGAGGGTGCCAAGGAAGGAAAGATGTTAGCATCCTTCTCGAGGAGGGTTGCTCTTCCAGCTTTGTCTGTGGGGCAGAGGGGAACAGGATGGTGTAAGAATAAGATTGATGGACTTTATCTCAGAGAGGAGATTACCGTTGTGGTGTTTGCCAGGCTGTAAGTGAAGGGGCCTGTCAGTATCTATAGTGCATAATCCCTTGGTTTGTGAAGTCCCAGATCAGCTGCAGAGATTTCCTTTGTGTTGCACCGGGGCAGGGGAAGGTGCAGCCGAAGAACGAACGTAAACCCCAGCTCTTTTAGCAGAAGAATTGTTTTCGTTCCTTCTGTTCTCATTTCTGTTCCAAGAGCACTTTCAGTGCATCTGTGCGGGTAATGAGTTTGCTGGGAAGGTACTTTGGAAAGGGAGAGGGAAACGTGCCCAAACCAGCTTGCTGAGGCAGCGTTGTTCGGTGCAACGACATCCAAGCTTATCAGAGTTTCGCTGTACCACCACTCTGAACCCCAGCGATGACTCTATGCAAAATCTCAGCAGTGGCAGCCCAGACCCAAACACCTTCATGCTGGCTTTTTGATGGCAGGAAATCTTACCTGTGGACAGAACTTTACATCTTTACAGTTAATTTCTTAAATTCCATTCATGTTTCTAGTACTCAAGCCCAAGTCCTATGCTACGGTGAGAGAAAACTGAATATGCAAAGCCACAAGCTAGAGTCAAGGTTTGGAGAAGGGTCTTATATTTTTCTTTAAAACCTCAACCTCTTAAAAACCTACATTTTCTTGCTCTTCCCCTCAAGAAAAATCCTGCAGGTATATGCATTCCCCAACCCCCTGCCTTCTATTTTTTCTGTCCCCTGATAATGCATCTGTGTCACTAACCATCAGTCCTGCACCCAGCACCTCTGGAGCAGCTGGCTGAGGTGGGACGGGGTGGGATGCAGTGATGGCCCAGATTCCAGAAAGGAAAGGGAGGAGTGAGGCAAAAGACCCCAAGGAATTGCATGATTGGTTCAGCCTCATTAATACTGATAAACAAAGCCATGCCAAAGCCTCTAATTCAATCATCTGCGCTGTTAAATGGTGACAATGGCCCCTGGCATGGTCTGCCCTGTGCCAGCTCTTCAGACGCTGTGCACAGCTCTGCAGTGCGAAAGGACTTGATGGAAAGAAAGTGCTGAGAGGGGGAAGGGAAGAATGCCAGCGGGAGGAGCAGAGAACATGTCATGTTGTGACAGGGATGGATCCCGACCTGAGCTTGGGGTGTGGGCTTAGCAAAGAGATCTGCATGGCAGGATGGAGAAGAGGACAACAGTGGGGAAGGGGAGGCTCATGCTCATTATCAGATTATGGTGACCTTTTTGTTGGGTGTCAGGAGATGCGTGCCAAAGAGTGGGGCCGAATGGCACTGCCTTGCTTGTGCAGCAAGTTGAAGTAAAGGCAAAAAAACCACTGCAGTGACGAAAAGCACCTGCCTTCAATTGTTTATTCCTCTGCTGGAGTCCCTTTTTAGATGGCTGTAGATATGGGTGGCCCATACTCTTTGCTTGACGGGTCCCAAATTTGTCACTCCCAAGGAGCCCCAAACAGTGTCTGTAGGGGAAGCTCATCTTTGGGCTGACCTCAAAAGCATCAGCATCCATACAGGCCAGGAGCATCGACTGAAATGATGGTAGCATTGCGTTCAATTTATACACACCCTGCTGCCCCAGGAGGACACAAGGGTGGGAGTTTCTGAAAGCAGAGAGGCTCAGTTTCCCATCCAGGATGGTGGTAATCCAGGAGTTTGTTTACTGTCTGAGGGAAAGTAATGTTTATAACTTTCTGTTGTGTTTTGCGCTGTCATTCTTGTCACAGCCACTGCCGAGAGCAAAAGAAAAGGAAAAAAAAACCTCTCTCAAAGTGAGATCTTCGCAAAGATTGGTTCTATAACATTATATTGAACGAACTTCAGGTTGAAAAAGAAAACATTTAAGTAACCCTTCTACAGAAATTTCATTCAGGAATCTCAGACTGAATTGGAAATATCATTAGAGAACAGCTTGCAGTGCCTGGGAACTGCTGCTGGTAAATATTAAGCAACAGTTTTATGGTTTGATGAACTAAAACCAGGAAGCATGTCTTACCAAAGTCATACCGGGTTGCATCCTGCAAAGTGCCATATGCCTGTAGTCCTTTGAGTGACAGTGCCAGCTAATGAGACCTTGCTCTGTCCATGATATGCCCAGGGCTGCACAGACCTGGGGTCCTCACAGGGTAAGGTTTTCTGCGGAACCTGGTTGATCGCCAAGTGACCTAACACCTTAGAGTAGATCCACTGAAGCCCCCAAGGCTGTTAATTCTATAGGGCAATACATAACTGTGGCCCATGTTGTACCAGTGCCCCTTGCTGCTAGCCCAGCAAAAGCAAACAATGAATCGATCAGTAACTGAGTGAATAGAAATGAAAAAGTGTGCAAAGTGGGGTTTCCCAGAATTAGAAATGCCAGATTTGCAAGTCAGCCTTCCAAAGTCAAGTTACTTCTTAGATTAAAAAAAAAAAAAAAAAAAAAAGAAAAGAAAAAAACCCAGGCAATAACAGCCACAAAGTGCCTGCAAGTGCAATGCTACACAGAATACACAGGCAACCTTAATTCTGGCTCCTAACTTTGGAACATTTCAACCTGACATTTGCAAAGTGTCCATTTGAAGTATATTTGTTTGGTCAAAATTATGCAGTTTCTTCTGACATTCTCTTTTCAAAGGATTAATTTTAATGGAAATTCTGTGATGTGCTTCTGTACTTGTCCTTTATCGTGCAGAGATGGCAGGATGCTGCCATCTGAATGACATGAATAACCCTGGAGTTATACAAATGTTTAGGTCCATAATTCCTATTCCAATGTAGAGCTTCTGTGGGTTTCAGTAGGTGATAGAAACCTATATAAAAGTGAAATGTTCAATATTTTTCTACATTTGGACTGAATGACCTACGCATTAATAATTTACTGTAGCCCCTCTGTGAGGGAACGGTCTGCTGGGATAAAGCATATCTCTGATATACTGGGGGAAGAGCGTTAACTCAGATTGGCTTTTCTCTTCTTTAGCCTTGAAGGTGAGAAACTTCGGTCTTGAGTTAAGCATGAGGACAGTGGTGGAAAATCCTTCTTGCTCTTATTCCCTCTTCCCAATACCACAGTCTTCTCTGACAGCTGCCCCAGGAAAACCAGTTTCCCCAGTACAGTGTCTACCATGGTATTTTTGGAGTCAGTGAGGAGCAACTCTTCAGAAAGGTCCTGTGCAAATAGCACTCTGGCTGCCAGGATCTCCTGCAAACAGGAGCAAGAGGTGCTGATTTTTAGCTGTTCATACCCCAGACAAATGGCTAAATGTGGTGAGTTCAAGAAAAGGTGCTTTTTTAGTTTCATGGCTTCCTCCCTTAGGAACTAAACTAGACCTAGATGTTTTGTTTGTGGCTTTGGTTTTTTTGTTTGTTTGTTTTGGTTTTGGTTTTGTTTTTGTTTTGTTTTGTTTTTAAAGTCAGGTTTAGTAACCACCATGTGAAATCAGACTACTGGACAGTTCTACCTTGCATTCCTCTTCTGGGACAAACACAGACTGCAGTTTCTTCTGCAAGTTTGACACCAGCAGAGCTATCACCATTGGATGTGTTTCAGATAGGAGATAGAGGGTCAAATCATTGAGTTTCAGATTTATTCTAGAAGTCAGAAATGGACCTGGTTAGATGTTCACATCTGCCTTTTGTGTTTGGATTCACAATGCAATTTCAAAGGGATGTTATGTACGTGACATAATTATGGTTTCCCATGCCTAATCATGACTAATTAATATAACCAGAAGGTTAACTACATAATTGAGATATTATTGCTCCCATGATTTGCTTTTTAATGCACAGGAACCAGACTGATATCATCAGAGAGATAATGATTTAACTCAGATGAGGATATGACTGTATATTTTTAAATGTAGGTATATTCATTATGTCATTTTACACCGTAATTATTTTTGGCCAGTCCATGAAGTACCTTGTTGTATAGATTAGTGGAAATCTTAGGTTAAATATGTAACTACAGTGTAATTAGAGTGTAATCATTTTTTTTGTATTATAAAGTGTATGTGTTTCTTAGGGGGCTGGATTCACAGTGAGTGGATGTAGGAAATATTTACTGCCCTTTGTAAGTCCAGCCTATGAAGACCATAAGATCATGGGAACGGCTATTTCTCACTGAGTCTTTAGAGAACACTAAGCTTAATGGATGCCCTACAACATGTTGCAATATTATTACTACTACTACCAATAACGATACTGTTAGTAGCGGTGTAGTAGAAATACAAAAACTTTAGGAAGCAATAGGCTGCCTGTTTCCAGCAGTGACCCCATGCTTGATGTAAGAGCGCAACATGGATGGCAGAGATTGTACTTACAGCGCAGACTTTTCTGTTAAAATTCCCAGTTATTCCTTCCCCTGAGTTACTGAAAGGGAAAGAGGAAGGAAGGCAAAAGCAGGCAAGACTCCAGGCAGTTATTAGCATTTCAGACAGAAGCCATCTAACCTTTTTCAGATGGCAGTTGTTAAAATAATGGCTGGTGATCACCTTTAAGTAAATTTGAGATGTCACAGTATTACCATTAGTGATAAAGTTGTGGGAAATTACAGAACAAAGTCCTAGTGCAGCTGAGGAAATTATTTTTTTAAAACCTCAGGAGACAAATATGATTGCTAAAGTGCATATGATTGCTAGTTTACCTTTGTGTGAAGTATCAGAGTATTTCTAACCTTTGCTTCAAGCAATGGACTTTCTGATTACAACTGCAACTTTGAAATATTTCAAGATTGACCCTGACTTTGGTATTGACCCTGACTTTGGTTTTGTCCTTTTGATGCAGCAGTAAAGCAAATCCCATATGAATTTCATGCAATACAATCATCTCCTATCTGTACAAGGAACAAGAGAATGACCCCTTAGAACAAAGAGACCTACCTGACATAAACCCCAACCACTCCGTGCCTTAGAAATACAGTGAATCTATCCTTTTATGTGTTAAAGCAGTTCATGGGTCCACCCACTCAGAAGATCGTTAAGGATTTGGAAATACCTTATCCTTAACTAGAAAATGTCATTTCTTGACTTTTACAATAGGAAATGGGAATAAAAAAACCACAGGGCAGCAGGAGAAAAAAACCTGAAAGATATAAAAATGTTTAAAATTACCTGTTTGGATGGACAGATAGCATAGATAATTCATATGAATGGGTTTAGATGTACTCTATATTTGTAAGGATGATTTCCCCATAGCTTGGTATACTTCCTAGCAAGTCTGTTCCCAGTTGCAGAAGGTTGGTTTTGGTTGGAAATCTTTCCTGGATTTTGAGTAGAAGACCAGGGTCTGTCTGGGATGCTCTGCTACACTTGCACCATGCAGTCTGGCCCTGCAGCTATGTCCTGGAGCTGTCATGGTCAGGGAGAGGCAACAGGGCTGGGGTGGTGCCTTATATCCTCAAACATGGGCAAGATGAGAATATCTCCGTGAGGGCCCTTTGGACCTTCTCACAGCTGGCAGAAAGGGTTACAGGAACAGCACAGCCAGCCTCAGTCCCAACAATAGGGTTTGTAGCACATAAATTCAGCTGTGCCAAATGTTCCTCCCTGAACTGAAGTGACACAATTTCAATTTCCTTTTTAGTCAATAGAAACGAATAGGCAACTCCAAAGTCATTTGGACCATCACTTAGTATATATTTGGGATGAGCTGCATTAATCTCTGGAAGGTACTATCCATCTCTGAAACAGCTAGGGTGACTGCTTAGACTTTAACACCTAAGGTTATATATGTAAACTCTAAGATATATATACATGTATACATATACAGTGTATATAGATAAACTGACTTGCAGGTTGAATTGTAGCTCTTCTTTTCCTGTAGACAATTACCAGAAGGTCTCTTACAAACGCAAATATCCAAATCTCTTAGGGCAGTTGCTGTACCCTAGGAGGTGGGTCTGCAGGTTGCTGGTCAGTGACTCTGAGGCTCACCTCAGGCTGAAGCATTCATCCTTGGACCATTGCCCCAGCACAGACCATCCCTACCAGATCCTCCATAATGACAGAGCAAATATAAAAGACATTGGCTGGGTCTGTTGCTTGAGAACAGTCAGCTAAACTCTTCCTCCTTCTGACTCTAGTGGGAATTCAATTAACCCATTTGTCCAAAGTGAAGTCTCCAAATACAGTTGTCCTTATTTTATATTATTATTATTATTATTGCTATTAAAACAGCTTCCTCAGCTCTCCATCTGTAGCTAACAGACTGGGAGCTGTCATTTGAGCTGCTTCTAATTTGCTGCAAACATTTCTACAATCCTGTGAAAAAAAGTGGTTTTGATAAGAAAAGAGAGCATGTTTTGAGCTAAAAAGGCAAAAGGTAAAAGGAATGGTTTTCTTTTGCGCTCAAAAATGTATGTTTAGTACTCTTAATCAATACAAAAATTCTGTTCAGATAGTAAAAGATGTTTGCTCTTCAGATGCCTCATGCATTTGTCTGAATACCTCTTGCTTTCATTTTTCTACCCTTTTATGGCAACGCTCATTCCTATGACTGGGTTATTTAAGGTTTTTAAGGATGCACCTTTTCTGCGTGTTGATCTCATTTAGCAGGAGTTCCATTCCTTGTACTTAGTATGTATCGATGCACATCACATTTACATTTGGCTCATTTGGGCTGGAAAGGAGCTGCATCATGGCAGAATGATTTAGCTCCACGTATATCATCCCTAATAGGGCAATGTCAAATCAGCCTTGAATAGCACCATTGCTAGCAATTCCATAACCTGCCTCGACAGCTTGTTCCGGTGCTTAAGCAGCCATACATTTATAAAGATATTTCTTAATATTTTCACTGCTGCAGCTTATGCCTATAACTTCAGACTCTGTCTGGCTTGGCTGTGGAGTGTAATTTTTCACAGTACCTATGTATTTGCAAATACTTTTAGGATATTTTATATGTAGGGCTGTGCTTACTTCAGCTTGGATATAATTTCCTACCAAATCTTTTTTTTCCCAGACATTTTACTGTAGTTCACACTTTCCTGTGAGCTCCATCCATATGGGAAGATTGATGGTGGCTTCTGTTCTCTGCTGGAGCACTGTGGATCTGCAGGAAAGAGCAGGTGTGGGATAGGCTGAGCTTCAGAACAGCGTGTCCTGTGCTCTTTTGTGTGTGGTAGAAAAACGCAGTCTTGCATTGTCCTTTCTTTTCTGCTGGGCAGAAAAGGTGGGCTCTGCTACCTGAGAAAGCATAGTGTGAATGATCCCATGCTCTGTCAAGCACGCTGTCTCTCCCTAGGTACCTTGTTCATCTGTAGGGAAATCTAAAGTTGTGCCTCTAGTTTTTAAGCAAAAATGAAAGGCAGCAAATGTATTTACCTTCTGGAATACATTTTATGTGCAAATAGCCCCTGGAACTCACAAGATATGGTTGTGGCTAAAAAATCAGCCTGATCCAGAAAGAGTTGGATTTTTACACAGCTAGCTAAAACATGTCCATTATTCTGAATAATATTGCAACACTAAAACATAACAGTAAGGAAGAAGTATAAAAATTAATGACCACGTTCAAAAGCCCAATTCAAAAATGGGCACAAAGAAATTTGACTTGTGAAGACATTTTCCCATAGCTGCCCTCTTTCAGTCTGATAATTTTCCCCTGAAGAGTTAGGAACAGGATACAAAACTCAATAGACCATTTGCCCAAATGTTCTAAATCAATATTTATCTGCTATATTCATCTGCAATGTCAAAAACTTTGCATAGAATTAAAAGCCTGAAGAGTCTTTTGCAAATACAAAACCAACTAAAATGACCTTACTCGAGATTATGTCATTTATATGTCCTCCTTTGTGCAACCGCTAGCCAGTTGAGGTTTTAATAATTCAGTTTTATCCAATCCTTTTTTTTCACTCCATTTCTTTCCCATGAAGTGACTTCTCCTCTCTGGTGAGTTAACTGCCTGCAGTAACATACAACATGCTGAAGCCACAGTGGCTCCAGGCTCACTGCTCCATGAGTCGTAACAAATGATAGCAGCAGCCTGTGTTACTCAACAAGTATCTTACGTGTCATTGGCATAACTTCATGCTACTGGCCTTCAAGACAAAGGTATATTGTGTGACAAAGGTGTAGCTGTGACTTGCCATGTGTTAGTCCTGCTGGATGCGGTGAAGCAGGTCATGTTTCATCCACACTTGTCTGACTGCAAGATGAGGATGCTATTCTGGATGCTCCAAGTGGTAGTGAGAGCTGCACCAGCAATAGATGTAGGCACAGGGCTGCAAGTGGTACCACCAACTGAATATGATGAAAACCTCAGGCCTTTGCCGCTTTGGATCACTAAAGATGCTCTTTAATTTTTGTTCTGCAAGAGTGGGTATACTATCCTCACTGTCTTGGCTGAATTTCCGTGTGGATAATTGCATTTCTATCTTCTTCAAATTCCCCCTGCCGTGCAGGTTGGATACAGTATTGGTGAGCGCTGCCTGGCTCAAAGCACTGTGCAGGTGGTGCTCTGTTAAGCAGCTGCTGGTTTTCACCCAGACGTGACTGTATTTCACTGGTGAACGCAATAGCCACATTATGTGGCTCAGTAGTCTCTAAAATCATTCTGCATTCCCTGGAACTATGTAGCTGTGTCTCGGCATGTTGTCATTGCATTTTTCTGCAGTAATCTGTGGTATTTCAGCAGTAGGGAATTTTTTGCTCATACTCAATATTCTTAAAGTCTATGGAAGAAAAGCATTTCTTTACAGCCTGGTATGACACTTAGACCTGCCCAACCCATACATCTCAACCCATATTCAAATGCAAATTTGCCACAGAAATTTTAAATGCTGTAGCTTTTCCTGGTGTTATAAACTCCATTGCTGTTGCTATCCTGCATACAAAGAAAACTATTTTGCTAGCATAGCCATGAAGCCAATATCATTTTGCAAACTTTACATAAATACAGAAACCGCAGGTATAATCTACTAGAGGGAGCACTTGCATTGCTTTGTAAAGAGGACCAAATGGCAGAGTACTGCGTACCCAGTGAGACCCTAGAGGGTGAAATTTTCTGTGTTTCTTTAAATTCCTAGCTGATATTTTTACTATTACTGTTGAGACATTATTCTCGTCCAGGGAGGACACAACGTTGCAGAAGCTGAAGGCAGAGAGGTGTTGTGAATACTGAGTGCAGAGCAATGAAACCTTTTGTCCTCCTACAGTAACTCAAAACAGTTTAATACAAAGTATTTGGTTAAGGCGGTTTAAACCTTCTGAAACTGGACTGGGAGCCCTGGGAACAAAAAGCCTGTTTGTGCTTAGAGTAGATACCACACCAAAAGAAGCTGCACAAAGAGCAAAACCAAAACGCTTCTAATGCACAGTCTTCTCGTGGGAGCAGCTGAAAGAGAAGACCCCAGAGGAGAGATGTTAACTACGCTACTGAAAGCATTACCAGAAAGTGCAACGTTGGGGCTACGCAAGAGCTGAATATATTAGACAAAAATCCAGTGCAAATATCCCTCCCATCACACTTCCAGTGACTTCAAGGCACCACTTTTAGGAGTGAGAGCTGCTGGACTCATCTAGTCTTTGGCTTTCTGCAAAAGTACAGCTCAGTGCTCTTTGTAGTCCTTTTTGTGGGCTTTCAATGTCTCTCCCATCAGAGCCAAGAAACAGTAAGAACTTTATCATGCAGTTAGCCTGCTTTTAAATGAATAACCCTGGTAGGATATTGAGGGAGAGAAGGCTTTACTAATCATAGATACAGATGTTCTGCCTTTTTCTTGGGTTATTTGAAGTCAGGCTCTGAACAAGGCAGTTAATGAAGCAAGTCTCAAAAGATCTCTCTTACATGGATTTTGACCTCTAATATACGTATTCTTTCCCCGAGGGGAAAGTAATAGAATCTCTTTATGGGCTATTTAAAAAAAAAAATGTAGAAATTTATTATGATTGAAATCCCTTCTGCTCTGCCACAATTTTTGAAGTCGGTCAGGAAGTATGAAAGTAATTGGTGGTCAAGGAGAGGCAAACAAACCCAAATGCATACCTAAACATAGAACATTGGGCAAAACAAGGCAAAAATGTCAATTCATTTTCCTTATATGCAGTGTAAAAGAAAAAGTAAAAAATTATATATGTGGTAAACAGCCATGATTCAGCTTTCACAGCAATAAAATTATTAAATGTTATCCACTTGGGAGTTTTGTTTGCAACTTGGAAAACATACTTCGTCAGCTTTTAAATTGCACGAACATTGTCAGTGCTGCAGGAGACCTTTGTTTGTCTTTTGTGACCTCTTTTACCCAACCCTGTCACGTTTGCGTACCACTTCCCTAGGACCTGACACTGTATTGCAAAACACACATCAAACAATGCATTCCTTAGGGAACTTTTTGGTTTAGCTATTCCATGGAATTTATTCAATGTTTATTTTAAAAATGGGGATACCTTTGGTTTCATTAGTCAGTGACACAAATGTCCCACTTATTGTCTTTTATGGGAACACATTGCAAGAGTTTTAACTCTTAGGGAGGATTGTTTGACCTGGCATTAGTATGGAATATTGAAAGTATCACAAAAACTGATGAAAAATGGAAAGGGTTTGTTTTTTTTTTTTTTTTACCTACATATCAGGTTCTTCCATGGCTTTTTCCTTAACTGTGTATAAATCTGTCAGTGACCCACTGATAACTTGGATCGGCAAATGGAGTACACAGGTCATAATGGAGGTCTCTTGTCAACAAATTTAAGATGAAGTTGTTAGGTATGATTTTTGTTTCTCATGGAGAGGATTGGTTTAACTTTACATGACAAAACAAAGATGACATGTTTCAGGATGATAAATTTTAGCCTAATACCCCTCTATTGATTTTGGTATATTGAGTAATGGTGAAATTCAAAGGAAGCTTTAGGTCATTGAATCCAAATTCTTGTGACTGCAAAGTCTTCATCTTAGGGTTTCTTAGATATGAAGCTCCGTAGACAAGTATCATTTTAGCTAACTTTAATCATGTAAAATTTGGGCATCTATTCTAAAGTTGAGGGTGATTTCTCATCTCATTTGGACAAAGAATCTAAGAATGACTCTGCCAGGTCAGGTCAAGGTTTCGTCTAATTGAGTACACTATCTCTGGCAATGCTTGGTAACAGATACCTTAAAAAGAACAGCAGGGCAGGGCAAGAGCACAGTTCCTAGACTATCTCTCTGGTTCAGGGAGCCACATATAAATGTCTCTGCACTTAGCAGCTCTAATACACTTTTCTTCTAGGATTTTGTCGATTTGCTTTTTTGCCTTGTAAACTTGAGCATCCACAAGTTCAGCTGAACTCCATGCTGTGGAAAAAGTTACCTCTTTGAGATTGTCATAACTGTATCACCAGTTAGTTTCACTGATGACCTTAGTTCTTGTATTGGAAGAGACAGTGTACAGGTCTTCTCTAGAGATCTTCCCCGTATCATTCATGATTTTGTAACTGTCTCCTCCATAAGACTGATGAGGTCCTATCTGTTTCCAGATCTTTGATATGAAGCCACTCTCTATGGGTTTGGCCATGCTTGATTCCCTTTTAATGACACCTGGAACTCAAATTCTCTGAAAACTCTTTGAAAAGCCAAACCCAAATACTTGTAAGAATATCAAATTCATCAAGAAAAAAAACCAAACAACCAAATAAAACCTACTAGCCTGAAGAATTTACAGTTTAGGGAAAGAGAAATCTGATCAAAGCCATAGCACCCAGCTCATACACAAGTTTTGGTATTCAACGATGTATAGAGAAATATCAATTTCTCTCTCAGAAATCTTTAAAAAGAAAAGAAAGTTCACAGAATAGTAGACAAACTGTCACTGTAATCTAGAAATGTAGCTGGAACCTAAATTGTTATAGCCAACTTAAAACTTGGTTGCCAAAGGCATCATGGAGCATCATCACAAGGAAATTGCTCAAGTCTTTTGGAGACCTTAGTTAGATTTTGTAGCCCTTGAATAACCTCTGTAGTCAGAAAATCCAAACTGACCCTTGTCATTATCTGGATTAATACAAAGCTACTGAGAGTTACATGAGCTTTATCCACTCATCTAGATTCCTGGAGCGGACAAGTAAAAATTAAAAATATTCCTTTATTTGGAGTTTACATTTCAGAGTCCTCAGAGAAATAGAATAGAATAGAATAGAATAGAATAGAATAGAATAGAATAGAATAGAATAGAATAGAATAGAATAGAATAATTCCAGTTGGAAGGGACCTATAATGATCAGTCCAACTGCCTGACCACTTCAGGGCTGACCAAAAGTTAAAACATGTTGTTAAGGGCATTGTCCAAATGCCCCTTAAACACTGACAGACTTGGGGCATCCCCCTCCTCTCTAGGAAGCCTGTTCCAGTGTTTGACCACCCTCTTGGCAAAGAAATGCTTCCTCATGTCCGGTCTGAACCTCCCCTGGTGCAGCTTTGAACCATTCCCATGTGTCCTGTCACTGGAACCCAGGGAGAAGAGCTCAGCACCTCCCTCTCCACTTCCCTCCTCAGGAAGCTGCAGAGAGCCCTGAGGTCACCCCTCAGCCTCCTTTCCTCCAAAGTAGATAAATCTAGAGTCCTTAGTTGCTCCTTACAGGACATTCCTTCCAGCCCTTTCACCAGCTCTGTTGCCCTCCTCTGGATGCATTCAAGTACCTTCAAGTTTTCAAGTCTAGTTTCAATTCAAGTTCCACCAAAAGTAAGCAAAGTCAAAGTCAGACAGTTATTTCTCATAAATTCATTTGAATAGGAATTGTCAAAAATTATATGTCATTGGTCCAAATATAGGAATCTTTTTATTCCCTGGGATAAAGAAGCAATAACTGTTTGTAGTTTTCATAATTTTCATTTACTTTCCACTCTAAAACCTCATTTTATTTTTCCTCTGGAAAAAAGGGAAATAGATAAAAAGAGGAAGAAAAAAATCAAGGTGTGAGGAAATGAAGAAAGGAAAACATCCAGGAGTTCCTTTTGATTTTTAAATTGCAAACATGCAGGGAAGAAAAGAACACATTTTAGTAAATAAAAGATTTAAGAACAAAATTTCCAACAAATTTATCTTCTAAAATCTTAATGTTAAATATGATGGCAAGAGATGTTTTAACACCCTAGATCAAATATTTATCTGGGGGGAAAATAATCAGTAAATATTATCCCATAAAATGACTTTTTAAATGGTGCAATAATTATTTCCATGATATCATGGAAAATAGGTCTTATTAGATAAACCTCAATTTTTTAAAAATTAATCTCCAAGCTTACACCGTGCTGGTATAGTATATTCAGATAATGATAGTTTGATTTACTCCTGCACAGCATTTTGATACATGCATGTATTTGTACTATATTAAATCACCGTAGCCTTTATTAAATATAATAATGAAATACTCATTTTTAAATGTGCACTCTTCCTTCTGGGAAGACATAAATAATCAGGCCAAAAAAATATTCTTCTATGCTATTCGACACCTTTCCTCATGTTCTGGAGCAAAAATGAAATCAATAGTAGTAAAATTCTCAGATAATGCAAGGTTTGGCAGATAAAAATAATGAAAATGCAGGCCAAGCACATCATCAGGCAGGCTCATTTTGTCAACATGTGCTTCATCACAGTTAAGTGCTAGATTATGCATCTAGAAACAAAGAATGTATTCACATTTGCAAGATGAGGGATTGCATCCCCAAAAACAAAAACAATGAGATCACAGTAGATAATGCATAGAATATGAATTCCTAGTGTGCTGCTGTTGTTAACATGGGAGGATGAAACTGCAAATGTGTGTTAGAGAAAGAATAGGAAAGAGACATCAGTTTGGTGAACAGCTTTAGGAAGATGCTAATTGGCATTTTGAGTGGGGTTCACCTGATAAAATGCAGATGTCTACCACGTATGCAGTATCTCTATGGCACTGTTGACTCCTTCCTAGATTATGTTTCAAGATTAGACTACAAAACTGGATTCCTTACACTGGGAAGAATACAATGTTCATGTTGTTTTCAACAGCAGGCAGCTGTATAGAGCAGATGGAGATGACGTAACAAGATCCCATGTCTGGAAGGTGCGGTCAAACCACTTCATACCAGAATAAAGGTGCAATTCTTTATCAATCATCTGGACGAGGGGATCGAGTGCACCCTCAGTAAATTTGCAGGTGACACCAAGCTGTGCAGGAGTGCTGATCTGCTGGAGGGTAGGAAGGATCTACAGAGAGATCTGGACAGACTGGATTGATGCACCGAGGACAACTGTATGAGGTTCAACAAGGCTCAGAGCTGGGTGCTGCACTTGGGTCGCAACCACCCCAGGCAATGCTACAGGCTTGGGGAAGAGTGGCTGGAAAGCTGCCTGGCAGAAAAGGACCTGGGGGTGTTGGTCAACAGCCGGCTGAATATGAGCCAGCAGTGTGCCCAGGTGGCCAAAAAGGCAAACAGCATCCTGGCTTATATCAGAAACAGTGTGGCCAGCAGGACTAGGGCAGTGATGGTCCTTCTGTACTCAGCACTGGTGAGGCTGCACCTCACGTACTGTGTTCAGTTTTGGGCCCCTCATTACAAGAAAGACATTGAGGTGCTGGACCATGTCCAGAGAAGGGCAACAAACTGGTGAAGTCTTATGAGGAGCGGCTGAAGGAACTGGGGTTGTTTAGTCTGGAGAAAATAATGCTCAGGGGACACCTTATTGCTCTCTACAACTACCTGAAAGGAGCCAGGCGGGGGTTGGTCTCTTCTCCCAAGTAACAAAGATAGGACCGGAGGAAATGACCTCAAGTTGTGCCAGGGGAGGTTCAGATTGGATATTAGGAGAAATTTCTTCACTGAAAGGGCTGTCAGTCATTGGAACAGGCTGCCCAGGGAAGTGGTGGAGTCACCATCCCTGGAGGTATTTAAAAGGCGTGTAGATGTGGTGCTTAGGGACGTGGTTTAGTGGGGGACTTGGCAGTGCTAGGTTAACGGTTGGACTTGATGATCTTAAAGGTCTTTTCCAACCAAAACAATTCTATAATTCTATGATTTTACACCAAAAGAAATTAACCACTGGGACAATTTTTCAGGGCCTGATGGACTCTGTATGACTAGAAACGTTCAGACCAAGATTGCATTTTTTTAGCCGACAGGGTATACCTCAAAAACTATGATTTTGATGCAGAAATGATAGGTTACAATGTTTTGGCATGTGATCATAATAGTTTTCCCTACTCTTAAAACCTATGAGGTTTCTTTTATGGAAGAACAGAAATTTTGTCTTCCATCTGTGTGACACATCAACTTTGCTTCTGCTCATCCTAAATTTTTGTCTTCTCAGCTTTATCCTACTATTTCTATTTTACATCCACATTTAGGGAACTTCAGATAATTGTCTTTACTCACCAGACTCCAAGAAATATTCCTACAGAAGGGTCTTATGTTCATATCTCTATGTTACATACCTTGTATTTTGCAAGCCTTTCATAAAAAAACCCCCACTCTGTATTTTAATGGTGTTTTGTAAGACAATCGCATTACAACCAACATACCAAAAATACAAAATCACTTCCAAAAACTTTCTTCTTATTACATTATAAGTGCCTGAGCTCCACTGACCCATCTGATAAATGCAGAGGTTTCTAAACTGTTTTGCTTCATTTGTTCTAGAACATTGCTAGGTTTTAGGCTCTTCAGAGCTGCTGTGACTCATCTAGCAAACTCTTCCAGGCCTACATGTCTTTTTACTCATATTAATTCAACGCATGTAAAAAATACTGGAAAGCTATTATTGTCTGTATGGCTCACTGGCTTTTGAGCACGTTTTGCTTAAACTCATATAACAGTAGGACTGCATGAGATGTGGCATCACAAGGATTTTCTCTAACCAAGACATACTGCATCTGTTGTGTTAGTTTCTGTTTATATATTACTTTCCAGCTACATATTAGTCTTAACACCATTGCTCTTTCATAAACCCCTCCAGTGTTTCTACCTTGTGGCTAGTGTGGAGTACCACCAGAGAACCAGTGAAATGCCCATATACCTATTGAACTGCTGTCTCTCAGCACAGAGATTAATTTCACCTAGATCCCTTATCTGGTACCTTGTTAATGGTATTCCTTTTTAATACTTATCTTTCCTTTTGCCTAGACATGAAAGCTAGTTTCAGTGCTCAGCAATTGCTGTATTCTATCTCTTAATATCAGGATCATGATTCGTTCTTCACATCTTCTGTCCCTTGACACCCTTTTTTATGTCTTTCCGACACAAACTGGCAGCAATTCAGTGCAGCTGGTCACAACCATCATTCTCTTCACGGTAGATGAGAAGGCTGAGTATTTTGGCTTTATGAAATACAATGAAGGAAGAAGTCTCAGTAAGAGTTGAAATTCAAGATCATCTTGATCCAAGTTGTAGCACTTGCTTCTTAACACACTCTCTGGTTGTGTGATAATCACAATCTGGATTTCATAACAGTGTAAAGCTCATACACAGTGTCTCGGATTGTAACACAGGGCAGAAATAGTCTACTTAAAGTTTTCTCTCATCACAGCTATCCCTTTATGGCTTTCTTTTGGTTGCTTGCATTCCTTAGATCGCTGCTCGATACTGAATTTCGAGTATAACAGATTAAGGCAATATCCAAATCATTTGGGAACCTAGCACTTTCTGGAAATCAGAAACTGCTGCTTTATGCAATCTGTGTTTAGAATTACTAGCAGAAGGGAGCGACTTTTAAGGGAAATGGAAATAAAGCAGTTATATTGCTTTTTGCTTTTTATCCCTATCATGGCAGTTTTACTTGCTGCTGACCATCTCCTAGAGATATTGCCATATCATTTCCCTGCTTAAGCAGATCCATCTAATCATACATTTTTCTTCCACTCTATTTTTGCCTCCTATACTCCAGGCTTCCTGTGGTCCATGTAGTTCATCAAATGTTCTTCCTTGGTCCTTCCTTCCTTCCTTCCCACAACCTTATATGCCCTTGGCTCTTCAGCATCAAACTGCGGTCTTTCTCGTTTGTCTGTTTCCAGTTATAGCATTTGATTCCTATTTGCATCAACCGTATGACATGTGACCACGAACCTTCTCTAACCGCTTTATAAATCTCTTCTTTGGTTCCTAAAGAATTAAGGATAACAATGTTTCCCCACTACGTCGTCTTAGAGGCAGCATCCTCGTAAATCCCTCTGTGCCAGCTGCATGCTGCATGCACTGATAATCCCCACACGAGGTGACATTGTTGAACCATAATCCATAGTCTCCTTGTTGCTTCTTCGTATTTGCTAACTCTGTTCTTTTAATAGCCAAACACAATAATCTTCCAAGTGACAACGAAGGCCTCATCTTATCTGCATGAAGCAGCAGAGGATCCAAGTAAGGCTGGAAGGGGAATTTGCTTCCTGCCTCATCCCAGCAACCCTGCAATATGTGCTGCCTGCTCACGCAGATGCTGGTTTGTGGTGTCTCCCCACACCAGCTCCCAGCATATGGGAAGACACAGCTTTTTGTGGGGACTGGGAGTGGGACCATGGTGAGGAGCACTGAAGGACCTGACTGAAGGTACTTGGCTTTCAGCATCCTGGCACCTTTTCCTACATCTTTTGAAATTATCTCATTGCTCTTCAGAAAAAGTATTGATAAAATGAGCTAGGCTATACTGTTCATCTGCACTTTTCTTTTTGGATTTCGATGGGTGAAAATCTGCCATGGGCTGCAGTACCTGTGTTGCTCATTGCCTAAGTGGGGTCTGTTTGTGTTCCCTCAGGCAGAGTCCAGCTTTTAGGTTTTACTTGTCTCTCAGATCCCCATCTGTCAAGTGCCTACAGTAAGGACCTCCACTGACTGGAGGGAGCTCCGAAGAGTCCCACGATGCCTGTGTCAGGAAGGACTTGCTGGCTTGGTCCTGGTATGAGCAGAGAAACAGGAGCATCATGAAACAGGAGAGCTCCATGCATCAGATACTTCTGAATGCTTGACTAAGATATGTTTGTATTTTTGTGTTAGAAAAAACAAATATTGTTGGCTTTGTAGTGAGGCAAAATATGTATGTGGTGTGTCAGAGAAGAAGCTTCTCTGCTTTACCCTCCATCAATCTTCCCCCTTCCCAAAACTCTTCTCAATAAATCAGTGTGGGAATGGCAGAAATCATGCCCTTTTCTTTCTGGCTTCTCATTGTCATGGCTAAATTTACAGAATGAGTCTATCAAAGTCAATGGAATTGCCTCAGAAATTAATTTGTCTGGGATAGCTTGCAACAGATGTGATGCTGGCTTCTGCTTTTATTATTTCTGTGCTCGTAGCATGGCCCTGTTGTGTGAGATCAACTCCAGGCCCTGAGGACCCTGCAACACAAACTCACTTGAGATGGAGAGAAGGAAAATCAGGAATATTTGGCCAATGTCACAGAGAAGACCCGGCTTTAGAAATTTAACATGGCCCTCACGTCTTTCTTGCATGGTCCGATTTTCGACCTTGCTACCCAACTGCTATAAAACACGGGTGGGAGTAACCATGGAGGAGGCCACATGTCTGCTCGGGAACCCGTCCAGGGCTTGCCATCACCATGTGAAAAGAGAGAACAACAAGCCACTCAAACTATTTTCTAATTTGATACTTGTGATTTAAATATTTTATCTCACTACAAAGCATTTATTGGTGACAGACATAACTGAACTTGGTTGGAATCAGGTCACGAGTTACTTGGCTAAGGAGGGTATTGTTGCAGAGGTGGAGGTGCATTGCACCACTGGGGTACAGTCGTTTGCTTCATGTTTGTCATGAGCCACCACTAAAAGTCTGTCAAGAGGGCTGAGACAGCTGCTCTAGTGCTGTCGATGTCAGTGCTGTGCACTCTGGGACTTCCATTCAAGTGTGCGTTACCATTTAAGGTGAAAGAAGACAAAGAAGGGAAGCAGCTTGGTCATCTGCTTGATCTGCACCCAGGCATGCCCACCCAAAGAGCTACAAGCAAGTGAGAATAACCATATCCTCTTAGGAGAGCTATAAAGATATTGCGAAGGTCAGAGTCTTGCTGGAAATACCTCAGACATACTAGACATTGGCTGATAAAGGATAAAAGAGGAAAATTCTTTTGCTCAGTGAAAAGATAAATGAACAAGAGTAGCAGCCATGGTGCCAGCAGAATTGCTACAGGCACCAGATTCACCAGAGAAGTAGCAACAACAATGGCAAACAATCTTAATAATCCCTAGCTGATATCAGCATCCTTCTGCTCAAGTATCTAGCTGAAGTCACAGCATCATTAACCTTGGCTGGGTTATAAGATCAGCAATGTCCTGAAGAGACTTGCACTGAAAGAATATATACTGTCATATATGTGAGTAGGAAAATCATATAAAAATCTTACCAGAAATTTTGCATATGGCATTTCACAGCTAAATATGAGCATTTATAGGAGTGAAATATGCTAAAGGTGACATTTCAGGCCTGAGCCTTCATAAGAGAACTCTTTTTTTTGCACCTTAGAAGTGCATCCAGAGTCACAAGCAGGATGATAACTGTACTTTCATGGTTACCAAAGTGCTAGTGTACTATATAACTAACTATGGTTATCAAAGTACTATTGATTTGGGGTATTCTTCCTTAATACGCAGTTCAGCCGTCATGTGCTTTCACACCAGAGAAGGCGGCACTACCTCCCCAGAAAACACCAGCAGGCAGTTTTGCACAGCTGTCCCTGCGTTGTGTAGTTATTTTATGAAGAGACTCTCATTTTTTTGTCTCAGTGGCTGCCACCCCACCTGGGACGCGCAAACAGCAGCTCTCATTGCAAGACTGTCGATAAGGCTTTATCCTGTTTCATCCTCCAGCATTGCAATGTATTTAGGTAAGCAAAAGCCCCAAAGTTACCACTTAAATATGGATTAAAGCCAGATTTTTTCTCCTTTAAACATGTTTTATTGAGTAAGAAGATTAAAACTTGGAAAATTACTGACCAGGTTTTTGATCTGAGAACCAAAGCTGGAACAGAACAAGCAACCATAAGCACTTTTATGCTCTTCTGCCAGTAACACCTTCTTGCACAAAAATGGAACATCTATCTAATATGGAGAAAATGTGGGGGAAATAATTTAGATGAAAGAGTGTCCTTGGATGGGTGAAGAGATTCAAGATGAGACTCAGGAAAGAAAGAAAAAGAAAGAAAGAAAACACCCCAAAAGAAACAACCACACATCCTGAATCTTTTATCTACTCTATGAAGTTTTAATGACTTCAGTTTCTTCTTTGTGCTAGTTAAAATATTTTTAATACCTTTCTATAAAAATAAATTTCTTCTCTGACAGAAGAAAAGGCATAAGTGACACATTCTCAGGAACAGCTACTATAATTACACTGTTGTTACGATGAGATGATAACATGGCTACATTGCAGTTTACTTTGAGATACTTTTCATGCCCATTTTTCACATAACTGACAGTTCATCTACATGATGGAGTTATTGATTTCTTTCTCGATTTCTTTCATGCTTAATAAGCACAATTTGTGGCATAGAAGTAGTAACAAAAACATTTTAGCCTAAAATATAATTATACAGAAACAACTTCAAAATTACAGTATAATTGAAATGCTATTGCCCTCTACAAGCAGTTTTATATAATGAAGTGTACAACCATGAATGTATAACTGGCAACTTTTGAAGTGATCAGATAATATAGCGGCAGATCTAGTAGGAAACTGAATTCGGATGTTTAAAAAATATTA
Organism: Grus americana; assembly: GCF_028858705.1. NCBI lineage: Eukaryota > Metazoa > Chordata > Aves > Gruiformes > Gruidae > Grus > Grus americana. The sequence continues at coordinate 7,300,238 of NC_072854.1, read as the reverse complement.
GTGGGTCTTCCTTCAGCTGGCATATCAGGTCCATTGAAGGGTCTATGCTCAAAAGCTGCAGTTCACTCATCCTTATTTGTTTTAAATAGAATATTCAAAAATATGGATTAGTGTACAGTAGTTGCTGTATACTCTTTGCTCATCTGAGTATTTTAATGTAATTTCAGCTTTAGATTTCTGTCCTTCCAACATACCCTTAACTCCAGTATAACTAGGAACAGTCTGAAAGTAGGAATCTTTGACTTATGAATTAAAATATGAGCCTGATAATTAATGAATTACAATAGCAGCATTGCTCTCTATTTTGAGCCAAATGAAATAAAGAGGCTAGGGGGATTCTTTAATAACAATAAACATGGAACTCTAATTCCTTTTTATGCTCTGTGATCGCATACAAAAGATCTAATAAAAATAATTGCATTAGATGTCCTATTTTTGGAGAAATGCATAGCTAGTATTTAGGAAGACTCTTATTGCTCTGATTTATCTATTAATGAAGCAAAACCTAGTTAATTACCTAATTTGCATGATATTTTGCATCCACATAGATGCTAGGATGAGCACTGGGGAGAGGTTTTGCATGAATCAATTTGTAATAAGGTAATAAAGTTGGCTGGGTTGACTCTGCAGATCAAATCATTGGATGTTTTCCTCCTGTTGGACTGAGAACTTGTAAATCAAGGTACAGATCAAACAAATGACCTGGGAAAGGCAAGACCTTTGCTCCTCCACTGCCAAGGTCCTGTTACTGTACTGGAGCTGCTAATCAGTAACGTGCCTGAGGTCCCACGTTACTGTCCCATGGTCCTGAGTGGAGGCAGTGAGGAGGATATTGTAGCTTCTAGCTCGCTATCTCTTACCTTCTTCCCTGCCTGCTCCACAGCACCATTGCTCTGAGGCGGGATATAACCTCGAAAACTGCCAGCCAGAGTTGGGTCAGTAATATGAAGGCAGAAAGCAGTAAGTGTCCTGCTGCTTTTGCCTGCTTTTTACATCACGCTTTCTGTGTTCCTGTTATGGTTTAACGCAGCAGGCAGCTAAAACAACCACACAGCTGTTCGCTCACTCTCCCCCGCCCCCCACTGAGGGATGGGGAGACAATCAGAAAGAAAAAAAGGTAAAACTCGTGGGTTGAGATAAAGACAGTTTAATAGGACAGAAAAGGAAGATTAATAATAATAATAGAATATACAAAACAAGTGATGCTGAGCACAATTGCTCACCACCCAAAGACAATGCTCAGCTAGTTCCTGAGTCACACCACCTCCCGGCCAACCCCCCAGTTATATATGGGACATGACATCATATGGTATGGAATATCCCTTTGGCCAGTTTGGGTCAGCTGTCCTGGCTGTGTCCCCTCCCAGCTCCTTGGGTGCCCCCCACCTTCTCATTGGTAGGGCAGTATGAGAAGCTGAAAAGTCCTTGACTGCTTGGCAACAGCTGAATTATTAGTGTGTTATCCGCATTATTCTCATCCTAAATCCAAAACACAGCACTATACCAGCTGCTAGGAAGAAAATTAACTCTATCCTAGCCGAAACCAGGACAGCCCCATGGTGTTTCTTCCCACTCTTTGTCTGTCACAACTTGATCCCCTTGTGTCAGGATGTTTTTTTCCAACCTACCTATCCTCCCACCAGCATGTGCTTGATGTTTCTGCACCCCATGTATCTTCCAGGAGATACTGCCTCAAGAAAAAAAGACTTATGTGATTTTCCCTGAGGCCTTCCCAAGCCCTATGCAGCAGAGTCTGATTTGCCGTGTAAAGATGATTTGTACAAGAATGCATCTTCCCTAACATTAGCTATTTAAAACCAATGCATTCATTCTAAGCCAGTTAGTTGTCCAGGCTGAGCCTGCGGTGGCCAGACAGAGCGGTACCTCCAGAGAGTGCTTCTTTCGAGGTGGGAGTTAGAAATAGGTTTGAATCCCCTCTTTGATGTTCTCCTCTCTGTGTTGACAAGAAAGGGAGCCAAGGACAACAAATTTAGATTATACACAAAACTATACATGGCTAAAGTTAGGAGAGATTAATTTCATCCTTCGGGTGTTCTGGAAAACTCCCGCATGCTCTATTCAAGCACAGAAATAGTGCCATTAAATACGAAAACTCATGAAACAAACTAGGTCTTAAAATGCAAACATCTGCCATTGCAGAAATGAGGGGATTTGGCAGGAAAGAGCTCTCCAAAGAACAGTCCATAGTCTTCCAATCTCCGTTGCTTCAAGTAACAGCTATAACGTATGAGCCATTTAATACTGAAAAGAGGGCAGACTCTCATCACGGGAGATAAATTACTAGTTCTGGAGACTCAGCTACAGCACAAAAGTAACAACCAGCTAAAAAAAAATATTGTCCTAATTACATGGGGTCATATATTGAAATATGGTAATTTGAGTGCTGAGTCACCAAGAGTGCTGAGGAAAAAGTTTCTGCTATAAAACAAAATTGGTGAAGTCTGTGTTTTCTGTTTTTAAAGCCATCATTGGGAATACGACAAATAAAACCACATGGGCTTTTGATCTAATCAATGCAATTGTGCTTGACTTTAATCCACCATTTTTTAATATATTTGGAGTTTAATTTGGATTATTTACCTTTGTGTCTAAGATGAATTTTAACAGCTAACCTAATATGGAAGCTCAAAGAGCAATTCCAGCTCCCTATTATCCAGGGCAGAAAGATGGTGGCTGTCTCTGGACCCAGCAGAGAGATGCCTACATAGAAATTCATCCTGTGTATCTTAACTATTCAAAAGTTAGACTTATAGCCTAAATTAGAGCAGAGAAGTGCCACCTCCACTGCCAAGTTCTTGTGATAACATCCATACCATAAATATCTGACCATGCTTTCCTGTTTGGATATAGAGATCCTACATCAATGTTTTTTACCTGGGCTGCTTCTTTGACTTTTAACAGGCAGAGTGTGGGATAAATAACCTGGTGTGTACCAGGCCATTGTTCATCTGCAACTTCTCTGAGAATAGTGCGAGATCTGTGTAGCTCTCATGCTCATGAGATAATCCTCTCTTGACATGCCACGGAAACCTGATGGCACATAATTCATAGGAGATAGATAAAGAGACATCCAGATACAGGCTTTAAAAAGTGCTTGGCTTCACTGAAAAATGTCCCAGCAGCCTCTGTTTCCCTAGCATTGTGCAAGGGAAGACAAAGGCCATCTGATAACACAAAAAGAAAACAAGATGATAAAAGTCTCCACTCAATTTTAAGGGTAATCACCAACTTTCTCTGCTTTCTAAATGCCTCCCTGAGATCAGTCCAATAATTGCCTGTGGGCACTTTTGAGATTTTGATCTGAATTGCCTAGTTGCCAGAAAGATAAGAGAGTAGTGCTAGATCATGCCAAAAAGGAAAATGTAACCCAACAGATTTCAGTATTGTCCTAACTACTATTATCATAACATAGAAAACATAATACAACACTGGGACCCAAAGTTCTGCAGCAATGTGTCCATACTCTCCTTCCTATTTTAAATTATGATGCTCTTGAGGAATGATATAAAAATTTCCAGTGTGAGGCTAAAATTTCCATCTTAAAGTAGCACACAAATGTGTGGCAGAGTGACCATAAATCAGTCTCAGTCCAATGAAGCATACAATGAATTGAGCTGTGCTGTTTTACCCAAGAATTTTTCCCTGAGCATTATTTTCAGCCCTGGGTGATGCACCGATGGAGCCCATTGCTTCACACAGCACAGGCTCACATATAAATCAGCATTGTGTCTGTATTTGAATCAGGGTGGCGTCACTACCAAGTATTGGTGGGCTCCATTTCCTAACCACAATGCTGGAAAATTACACGGAAAAAACAGGTAGTAGAAAAACTGTTCCAGAATTTAATAAGGAATCAGCTGGTAATTTAAGAAACTTACTTTTAGGAAACAGATGTGTGAGAACAAAGAAGAACGGAAGTTCATCCCTTAAATCCTCTCTCCTGTTTCCTCTCCTCTCCTCTCTTTTTTTTTTTTTCTCAGAACATCTTTCTCTGGCATCTTAAAATCACTGTAAAAGTCACCTCTGGGAATAATAGTCCAGACATCCCTGAGCTTAAGCTCTGCTTGAGAACAAAATAATGTGATTCCTCTCTAATTGCCATAAACTTAGCGCACTTAGTGCAACTAGATGTCAAAATTTTAAATTCCCTAATCAGGCTGGCATTTACTTACTCTATCCAATGAGATGGGGAAATGATCTTAAAATAGAACTAAGTATATAAATATATGTTTGTATTTCTAAGGATAGAATTAAAGAAGTGTCTTGTTTCATTTGTGAGGTCCTTGCGATTTTTTTCTGCAGCTGAATCTGAGGTCTGACAAAGTAGGAACATGCTTTCTGGGCTGATTAAATGAAGTGAATTTCACAGCCTTGGCAGATTAGGGTTGAAGATCTCCTGATACAGTAATGGTGCATGCTCCACTCCCAAGAGGTGGGAGAGGATTGGTTCAGGTTTGCTGGGGGCTGGGGTTTTTATGAAGGGATTATTACCACATTGCATTGCTCTGTGCTAAGAGATCCTTCCTCCATGAGGAAAAGCAGCTGGCACTGGCCGTTTTCAAGTAAAATTCTTTGAAGGACAGAATAACAAAAGAAAACATTGTGATTTTCTGATGTGACCTCCCTTCCGGAACTGACAATAGAAATTCTTGCATTTCTGGAACCAACTGTATAAAACAAAAAAAGAATGAAAGACAAGACACTATCATCCTACTTGTTTTGTTACTTACCTTAACTCCACTGAGTTGGTGTGAGCCCTAGATTCATGGCTCTTGTGAAAAGCACAGATGGAGGTTTTTCAAGACGGTACCCCAAAATGAGCGATAAATTCTGAAAACATAGGCTGCAGAATTGGTATTCCCCAAGTCTACTACATTGGGTCAGACAGAAGGAAAACAGGCAATAGGCAGAGGGTAGCTGGGAAGGAATATGGCCATGGGGAACAAAAACACTCATGAGGAGGGCATAGGAACAGAGAGAAGCCCTTGGCAGAAGGTGCAGTTTTTGTGAGTTTGTCAGTAATGGTGACCCAAAGGAAACCTGGCTCTTACAAAGGGGGGGAAAAACCAAACCAAAACAGAATAGAGAAGGAACTTACATAAAGAGGGAAAGGACTAGGCCAAAGGGGAAGGAAAAGTGTGTTTGCTTAAGGACTGGACATGATGCTCAAAGAGATAAAGATGGAAACATTTTCTGGTGAGACAGAGGTGATGACAACCGGGAATACATGTTCCAGACTCCTCAACCACCTCATAGTCTCTAACACTGATAACCAACAGCCGTATGTTGAAAAAACCCCACTGTTGTCATCACTGGGTATTTCCCCACTTCCAGCACCTGTTGGTACAAGCATCTTCCCTGCAGTGCTTGGGCTGTAGAGAACATGAGTGAGGTTGTGTGACATTGTAGCCATTGCCAGGATGTGCATTTCTTCTTTCTGTTGTAAGTTCATTTCTCATTCAGTCCTACTCACACAGTGTTACACCTTGCTCCTCTAATGATTAGACAGTTTTTACTCAAACAGAAAAGCACCTCTTAAAAACTTCATATCACAGGGGAAAAAATTGTAAGGTTAATTTACCATGGTGAAGTTGGTAGACCAGGTATTGTTCCTTCCCTGGTGTTCATACTCTTCCCTTGTTTATTATTGCATTCCCTTCGCCTTGCTTTTTATTCTTCTCAGAGCATGATATAGAAACTTCCTCCTTGACCAAGTTTTGAAGACAGAAAGTTATCGCAAGCCGCTTCTGAATTAGACCCCCTTCTTCAACTCATAGTTAGTTTCCTGGAAATGCATCATATCATCTTTTTGATACCTTTCTCTGATGCATCCTGAGGCTCCCTCTGCTCTCTCCTAAGTTCAGGCGCTTCAGCTGAGATTCCTGCTTGCCCAAGGCACTCTCTATAGTCAAAGGGAAAGAGGGATCTCCAGTAGGTGTTTCTGATCTCAATAACCCATCTCTTCCCAGTGGTTATAAGGAAACCTGGTGTAACTAACTTCTACTATAGGTACTTCTCAATTGCCTAAAATTAGGTGGGATGAAGCCAGGCAGCAGCATCTAAAACTGAATGCCATATTCCATGTAGAAGCTATACAGACACTGTACCATCTCCATCCCATAGGCTATTGCTGATCTAAACTGGATGAGACTTTCTTTGCAACCATGCAATACAGAAAAACACCTGCTCGATCTGGTCTTTTTCAGCAGTAACCATCACTAGTTACAAGTGTATCTGGATCTTGTCTTCCTTTTTGTTATTATTTTCATAACAATTTTCATTGTGGTTTCTTCTGTCCATGAAAATAATTCTGTTGAATTTTGATGATGGCATTTTTAGAATCATAGAATAATTTGGGTTGGAAGGGACCTCAAAGATCATTTAGTTCCAACCCCCCTGCCATGGGCAGGGACACCCTCCACTAGACCACGTTGCCCAAAGCCCCATCCAACCTGGCCTTGAACACTTCCAGGGAGGGGGCATCCACAGCTTCTCTGGGCAACCTGTTCCAGTGCCTCACCACCCTCACAGTAAAGAATTTCTTTCTAACATCTAATCTAAATCTACTCTCCTTTAGTTTAAGGCCATTACCCCTTGTCCTGTCACTCCCTGTCCTTGTAAACAGTCCCTCTCCAGCTTTCCTGTAGGCCCCTTCAGGTACTGGAAGGCTCCTATAAGGTCTCCCTGGAGCCTTCTCTTCTCCAGGCTGTACAATCCCAACTCTCTCAGCCTGTCCTCATAGGAGAGGTGCTCCAGCCCTCTGATCATCTTCATGGCCTCCTCTGGACTCGCTCCAACAGCTCCATGTCTCTCCTGTACTGGGGCCCCCAGAGCTGGATGCAGTACTGCAGGTGGGGTCTCACCAGAGCAGAGTAGAGGGGCAGGATCACCTCCCTCAACCTGCTGGTCACACTTCTTTGACGCAGCCCAGGATACAGTTGGCTTTCTGGGCTGCAAGTGCACATTGCCAGCTCATGAGGAGACAGTCAGTTCAGGCTAAGAGAAAACAATAGATAGAGCCCCTCCCGCACTCCTGGTAAACTGAAGGCCATGTCTTATTCTTCAGTCTCTCCAAAACTTTATTTGATCTGGTTTTGAATTACTGAATCACATGTACAACTGCGAGCAATGAAGCTGGAGCTTAGGAGGCTAAAATATGAGAGCAAAATCTCATCTAAGCTTTGCAGTAGACTTCTGTGATAATTGCATCCAGCATCATTCACCACCACCAGGGAATATTCCATGATTTATCACTTTAATCTATTTCTTTGTTGCCAGTTTTTGCCAAAAGGAAAGAAAACTATGGATTAGCTATTTGACTGTCGTGAATAGGAATACTTCCAGTTAACTCTGTAGGCTTATGTTCTCTAACAACCTGTGGTGGACATGGTGTTGTTTATCTCTCATGGAAGAACGTAGAAATGCAGTGGAATAAAATATACCTTGACACATCTGTGGTCCTGCAAGAGTCATGCTTCTGCAAAATGCTTTCCTTAGTGCAAAATAGAACAAGCCTTTCACTATCATATAATCAAATAACAATATTAGTTTTATGCAGTTGAGAATATCTATTTATTTTTTTTTTTTGCATTTATGCCATACTGGATATTTTGAGGCGCCAAGCAAAAAGTTCACTTTTTCTAGACTAGAAGGTGGGATGGGAGCAATCATACAATCTTAGCTGGCCTCAGAAGGGAAATTATTTTCTCTCTATTTAGTATTAGTGAGAACTTGCCTTATTTGTATATTGTGTTAATTAAGGAAAGAAAATTTTAAAAGGCAGTCTGTAAAAGCATGCTATTTTCTTTAAACTTCAAGGTGTTAGTGTTTCTCCTAAGAATAAAGCAGGCACATAAATTTATGTTGTAATTTTATAACGGATATCTCTAGCAGATGGCACATTTTAACAGGGTTGAAAAATCCCTATGGGCTCAAAAGAAGAACAGGGAACATAACAAACATTTCATAAGGAAGCTAAATCCAATATTTTTAAAAAACAAAAGAAGACTTTTTTCCAGTAGCTAACCTATATGCTGAATGTTTTTATTCTCAGGGGTCTTTAAAATAAAAACAACCCCCAACCACGTTAAATGTACCTGAAAATCATTTTGATCTCCTCTAGGATGTTCGTCATGAATGCTTTACCTCCAGTTTCCACCACAGGCATGCTTAAAGAATTCTACAGAGAATTACTAAAAGTAGCAGTGTATTTATATTTCTTAAGGGCTGTGACAAAAAAAAAAAAATCACCCCTTCCCTAATTTCCATCAGGACAGCCTCATCCTTGGTGTAACTTCTTAGATGACTAGAGATCTACTTTGAATAAAATGAAGCTGAACCAATGGAGCTCATTTATGCAGGAGTGAATCCAAAGTAATTTAAGAAATTTTAACAGAGGTACTTGGGTTTAAGACAGCATAATTGAGATGGCAATTCAGAAAAGTATTTAAGCACAGACATAACTTCATCTCTGTTCATGCTTAGCTTTAAACATGCATTTAAATCCAATCACTTAAGTACATGCTTAAATATTTTCCAGAAAGGGATGCTTTTCTGAATCACAGCCTAGAGTCTAGAGTGATTTTCACATTTTATGATGTGCAGTATATTTAGATAATTTAGGCACTCAGAATGGGAAACTTAAAGTGGAAGTGATGTTTTAGAATAACCTTACTGTTTATTATACAGACTTGGCTTGTGGCTCTGCGCTTATGGCCATTCTGACTTCTTTTTCTACTCAAAAAAGAATTTAAATTCCTTATTTTTTCCAGAGAGCTTCAGTTACTTCACCATTAAGTTTTGAACTCTTAGTCAGTAGGTCTGGGCAGCCCCATGAAAGATGCTGAGGAAAATCAGGTGATATATGCTCTATGGCAAACCATGTATGTGGAATTTCAAAGCTCTGTTGGAATACCTTGGCAAGTCAAAAACCTTAACTATTGAGATAGGCACCTTTGTTTCACATCCAAGCATTTACAAAGCTCTCTCTTGAAACACATACTACGTCTGTTTATTCTCTGAACTGCAAGATTTGTGATAATTAAAAATTCAGATCTTACCACACATCAGTCTTCATAGAGACTCTTTTGCGAGATTAATCTCTTTCAGAAGATCAGTCATTACAAGGAAGAGGATGGGGAACTTGAGATTTAATACTCTTTATATCCTGTGTACTGTCTAGCATGAGTAAGTCTTTGGATATTATTTTAAAATAAATAAACCATAATTATTATTATCAAATTACTTCTTAATATTTCTCAGTAGAAACAGTTACCTATCGTAGGTACCTGGAGGGTCTCCTTTCTCTCTCCAGTGACAAGACAGACCAGAGATGATAATTTTGGACTAGGTCCTTTTCCCCTTGGCTGGAGATAGGGAAGATGACTCCCAACCACCCTCAGTGTCCATAATGTTATCTTTGCTATGGACTGATCCATTACTGCAGTAGAGACATCTCCATTTCCAGACACTTCTAGATTCTCTGAGACCACAAGGCAGTAGCTGAGGAAGTGTGACATAAAGTCATGCTTCGTTATGGTATTTATGCAAGCCAGTTTTGGGGATTTGCATTTATTTCCTCACTTTTTCTTTCTAAAGCATAGCAGATCAGAAAATAATTTTTAAAAGCATTATCAGCTAAAGAGTTTCTAGATGAAAGCACGTTTTCCCCACTGGGTAACATTTGTTTGACAAAACCAACAGAAAACCATTGACTCTGCTTTTCAGCAAACACTTGGTTTTAGGCAAACATCAACATATTTAGACTGCAAGACATCTGGTGGTTTCCATTTATCTGGATTTGGTTAAAAGTTCCAGCTACCTGAAACTGGAAACAGTAAAAAATTAAGACATCCCTTGAAAAGATGAGCTTTCTGATAGGAAATAACTTGTTGTTTCTCACTGACTCTGATATTCTGAACTGTTCTTTTTTATAAGCACGGCTTCTTGAAATACTGTGCAGTCTTATTCTGAATGAGATTTTCTGTGGCTGTGTAGCTATATTTGTGGAAATATATCTACAGTGTTCACCTACATCTGTTTAGATAGCTTGCGTAAGAAAAGAAAGTGGGCTGATATTTCTTCACGCTTCAGGCTCTTCGTGTTCTCTACGCCCTCACATTTCTGAACCGATAGCATTACTGGTGCCACTACCACAACACTACAGCTAAATATTCTTGGCTATTTTTGCAATTAGATTTTTGTTTAGATTAATGTCATAGAAGATAAATTCTTCCTTCCCCCGCATTTGAATCTCTTCAAATAAAATGTATTATAGTCTTTAAGCTACCTACGCTAATGCATTTCTAATCCTGACAGATGTCTCTGGACCATATTTTAGTAAAATATATTTAGTGCCAAATGGGTTTTCAAAGTTAATGTTCCATTGTTTAAAATGGTATTTCATGGTAATTTGAGTTCTTTCTGAATTTAGGACACTTCACTGTGCAAGAATGTAACCTCATCAGAAAGAAAAATGAATTCATATGAGTGGCATCCTGCTTTAGTTTCCAATTTACACCTTCTTGCCTGGTACAACCAGATCTGTTTTGCTGGAGAAACACACAGTGAAATAAAAAGATGTTTAAATCCAAAAAGTGTATTTTCCAAACCCATTTTTATTGAAGCTTGCAATATGTTTTGCTGGCATTATATACGAAAGAGAAATGTTTTGAGGCTTCCTTATCGCCTCTTTAAAAAAAAAAGATAAATAAATAAAATTGGCAATTCGATGCAAAGGCGTGGGAAAGGGGAAAAACACAGGAGAGGCTGCAAAGCTTTGCCTGCCTCATGTGACATGATGCATATAGTGGGTTGTATTATGGTGTTGGGAGGACATCCTTTGTCACCTCTCCCCCTCTCAAATTCCAACCCCTCTAGTAAATTTGTGACCTTTGTGATTTGAACTCATGTTAAAGCACACAACCGCTATAAGATGTTGTAAATTTGTCTCCAAACTGAACTACAGGTTTAGATCAAAGTCAATGCTTGTAGAAGATGTGAAAAATTATGTTCCTTCACATCTCCACCTCATCTTTGGAAAGATAGGAAGCAGAAAAATAACGTTCTTTGATCTCTTCTTTTCCACAGTTACAAATCAAGAAAAGCCTGGGTTTTCTGAATTAAACTTTTCCATTTATACTTACTCTTTTTGTTCTTCTTGATGTGTGCAAGACTCTGCCAGTGTTTGCTGACCTCACAGAAAATGCTTGCTGAATGTTGATTGAAAAAGTTGACTTCCAGACATCTTAGTTAAGATAGAAGCTGTTTTTATTATAAGGTACACAATACTTTTTTTTAAAAAAGTCACCTTGGGAGATTGTTATATTGCACTAAGGACTTATTCCTGCACTGACAGCTTATCCTGTTCCCAGCAGTGGGGAGCATTACCTGTGAGTGGATTGACTAAAGAAACATCACTTACGAAACTTGGTAGCTGCTAGTGCTGTTGACAGTGACTTCCAAACATGTTCAGATAGTCACCATAAACCAGTGAGCCTTAGGATCATTCCAGTCTTCTGGAAACAAAAGATCTAGTTCTTGCCTCCACAGTTGTTTAATATGGCATAAAACAGAGCATAACAAGATTAAAAAACCCCAACCACACCTACCTGTATTTCCTACTTGACAACTACTGCTGTCAATGTTTTCTTATCTATTTTATCTACTTCTGCTCTTGGTGCTTTCTCTAGTAATTTCCACATATTCAACTTACATATTTTCCTCTTCCTAAATATAAAATGTACACATGGAGATTACATAAATCCCTCTCCACTGTCAAGTCTGTCATGATAACCCTGATAAGGCTGCTAATACTCCAAGTAGGATCTTCCAGGAAGAAGACTTTTATTTCTGTGAATGTTTCCTGATGGCCAAACAATCCCAACAATTCAACAACTGTTGAAACAATTCAGTCTGGTTCCAGGTCTGGGACTGAAAATATCCCAGGACTTTTAATGCTAATCTGATAAATGTTGGAGTGCATGATGTGTTAGTTGGAAAGTTTCACCTGACAGGGAGAGAACTTTATATTGGGCTTCTGCTACAGAGTACCTGATGTTGGAGAATTGGAGAGGGGCTGTGGGGTTGTCTGGCCCCCTGTGAAGGAGTTACACAGAATTTCATTGCCAGATCATGATATCTGTATCGTAGCAATGGCAAAGATAATTTCTTGACATTGGAGGAGAATCATGGCCAACAAGGGTGGAGAAGAAGGGGAGAAAATGGGAAAATGAACCAGAGGAAACAAAGTCAGGTTTTAGATGAGATTGGCATCTTCCCCCTCTACATTAAAGGATAACTGGCAACTTTATCTATTGCAGAATACTGCAGCCTCTTTGCAGAAGAGTTCACTTGTTTTTTAAATTCTGCCAAGGTGCGGTACCTAAGCTTGCAAAGATGTTTACTGTTTGCCCATCCAGCAACATGCAAGCAAAACACATGAATAAAAGAAATATCTTCTCTAGCCCTTCAAGTCAGAGAGAAAATGTCACTCAATCCAGGAAAGATAATTGAATATGACAAAAACGAGGAACCTCAAAAGTACTTGGATATCTTCTCCCATGGATAAGGTGAGGGCTAAGTTCCTGTGCACCTTAGAATATTTAGGAAAGATCAGAGGCTTTTTTATTCATAAGACACTTCCACCAATCCGTTACAGAAAGAAAAAGTTAGCACAGAATTACTGAACTGTGTTAATTATTTATTCTGACAGTCTGAACAAGCAATTGAATTGAGATAGTTTGGGAGTCTCTGTTGACTAATAGGGGAGAAATATTCAAGAGCTTAAAGGCAAGGAGTGAATCAAGAGTGAGTGTTTATTAATACATGATTGAATTTACTACTCCAAGGAGAAGTTTATTAGTATGTTATAGTTCTTTGGTCTTCATATACAGAAAAGGATAATTTGGAAAGGCTTTACAGTTGTTAGGCAGACTCTGAAACATAAAATCATTAAGATAGTAAAAAGTTAGAGGGAAAATCCTGAAGGAGAACAGATAAAATGTGCATCAATCATCATTCCTATGCAAAGTGTAAACTAGACAAACAGGAAAGAAATAAGGTAACTAAAAGACTTTTTTTTTTTTTTTTTAGTGAAGACGAAAAAGGAATTACACCAAATAAAACATTTATTATGATAGAAAACCAGAAAGACAACAGACAGATCTTGAGCTTGTCTTGTTTGGTTTAACTCTCTAGGTTTCAGTATCATGATGCCAACTAACTCTTGCTGAGCAGTGAAAGCTTTGTAAGAAACAAAATTAGAAGGCAAAATTAAAATCTTGAGACTCACAGAAGCCAGAAGAAATAAAAGGTGGGCTTCATCTGCCATAACTTTAGCCATGCACAGTACAGCTGTCTGAGCTGGTTCCCTGAGCAAATCATCGTAGGTTCCCTTTGTAATCAATGGGATGAAATATGCACTGTTGGGCCATAATTTATCTGTCCTGATTTAGAAACCCTCCTAGACTGAAATGAATTGTCCCCTAAAAACATTCCTCTTTCATGGACTAAAATGAGTGTCTAAACAGCTAGCTTAGTGTTACATGTGTTCAGATGAACCTCACTCCAGATGTTCTGTAAATGCAAGGAAGTCCAAGGAAGAAAATAGAGTCTATTTGTTTCTAAGTAGAGTCTATATGTAGCGAGGAAGAAAGAAAAAAAAAATAATAAAATTGTAGCTTTAATTCCCATTCTCTTACATATTTAGGCATCTAATAACTACTAGAAGCAATGGCTGTATCCATACCAGTTACCAAAAAGTGTGCCACTTTATTTTTTATCCTAGAAGCCAGCTGGCATCATCTGACAACATCCATATGTTTCAGTTCTCCGAGCCTTCAAAACAGAGTGGCCATATCCAAATTTCCTATTGGGAATGCTTCCTGGCCTATAATATATCCTAAATTGTGCCTGGGATCTATTTGTGAGAATGCTACTTGGCCCAGAGCAAACCTGTGCCAGGAACCTACCTCTCTGAAAATCAGAAATATGGCAAATAGATTTGCAGGGCCCATTCCAGGGTGTTGTTTAATGTACTGATATAGAGGTTCCCAATGAAAATTACTTTATAGCACAACTTTAAGAACTTGGGCTTCAATAACCTTTAGCACACTTCAGTAGAGACAGTGGCCAAAAAAACCTCAGTGCATGTTGGATCCAGCTCTGAGTTGTCTCCATTTTCAATAAAATATAAAAAGACATTTGGAAGCTATGAAAGAAGGTGATAATATAGTGGGAATGAATGACAGCTGGTGCTGATAAAGAGGAATATTTGTTGGCTAACCTAAGTATATATGAATATAGGAGATACGATCAATGGGAAACGGGCATTAAGTGATCACTGGCAAATAACTGAAGTCAAAGCAGTCCAAAAGAAGAGAAAATGGCTAGGTGGTTTATTTCTGGTCACTTTATACAATGACATGAAGCAATCACAAAGCATAGAGCTAAGCTTACAGCCCATCTTTTAAGTCAAGAAGAGGATAAATCAGGAGTTCCACAATATTACACATTGGTAGATGAGTAGGTCCAGTCTAACAATGGATATGTCCTGACAACTCTTGATCTCAGTGGGAATAGGTGGAATAAGAATGCCACCAACCATAATGCTAGTGAAATATCTAGATCAATCTGAAAGTACAGACTTTCAAAGAGAGTGCCAAGGTGATTAAAAGCCTTGGGCTCTTGTGGAACAGCAGACCTGCATGATTACCACCACACTTTCCCTAGCATCACCATAATTTTAAGTGGTCCAGTAGGATTATTGCAAAAGATAAGCTTTCTCTATGGAGGAAAAATATTACAATAAAATTTGAATTCATTTGAAAATGAAAAAAGAAAAAAATACTTAGGAATAGTAGATATTTACATATGTTGTGCAACAGAAGTTGATTCAGTTACTTCAACAATGATGTCTACTGCTGCTTGAATCATGCTAAGGGACATTACTTCAGAGACCTATCGAAAACTCATGCTTTTCTTGAATCACAGGTAGAAACCCACCAGGCTGTCTACCCTAGGACATCATTAATAGCATGAGATGCCTATCCAGGGGCACCTGAGTTAAGATAAGGTTTTCTTAGTTCCAGTTGTATCAACAGAGGTCAAAGCTGGGATGCTTAAATGCAGGTATTTTGTGCTGCTTAAGAAGCCCTGGGACATATTCTGTCTGGCCTCCAGCTTCCAAATGAAAAGGACGTGAAGAAGCCCTGTGTCATTCTGCCCTACATCTGTGTGTCAGATGCCTAAAGGTATCTGAAACGTCAGTGGATGTCTACATTTGCACAACTGGATTTCATCACTAGTAAACAACCATAGTCAAGAGAGCTTTTCAGTTGATCAAATCTATTTGTCCGCTTCAGGATGTGCTGAATGCTTTTATAGATTTCACTGATGATTGAAGGGGCTTCCACTGACTGTGATGAGACTGTTAATACTTACCTCCCAGGTACATACCTACACTGCAATTTACGTACCTGAATCTGGATCTGAATCCTTCCCCTTTCTGTGGGTGTCTGAATCAACAAATAAATTCCACTTTCAGGACTAAGTTCAATTTTCTAATAATATGAATGCTGTCAGTTGTGTTTGGAAATCTGGAATACTCAAGTCCTGGACACCTATGTTTAGGTATCTAAATCAATTCCCTAGTGATTTTGGGTAATCGTATATAGTCAGCTAAGATGAATGTCTCCAAGCCAGCAGAGTCTGATGAAATTTATTTTCCAAAGGTTCAAGAAACTATGTGAAATAATCTTGTAAACTTTAGCAATTATTCCTTTAGAACTTGTGGAGGCCAGGGCAGGCCCCAGAGGACTGGAGTAGGGCAAACATAATACTTATCTTTAAATAGCAGCAAAAAAAAGAGGATCCAGAAACTTACAGACTAGGCAACCTAACCGTGATAGTCACAAAGATAGAGAAGATTGTTGAACACTCACTTTGCAAACACTGGCAGGATAATAAGGTGATAAGAAACAACTAACACGTATTTGTCAAGAACAGGCCACTTCTAAACAATCTGATACCATTCCCTGATGGAGTAGAAGCATAAAGTTTAATGTAAAGACATATAAAGCAATTCATTTTAGTGATTCTTGTATTTATTTTCATTTTCCCATAAACAATAGATGCCAGATCATTAATCTCTCTTCATGTGCTTTTCATGCCTTGCATGTGGCAAATGCCTCTGTTTAATGCGTGGTACATTTCCTGGGAAAATGTCATATTGTTAATTGACACTCTGCAGTAATTGTCCTATCTTGGCAAGAATGATATGAGGCATATGTACCAGAATTTGTGATGGAAGTATCGCCACCATGAGAAATTACTCACGTCCTTGAGGGATTCCCCCTTCTTGAATCTATCATGGTCCACGTTTCTCATTTAATCATGTTCTGCATTGATGCATTGATGCCACCAGCCTGATTTCCCCAACACTTGCACTGGTACTCAGAATGCAGTGATCATTAAATTATACTGATGTAAAAGAGATACAGATCAGGCTCTTGAGTTACAGAAACAACACTAAATTCAAAAGCCATTTTAGAGCAAAAAGAAGCTTTCAGTAAAATTACTTAAGTCCTTTAGAATTTAATATGAAAATTATTGACTAGTATTTTTGAAAGCCCAAGAATTTACTCTTAAAGCTTTTCTGCAAAAGGTGTTATACAGTAAATGTCTACAGTGTTCAACATTTTTTTTTCCCCCAGTACTATCATGGTGGACTTTTCAGTATGGACTCCTAATCATAATATTTAATTATATGAAACTTGCACTGAATTATAAGTTGGCTTTCAGTAAAGATCTCAGCAGCTAGAAAGAGGTATAAATACTAAACAAGCTCAGAGCACTCACCTTTCTCTCTACCTAGATTGTCAGTATTTTCTCAACTTTTCTATTATAAAATAGTTCTCAGGAAAATTGGTAAAGTGACATTTACGAAGTTGAGCATAAATCAAATTTTCAAAGTGTCTAAAGGAACACTGACAAATGTTAAGATGTCTACACATGCATCTGTAGCGGGATTTTCAAAAATGCCTTTCAGGTAGATGGAGTCTATCAGTCAGTTTAGATGTCTACATACATTTTTAATTGTCATTTTAATGTTATGAGTGCCTAAATTCTCTATGTTATCTCACCTACAGTTACCAGTCTGAAAAATTAGGTTACTAGTCTCCCTCAATAGTCAATGTTGTGAAGTGGGTGTCACCAGAGGACAATCCATCCCATCTATTTTAAGATCCAATGAATCATTTTATTTTATTTTATTTTATTTTATTTTATTTTATCTAAAGAGGAAGCTCAGGTGCCTATCTTTAGCTTGATGTCTTTGAAGGTTAAACAAGAAATATCAGGGAATACCATGTACAACTTGGTAGAGAAAACAGCTGGAGGTGGGAACTGAGGCAAAATCAGGCCGGTTGTTTCCATACTTAAATATGGTCTGAAAAATGAACATTAGCAAGCTAAGCATGTAAGATGTTAGAGTAGGACCACACGTATTAAGGAATCTAAAAGTCATGTGAAAGTTAGTGTTTACTGAGGCTGTTCTCTGTTAGAGAAATGTCCAGGTTCTTCTTACAGTCCTTTAAATATTTATTTGAAGTTCTTTTCAAAGTTTCTTTAAAGTCTATCAACTTACATTTAAGCACCTAAGGATTTTCTGTAGGACAACTTCTTCAGGGATTTATAAAATTCAGGTTCAAGGTGGGGATTCTCAGTCTGAAAAACTTGGATCTAACTCTCCATCCTTCTCTTGCCAAAATGCTGAAAAAAATTACTTTGACATAAAATGTTCAATTCAGCCAGAATCAAAGTACTTTTTTAGACCCCTGGGAAAAAAGGCAAAGCACAGGAAAATAAAAAAAAAAAAAATTAAAAAAAACCCAAACAAACAAAAAAACCCCCCAACAAACCTGTATTAACAAATGATGAAAAGTATCCCCTTCCTGTCAGTAGATCAATGGAAAGAGCACCTACAGTTGCTTAGATCCAGATCCAGGGTTAATTCCCTCGTCAGCCTGAGAGCTGAGAGCAACAGTTCCCTCTTCTTCACAGTCCAGCACAGTCTCCACATCACCTGAGACAGTGCCTATCTAAGCACCATTGGTCTCCCCTGACAATATTTTTTGAATCAGTGATTGAATTGAGATGGCACTGGATTCAGGCCCAGATGAGTGACATAATCCCCAAACAAGACAGTCATTCTCTGTTCTCTCACTTTGTCTCATCTCACTTGGTTTATGTATTTAAAAGGCACTTTTAAAGCCAGCTCCTAAGAATAGGGGAGGAAGGATCTATGTGTTTAAAAAAAAAAAAAAAAGTTGGTTACATTTGTACTCTGTAAATTTATAGCAAACCAAACCCAAATTTTATGGTAGAAGATAGCAAATAAAATGAAATATAATGGCAACAATTCAGTCAATTACCTGAAAGAATAAGGATAGAAAAAATTTTCCACCAAGATTCCTCATTGTTCCAAAAAAACCTAACACGCTCCTATAGATGCTGAATACGTACCAAGGGTAAAGTAATTCCTCTCCTTTAGTAGAAAATAAAAGGTGGATGGGAAAAATTATTGAGACATGATGGGATACTTCAAGAGCAGTGATAAAAATTGCGAAGTATAATCACAATAAAAAGGTTTGCGGCTAGCTCATTTTGATTAGCTGCATCTTCGAGTAGATATTCAAGTCAAACTGTGCCTCTGTAGGTTAGAATGTGTCTCCAAGGTCTTCTTCAAGGGATAGTGTTTGAGGGGTAAATTACTGTGTGAACAAGTTTCCCAGCTAACAAACCTGAAACAATATCCAAAACAGGACCCTTGCCTTCAGTAATTTCTATACCTGTATTTTTTAGTTTAGGCTCTTCACCCTTGTAGCCCAAGAGCTTAGAATCGTTGCTTCCTTTGAACAAAAACTTGTGATTTCTGTCAGAAGTTTGTCTTCTCTCTAGGGCAAGCTCAGGGCGAACTTACCAGCATTAAGCTTTTTGCATTTGCAGACAAAAATGGGGGTCACAGAAGTGCAATCATTTACAGCAAGGCTGGGATTGGGTTTCCTGCCAAGCTGCAAGAATCACTGCAGTGGGAGTCACCAAGTGCCAGGGGACACTGAGCACCCTTCTACCAGTCAGTAGACACCAGAGAAGAAGAAAGTTACACCTGAACAAACAAATTTGTGAAAAGCAATTGAGAAAGGTCTCTCAATGGCCTATGCTGAAAGAAAGAGAAAAAGAGATAAAAGAATATGAGAATGAGCATTTTGTTTTCTGTTCTGCTTAATTCATACCTGAAAGTCCAGGAGGCAGACAGAGAGGAGATATATGAGCATAACCCGCCTTCATCTGGGCTGCTGGCAAGTCTGCTTGGACACACCACCTCCCATTCTGCTGTTCCAGAAGTAATAAAATCTGCCATCATCGTTCTGCTAGTGCCAAAGGCAAAGAAGAATTTTCTGCAGAATGGTTTGTGAGAAAATTAATTGATGACAGGCTTCTTGGCAGTTTGCAACCATAACATTTGTATGATCTGCTGACGCCATGGTTTTATTCCCTGCTAATCAGATATTGCTCTCTTTACTATGCAAGGGCATCTCTTCTAGCTATTGTTGGCATGGAGAAAGTAGATCTCCTAACAGTAATAACTCAAGTCCACAACAACTTTCAGTTCATATCAGCACATATTTTTATAAGGTCTCGGAATACTCCACAGAAACAACCCCAACACATAACAGCCAAAATATAACAATCTGCCCGACCACTTCATGGTGTGGAAATCCAGCTTTGCCAACCGCCTCCTTGGCTTCACCACAAATCCCTACCTCAACAAATGAGCCAATTCCTAAGAGATAATCTTGGTCTTTATTTACACATACCTGGGCTCGTCCCACCTGACATAACTGAGTTGTCTACATCTGAATCTCTGTCTTTTCAACCTGCCTCTAAGTCAATAGAAGGAAACAGAGACCTGTAGATCTCCAAATAGACAAGCTTGGTTGTCCTAGACTTGAAGGGGGAGAGACATAATATGAGGCCTTCCCCTGACAAGCTGTCAGGGATGACATGCCAAGGTTAGAAGGATGGGGTGCTAGCGAGGGCCCTCGGCCTGTTGCTCTGAGACATGTTGGGTACACTGAAGCACACCTGAAGTCTTACGGAGATGAGCCAGGGGCTCCTGAGGCAATAGGAGCCAACAGGAAAACAGTGATGAAATACCTCAAAGGAATTAAGGTGTGTTCCTCTAAGAAGGTGACACAGCCAACAGAGCAGCTGAAGTGCCTTCTTACTTCAGCTACAGGAGGCATCACGCTCTTAGGTTCTCGTCCTGCTGGGGAACTTCAACCACCTCCAAATCTGCTGGAAAATTAGCACAGTGAGCTGTGGGCAATCCAGGAGACTCCTAGAGTGCATGGAGGATAATTTTTTAAGCCAGGTAATAGACAGCGCTATCAGAGGGGATGTGATGCTGGACCTGATGGTCACCAACGCAAGTGAGCTAATTGATGATGTCAAGATTGGAGGCAGCCTGGGCTGTAGTGATCATGTACTGGGGGAGTTTGCAATCCCCAGGGATATGGGTCAGGTGAAGAGTAAAGTGAGGACCCTGAATTTTAGGAAAGCAAAATTCCAGCTGTTCAAGGAGTTGGTCAATAGGACCCCCTGGGAAACTGTCCTCAGGGACAAGGGAGCAGAACAGAGCTGGCAAATTTTTAAGGATGCTTTCCATAGAGCACAAGAGCTCTCAATTCCCAGGTGTAAGAAATGAGGAAAGGAAGGCAGGAGACTGACATTGATGTGTCAAGACCTCCTGGTCAAGCTAAAGGGCGAGAAGGAAATGCACAGGCAGTGGAAGCAGGGACAGGTATTCTGGGAAGAGTATAGGGACATTGCTCAGTTGTGTAGGGATGGGATCTGGAAGGTCAAGGAGTGGCTGGAGCTGAACTTGGCAAGGGACACAAAGAATAATAAGAAGCATTTCTACAGGTGTGTCAGCCAGAAAAGAAAGGTCAATAGAAAGCATACTGCCCATGATGAACACAACTGACAAACTGGTAACAATGAATGAGGAGAAGGTTAAGGTACTCAACAGCTTTTTTGCCTCAGTCTTCACTGGCAACCTATCTTCCCACAGCTTTTGAGTGAGTGGACCTCAAGACAGGGACTGGGGGACCAAGTCCTTCACACTGTAAGAGATCAGGAACCTGAACATACATAAGTCTATGGGACCTGACAAGGTGCATCCCAGAGTCCTGAGGGAATTGGCTGATGGAGTTGCCAAGTCATCCTCCATGATATTTGAAAAGTCATGGCAGTCAGGTGACGTCCCCAGTGAATGGAAAATGGGAAACATTGCACTCACTTTTAAAAAGGGTAGAAAGGAGGACCTTGGGAACTACTGACCTGTCAGCCTCACCTCTGTGCCTTGGAAGATCATGGAACAGATCCTCCTAGAAGCTATGCTAAGGCACATGGAGTACAGGGAGGTGATTCGAGACAGCCAGCGTGGCTTCACCAAGGACAAGTCCTGCCTGCCCAACCTAGTGGCCTTCTATGATGGAGTGACAACATCAGTGGAGAAGGGAAGAGCTGCGGATGTCATCTATCTGGACTTCTCTAAAGCCTTTGACAGGGTCCCCCACAACATCCTTCTCTCCAAATTGGAGAGAGATGGATTTGATGGGTGGACTGTTTGTTGGATGAGGAGTTGGATGATGGTCACATCCAGAGGGTGGTGGTCAATGGCTCAATGTCCCGATGGAGATCAGTGACAAGTGGTGTCCCTCAGGGGGCTGTACTGGGACCAGTACTGTTTAATATCTTCAACAATGACATAGACAGTGGGATTGAGCGCACCTTTAGCAAGTTTGTAGATGACACCAAGCCATGTGGTGTGGTCGACATGCCTGAGGGATGTGATGCCATCCAGAGGGACCTGGACTGGCTTGAGAAGTGAGCCTGTGTGAACTTCATGAGGTTCAACAAGGCCAAGTGCAAAGTCCTGCACATGGGTCAGGGCAATCCCAAGCACACATACAGGCTGGGTGCAGAATGGATTGAGAGCAGCCTTGAAGAGAAGGACTTGGGGGTGTTGGTTGATGAAAAGCTCAATGTAACCTGGCAATGTGTGCTGGCAGCCGAGAAAGCCAACTATATCCTGGGCTGCACCAAAAGCAGCGTGACCAGCAAGTCGAGGGAGGGGATTCTGCCCCCCTACTCCACCCATGAGACCCTACCTGCAGTACTGCGTCCAGCTCTGGAGTCCCCAGTACAAGAAAGACATGGAGCTGTTGGATCGAGTCAGAGGAGGCCACGAAGATGATCAGAGGGCTGGAGCACCTCTTCTATGAGGAAAGGCTGAGAGAGTTGGGGTTGTTCAGCCTGGAGAAGGGAAGGTTCCAGGAGATCTTATTGCGGCCTTTCAGTTTTTAAAGGGGGCTTATAAGAAAGATGGAGAAAGACTTTTACCAGGATCTGTAGTGACAGGACAAGGGGCAATAGTTTTAAATTGAAAGAGGGTAGATTTAGACTAGATATAAGGAAAAAATTCTTAATGATGAGGGTGGTGAAACACTGGAACAGGTTGCCCAAAGAGGTGGTAGATGACCCATCCCTGGAAACATTCAATGTCAGATTGAACAGGGCTCTGAGCAACCTGCTCTAGTTGAAGATGTCCGCTGCTCATTGCACAGAGGGTTGGACTAGATGACCTTTAAAAGTCCCTTCCAACCCAAACTATTCTATGATTCCTCTGGTTACAGAGGAACCTTAGGATGATTAGGTGCCTCAGATAAATACCTAAAGTTACACAGCAAAGAAAGCTAGATCAACTGAGAGAAAAAGAACTGCTCACGATGACTACATGGAATGAACATCTTTGGGATGACCCTCAGGCTGCGTCTGTACTAGTAAATTCACAGTGCCAGAGGGCAGGCAGAGCGGGACAGTGGATCCTCGTACAGGTACAGAGCCCCTGCCATGCTTTTGGTCAGGGACAACTTGGACTTTTCTGAGCAATTACTAGACTTATTTTGAGAGCTGGAAACTACTTAGAGATAGCCATTCAGTCTGAGAAGAGAGATTTAGTGTTAAGATTATGACCAGATTGTGCAGCTGGCCTCCAGACCAGGAAATAGTCCCTGATTCAATTTCTTTAACAGCACAGACGTAGTCATATTGAGTTCTCTATTCACCATGTATTGCACTATCTATGGAGACAGCTTGGAGGACTGAAGTAAACTGGACTGAAAATAATCAGAAGTCTAAAGAGAGGAAAGCTAGGTCAGAAACACTCTAGTTTGGAAAGATGTGTTCTACTATGGAACAGTTTGCAGTAAGGAAGAGTTGATGACTATTGCACTGGGACATCCCAGCATGAAGCACAACAGAACAGCTTCATATCACTATACAGATAGCTATGACTGGCTGCCTGCATTGCTGGGTCAGCTCCACACCTTCTCACAATACTCCTAACCCTCCTTGTGTCCCACCCTCCCCGAGTACTTTCTCTTCTCTACCTTTTCCCACAGTACTCCAAAGTCTTCCCAGGTCCCTTAAGCTTGATACTAGAACACCCCCAGCTCTTTCCCTTATCCGTTACATTTGTCTTTGTACCATCAGCTTCAGACACATTTCTCATAAACACATTTTTCTAGAAATGTCATGATTTAATTCACTCTCCACGTCTCCTCCAGGGGCCATTGAGTCTTCTCTTACCCCGAAGAGAAAAGAGTGAAGCAGAAATGAGGAGGCTGGGGGAGGAAAGCAAGCCAACCCTGACATGCATGGTCGGGGGATGTCCTACAAACATTGCAGCCTGTGATAGTGTCACAGGCTGGAGCTGATCACAGCTCTTCCAGAGCAGGATCATCTCCAGCAATAGCTGTTTTCCTATGACACTTGCAATGGCAAGAGTGTCCACAGCAGCAAAATTAGCAATGTGTTGACTCCAACAGGTTGAATATGACTTTTTTTCAACTGTTCATCCATATAATATCTCCCAAACATCTTGCTCCAAATCCCATCTTTAGGCCACAGGCCTCCCCATCACCTCCTGTGATGTGGTGAGTCACCTAGGGCAGATGTGGTTAATTTAGAGAAGTGCACGCATGACTGTCAGGCTGGTATGGGCATGCTGGCCAGTTGGCAGGCGTTATGGGACAGAGTAAGTAAAAGAAAAACTCCTTTCCTGCCTTGCCTTGGAAGGAGACCCTGAAGAAACCTAGAGCCCCTACTCAGCTCCAGATTCTTGTGAGACTCATAGAAACCTGACGCCTCTCCCTGGAGCTAAATTTGACTGAAATTGGTCAACAGGCTCAAGCACTGTTAGGCACGACGCTGTCAGACAAACTTTGTTTTGCTCAGCTGAGCGTCAGGATTCTTGCACAGTCCCAGGACACCAGAAACTGGAGCTGCTGGAGGAAACCGGGGTGTCACTGCAAATCCTGAAAAAACAGCATTAGGTTG
The DNA here is from genome assembly GCF_028858705.1 of Grus americana. Classification (NCBI taxonomy): domain Eukaryota; kingdom Metazoa; phylum Chordata; class Aves; order Gruiformes; family Gruidae; genus Grus; species Grus americana. The sequence continues at coordinate 7,275,752 of NC_072854.1, read as the reverse complement.
CAGTAATCTGGTGCTAGAGCAGCAGAACTCTGTGTATAGTGAGAGCATGGCTACATGAAGCTTTCACCTTCCCATTTAAAAGAAAAAGAAATTCAATATTAACATTGCATATATGAGAATAAGATTATATTTAAAAAGACATTCCAAAATGCAAATTATATAGTTATTTTTTTATGGGTAAACATTTGTTTCTGTAACTTACTACATCCCTTGGAAATTATGCTTTGGAAGACACAGGGTACCTCTTAGAGACACCAGCTAATGATGTTCCAAGAAAATTAGTTTAAATACTCCTTGCTGTTATATTTTTAACTTTTGCCCTAGTGCTCTGGTTTGTATTTAGCAATCTTTTAAGTTTGTACAGTGCAGTTGAATCCTTATGAATGAAAACACCATTATAACAATCATTTATCAGCTTGAGAGATATAGACTGAAACAGTACAAATTTCTGGCTCAGTCTTAAAATGATAACTCATGACAATATCTGAAATCACTTTTAGTTCTTTAAAACTGAAACAAAACAGCAATTTAAGATGTCATATTTTGGATGAATGGGCAACATTCTCAGAAACAGTCATCTGAACTAAACTGATATATAGGTTTCTGAAGGAGACAAACAATCTTAAAATCTCTTTTTAAAACAAAACATAACTTTGCATTCTGTCCCACATTTAAATTGCAGTGATTTATGTATACAGTTTGTTCATTTTATATTTATTGTTATTTGCCTGAGTAAATGCAAAGTACTGAGAGCACACTGCGAAGTGCTACTCACAAAGCTTTGCTGACATAAAAGTAATAAAAAGAAGCATGCCGTGAGACTAGTGACTCATTGAGAACAGTCAGCACCTTGCTTCTGGTGTAGATTATAATTTTCTTTCTTCTGAGCTTAGCAAGCAAAACCCTCTTTTGGTAACAGACTAACTGGCTGCTTCTCTCCAGGTTTTTTACATCTCCCAGTTAGAGTTAACAAGCAATTAAATATGCTGTGTAGTCTGGGCTCAGGTTCTCTCTGCCGTACATCCATTGCAATGACTGACAACGCAGCATTTTAAAGTGCATCAAAAGCACTAAACCAAGAGGGTTTGAAGGAGTTGGGTCTAGCAGTTTCCTCATTCCTCCTTTTTCTTTCACAGCACAGGGCTTCTTATAAGGGGCAATCTCCTGTCAGACTTCTTAGAGAAGGAAGATAGCTGAATCAGTTCGTCAGATGAAAAGAAAAGCAGAGATCATATCCCCAGTTCCTGTTACCATGAAAAACTCTGTTATTTTTAATGGTTGGGGAAATTAATGAATGCACACAGTAAAGTCAGGTGGGAGTGATGGGCTTAGAACAGCTGAGGGTTTGGTCCTAAAGCTGGCACAAGTGAGACACTGGTGTTTCAGTTATCCTATAAAGTAAGGCAGCCCCTCTCCTTCCCACCAGTACAGCTGTAAGTACTTTCTACAGTGTAGTCATCTTTATAAAAGAATGATAAACTGATTTAGCATATTGTGCTTTCTCCCATACCCGCAAAGGGATTAAGACTTCCCCACATGTTTATAGATATAAATATGACAGGTACCTCAACAGTACTAGGAAATTCAGCATCGATGCAATTCTTGTGCACGTGCAGTGGCAGAAGAGCATTACCCTTAGGCTGAAGCCTTTACGAGGAAAGAGAACAGGGCCAGGGCTGTGACTGTCTATACGGCATTAAATTGTTTGCATGCTCCCTGGCATGATTTACCCTGTCCGTGGCACTTTCCCAAGTAATTCCCATGTGCAAATTAGAGTTTGGATGTGGCCATTCTATTTTGGATGCTAAAGAAGTAAAATACCGTAGTGATGCTCAGACTGCACCAGCTGGCCTCTGTGACAGAAAATTAACCCTAGAAATATTTAATTCATTAGAATGGATGTAGATTAGGAATCTCCAATGACCCCTGTTGGGACCTATGCATAACAAAAGATTCATCAGAGAAAGTACTCCCTCTCCAGTCCTCCTCCAACTCTCTTCCTCATTAAGGTACCAGGAAAGTACATATTTAAACTAAATTAAAAATTGTTCACATCTGAAGTTATAGCTATTCAAAATAATACTGGGAAAAGGGTGGGCAGTCAGCTGGCTCACTGCTCCTGGTATTCCTAGTGAAAAGAACCTCCCCCAAAACAGAAATGTTTCTCATATATTGTTTTAAGACTACAATAAGTTTAGTCAGCATAATAATTAAGTGAAAAAATAATTAATTATACCCCCCTGGGACAGACTGCTAGAGGTCATGTTTCAGATACATTAATGAGCTGCTAAATGCTGCTAACTGGGAAAGGCTTTTTTTAAGTCCCACACAAGTCAGCCTACTCATATTTTTAATGCCAACACTGGGCAAATCAGATGTCTGTGGGAGTTTTGCCATGAAAAGAAAGCTCATCTTGTGCTTTATTTACAACCATTTCGCCAGGTTTTATGAGAAGCAGCTTGAAAGTGAGGCCATGCACCACGAAACCAGGAAAGAGGCATTGGTCTAATTCCAGCTCTTCACAGGGGCCTCTGGCCAGTGATTCGGGGGGGTGAATCAGCCGTTGGTGGCAGCTCTGCCTCTTGAAAAGGCTGAAAAGCAACGAGGGAAGGAGTCTAGGGCGTGCGGGAGAAGCAGCAGTCGTGTGCTGCGTTCAAAATTGGGAAAGCAACACATTTTAACAGATGCCTATTACTTTGCATGGCTTGTTTCTTCTGAGTTGTGGTCTAGCACCCAAGATATGAATCCCTGAAGTGTGACATACGCGTATATTGATTGATATCAGGCTTTAACCATATAAATTGCAATAAAAGCCCTGCATTACATGAGGACAACAAGGCCTGGTCAATGCTGTGTGCTCACTGATGGATCCTGGTGATATTTTAAAACTACATTTCTTTTTTCCTCAAGTTCCCTGCCAAAAAATTGGTGTAATACCGATAACAACCTCACAGAGGTCACGATATTCATCAATGTGTGTGGTGCATGAGGGAATCGATGCATGCACTGCCATATCAACCCATGGTAAAATAATCAATTTGTAATCAATGCTGTGTACAAATGGTGAGGGTAAATTGGACCTGAGACCATGTAGTGAATGAGTCATCAAAGACAGGTTTCTAAATGGTGTCCTTATAAGAGTAAAATTAGTAAAGTCAAAAACTTAAATGCCAGAATTAAGGGCCAGAAAAGTTGCACAGCTTTAATTCATTCATCACGTGCATACGGATTTGAATGCGGTCAGCCCCTGCATACGCAGGAAGATAAAAGCAGTCAGACTGATTCAGGCCAAAGGGTCTATCTAGCTCAGCACCCGATCTCTGATAGTGGCCAGTGGCAAGTGCTTTAAAAGTGAGGATTTCAACAGGTCATGCGTAAAGCCACATGTTCCCCAAACACCCTCCCCAGGCTCCAGCTGCTTTTTGGCTCACTGCCTTCCATGTCCAAATGTGTTGTCTCTGACTTTGACAACCCTTTCCATGCGGTTTTCCTCCATGAATGTATGCAAGTCCTCTTAACGTCCTGAATGCTCCATATCAGTGTTACAGGGTTTTGAACAATTTTGGTATACGTCTAGCTGAGAGTCATGGAGCAGCAGGCGCAGCATCAATATGTTGCAGTTGTAATTTTTCAATGAAGCTGCATAATGAAATGTAAGGAGAAGGGGTTTTATTCCAGTCATTTGGGTAAGTCATTTCTTGTCTCTCTGGTTCATTTTGCTTTTCACTCTTTGTCTAATGAGAGGAAACTCTTAGGTCCCAGGATGGGCTTTTGCTGATGCAGAGGCATGCTGAGGACCATTATAATCATTTGGCAGCTTGGCTGAATCGATTTCTGCATCCACAGCGTTCCCTGGCACTGCCGTTTGATAAATGGTATATATGTAACCTACACATCCTGGATCTGCAACCTGCGATCCCCAGGGTGAATTTATAGGGGCAAGCTGGGAATATGGGAGAGGGCTGTTGGTCCCCCATGGCATTACTGTGTGAGCAGCACAGCTTCTGTATCGCAACGTAGGGCAGCAGCCACATCGCTGCATCAGCCGCTCGGCAGCTGCCTGCGTCTCGCAGCCAAACGGGAGGATGTTTCCCTGCCTGAGCAGTCCCACCGCCGGGACAACCCGAGCCAGAGCTGAGGTGCTGCAGTGCACCGAATGCCTCCTTCCCAAGCGCCGTCATCTCGGGCTTGGCGAGCGCAGCAGAGCAGCCTTCCTCCACATCCTTGTGCAATGCAGAACCTGGGCTTTTGGGGAAGGGAAAGGGAGATTTAATACCTATTTTTCAAATTGCTGAGTCAGTCCTCTGTATTTCCTTCACTCCCAGCAAACAGAAGCAAAAGTCTAACGTTGCCTCCCGCTCTGCCTTCCCATCCTTTTTCTGAAGTAAACAAATGTCAGCAAATCCTGCACTAACAGTGCTGCTAAAAATATCACCCTGTCAGCAGATGGGTTCTCTCCCTTTGGTCTGGAGCTATCTCTTCATTGCAGAAAAGGTGTGTTTTTACATCCATGGAAACCTCAGTGGCCGAGTGAAGAGCAGGTATGCTATGCTCTGCACCGTAGCGTCACTGGCTGGAGTAATTTCCAGGCAGAAATGGATAGAGAAGGAATGGATTTGACTTGCATTAACTATCAAGATAAAAGTTAGCCCTGCTTTTCTCAGCTCAAACCTGACCCTGGGGTAGCAATTGAAAATGAGCTACTTTAGCCAAGATGTAGTACTCACGCCCTTTTGCATATTACAAACCCCATGAACCAAGCTAACCAGAGGACCAGATCTTCAGCCACTGTGAAGAGATGGTGCGCCATTAGGCTTTCGGGATGTGTGAGAAATATCCGCAATCAGACAGTCTATACCCCTTTCAAAGGGCAGTAAAGCCCCACGAAGCTTTGCCCAGGAGACCTTCCAGCTGTTGAGTAAGGAGAGGTCGGTTGGTCGGATGATTAATTTCATGGGGAGAGTGAAGGGTGAACTTTTTTGCTTATTGCTGGCTACACTCTGGCATCCTGCAGTTCAGAAACTTCAGATTGTGCAGACAAATGCATCTTGCCACTGAAAGGTAAAAGTTTTCCCCTTTCGTAACTGGGTCCCACCACTGAGAAGGTTATGCGCTTCCCTCATGGATAACTCCAGAAACTTGTCCCACTCTCCTCAAACACTCACGCACTCTCATTTGCTCCAACTTACAAGTGCACCAGTCATGTTTCTGACACATAGTCTTTCACACTTTATCTTTCTTTTTATCTGCTTCTCCAACTATTTAACCAGGTTTTTGCTTTTCTTTGAAGAATCCACAATCGCTCGCTCTCTGCCGGAAAGTAGCAAAAGACCAAAATCATTGTTTGTATAATGATTCAAGTATAGATTATTTTTTCTGGATGCCAGAATCCACACTTGATCAAAGCATTTTCCTTTCTTAAGACTCACTAGTGCCTTATTCATCTGATTTTCTTTTGGATTTTACTGGATTATCAAATCCAGGTGATAAACAAAGGGTGTTCTGATCAGTGTCACAAATCCATCCTATGCTTTTAGCATAAATGAATATATAATAAATTCGTTAATAGCTTGATCTAAATTCACTCCCTTGTCTTCTGTATGTCACTTAAACTCCTATCAATGAATAGCAATTTCCATATGTGCAGTCCTTGTTTACAATGTTCATTAAAAGGCTTAGATGAGAAACAGCATTTTAATTCATTGCTAAGCACAGCAGAAAACTAAGCAGGATTCCAACTTTATATACAATTTGCAAGCAGTGTATGTTAGCTCAAACGTAAATCTCACATAATGAGGTGTGCAGGCTGATGACTAATCACATCCATTGAAATGTTCTCCATGTTCAGCTCTGTTTCAGTGCATGGGGTGGGGGGAGCTGGGGCGGGGGGGGGGGGGGGTGTGCTATTTAATATTTCAGTTTCTTCTAACGAGAAGAGGAGCTTCCAGGCATGAAAAATCTAAAAATTTGACCTTAAAATGAACTGTAGCAAACAAACCTTGAATGCAAAGTGGTGTCACTATGGTTCAGTTACAAACATGTTTGTGTCTGGACTAGCAGATCTTTGGCTCATCTCCAGTGCTCAACCCCGGACTTCTACCCAGGTCTGTTTATGGTGAAGCTCTGGAAAGGCCTTGTCAATATGAAAGATCCAAAATTGGATAAAATTCAAAATCAGAGATGCCGAATTCATGTTAGCATTAATAATTCTTAATTCAAATCAAGATCAAGGTCCCATTACGCTGGCCTCTGTGCGAACTGGGATAAAAGTGTTTGCCTTCTCTGCAAAACAAGAAACAGAAACTGATGAAAGACTGAGGATGTGCCAAAGGGATGTGACATGTAAGTAAATGATCACCATGAGATTCAGCCCAGTTCCTGTAGTTGCTTAATCATGTCTAGGCTTCTTTATGATGTCTGGGACAACATTTATTTTGAGGTGGATGGGAAAGGGTACAGTGAGGGGGCTGTCAAGGACTGTGGAGATGATTAGGTGAAAAGAGTACGTAAAAGAAAGGACACCAAAAGAGCAAGAGAACCATCACTTTTCATCTGTGTTTCCAACAGACTGGCGTTAATGCAATTTACAGATTGATGTTCCTTAGGATCTTGGAAGGTAAATTAACAGAGGGACTCTGCTATGACTGCTACATCATTACATTTTCTTCTACAGTCATATGTTTCTATATATACTTCATTCTGCAATGGAAAGATTTAAGAAAACATGATGGAGACAGAAGATCTGATTATTCTCATGTAATTTTAGCAGTCTAAAAGTCAGGCTCCTAGCCTGAAAGTCTCAGCTCCCTTTCGAACAGGTGAAAAGAGAAAGGGATTCACTGGGAGTTGTTCGCATAAATAACCTCAGGCTAAAGCAGTCAACATCTCCTGCTGCGGTCACTGCAGATCTGCTACCACAGCTATGGCTGTGCCTGAGAAGTTGGAAATATTTTATGGGAGCAGTGTTAGGCTGATACTGAGCTCTTCTGAAATGCCATTGTACAGCAAACGCCGGACAGAATCAAATGTTTGCCTCTCTCCTCATTGCTTTTCAGCCTCAAACACTCATGGGGTTGCTAACTGCCAGGCTCCACTGAAATGTCCATGAGGAGACTGACTCATGTTTTGGTCTCATCAGCAATTCCCAGAATTATTTAAAAGGCTTTCAGAAGTCCTCATGCAAGCAGAAATAAATGCAATCACTTGGAGCACACATGAAGGCATCAGACATAGTCTGTATGTTTAACAGAAGTGCCCCATGATGCGCTGTTACTTTTTTAATGGGGTTCACATTGTAATGGGGATACACCAAAACTTGGGAGCTGGAAGCCATTCATGTGTTCAGGTGTGCAAAGAGGCCATAGGCTAGCAGAAATAATTTTAAGGAAATCTAAATATCTATTAAGCATAACTGACTTCATTTATGATATCTGTGATAGCTTTAAGTGCATTTGCTGTTATTTGTCAAAAGTGCTAAAATCTAGCAATACCAAAATTCCTTGTGTAGCACTGGAGATTTCCCTGAGGTCCTTGTCGCTAAAGACGCATGGTTCAACTGTCTGACGTTTCATTGCACTTGGTTAAACACTCCTTCTACAAACCCCAGCTCTGTAAATTAGCTGATTTATTATGATAGGGATCTATTGCTTAAATGAACAATTCTACCCTGCATACTTTTCAAAATGGAAAGGCACAGCAGAATATAAACCCCTCTGTCAGCATGTCTGCATAAATCCGGTTAGAGAAAAATATGTGTATGCCATGGCATCACAAGGATAATGTACCTAGAAATTATTTAATTCCTCTGTTTAGATGCTTTTTAATATCACAAAATGCTGTGTGTCAAATGAGATAAAGAATTTAAGCTGAAGGAGGGTTGACTTAAATTAGATGTTAGAAATTCTTTACTGTTAGAGTGGTGAGGCACTGGACCAGGTTGCGCAGAGAGGTTGTGGATGCCCCATCCCTGGAAGTGTTCAAGGCCAGGTTGGATGGGGCTTTGGGCACCCTGGGCTAGTGGAGGGTGTCCCTGCCCATGGCAGGGGGGTTGGAACTAGATGGGCTTTGAGGTCCCTTCCAACCCAAACCATTCTATGGTTCTATGATTCTATGATATGTTCAGTGAAAACAAAAGTTTTGCAGGAGGTTAATTGGCAGATCTTGGCTGTACTCTATATGTTTGTTGCTGTAAGCTCAGTGGCATTCAGAAGATGTAAATACTGTAATATCACTGATCATCCCTATGGCTCAAGGAACCTCCTCCCTTTGGACAATGCTAGTCGGTGGTGCTTTGCTTCCACAGTTAGACCCTCTATCCCCAAAGCCTGAACCATCCCAGTCATCTTACCGGTAGGATGAGGTCCTACTTCACTTCTTGTACTGAGGTTCTGGAGAAAAAGTAAACTAACACTAACCAGTGTGAGAGGGATTTAGTCCCTCAACTGCCTCATCAGACCCCCTTAGTTACCCTTGTTACCACTAAACAGCACAATAGCTAAGGGAAAACTAAATAAAGATATGGTCAACAATCAAACTATGTGAACAATTAAATTACAGTCATTTTAGAAGTACCTAGAGAGATATAAAATTAAAAGCATTCTTTCCCTACCTATATTTTAGATCAGTTTTTAAAAATATACTCTATCTTCTCCTTGTCCCTAATCAAGCTGGGAAGCTGTTTACTCTGCCTTGTGGTCAAGGTTCACTTCTTACCCGGATGCATTGTGCTGAGATTTACCTTTATGGAAAACAGTATAGATTAAGGTACCTGTCTCCCCATATATTCTAATGCTACCTAAGATATCACCAAGCTTCAAATCCTCTTTGCATTCTGCATTGAGGACCACAAGGATTTACCAACTCTTCATAAAGAAGTAGTTTAATCATTCTTTCTATTGCTTCTTCCCTTCTGAAATGTGGATGGTCCTTGGCAACCGTGACTAATTTGCTTAATTTCTGTGCTTCAGTTTTCTAAATGGAACTGGGGATACTAATATTAATGATTAAGCAGAAGAACAAATGCATCCTACATTGCACTGTGTTGAGATGCAACGTTTCTCCTCTGTAGGTTATAGCCCCTCTGTAGGTTTTATTTTTATTATTATATTTATGCCTTGTAGGGGCATATTTTCAAATCAATAGACCTGTATAAGTTCATAATTTCATAAATTTTAAGGCCAGAAGAGTATATTAGATCATAGCCTCACCTTCTGAATACCACAGGCTGTTAAGTTTCACCCAAATATACTCTATAGTCCTAAAACATTTAATTGAGCAGAGAAAAGTCATGTCAATATGCTACTAATGGCCATGACCCCTGATATGATGGGACATCAATTAGATAAAACGAGCCCAGTTTTTCCAGGAGGTGAACCGGTCCCTCCTAGTGCCAAGGAAGAATAAAATCTTCATGTGCCCTGTTCATTTATTCCCAGGGAAAAAGAACTGTCATTCCCCCCTCAATGAGTTATAAGTTATTTTTCTAGACAAAATAATGGAAAGGTCTTTTCCCGTAGACTCACAGCAAAGAATTTTAAGGTAGAAATATACTTACTGCCCACCATTGATTTCAAAGAAACTGTCCTTGCATCCTGTATATATGTGGCAAGATTACAAGTGTAGCTGTTAATGAAAACTGAATATACTTGGGTTTCTCAGTGCAGTAATGTTTAGTAAAGCCGTGCTGTGGCACTTACTTCTAAGGCTTTTTTCTCTTTTTTCCTTGTGATTAAAAGTGCCATTACAATATCCATGGCAGTTTTGGTTTGAGATATAGCATAGACAACAAGCCACATTGACTACTATCACCTAGAGCAGCAAACCCTCTTCTTTGTGCCTTGACCCAAAAAAGTACGGAGTCGTGCTGGTCCTCCTTCTTGGAAAGTTTACAAAAGCTGGCAGTACCCAGCCCCTCCTTCCAGCAGTGCCTAGTGACTTCAGACTGGGGTCTCAGTGGATATTATGTTGTGTGATAAGATGAAATTCCTGTCCCAAGAAGCTGATGGGTTGTGGCAAAAGCAACAGGCAAATGCCGAACAGGCACGCTTTGTCTAAGACAACACAGAAGATAGATTGGTTTTCATGCTTACGTCAAATTTAGGTGTGATGGTACAAAAGTAGGGATGTAAGAGACCTCAGGAATCCTCATATAATCCACCTCACAGCACTAAGAGAGGACGTATCTAGCACCTCTGCTAACATTTACTAATCTAACCTTATTTTTTTTAGACTTGCAATGGAGGAGGCTTTGTGACCTCCTTAGATGGTGTGTTCCAGTGTTTAATGACACTCGCAGGAAGAAAGCTTTGCTTTTTCTGATATCTAGCCTAAATTTTTTTTTTCTGCAAATGAAGCCAATGATTCCTTGTCCTCCTCCCAGTAGAAATGAGAAATATTTGATTGCTGTCCTTTTCATAACTTTTTTGCCATTGAATGTTATTGAGTCCCTGTTGGTATTCTGGTATATAGGGTTGAAAAGGCCAACACATTCAGTTTTTTGTTGTGGTTTTCATATTTCACAAACAGGATATTGTTTGCTGGTTTTATTCTCCAAGGTGTACAGCTTAATTTTACTGGGGTTTTTTTGGTTTTTTTAATGCCCCTGCCCACAGCAGGAGGGTTGGAACTAGATGATCTTCAAAGGTCTCTTCCAACACAAACCATTCTGAGATTCTATGAAAATATCATGCCCCATTTCAAAACAGTGCTCTAGTTTATGCCTCCATAATACTAGAGTAAGCAAAAATATTGCCTCAAAAATCTTATCTGCTATTACTGTTAATTCAGCTTTTTACATGTTGTAACAGAATATTTTTTACTTTGAAGTTCCCCGTATCCTCTAAACAATCTTGTCCCTCGTTTCTGCCTCACCTGTTATTCTTTATTATGCATTTCTTTCATTTGATTTCCTAACACAAAGCACCCTGCTTTTATCTTCATTAAATTTCATCTTACTGACTTCTGACCACTTCTCCAAGTTTAACGTCTTGCTCTACAGAGGGTTTGAACTCCTCCCCAGTTTAGCTTCATATACAAATTCTCTAAATATCCATGTCATTAACAGAAAATATCAAAAAGAACAAGGCCAAAGATGAACCTTTGATGCAATCTCACTTACAATGTCCCTGTGAAAATTGATAGATCATTGGAAATAACTCTATATGTGCACATTTTCAATCAGTTGAATACATATTTCCCATGTTTTCCTCTACACCCTTAATTTGCTTGTCAGAATACTAAGTACAATAGTATTAAAAAACTTACCAAGTCCAGTAGAAAGATATTAAAAGCCTTACTGAGGTAGATAGCTTGTCTCCTCCTCCTCCTTTCCATTAAGCTAGTTACTTCTTGAAGCAAGAAATTAGGTTGGCTTGAGATTATTTGGTTTTGATGAATCTATCAGCTTTTTCTGATCACTTTCCTACCCTCTCAGTGATGATAAATTGGTTTGCAATTGCCTATTCTATTATCTTTTGAGATAGGAACTAAGCTGATGGACATAAGTTCTGCAGGTCATCTTCCTTCTCCTTTTTGAAGATAGATACTATGTTTGTCCTCTCAATTCTTCTTAGACTATCCTATCTACATTCATTCCTTAAGGTGACTGCTAATATTTTCAGAAATTGCTTTGGCTCAGCTTTTAATTGATTCATTTCTCTAGGCTCTTCCAGCTTGAAAAAATGTAACTGAATCAAGTGGTCTTTAATCTGTTATTTCACTCTTCTTGTTTCTGTCCCTATCATCTTCAAATTTATTTTAAATATCTGCTCATAATTAACTTTTCATTTTGAAAATTTAAGCAGGAAAGCATTATATATTTCCACCTTCTTTGCAGCCTCCCTTATTTGCTCTCCTAACCTCACAAGTAATGGACTTAAAATTTCTGTTGTCTCCTTTCTTCTTAAGTAGTCATAGGCTGTTGCTTGTCTGGCAAATAAAAAATTGCTGTACTTCGTTCATGTCATGTTAGTACTAGAGAAACTTGGCAGTTTTGACCCAGAGCCAAAGACCCTGTGAACCTTCCTAGAACTGCTCAGTGAACTTAACTCCACTGTCAGTGCTGTCACTGACATCAGCGATGAAGCTGAAGGAACAGAATTTTACAGAGTGACTGTGGTGTCTGAATCATCAGAAATGTCAGGAAAATATTGGGTTCTATCCAATTCAGAAAAAAATGGATAAGTAACGTTGGTGGGAAAGAGGAATAGACCTGCTTATCTGGGGAGAACAACAGAGGCTGACTGGAAAACTTGGTATCAGAGTAATGATGTGGGAAAACGAGTCAGGCAAAGATTTCTTCTTGTGGCAGCAGGCAATTACTGCATTATGTTCCCCAGTTCCTGTATTTATGTGATAGAACTGAAGTTATCTGTAAAACTTTGATGAGTGGATATTTTACATTTGTGTAACAATAATCATAAGAAAATTAGTGCCAATTTTCATCCTCAAAGATGTTACAAATATCAATATTTTGTTTCCTTAAGATACTACTTGTTCTGTTAGAAAAAAAAAATCTAAAGTTTAATTACAATATTTTAATTTTCAATATTAATACAAGTTAGTGCATACACTTTAGTGTATACTTTTGGGTAGTCTTTGCATATGTATACATTTCACAATAAAACCCCTTTCTATTAGTCATTACGTACCTACACTAAGATTAAATGCACCCAGGTACTCATCACTGAGAATGTGATACACTAAAATTTATGAATTAATAACAATAAAAACATGGTAAAGATGCAGCTGTGAACATAACCTTGCAGGTGGACAGATAAGTGGGATTTGGGAATAGGCAGAGAAAATTCAATATTACTGCAAGTTGTTGATAGAGCTGGTAGAACATTGTTTCACCTAAGGCTTCTTTGGAACATGCCAATCCATCATAACTTAAACTGTTGCTGCAGAAGGACTTCTTCTGATAAATTTCCAATCTTTTATTTTTTTATTTTGCCGATCACTTTTAGCTCTGATTCCGAACAAGAGCATCCCACGGTTATTTTCTCCGTACATTTGCATCTGTAACAGCCTGCAAAAAATGGGTCCATTTCAGTCACATCTGGATGAGGGATAGACATCTCAGAGACTACTGCAGTGAAAATTGATGCCTAGAAAGAGGAAAAAAATCCCAGATTAGTACTTCCTCTCAGGGTGTGGAAGGCAGAAGTCAGCTATTTTATATTTTATTGGTAACAACCAGATGGTAACTTAGCACATGCATCTTGGAGAGCCAGCAAGGGAGTACACACCTAGCCATGGACGTGTGGTCAAGGAGAGGTGTCAGCAGGGTGAGAGATGCTGGTACTGTTCAGATGGAAGATCCCAGGAACGAAGGACACATTCATAGAACAGGTTTTATTAAAGACACTTCTCATGGATCAACAGGTTTACATTTTGCTTAACTCAGCCATGAAGTTATACTGTCTGAGAGTTTGGAACAAACAAAAGGCAGTCCTTCCTTCATTCAGCAAGTAATGAAGCTATAAGCTCCTACTAGCAGGAGGCTGTGGTGGCCAGAAGTATGAGTGCATTTAGAAATGCATTAGACAGATGGATAAAGGTCCCTCAATGCCTCCAAACGTGATGTTGCAAATACAGCCTCTGGTTTTGGCAGACCTTTTGGCTGAATGCAAAAATCTCAGAGGCTGAAATGGAAAAGAATTACTGTTTCCAACATCCTTTTGTTGAAAATCTTTCCCTGCACTTTGTCAGGTCAACTGAGGTAGAAAAACCCTTGGTTCAACCCAATGTTGCTACTATCATGTTAAAGGGAGAAGAGAGAAGTTAGAGAGGAAAGATGTTCTCAAAGTCTCAGCTAGACCCTAAATTAGTGTTTCCAATGTGAGGTCTGTAGACCTTTAGTTTCATTAGTCTTAGATCACAACAGGGTACCTGTGATAGTGGGGGCAAGAGAGGAAACTGAGGTAGAAAACAGCGTCTCCGCTCGGTAGAATCACTCTGCCCTCAGTGGAAGAGTCTTGATGGTATGGGGAGATGGGAGGAATGACAGCCAGCAATAGGAGCAGAAATCCTGTGCTACTACTCATCCCTTCAGCCTTCCTCATAAGAAAAGAATCACAGAATCACAGAATGATGATGGAGAAAACAAAAAGAGACAAAGAAGAGGATTACCTAAAACTGGAAGAGAAGGGACAAGAATGAGGTCAGGAGTTGGCTCAGAAAGAGAGGTGTTATGGACATAATGGTCATGAGCAAGTTTTAAGTGGTAAAGTCATACATTACAGGGACCTTTGTCAGAAATGTCTGGAAAAACATCATCCAATATCAATTGGTAGATAGAGAGGGGATGAGAACAGACATCTGCAGAGATCGTTGTGCTCTACTGTTCCCAAAAGAGAGTGAAACACAACTCCTATACCATTAAATTAAGCCAAGCCAGGTCATGGGCACTGAAAGTCTGGTCTACACCCGGCAGGGTACTTACACGCTTTCTTTAAGCATAATATAAAACTGCATCCAAGTCACTGGATTCTGCAGCTTTACTCAGCCCAAGGAGCCAATTCTTTCTGCTTGACAGTCCAAAAGTGACAGTGTGCAAGACAACCGTGCCTTGTGAATTTGAGCAGACTCGCCCTAAACTCACCAGGGAGTTCAAGGTCCCTCCTGCACCAAGATGCTGATCCATAAGAGAGCAGCATTTCCACACAAGCTTTTTGTTAACTGCAAGATTTTTGTAATACTGTTTGTTTATCTTTCACTGGGGACACTGATTTGCAGTAAAACAGGTAACATTCACAGAACTTGACAGTTTATGCTGTAATTTTCCCTGTCTAGAATGGCTGCCAGGAGCCTGCTTTGGGCAACGTAAGCAGCTGTATGAATCCAAACAATTTAAATCAAAAGACAAACTCAACAGACTTTTTGTTCACCATTACACACTTCATTATTTGCAAATCTCCTGTTGTCATATTTCAGATTTTGTTACAAAAATTACTTTTGTGCATACTTTGTTGCATGCAATTCTTCTACTACAGAGTGAAGGCACACAAACAGGAGCAGAAGCATCTGCAATCTGCTTCTACTTCTTCCTCTGCTAAGTAGTGTGTTTCCTTACATAGTCCAGAATTTTGTCGAGGCTTGATCCAAAGTGCAGAGAACTTTCCACTTTCTCATTCAAATCCAAATATGTGTTTTTATTTTTGACCAAAATTTTTATTCGGAAGTCAAATCCTTTTGGCTGTGTTTTTTAATGTTATTTTTTATATTTTCCCCAAAATTGAAATTCTCTAATGGGAAATAAAAGAATATGTGTGTGTGTGTGTGTGTATTCAACATATAAATTATATGAATACTGATACATAATGAATAATTTTTACTAGTTAAACCTTTTCCAGTAAGCTCAGCTTCAACTTTACCATTCTGTCCCAACATTTAAAAGCTGTAGACTTCCTGGACTGTGACTGTGATGAGTAAAATGAAAGAAACATGTATTAAGCTTTCATTTATTAAAAAAATCATACAACTAAAATACTTCTCAAGATGGAATACAAAGTAAGAACCTGTCATGGAGCACTGATCATGTCTGGCTCTTTCCTGAGTGTCCTCTCATGTGAGCTAAGGGAATTCCTTCTCCCCAGGAGGAGCTCTGGATAGCTGAGAGAGAAAGAGAAACAGCAGGAGACATAATCATGAAAAAACCCCATACATTTTCTAGACAGTGTGGACCAATGTTTTAGCCAGTACTGTATTCTCCAACATGACAACTTTCGTATAGTGTGGAAACTTGTGTTCTATCACTGAGAAGTTCCAGTTTCACTCAGAATCATCATACAAATTGTTCTGGTTATTTGTACTTAATGGCAGTATATTTTTCCCTTTGTCCAGCATGAAGAACAAGATGCCCCTTTCTTGGTCACACCTACTCATCTCTCAAATACTGTCTTTCATTTATGCTCTCTGGAAGAAAACGCTGTTACTTGCATTTGTAAATATTTCAAACTGAATCCCTTAAACCTTGAAAGATGTAGTAGGATGCCACAAGGAATTTCAAGAATGAACCCCAGACTTGAACTAAACTGAATGTTTACCTTTGTCCGATATAGGCAGTCCATTTGGGAACTAATTTAATGTCCATTGAAATCAATGACTGTCTTTTAAAGGGTATTTCATGAATTCATTTCTGAGCATGGAGAGTCTCAGAACATCAGGCTGTTAATTTAAGCATCTGCATATGAATTCTGGTATCTAGCTTTAGACAGACACTTCACAATTTTCCATTTCTTTAACTGGTGACAAAAATCATGACACAACTTAGCTGACAAAATTTTTTGACTGCTGGAGGATGAAAAACCTGGAGGATTATGGGACCCCCTTTATATATGGACGTGTATATACTTTGTTTTCTCATTTCAGGTCATGGAACCAAAGGAGTATTTGAACTTCTTTCAGGATGGCGTCGAACAAGAGAGAATCTGCCATTCAAGGACAGAGTAGCAGATGCCTACTCGGATGTCATGGTCTCCTATACAATGACAAGCTCCCTGTATTTCATAGCCTTTGGCATGGGCGCAAGCCCTTTCACCAACATTGAAGCTGTAAAAGTCTTTTGCCAGAACATGTGTGTCTCCATCCTGTTGAACTACTTCTATATCTTCTCCTTCTTTGGTTCCTGCCTGGTCTTTGCTGGCCAGTTGGAGCAGAACCGTTATCACAGTATCTTTTGCTGTAAAATTCCTTCAGCAGAATACCTGGACCGGAAACCTGTGTGGTTCCAGACCATGATGAATGATGGCCATCAGCATACTTCTCATCATGAGACCAACCCGTACCAGCATCACTTTATCCAGCATTTCCTCCGAGAGCATTACAATGAGTGGATTACCAATATCTATGTCAAGCCATTTGTGGTGATACTGTATCTCATCTATGCCTCTTTCTCCTTTATGGGGTGCTTACAGATTAATGATGGAGCCAACATTATCAACCTTCTTGCCAGTGAGTCTCCGAGCGTCTCCTACGCCCTCATACAGCAGAAGTATTTCAGCAACTACAGCCCAGTGATAGGTTTCTACATTTACGAACCTCTGGAGTACTGGAATGGCACTGTGCAAGAAGACCTAAAAACACTAAGCCAGGGGTTCAATACAGTGTCCTGGATTGAACAGTATTACCAATACCTTCGAGTAGGTAACATCAGTGCAACCAACAAAAGTGACTTTATCAGCATCCTCCAGAGCTCCTTTTTAAAAAAGCCAGAATTCCAGCACTTCAAAAATGACATCATTTTCTCCAAAGCTGGAGATGAGAACAACATAATTGCTTCTCGATTGTACCTGGTGGCCAGGACTAGTGAAAACACACAGAGGGAGGCTGTAGAATTGTTGGAGAAGCTGAGGCCACTCTCTCTTATACAGAGCATCAAGTTCATTGTGTTCAATCCTACCTTTGTTTTCATGGACCACTATGGTTTATCAGTAACTATGCCTGTCCTGATTTCTGGTTTTGGCATCCTTCTGGTGTTAATACTGACCTTTTTCCTGGTTATCCATCCTCTGGGAAATTTCTGGTTAATTCTCAGTGTCACCTCGATAGAGCTGGGCGTCCTTGGCTTGATGACCTTATGGAATGTAGACATGGATTGCATTTCTATACTGTGCCTTATCTACACTTTGAATTTTGCCATAGATCACTGTGCACCCCTGCTTTATACATTTGTACTAGCCACTGAGCACACCCGAACTCAGTGTATAAAGAACTCCCTCCAAGAGCATGGGACAGCCATTTTGCAGAACGTTTCTTCTTTTCTTATTGGGTTGGTCCCCCTTCTCTTTGTGCCTTCAAACTTGACCTTCACACTGTTCAAATGCTTGCTGCTTGCCGGCAGTTGCACACTTCTGCACTGTTTTGTTATTTTGCCCGTCTTTCTAACCTTTTTCCCACCTTCCAAAAAGCACCACAAGAAAAAGAAACGGGCCAAAAGGAAGGAACGAGAAGAGATAGAATGCATAGAGATTCAGGAGAATCCTGATCATGTTACAGCAGTCTGAAAGGCTTACAAAAAATAATAGTATATTTTCTTTTTAAAAAAGCGTTGCACAGAGATGCAGGGAAAATAGAGCAAAGATCTCAGCTGCTTGTGCTGGCCAGGTCTGACAAGGCAAAGGAAGATCAAGAAGGGGTATTCATGACACATCAAGGTGCAAACTTTTTTTAAGAAAAATAATGAAAGTAAAAATAATCTCAATTGTTTCCTTTGAAACCTCATTCTCCACCAGGGAAAAGTCTGTTGGCCATTAAGTTTTCCTGAACCTCAACCTGTAGCTCTAACGGGAATTGTTTGATCTGTCGTATGTGGGACTGAAGCAAAGGTGAAAAAGAGTTACCATTAAGTAAACAGTAGGGAAAAAGGCAGATTTGTTTGATAAAATTGTCCATGGAAAGAAAAAAGCAACAACATTTCAAATGAGAAAAGGGAACAAGACCAAGAGTGATAAAAAAAATGCCATGGTATTTTTTCCTTCTTTTCTTGAGCAAGTTGATTAAGAAAAAAAACCTATGCACTTGGGAAGTAGATGTTTAGAACAATCCAAGCCAAAGTACTTCCCAATTCTAGTATACCATGCATATCTGTAACACCACAATTAGTGTTATTGTGAATATGGATGGCAAAGATGTACTGCTAAGGGATAGAGGTACTGTTTATATAGGAAAAGAAACAATCATAGCCATTTGGAAATTTAACATTTATTTTCTTTAAATACGACACATGACCTTTATCCCAAGAGGTCACAGGTGGTAGTTAATACCATACATACGTCTGGGCATTTCTGAATTGTGAAATTCCCCTTGAACTAACAGATATCATGAAACTAACCCAGGCCATTACCACTGCAGCAGTATTTGCAGTTCCTACAGTGTGACACTTTTGAATTCTAATTTTTCAGTGTTGACATTAAATACTGAATATTAATCAAGCAGGGGCTTTGAATGTAATGATGGATTGCATCTCACAGGCATAATGTGATTGTGTAACAGCTGAGTCAGCTCTGGAGCACCCGCACAGTATTATCACTATATATTTGGTCCAATGGACGAAGGGATATGTTTGCTGGTCCCTGCAATATGGTGCAGGAAGTGGGATTTTCCCCTTCTTCAAGCAAAATGTCAGTCAAATACTTGCCACACACACAAAAATTACCTTGTTAAGGTCTGCATGGGGCTGAATCAACCGGTAGTTGTAAAAAGGCAGATCGATCCCCTGTGGGAAGGGGAGGGGAGAGTGAAATGTCTTTATTATTATTATTCCTAAATATTTGAATGTCGATTGTCTGCAACATAAAGCTTTGTTATGGCAGTTGAAATTTCACAGGAGAGTGCAGTAAATCCGCAGTTACTATGTGACACTAGAAATCGTACTGTAAAGAACTCTGAATGACTTTCTGTGCTTTGTAAACTATACAGCTCAGTAGCCCAAGAGAAGGGATGAAAATAGATCTAGCCATTTCAGTTTGCTCTTGGCCCAGTTCTGCACTGGAGCTTGCCATGTCCATCTCCCCTTTCAGTATTTTAAAAGGGCTTGCTTTCTACTCTCTGGAATATGGTATAGCATCACCTACATGAGCAATGTCTTCCTGAATATACGGTATCCATGAGGACACTATGTAAAGATATCACTATATGGAGTGTTTATGTCTACTTTGTATTATTTGTGGGTACCTTTAAAAGATGTCTGGAAGCTATTTGCCTTCCAAAGTGTGTATACATGTCTATTTGTGGCTGGTTAACTCAGTCTCAAACCTGCAGAGTTTGCTGATGAGGGTGTGTACATATGTTTTACTAAAATACTCTCTGCAAGAAGTTGATTTTTTATGTGACATGTCTCACCTCTTCCTACTCTTTCATGGTTAGGCAGAGCCAGAGAAAATTCACCTGCCACACAAAAAGCCATTTGAATGCCAGTTCTAATATTCATTAGCTGCTTCTGTTTCCAAGGAATGCAGTTTTGCCTCCTCTATACTTTCTGTACTCTGCCATTACCATTTGCCAAAAAATGACCTCTGTGTTTTAGGAGTGGTCAAAGCTCTTGATTGTTCAAGGGATGTTTTGCGTGCAACAGGTTTTAGAGAAAGATAAACTTTCTAGATAGGTAAAGCTTCCAAAGTTTGAATCCAGTTCTAAACTTCAGGTGTAGCTAGATCAAGGTTTCTGGTTTGATCCAAGATATTCAAGCGTCAGCTGCAAAACTCAGATCTAAATAGTTTAGTAAGATTTAGGAGCAGGGGATGTTTTAATGTTGGGTTATGGCTCAGATGCATCTCTAGTTGAGAAGTATTTACTGACCTTGATTTGCATCTTGAAGACTTTGTGCAATATCCATCCTTTTTAGAAGAGCTGGTTATGAATGTCAAGCTCTCCATACCTCCTCTTACATTTCCTCCACTGTCTGCACAAAACTGGGGTTGTTGCAGCACAACTGTGACCCTTGGGTATCACTTCTGGAGTTGTCCGTTCTCACACTCTGTGTGTCACAGGAGAAGTTACTGGTCTTCTCTTGCACTGCCCAGATGTATCCCAGGGATCTTTGTCATGCATTGTATTGAAGAAAGTAGCATTTTCCAAAGCCAGGATTCATCTCTTCTAACTTTGGATGTTGACAATGTAGATATTTATATCTGAGATCCCTTTATGGCCATATGAGAGGGACAGACACTTCTGACCCATTTTACAGCTGCACGTTAGGAGTAAATGAATCATACCTTAAAAAAATTCATATTTCTGTTCATTGGTAATAAAGAAAGCTCAGCATGCTTAGTTCAGACACAGACATCAGCAGTGCAGACTCATCCAGAGTTGGTGAGATTAACCCCAGTTAAAATGATCAAATATCAAGTGAAAGAGAAAAGAAGAAAACCTTAGAAACTTGCCTCCCAAGCATCTATTTTAGGGATAAATCCCAGGAGTAACTCAGCCTATATTTTATGTTTGGCTTATGAGGCTCTTATGCAGAACAGATCGTTTAAAAATTGCCACTGGAATTCCCCTAGCAGAGAATGGTGAGCTAAGAAATCAGAATATGTCAATATTGAAGGTAGGCTCACACAAATAAGCTAGAGTTTGATGAGATGTCAAACCAGCTTCTCTCTCAATATCATGCATGCACAATAGCACTTGCATATACCAGACACAAGTTAAATAGATTACACTCTGGGACTAGTTTTTTTATTTCTACATCAATACGGGAGTGGAGCAGAAAACAAACCATGTCTTCAATGGATATCATTTTATTACTTTATTTATCAACCATTTTCCAGATCCACCAAGAAAGGCCATTGCAGCTATTATTCCTGCAGATACGCCAGTCTCTGTGGAACAAGGAAAACTTTCATCTCAAGCTTAAGAAAAAGATTATTTTCTTCTATAATTCAGCTCACACTGGAATCATCTGGGGATGGGAAGCCCATATTTTTTAGTTCCTTCTCCTTTTTTTGCTTATTTTGCTTTCAGTCCTTTTCAATAAATTCCACCCTTTTCTGCAGCACCTGTTAGCTCAACTGGAGCTGTATAAGTACCTGCGAAGAAAGGACTTAACCAACGCAAAGCAATCTGACACTGTGATACATGCTGCATATTGGATCTTCATTATATATCTTTTTTTCCAGTTCCCATAAGTCCACTGGGATATTGTGCATATTCCTGTAATGTCTGGTTTTAGATATGGTCTACATAAGCTGCCAAGAAACCTGTGTGCATTTTCCTGCTTGGTTTGGTTTCATTCCCTCAAAGTATATTGGTTTGAATTCATTGTTGAGATAACTCTGTTGAAGTCAGCAGATTTATTGCCATGATATAACTGGCTTTGCATGCTTTCTATATGGTAAGAAGTGAAATCATGACAAATGAACCTCTTACATTGTTGATATTCTTGTTGAACGATATATCTGTCTATATAGCCATTGTTGCATGCTGCATTCAGGAGGCTACAGTGAAGGTATATTTTCTTTCTGTAATTTTTTCTTTACACTTTCCAATGTGGGCTACTTTAACCTTAATTAATCTATTCCTCTGTCTTTTTTATTAGACTTGTCTTCACCTATGTAGTCCAGCACTTGATGTTTCATAAATTTATTGCCTAACAAAGCAACATACTTTTTATGGCCAAGATAGGTATGGATGCATGACACTTTGCATGTATAATTTAAAGAGATTATCTTCAGGGTTATCATTCTCAACCTTTTTCTTCAAACTGTTCCTATTTAGGATGTAACCTGCCACATGCTGATATCTATTCGAGTTCACTTGAACAACTGTAGTTTTGAAATTTTCTCCAGTAGGAAGGAAAAGAACCAGGGGGGAAGGAAGAAATATGAAGTAGTTGTGTAATCAGTGGGGTTTTTTTCCCAAAAGGGTCTCACTGCTATACTCTTAATTAAGTCATGCTGAGTAGTGACTCTAGCATAATTAAGATTTATTTCAATGGAGTTATTCCATATTTCACTATGACAAGAGCTTGGCTTATTGTCTTAATGCAAGTACCATGCTAAGTCTCTTTGATTAATTTTTCTATAATTATAAACTTTAATAAGTTCTTTTTCATTGCAACACTAGTTTTCTGAGTACCTCAAGCTCTCATTTGATGTTCTAGGAAACACTGAAAGGAAGTAAAGTTAAGCAGTTAAGTGAACAAGAGGCATATTGTAGTGTTGGGGAAAAGGGATACTTCACAAAGAGGCAGTGTATCCTCCAACAAGATTGTAAATAAAAAATGATGTTAAGGCTCTCTCAGAAGGTGAAGGTGAAGTGGAAACCAAGTGAAATGCGTTGTGTGGAGGGTAGTATAATCAAACTATAGACAGTTAAAACTTTGATTCTTCTTCCATATCATCTTACACAAGCAAGAAGGCATTTGAACAAGGAAGGAAAATGAATACAGAAATAAGCTCATCCATCCCCTGAAATGCTTCTTTTCACCATAGTCTTGCATAAAGCAATGTCACAGACAAAGTGAGCGTAGATTCCCCCACCTCAGCACAGAGGTCTCCATGACCTATTTTCCATGTACAGCAAGGAAGAGATCCTATCCTGAGTTTCACACACCCTTGAGGACGAGATTCAGAGCTTCTTCCTCACCTGTGAATGAGAGATGGAAGGTGCATACCATGCTGCAAACACAGGAGCTGCATGCCCCCGTTGTTTGCTCTCTGCCTTCTATACGAGCAGCAGCACGACAATCTCCTGGAGATATGCACAGGTACCTACCTGGAGCTGAGTGCTGGCATTCAGAATTTCCCAAGGAGTAATCCGGAATTTGTGATCACAGCAGCTCACAGGCATATACCTCTGACCAAGAAGACTTGAGGGGCTTTTTTAGAGGAGTGCTTTGAGAGATCCCCATTTGTCACTACAGAGCCCCACACATCAACTCCCCCACCTGAAACTGCAGAATTGCAACTGCTTCTTCTGACACTTCAATCAAGTCGAAGAAAGTTTTCTGGATGCTTTTCCTTTTAATCCTCAAGGCTTTCTTTTCCCCAAGTTTTCTACCTCCTTCACAGCTTAAAAGTGAAGGATCCAATGTGAAACTTAGGTGCTCATCCCACCCACAGTGGTCTGAAAAGTCATTGCTTAACCACAAGGTTGATGTGGGTTTTCAGGCCAAACATAGGGATCTGGCCATCTTGCCCAGACAGGCAATCAAAATCCTGCTGAAAACACCTAAGCATGAAGCAGTTCTGAACTTCAAATTTCTTTACTTTCTTTGTTTTCTCTCTGACATACTGATGTGCCCACAACGCTAGTCTCGTTTTTTTCCTGCTTCCTCATTAAAGAAAATAAAGTTTCTCTTTCCCGCTCCCTGAGGCTATCTTTTCTTTGCAGCCTAACTTATTTTTTTTCTTTAATCTTCTGTGTGTGCTCTCAGCCTCTTCAAAATTTTCCTATTTATTTTTTGAAAACTCTGAGACCATAACCCTGTTGAAATAAATAGAAGATGCTTGGATGCATCAAAGTGCAGACTTTGGTACAGAACTAGCTAATTTATAACAAAACCTAAATAGCTAAAAACTTTCTTCAGACAGAAAAGTGTCTGTAAGAAAACTCAGAAAATAATTAAACGTCAATTTCCATTTTTCTGCACTTTTTAATCTCATAAACTTCTACTCTATGTCTTTTTACTGTAGGCATTTCTTTTTTTCAGCACATTTTCATCATAGAAAGGCCTATTTTTTTGCTACTTTTCTGTCTAAAAAAAAAAAAAAAAAGACAAAAAAGCCCTCAGAAAGAAAATATTGCCCCTGCTTGGAATGTTTTCTGCCAAGTTTCTGTCCAGAGCACATTTTCCAGGCTGAATTATACAAGCCTCTGGAAACAAGTATTCTAGTGGAAATGCTGATACAGCCTTAACCAGAGAAAAATTAATGGCACCTCAACAGTGTTCTGTTTAACTTCAGCCCCTCTGCATCAGCCTGCTAGATACTCCAGGCAGTATTTCTAACACAGATTGATAATTGTCTCCCCGTCACTTGCCACGCCACTATTTCAGCAATATCAGCTGTAATAGTTCTCCTGAGCACACATAAGAGTCTACCCTGCTTATGTACTAAGACCATGAGGAGATTAGCACAGCTTTTGCTGGAGAAGGGATATATCCCGGGGAAAGGCGGTGTGGCAGCCCGCTACTGTAACATTGCTTCTCAGTTTCCCAGCTGTACGTTGGATGTTGCAATGAGTTCCTCTGTAAAGGACAAAACGCATCACTTTTCTTTCAGTAAGCCACTTGAGAGTAGGACATGAAATATTTTAGACTTAGTCACAGATAGAAATCTTTTACATGGGAATTTGAATAGGAATGTCAATTGAACAGAGAGTAAAAGTCTCCATGAATAGAGAAATATTGGTCCAAAACAATTTTTTTTTCTCTTTCTCTTGCAATTGGGGCATGATATTTCTTTGACCTTATTTCCTTTCATCAGTAAGGACTGAACTTTTTTCACACTTATCTTCACACCGAAGATAATTCCTAACCTACAAAAACAACCTCTCTGCCAGAAGCAGACTTTCTCTTGGAGAAGACCCCATTGGTTTCAACTCCACATCAAGAGAGATTTTGCAGCATATGGCAAAGCAGAAGTGTTAGTATGTAACTATTTAGACATAAGCGTTCATTCCCCACATCGAGAGCCAAATACTAAATATGCAGGATTTGTGGGATGTACGATTTCACCTTTACAGAAAAAGAAGAGGTAGTTGCAAAATTCAGTTCTGCAGCCAAATCGACTTTCCACCATGAGGTGGAAAAGCAAAGAGTGACCCAGGTGACAGCCTAGCTGCAGTTGTACCTGTGTGAGAACTTCAGAGAGGGCTCATCTAGCTGCGAAAGCCTAAAAGTGACAGTACCTAGTCCTGAACAAGAACTTGTTCTCTTCTCACTACCTCAGAGTATAAAAACAAACTGCTAGTGAACAGCACCGTGAAACCTGATCTAAGTCCTGGGCATGATAAAGCCAGCTGAAGCACGGAACTCAGCGTGCAACCTCTTAAGAATGAGGTAGTTACATTCAGAGTTGGTTCCAGGTTATGGCACGTCACGGGTGCTGGTATTTAATCTTCAAAGTTATTTAATGTCCAGGGAAATCCGTGGCACAGTTTTGGTCCAGAAAACCAGCTCTCTCCCCAGCAATTCCTAGGCACAGTCTGGATGCTGGCACGGCCCAGGGACCATTCCCACCAGACAGCTTGTTTACAGTTACCTGGTTTTTAGACTACAGGAGAGTTTAATACTATGGACATTGACAGATCATGCCATTCTGCTTCAGGGCCAGAGAGCAACCCCTGACATTGTTTGGTTTACTAGCCAAGTTATAACTTTTGACACCACTGCAGCCTATATTCATACTGGTATTTTACTTCTGGAGATCTTAACCTGGCAAAGCACTCAAGTAAATGATTTAGTTTAATCAAATTCTTAAGTCTTATGGACTGGGACATCTTTAAATTTAAGCATGTGTTTAAGTACTGAGCTAAATAAGGATGCACTTATCTCTATGCTTCAAGTTAAATATGAGCTTTGCAGAAAAAGAGGCTTAAAAGGAAAGGCCTTTTTCCCATAACATACTAAATCCTACAATTATAGCAGCAATTTCACAATATCTAGTAAGACCGTGCCAAGCACATATATTTTTCAGGGTTTCAATTTCCCTGATGTGAGACATCTCAGGGACATTTTAGTGATTTGTTACAGTCATACAACACTCAGGCAAGAACAAAACCTTGCTGAGCACTTTTTCTGGAAAAAATAACAAGATATTTGACTCAGAATGAGAATACAGTATTTTATGATGTTAAAGCTCATTTCTAAAAGAAAAAATGAAACTTTTCATTTAATGTAATTCCTTATTTCTTTCAAGTGATACTCCGGAGAAGTGCTGGATATACCTCTATTATGGAGAAGAGAGGAATTGCTTAATGAAGTTAAATTTGGCTTTGCCAATTAAAAACCAACCAACCAAACAAAAAACAAACAAACAAAAAAAACCAAACAAAAAAACCCACCCCACAAAGCTGGCTTTGTGCCTACTGTAAAACTTGCCATGGCATCATCTGTTGTTTTTTAATTGAATTAAATGTGAATGGTGACATGAATGGGGTAGAAGTGGAGAATTACTCTATACATGTCCTTGGGCTGCATGTGGTGAGGAACACTTAATGTACACCAGGAAAAGAAATAAAGTCCCCACTCCTGCAAAAACAGGTGCAGCTGACAAGCCATAGACATTGTGAATAATCCCATTGGTTTCAGAGGAGCCATCAGGATGTATATAAAGATATGCCCATATGTCTTCATCAGTCTGAGGACTGGGATAAGCAGGTATTCTAATCTGAAAAGGAGAGAGAGGGTCTTAAATCAGATATTTCTTCAACATCCTTAAAAAGGTTCAGTATAACTGATCTCTGTTTCTTACAAGAACAATGCTTTTTAAAAAAGTTTCCCCTAAAACATAAGGTCAATAGAAACACAGGCACTATAAGCATTTAACAGTTTAATGACAGTGCCTTTTCATGAAATAAGTCTTCCCCTGTGATGTCTAGCCAATACTTTATGGAAGCATGCAACCAGATGGGAAGGGACATGGAAAAATCAGACATCAAAGACCTCCCCTCCTAGGGTATAGTCAAAGGAGAGAAATAGGTACTTCAATTCACCTAGTTCAGATAGTTACTTTAGGATGAGGGCACTTACACCTCTGACGGCAGCTGCCAGAGCTGGTGGATAGCCTAAGGTAACTAGTTCCTACACCTGAGAGCACATGTCTAAAGCAGGGTCAGACTAATCCCTCTGAGGCATCTTTGCTCGTTGTAACTGCAATGAAAAAATTGATAAATAATTTTCAGGTGATAGGTAATAATCGGTTTGACTGTTCACTTTGTTTGTAGGGGGGTTAAGATAGGTCATTAGGGGTCCAGGATGGCAGCTGGGTGACTGGAGCATTACAAACAATGCAGTTGTGAGCAGCCAAGAGTCACTACGAAAAGGACTGAATTAAGCAAGTACTGTAGGGAAGATGAAGGTCATTTTTTTCCAACTGTTATTTATGTTTATTTGCACCCTAATTTAGCCCATAATGGTTAGCTTGCACCCTAATTTAGCCCATAATGGTTAGCTTTTCTATCTCCCTTTAAGTTGCAGAATTTGCTTAACCTTCCTTTGTATGTATTTAGCATTAGGTGTTTAATTACTGGAATTTCTCAGGTGTAGGCAACTTTACTATGCTATGAATAAACACCATAAGTCAATATTGGTTTTCTTCCCTCGTAAAGCTCCCTTGTTGCTGAAAACTGTTAATATTTTTCAAGATTATACCATGACCATATTTGTATAACAGCCTTTTACTGAGCTTGAAATTCTATACCAAATACTTATGTCTTTGAAAGACTGAAATCTTCAATAAAATATATTACTCTTATATATTAGAATTTTCCCTTTCTTCAATAGAAAGATCTGCAGTATTAATGCATATTACAAAACCATTTTGTCAGGTGCCTGTTCCCTTACATTTAGTTTTAGAGGAAATGAACAGGATTTCTTTTAAGGGCAAATGTGGAGCTAAGACCTTGGGAAGCACCAGGAACTGGCACCTCCTTCCTCATAAGGGGTGCAGGGCACCTCAGGGCTTGGGAAGAGTAGGTCAGAGCAATTGGCAACCCTGAGCTGGCATATAATCCCTTGCCGACTATCAGCTGATAGACATTCACGGCTGCCCTGAAGCTATGCTAAATGCTACCAAATGTTCAAACTTCCCAGGCAGAGCTGAGTAGATAACGGCCTTTGTAGGATATAACCCCATTCTTTTCTTCACCAACCATTCATGCCAACAATTCCTTTCTCACCACGTTCTCTCTTGCTCTCACATTCAGGCTTCGCCCCTCACCTCCGCACCCCTGGTAGCTCTCAGTTCCTCCTCCTCCTGCAGTGGTAGAGTTGGGAGCTCAAGCCTGTCCAGTGTGAAGGCATGGGGCACGGGTTTCTCAGGTTTTCTCTGACCATCTCTGGGAAGCCCAAGGGAACCTGTCCACATTGTGCTCAGTGCTGACCCACAGCTACAAGATCTGCCCCTTCCTCTGTGCTATCACTTCTCTTGCTCTTGATAATGGAGATACCATCATGGGCATCTCTCAGGCCCTTGCGTAAATATTGAGCTTAGAAGGACACATTAAATAGTGTATTCCACATTCATTCACATTTCCCCCATCAAGTGCAAATGGTAACCTTTGGGTTTTTCCTTGGAGACTCTGGCTGTACCCTGAAGTCCTGGTCGTCGCTACCCTGTCTAGAAGGCACCTACTGGACTAAGACTGTCCTTACCCATGGACCTGGTTTCCTTTCAAATGAAATGGTGCAGGATCAGAGGACACAACCTTTTCAGTCATATTGGAGAGGGCATCTGATGCAGGATATAGGCCTGTCCATCTTTGTCAGGCTGTTTTCCACAGATACACTTATTTTCCATTTCTAAATCAATCACCGTTTCCCCAGGTGAGTTTTCCAACTAGTGGCCCCAAAAGGCACTGAAATAAGGACATTGCTAGAAAACAGCCTCTGCTAGTTGTTGCTGGGGAAACTCTCTGGTGAAAGTGGCTAGTTGGCATCTCATGTGGTGAAGTGGTAACTTTATTGTGTCTTTGAGCTGCAAAACACCTCCACTGCCAAACATGAGTAATATTGAGTGCAAAAACTACAAGCTGGTAGAATAATACTGAGGATGTTCAGCTGAATTGCAAGAAGTCATGAAATTACTGCAGTTGAAATATTACTTGTCATCAAAATTGTACAGCTCATGTTGCAAATCACTAGTCATACTACAGCAATTTACCAAGCTTCTGCCTAGAAATTCAGGACAACCAAATACTGCAACCTACACAACAGACACTCAGCTATAGCAACATATCTGAGCTATCAGATATGTTGCCTTTTGTCAATCCATTGCACAGGCTCTTCCGGCAATCAAGCTAATTTGCTTATCAGAATGGTTCCTGCACATACAGCCAAGGATCTCAGCTGATATAAGTCAGCCAGAATTGTATAGCTGCAAATGAAGCACACTTCCTTACCTACTGAAGACTTTGGCCTCAAGTTTCTGTGTCTGACCTGACCATTATACCAGAAATGTTTAATCAACCAATTTACTAACATTGCCATAAGAGTGAGTTTCTTTTTTTCTTCCATTTGCTCTTTTTATTTGATTTAACTGATTTGGTGTCAAGTAGAAAATTTTCTTCGTTCTTCTTCTTCTGAACAGATTTATTTGAAGTGGAAACATAAAAGAATATTCCTTGACTCTATCATAGCTACTTGTACAGTCTTACTTGGGACTAGATGCTCGCGCCAGCCAAGATGAATGAAGCAGAGAGCTACTGTTGCCTCATTGGCTCTGACTTTGCATGAAACCAAAAGTCAACACTGTTTGTCCTGGCCTGAACTAGGTGCTGCCATTTCCACTTGTGTTGACTCTGTGCTAGTTTCACTTTCGTGAGGGAGGATGAGGATTTACCCAAAGTAACAGAGGTACCCCAGAGAAACAAAGTGCTTTTTTCACTGTTTTCTAAGGAATCCCTATTCCAGAAACTTCATAGATTGCTATGATTAATAAAAGGTAGCTTGTGGCATGACATTCTGCCTCCCAACCCAGATCTGGTCTGGGAAATTTTAACGATAAAGAAAAATTGACAACAAAAAAACTGTCTGTCTGTCTTTCAGTGGCAAGTCTGACCTGCTGTCTGCAGGATCTCTTGTTTGTAGCTGGCCACTATAAAGCAGCAGCAATTACTGTTCTGGTAAATAAAGTCACTTAGTTGAGGATACTGGGGTTTTCCTATTTTAGCTTATATTGGTACTTATACTGCCCTCCAGTGATAAAGACAGTTGTTCCAATCTGTATTCTAGTCTTTTGTAGAAACTTATTTCTAGTCTTTACTCAATTCATACTGAAAACTGCAGTTCTCCTTCCAGAATGTTAGCCAGTTCTTGTAGTATAATAATAATATAGTTCTAGTTATTTTCATTTGTAATTTTTGAAAACCTGAAAGTAAATGCAGATTAATTTATTGTGAGAAATAAAAGGTAACATAAATTTGAATATGAAAAACCCATAAATACATAATTTTGGACCTACTAAAGTTAAACTGCCACCAATTAATAAGATTTGCAATTAATTCCTTTTTTTTTAATGCAGACTTTTTAGTTTTGGTTCTGCCAAAAAAATGTCCATTTTCATTGTTGTTATTCCTGAAAATAACTCCCTTGTACTCTCAACATTGGATCCGTATGGATTTCAGTGGTGTTTTGATTGACAGACCATAGATCTGTTCTGAGTTGTTGGTTCTCTCCCACATACCTCAGAAATCAATGTATAGTGTGAAAGAAAGGTGGTACCTTCCTGGCAGCGTACAGAGAAATGATGCAGTGATTGTTAGCATTTGAAGTTTCTATGAGCTCATGGCATCATGCAACAAAAGCACATATATGGTCCCGCAACTCAAAGGTTTGGCATAGTTTCTTACAACAAATGAAAAATTTCAGAAACTTATTGATGGTTGTGTTATAAGAACTCATCATCTGTAATGAACTGACCTATATCCTGGCTGATTGTGGGTCCATGTAGAAGCATTAGGGATTGGAGAAAAAAATGGCATATTTTACTCTGGTCACTCTTGGATTTCCAGCTGTAATTTATATTTTACTTGGGAATGCTGCAATTGTGCCGATGGCTATTTCTACATTTCTTCCAAGGAATACAACTACTTAGTGCTCTTTCCTAAGATGCATCGCAGAGATATGACTGCAGCTCATACAGGCATATCTGAGTTTTAGAGTATGGGATGCAAACAAAACATTTCTGAGAAGCTGAATAAGTGTCTGAGTGATTGGCTTGTGCAGAAATCCCTGTTGCCCCTGATATCAGTAGTAACTATGCTATTGCAGTTAAAACTAAATTAAACTGTGGCTCCCACACACAGTGCAGCACTCTGGTTTTGAAAGGTGAGGACAGAGCAGGGGTCCTGTGGTCTGAATCAGAAGGAGGTGGCGTGACCTTCCCTTGATGAAGTCAGTGAGAAGCAGCCACTGAATTTGTTAGGTGTAAGATCAGTCCAGGCTGAACAACTTTTCGACTGCAAGGCTAAGATCAGAGACCCAGTGTGAGGTGTTGCGTCCACAGGATGCCACCGTATGGAAAGAAATGGTTTCTTGTTTTCTATTAGTCTGGAGTGGTAATTTTGCCAATCCTTTTGGTCTTAGACTTCCCCGCAATAGTATTGAACAAGAGCTTGAACAGGACTGTGTGACATCCCCACAGAAAAAGTGCTGTACAGATCATACTTACTGAAAGAGGTAATATCCAAAAAGGTTTGCAGAGTACCATCAGGGCTTGCTGGATTTAGGTCTGGTTTTCAGCAGCCAGTTCCAGAAATGATTTCATGTTAACAGATGATGTGCCTGAAGGTAGCGCAGAAGAAAAGGCCCAGGGATGGAAAAATACAAGACCTAATACCCCACTAGCAGTTTTTACATCCTTTACACAACTGGAGCTGCCCTCCTAATCATCTCAATCTGGACCAGGTTAATTGGAGCCTTCCCAGCCGTAAGTCAGTCTCACACATTTTCTGCATCTTTGCTAATTAAGAGAATTTTCACCTTTTATAGTTGCTTTAGTATGCAGAGCAGTTTGCCATGGGCTTATTATAATCCTTGAGTGATGGCTTTAGAATTTCATGTTTGTGATGACATTTTGTCACATTAAATTGGAATCTCATAATGCTTCTTGAACTATGATAGACAAGAATGTCATCTCTATTCTGGATGTTATCCACTGTGTAAGTTTGTGCTGATATTGGGCGTCTACTACATTTACACTCAGAACCATTGCAATCTCTTCTACTCTTAAACCGAAGAAATTGGAAACCCAGCTGATTCTTGGCAGAGGAACACAAAAATACTGACTTCAAGATCCAAGGTACAAGCCCTTTACTTTTATCCTATACACGCTCTTGCTTTGTGTGATTCACGAAGCTGATCAGAGGGCTGGAGCACCTCTCCTATGAGGACAGGCTGAGAGAGTTGGGGTTGTTCAGCCTGGAGAAGAGAAGGCTCTGGGGAGATCTAATTGCAGCCTTCCAGTACCTGAAGGGGCCTACAGGAAATCTGGTGAGGGACTGTTTAACAGGGAGTGTAGTGACAGGACAAGGGGTAATGGGTTTAAGCTGAAGGAGGGTCGATTTAGATTAGATATAGGGAAGAAATTCTTCCCTGTGAGGGTGGTGAGGCACTGGAACAGGTTGCCCAGAGAAGCTGTGGATGCTCCATCCCTGGAAGTGTTCAAGGCCAGGTTGGATGGGGCTTTGGGCAACCTGGGCTAGTGGGGGGTGTCCCTGCCCATGGCAGGGGGGTTGGAACTAGATGGTGTTTAAGGTCCCTTCCAACCCAAACCTTTCTGTGATTCTCTGATGTGGGAGAACTGGATACCGGAGTACTGAGGGGCTGGAAGGAATGAGCCAAAGCAAAATATTCTTTGCATCATTGCTCCTCCATTTGCAAATCCATTGCGTTTTACAAGCTTAATCACTGATGCAGTGTGGAAAATCTTCACTCTCCTTGGGCGGAAGGAGCAAGCAGAGGAGCTCAGTCTCACAACACAATCACTGCCTCTTGCAATCAGTGTTGTATCACAGCTTACAGCAGCTTTTCCCCTGTGCTCTGTGAAAGCTCCTGCAGCTGCTCTCAGGGGCCTCCCAGCACTGATGCTTCCCTGGAGTAACTCTTAATAGTTCTCAAAACTTAACACCAAGGTCCTGAAAGATCCTCTTTGCTGCATGGCTGATAGGTTTGCTGCTTATCACTTTAGCTGCAACCACTTGGCCTTTGATCCAAGTTGGACAAAGCTGGAACTGACCAAATCAGGGCATAAAGTAGAAGAAACGTCACTTACATAAGCATAGTTTACTTAGATTCATCCTACAGTGTGCAAGGGAATATATTTACTGAATTCAAAATCTGTGCAAACCCATAGCTTTGCAGAGAGTTTTTCTACATGGAGTAGTGCTGCAATGATGAGAAGACAAGGCAGCTTTGCAAGCAGAGATAAAGCTGCGTCAGCATGGTGCTGTGCTGGAGCTCGTCACTCCTGCTCAGAAATAAGGCTGGGATGTGAGTAACGTCACACCAACACAACTGTGCCATTGTCAAAACCAAACTAGTACCTTTACACAGATCCTCTATAACTAACGCTAGTATTTCTAACACAACATAGCTTTACAAGCATAAATATTTCCACTTTTGCTCGTATCTTTCAAGCACAGGCTCACATCTCACTGGCATCTGTGGGAAAGAAGCACGTACTATTGAGCTTTGTCCATTTTTTTAACGCAGAATCTGAGGAGTTTATTGAACTGTAAGTAGCTGGCTATTTAATCCCTTCTAAGGCAGCAATAAAGACCAGTTGCAAATGGGATTTGCTTTGTTCTTGATTCAGGAAAAAAAAACCTATAAAGCTAAAAATAAAATTTAGCAATGCAGAGAAGCAGTCATATCATAACCACGCTGCTGTTTCTTCTTGGCTTCTCGTTAGAAGACTAAGTGTTTCTGGGTACAGATGATAAAGTTAAGGCAATAACTCAGAGCAAATCAGAGTTAGTTCTTTTCACTTCATCTGATGCTGGTGCCTGTTTTTACCAGATTTTCAGATAGACTTGACAATTTGTATCTAAGGGGTTTTCTTGCTGAGGAGATAACGTCAAAGGTAATGATCAAGTAACTATGACTGTAAATTTGAAACTTATGACTTATGACTGATCGTATACATCAGGCTTGTATTTCTTCTATCTGCAGACAAGGTAAATATAGTTCATGTCTCTCTGCCTCTGTTCTGTTGTACTGTACAGATCAGTCTGTTCTAAGTAGTTGACAAAGTGTGTACGTGGACCAGCTCAAATTTTACCCGACGTGTTTAATTCCTTCTGTGCCAAAGGGCCATGAGATTTTGGGAAGTCAATGCTTTCTTGTGCCAGCCCAAAGTCATGATACTTAAGGAATAAATATTTATGTTTGAAGGTAATGGTGTCAGCAGAGGTCAGCAGAAACAGACGTGACTAAACCCCTGAAAAATACTGCTAAGCATCTGCTTTCTTAGGACTACTGAGTAAAAAGTGCACCTATGGCAATACAGAACTGCTGTGCTAGAGAACCTCTCCAGGCTCTAGCGCTTTCAGAACAGAGAGTTTCAGAGTTATGCAGCAGTTTCTTTCAAAGAAGTTTGCAAATATCTCTCAACAAATGGCTGGAAGTTCACAGTCTTAATCGTTTTCTCAGAGTACATCTGAAAAGAGAATGACTCTGAAGGAGTCCATAGCCCTCAGAATATTAGTAAATCTACAACTGCATAAGGCAGGGGAAAACTCACTCCTTTCCTACATGCACAATGTCTAATACCAGCCAACAAAAAGATTAATAGAAATTGAGAGGAGTAGATCTATTTTTAGAGCTTTAACTTTTTTTTTTTCTTTCCTGGCAATTATCCAAATTTTGGAGGTTGCAAGTCATTTCCGTTGGCACGAGAAATCGATAAAGAATTCAGCTATTTCTTCAGTGTCCTCCTCTTTCACCTACAAGGCATGGGAAAGACGCTGCCTCCAGGCAGGAGGAAGCAGTTTCTCTGCTTCACAGAAAAAACCCTCTTTTCCACTGGTTCAAACCAAGAAGTTTCCACAGACGTTTTTCAGAACCATGTGCCCAGTCTGGCTGTGGTCTTGGTTATTTTTATGTCTCCGCTTTCCTGGTGTCTTCTCCAGCCTTTCTATCTATCTTTCCCTCCTACACAGAGCTTCAAACACCCCAAACCAGTCAAGTCGCCCCTTCCCGCACAGACCCCGTACCCTCCGGATAACGTCACAGATTTGTGATGGATGGAGATGCACAGGTTGTTTCAACTCCCTGGCTCAGCAGGTGAGCTGCATACTTCATTTTACTGTCTCAGCCTTTTTCCCTGAGGCGTATCCTATGTGATCAGTTATGAAATATGACTGGGCGTAAAAAAGGCAACGCGAACAGCATCTCTTACGGTACATGACATGATTAGGCTCAGCCACAACATTGTCCTTGGCTTTTAGGTCAATGGAGAGCAGGGCTTGACCTCTGAGAGCTCTGAATGAATCTAAATTCAAGGCATTTCAGAGCAGAGTTGCATCTGGGAGGTACTGCGCTACATCCGCCAGGCAAAATAATTAGTCTTTCGTTGAAATCCTTTTTCTGCTATTGGCGATGATTTGGCTGTTGCTGTAAATTAGAATTATAACTGTGATCATAAAAATGCCATTACACTGGCATATATTTTCCATCCACATTCAGCCACAGAGATGACAGACAGCTTTCTAAAGGAAAAGGTATTCATTGCTGTCTATAATGCACTGGAACATTAAAACTCTTCCCCAAATCAATTTGTACATGGACGGAATACAAACAAGGGTGACTTCATCATAATCTTTTTCTGGCATCCTTTATAATGGAAAAGCATTTGTTTAAGAGAATATAATTGGTAACAACTGACAGTTTGGTAGCACGTGATTTTTTGTGTACTTCTGTGTGTTATTATTTTCTCATTTGTCAAATATTTAATTGACTCCCCCGGCAGTCAAACATAAGTGGCCCTTCTTTCTTTAAGGCTTCACTGAGACATGTTACAGCAAAGATCTCTAAACAGCACAGTTTTTCCATGTCATCTTGGCCATCCTGTTATAAATAGCTCATCTCCTCAGCATAACTTGGCACTTATGTTCTCAATTAGTCAAGTTTCTATTTTTAACTCCTCTGAGGAGTCCCCAGAGGAACAGCTCTCTTAAGA
The DNA here is from genome assembly GCF_028858705.1 of Grus americana. Lineage (NCBI taxonomy): Eukaryota > Metazoa > Chordata > Aves > Gruiformes > Gruidae > Grus > Grus americana. The sequence continues at coordinate 7,239,411 of NC_072854.1, read as the reverse complement.
CCACAGAAGTTGAAGGGATCTCCTGCTCATAAAGTCTAACAAGCAGTGCCTTGACAGCTGGTTCCTGGAAATGTGATTCATGTGTTGACTTGCTAAAAATAGATGTGTCTGAACCAAAATAGAAGTTCCATCGTAACAGAAACCCCCTTGAAACACTGACAAAAGTATAAGCAACCTCTATAAAGCACTAATGACCCAAGGTGGTCAACCTCTACAAAAGTCAGGAAATAAGGCAGATTTTTTAAGAGATACCTAACGATGGTCCTTAGCTCCCATTGAGGCTCACTGCTTAGGAGCTTTTACAAATCTAGCAGAAAGGTACTTTTATCATTCTAAAGTCTTTGAAAAGCCTGAATGTACAGCACCTTTGAGATTGCCTCGTTAGTGGAGGTCCACAGACTGAGAGCTTCAAGAGGCCCATTTTTCCAAGCTTGTACTTTCACTATTTTTGTATCCAGTAAGGGATATATAATCAAGGACTTAAAAATCCTTAGATGGGCTTGAATATCCTGGCCATCCTAGTGTCAATGGGAGAACCCAAAAAATGTGAAATTGCCTAGAAATAAAACTGAAATAGCCTAAATAAGTTTCACTGCATTTCAACAGCGTGTTGCAGAAGGAAATGGGAAGCAAAGCTAGTTAAAAATGCATTGATCTTTCAAAAATTCATTCATTTTTAATAATGTAAGGTACAGGTTCCTCTATTGATGTAGGTAAAATCAACATAAAGAGGCTTTTTTAAAAAAAAAAAAAATCTTGCCAGAAATTATTTGATGTCTTCACTTAACGGGAAAGAAAGGCTCAATCCTAGATGCAGACAGAGACTTGCTGAAATCAGTCACTTTATGTAGAGGTTTACCCAAGCTGACCCACTTGCATGATCAACTACTCAAAAACAGTAGATCTGTACTCTGGAAGATAAGTCCAAGCAAAAATTTAATCCTGATGACATCACAGTTTAAGTGTTCAAAATGAAAATGCTTTGGAAAATGGACAGGATGTATCTGTGGAAGTTGCATGTAAATGAAGTGAAGGTAAGGAGCGTACATAGTTGAGAAGGAATTAAATTCTCTTTACAAACCCCTCTCCTGTGTGAGCTAAAGCAGAGAAGCCCTACAAACGAGGGCTTTTCAGTGTTCAGGTAGCACATCTCCATCGTCCCCTCGGTTCTGCAGGTGCCCTGCACTGTCCCGGCACTTTTCAGTTCAACAGGAATTGTTTCAGACATCTCACTGATGACTAAAAAGCACTCAGGATGCACTCAGCCGTAATCTTTAGATTACACCTTAAAATTCCAGAGTTGCTTATCTGAGAAATAATCCACATCCACACCATGTAGGCCATTCTGAAGTGGAGACGTTCTGGACCCGTGGACTTGGTTTCACTCACTGCAGAGTTTGGGATTAGGTGTAAAACTGTGCCCTCATACGCTTTGTACTTCCGACTTCTGTTTGGAAGTTTGGGAACAACTGGACCTGAATGCTTGATGTCAGAAGCTGAAAACCACATAAATAAGAGCAGAACAAAGAATGGCAAGTCACTGAGTACCTTCTAGCTGAGTAAACCAAGAAACAGAGTAAATTTTTCACTGTGTCCTGAAACTCAATACAGTTTAAGCAGAGCAAAGCAAAACAGGAGTCTCCTTTTTAATTAAATAAAGCAGACAGAAGAGAAAACCCAGTTCTACACCAACAGACACTATCAAGAATATATTTTTACAGGCATCTCTGGCATAATTAGCATCATAAACTAAAAACTTTGAAATATGAGGGGACTGCACAGGCCACAGGGATCTGAGAAACTTGCTGACACAATAAATACATCCACAGGGTGGTCAGGAATGGCAGAGAGAAAACTTACAACTTAATGTATTGCTTTTGGTTTATGATGTTCAGATACCATTAATTTCTCTAAGATCAATAGGAACAAAAGAATTCAAAATTTCTAAGGTGTGTGAAGAGCCAGATCTGAGGTTTTGGATAAGAGCGCATCAGAAATTTCTTTCTTTTTATGTGATCTTAGCAGCTGTGAAAACTGGTGGGCTGACAGTGCTAGAAACATAATGCCTTGATGTAGCCAGAGCAGAGATAAAGTGTGAAATGCCAGATAACGCAGTGAAGAGTGTATTAAGGAGGTGAAGGAAGATACAGTAGATAGCAACAGAGTTAGGAGGGTAGATAACAACAGAATCAGAAGACATTGTTAGACTGTTAATCGGCATGAGCAGCTTCTCGAAGGAGTTGTAAGGAGTTGTGCTGAGTATACCAAATTATTTTGTCCTGTGAAGATTATGCTTCTTTGGAAGACATTCATGTGCTCCTCAGTGAGCACATCTCTCTGCTTTTGCACGTTGCCCATAGTGTTATATTTGCGTGAACACTTTTGCATGGCTGTAAGTAGAGTGTAAACATTCTGCCTAGCTCTGAAACAAGGTTCTCCTGGACCAAGTAGCTTTGCTTTGGTAGCTGTTGAAAACTTTTCTCTGCATAGAAGGATACAATTATTTATGTGCTGGCAATGCAAACATTTCTTGCCCTGAGAGCGGTGTGTAAAGATCTGCATGTGTATTTACACACAGTCAAGGCCAATTCTTTGTGTAAAGAGGTCCTGAGAGCTGAGATTTAATTTACTATAGTGAGGTGAGTACAGGTATGATGTCTTACATCGCATTGCATTCAGCAACATAACCTATGAAGTTTTCTCTGTGCGAAGTTTGAACAAAGATCAAATACTAAACACAGTGGCCACAGGTGGGGAGAATCCTTGGTTGAGCTGTTGTCAAGTTCTCAAGGCAGCAGTGGAGTTTCTGCTCCCATCGAGGCTTTTAACCATGAGCAGAGCTGGTAAGATTTCCCAAATCACACACAGTAACCTGTCTCCTCAACATCAGCTCAGCGTTGAACCCCACTTGCTGGTGATATTCAGTACCTTGTAAGAGTCATTGTACAAAAGTCTATTTCTCCACCATGTATTGGTCAGGCTCTGCAGCCAAATGGCACATCTCATGCAGTGCCAAGGCGGTGTATCTATAAATCCCCCTTAAGAAAGGGGTCACAGGAGCACTGGATCACGGGGGACTTGAGTTGGCATTGCGGGAGAGGTAGCCCAGCTCCGAGCCAGTCAGGATGCTGAAACTATAACACCTAAGAGGAGGCAGTGTGCCGTGACAGCGAATTATAGTTTGATGTCCCAAGGACAAAAACTGAAAGAATTTGAGTAAGTTCAACAAACTGAAACAAAATATTGTGAGGCAGACAAAATGCTCCATCTCATTTCAAACACATCAAAATGAAATATTTATAAATTGATCTCTATCAGGATTTAAGAATAAAAATAATAATAATTGCTAAATAGTAAATAACAATAATAGTAGTAAAATCCAACTCTTCATCCCAACTTGTAAGCAAAACAAGTGTTGATAAAACAGCATTTTCCAAGGACTAGAAACTGTTTTGTGTTGAACCATTAGTTGCACAGCAGAGCTTGTAGGGCTCCACTGTCTAGGCTCTCTTGAAAGAAAAAAAAAACCCAAAGATTGCACCAAGGCAGATACAACTCTGGGGAGGACAGATGGATAAAGACACACAGAGGTAGAAGAAATAATTAGGCAGTGCTGGTGATAGTTGCCCATGAAATCTCCCACACTGTAGTATCTATGTGGTATCTCTCCAGTACTGGTAAAATTAAAGTTAACAGATTTACAGTGGATTTATTTGGGGGGGGGGGAACCCAAGCAGAGATTCAGCGCTCACATCTGCCTCTTACTTTCATAATTGTCTTAGATTTTCTCTTGTGACAAGTGGAATTAGACTATACTCAACAGAAAAACTAGGGAAAAAAAAAGATAGCAAAAATGAAGGAGCAAGGTACCATTTCTTCTCTGCCTGAAAGCCTGGACAAGGAGTACAATGTGTTTTCCCATCTGTGCAGCAGTTTTGCTGGTTGCTCTGGATCAAAATTTAAAGGGAGGAGGGACACCAGGGATTTTATTTCAGAACATGGTGTTGTGCAGCACAAGCAAGAAAAGTTTCAGTGAAATTTTGCATCCCTATTCTTGATTTCCACTGCAGGGATAAATAATGGATGAACAACCTCATGTTTTATTGCCGAGTGTAAACAAATGATTCATTTATTTTATATATGTGTGTATATATATATTTTTTAAAAGCTGTTTGTAATCAAATGATAGATTCTACTAACTCATGACCCAGAGTTTAGTTCTTGCTCCATGAGGATGAAAATTTACAGTATGAATCAGCAAATGGTTCTGCTTTCTCAGCACATGCATTGCAAAGTGTGAGTCTCATGCATCATTCAAACAGAATCACTGCACACCACCAAGGAGGAACTCCTCGTTTTCTGTTTCTGTGCTCCAGCATTTCCCGATATCAGTTACCACCGAGCATTAAAATGTCCAATGTTTTAGCAAAGTCATTTAGATTGTACTCTTGTTAAGGGTAGTGTGTCTAGTGCTTGCTGAACAGCCGTTTGTGAGGCTCTATCCATACTTTCATGCCCTGATCATCACTATAGTATATGAACATCAAATGGTTCGAGTCGTGCAAAAGCTTATGAGGGGATTAGTTACTTGATAGGTTTCAAGACTTGAGTCCTTTCGGATACAGGCTCCCGCTTCTGCTCTTTCTGTCATGATTTGTATTTCACTTCCTTGCACCGAGGATTGCTCCACAGCCTCCTGAAACTATTGGAAATACTGCCTTTGACTTCAGCAGGTTTTTGCATCAGCCACAGGAGTGGGCTGTTTCCAAAACTGTTGGTGTTACTTGACTGAAACACCGGTGACCGCAGCCTGTTATACAGAGGTAGACAGATTGAACGGCAATGCAGGGACAACTGCTAACATAATCCCCAGGGTAATATCACTTCCATCAATCTTATATTTTGAGTTCAAATCTTTCCCAATTTCCCTTCTGTTACTAATGATATTTTCAGGACAAAGAGGAGATAATATCACGCTTTCTGATCTATTTTATTTTGACCTTTCCTTGACCCTTTTGAATATCAGGATATAAATTAGGAAGGGAGACTGTGTTGCTTTTACTACATGAATTTACTTTCTGAACTCAAAAAGTTTCAATTTCATGTTTGAAATTGAACACCAGCACAATAAATCCCAAACTTCAGTCTCATTTCCAATATGAAAGACCTGTTTGTCTTTTTTTTTAAGTATGCGGTACTTCTCTTTATGAAACACTCGGCGTTTTGAAACATATGGAAGAGTTTGAAATGCATCCATATGTTTAGCCAAACCACCTGCACACCACAGTGTTGATTCTTTTGATGATGACTAGTTAGCAAAAAAATAGATCCCAATTTCGTTTTCTTTTCTCGAGGGTATCTCTCTCCTATCCAGCTATATTTTCTTAGCTAAGATAAATTCATCCTCCAGCAAATCACGTGTTTAGGAACCTATGCGCAATTTCAAGGTGGCAGTTTCATGAAAAGAAATGTTAAAATCAGACTTTTCATTATGTTTGAGCTAAACAACCTCACTGGCTTCTGCAGTTAAACTTTGTCTGACCTTGATCAGAGCTGACAAGTGATGACTGCTCTTAAAACTTCCAACCCAAGAATATAAATATGAACCAAAATTCCAACATGAGAGCCTGGGATTCTTCTGACCGAAAGAAGGACGTCTATATGTAAACCCACGTTTGCAGAGTCCATATTTGGCCAAGAGATAGAAGTAGGCGTTTCCTGGGCACAATCCGTTGTATCATAACGAAGGTGAAAGAAAAAGCCAGGCCAAATTAATTGTTCCCTAAAAGTACCTGCTTCTTTCTGCTGATGAGCAAGGGAGCTTGGGAGGTCTGGTTCAGGATAGATGTTGACGCTGCAGAGGTGAGGTGAGGTAAATAAGTCCTCTGTGATTCTAAAGGGATTTCTTTGGAGTATGTCTCCTCCGAGGATGGCAGCCAACAGACAGAACAATGGGTACAGCCAAATATCTAGCAAAACTTATTCCCAGGGAGTAGTAAGAAAACTACAAAGATCAGGATGAGGCACATATGAGACCTGCCTGAAGCCTGGCAACAAGAAGAATATTTTTATGAGCATCAGTGGGCTTTGGAACAAGCCTGCTGAGACAGAAATCTGAGAATGTGTTGACAAGTGCACCTCAGAAGAGGTGCGGATACGTACAAAGGAATCAGCAATGAAGTGTCTAACAAGAAGAGCTGCATTATTGCTATACTCATTGCTGATCCTGACCTTGGGGTGACAACAATTAATTATTTTCAGTAGGGCTTCCATTAAAATCCAGACTTAAAACCGTATATTTATTGATAGCTTGAGGGGGGGAGGGGAGGAGGCCAAAATCACAGAAAATTATCTAGACAGTGTCTAAAAGTTGGTAATTTAAAAGTGACTATTTTAGACAGTGCAATATATTTACTCAGTGTAGTAATAAATTGTGTGCAGTTAATTTACCCAGTCCTCTTTTCATCATTTCAGCTTCAAAATGCTTTAAATAAACTGTGACATTATGTAAATGACTGTGTATTTATTTAAGTATTTCTTTTAGACACTAATCATGCAAGCAAGAAAATACCGGGTATTAAATGGACTATGCAAAACAGATACAAAATCCCAGACTTTAGACTCTGTTCTATTAATTAGATATGAATGACAAACTGTTCATAATTTTAATGAGGAGCATAAGTTAATGTAGATACTATATATTCATTTTTCACATAAGATTTCATTTCATCACTTGGACACTTCTCTCCAGGGAAGCAGCTGCTTTGTAAACAGACAGTAAACAAACTTGGGGCTTTTTTCAAGTACCTCCGCATGTCGGCGCATGGTTGAGTTAAGTAGCGATCACGTCATTTAACGCAGTTCTATAAAAATGTCCAGGTTACAGTCTTGCACCTTTAGTCAAAGTCTCTTCATGCCAGTCTCGTGTGAATGGAAGCCCTACGGTGTTCGGCTGGAGAGCCCTGGTTCATAGGCACGTCCACACCTCATGGATAGCACAACACACCAGCACAATGTTAGCAGCACTCTGGTGCAAAAACTGTATGTAAACTTGCAAGCTTTATTGTGTAATCGATTTTAATGTTTTAATGCTAATTAATACTTGGATTTTTTTTTCCTTTTTAGAAACACAGTGTTATAACCATTAAATTTGACTATGTGCTCCCCTGCAGATAGTTGTTTTGCTGAGTTCAGAACATTAAAATTCCATGTATGGGTTTAGATCCAAGCCTGCTGCATTTCCACTCCTGCCAGTCAGAGTCACAGAAAATGATTAATAATGCATCAAATATTAATATCATCCCTTCAAGTCATAAAAGGCTGCAATATACATCTATGATTTTTAAATAAAAGTTGATGACTGTAGGCTTTTTTGTAATAGGTACCGTATTAGGGGGAAGAGATAATCTGATGAATGCTGTTATTTATTTTAACTTTTATATTAGGTTCATAGAAAAAATATTCTCTCTATAACCTACCAAGATTTACCAGCCTGGGAAATTTTATAATAAAGAAAAGATTGATTTTCTAATTAAAGATTTGTCAAATAAAGAAAATAAGTGTGCATGTATTTTCTCTCTTTGGGGGACATTCATGTGAAATAAAATGATCAAGCTGCATTTGCCAAGTCCCGTGTCAATGCATTTCATTGCTCTGTGTAGATCCATTCAAGCTTGCGAGGACTGAAAGCCGTTGTCAATGCCTATGTATAAAATACTGAACAGGGTCATCTCCCTGAATGCTTAACCTGGCATTAATTTCAAATTTAGCTTACCCGTTTTTAGATGCATGTGCCTGAGGTTCTGAAAGAAGCAGAGTTGTGCCAGGGAGTTTATATGGTTGTTATGTTGATATATGACAGATTATCCTATGCTTATCTCTCTCCACTGCCTATCCAGAGAGACTAGACAGACGAGGTTCCTAACTTAAGTGCTTCAATATTTGCTCTACATGAGGTGAGATGAATCCAAGCTCTGGATTTCCATGAGTGAGGGGAAATTCCTTATCAAGTCCCACCCAAAACACATACAAGCCACATAAGCTTAAATCATACGGGAAGGACTTGTTAACTCCAGCAAGATAGAGTGAATGCCCACCACTTGCTAGATGGGAATAAGGTGTCTGGTATAATCAAATTCTCCTGGATTTAAGCATCCAAGATCCTCTTGGATGTTGTGGTGAAGGGATTTGCTGAATAAATTGTAGCCTTAGGACTTCGGAGTCTTGAGGCTGCCAGTCCATATGAGCAGAAGTGCTTGGTCAGACCTGCAGGAAAAGGGAAAAGATATGGCGCGAGGGTGCATCTCAACAAAAAGAAAAAAGGAAATGTGAATACTGATTCTTTTCTTCTATTAACATCCAAAGTAAAAGCTCCTCTGGACCTTGATTTTGGCAGACATGATCAATTAGAAGTACAGAATTAGCATCCAGTGGTTTTCTTTCCACATCTTTTCAGCCACTTCAGGCAGGAATATTAGCTGTATGTGATACAGTAAATGTAAAAAAATAACAAATTTTAATCTTGCTGACACAAGAAACAAGCACAGAAAGATGGTGATATTTTTAACCCTCAATCTCTCCTTTTTTCCCCAACTCTCAAAAAATCTGGGCTCAGATTTTCTAGCCATTAGAACATGAAAAATCTTTTTTTAATTGTCCTGCAATTCCTGCTAAATGACATTGCACCCGTAAGATAAAAAACATTAAACTTTTTCCATCACATTGATCAAAATCTGTAAGAAATTATCATCTCCCTTCACTGAATGGAAGTGAGGTCATTCACTGAGCAGTACCTGGCTAAGATGTAAATGATCAACCAAAAAAAAAACCCCTAAAGAATTCTCTTCCTGGCTCCCCTCCAGGGACTCCTTCTTCACTCATGAACCAGGTAATATCTGTGTGTCCATGTACTAAATGAAGCCAACTCTTTACCATGAATTGTATTAAACCAGGTCTAAATCAACACATTATCTTCTCCTCTCAAATGCCATGGAAATCAATAAAGTTCAGCCTACAATACAAAAAACATCTTGTCTAAGGCAAAAGCTACTTCCTTATGTTGTGCACGTTCTTGCCAACACCAAAAGAACGCGAAATTGCTGCACTGGCCTACGCAAAGTTGCATCTAACCACATGCCCTGTCTAAAAAAGTGGTCAGGGTAGATATTTATGGAAAGACTATAAGAAAATGAATCCATACACAGTGAGCTTTTCCTGTGTACACCCTCACAGTTTCTACAAGTGTAAGATTTCTATGAAGAAGTCTCCACTCTCCTGATCCTCTTACTTATGAATGCAAATTCAGCTGCCACTTTTACATGGTATCTGATACTTCTTTAGGCTCCAAACTTGTCTAGATCTGTTTGCATCTCTCTCTATGCTACAATACTATTTCCCTGTCCACTCAACCAAAACAAGACCCAGACACTTCCTAATTGCAACATCATTCTTTTTGGCTTTGAGAGACAGTCTTGACCTGCTGCTGTCCATCAGTGGTTTTCTTCTGGGCTCTTGACATTGGAAGAACTCTGCAGAACATCCCAGAAATCTGAAAAGCTACCATCCTGCCTCTACATTGGAAACCATCTCCAGCATGGTGCACATGAAAAAGATTCAGCGTTAGCTGGAGTGCTGCTGTGCAGAAACACAGGCCTCTTACACTGAACAATTATCTGTGACTTTCTAGTGCCTACTTGTCCTCATCCATCTACTCCCAGCCTGCCTGTATTCATCCCGTGTCCCTTGCGCTCACGTTCAGACCATGGACCACTTTGAGCAGGCTTTGTTCTGCCTAAGTGCAGCATTTAGCACAATGGGTTTAGGGATTAACGTCATTTCATAAATGGTGCAGTACCAATCACGAGTTGACCCTTTGACGACACAGGCCAAAGTACTACATTGTAAATCCATCTGATACCTTTTTAAGTCCAAGCAGTCTTTCCCCAGGATTTCTTTATCAACAGATCTTCAATTTCTGCATTATCATCAGATCACTAATATGCTTACCCAATATTATATCCATTTTAAAATGTGAAGCTGCACTAAGTAAGAATATATAAAGTGTCTTAGCTATGTTTGATCTAATGGACAATGATAGTTTTGAATTCATCACTGCAATTTATGATGTCAGTCTACAACATAGTACTGCAGCACCTGCTATTATGTTATAACAAGCGCCATAGGCTGACCACTACTCCTGGATATAAAACTTAACATTAGATCTCAAGGGCATTTATTCTTTTAGAAACAGAAAGTCTTTTAGAAATTTGGAAACCGTATGGAGGACAAACAAAGGACAAGAAAATACATTTGATTCCCACTGAGGGTCTAAACGACCTCAGCAATTCACCCGCAGGCAAAAAACCACTTTGGAACCCTGTAGCACCGAACTGGGGCTAAATGCATTAAGGCACGTTCCAGAGCTGTCCATCCATGGCATGAGACTGCTCGCTCTGGGTCAGGGTGTCCTGCTGGTAGGAAAAAAAATAAACAAACCACAAACCACCAAAAACAGAGCAGGCAGAAGTGCAATAAACTATCGCCACAATAAAATCTCTTCTGGCTTCTTATTATTTAAAGAAAAATAAAATGTTTGGAAGACAAGATTCAAAACCCCTAACAATGGCCTTTTTTGTTCTTATTTATTCGAATTTCTCTTGCTATCCTTGTTATCCTTGCCATCACTCAGCCCCTTTTGAAGGTCACTGTGGTCCACATAGAACTGCTGAGAACATAAATTTCACTGACCATAAATCATCTAAAAAAAATCCAATCCCAGAGTGTGAAATTTGCCACTACTTGATTTCATTGATGAGCTCGTTAGCCTTGTGCTGTAGATTTTTTTTTTGCTACCTATAAATCATTCATTACTATGCATGCTCTTATCATGTCTCCTCTTATAAGCAGATCTAATGCTCTGGCATTAACAACCCATACCAGAAATTCAGCCTCTTTTGGTGGGATCATATTAATTAGAAAAAAATTAATAATCCTATTCCTTTCTTCCCTTTCACAGGTATAGAAAATTCTCATGCCATTCCTGTGACTCCTGATATTGAAATGTAATTTTCAGAAAGCACTTATATATTTTAAATGTCTTTGATATATTTGCATTACTGTCCTTTCAGAGAAATGTTAATCACATACTGTTTATTTTTTGTTTCACTTTCCCTTCCTCTGTGGTCTGTTTTTTGCTTCATCTTTGAAACATGCAGGATCACCCCCATGCAGAAGGTAGCTCTTTGCAGACACAGATAGTCCATTAACCCCACTTTGAAAGCCTGCTATCCCTCATCTCTGTGAAAGCATGACTGAGCAGTTGTCATAACATATATTCTGGGCCACAGTTGCCCAGCTGCAACTTTGAAAATCAGTTTTCTGACATCATCTCCAAATTGATACCTACAAGATAATTACAGCAGCCCTAAATGTGAGATAATGTTAGAAAATCAGCATTATTTAAAATATTTTTATATTATTTAGGCTTCGGTACGTCCTATTTTGCCTGTTTCATGCTCTTGCCTTTGCTTTCACCTCAAATAGATCAGTGTTTTGCAAAAAGTCCAACAATTTTCTTTGATCATTTTTTGTCTGGAGATTGGGAATGAAGGTGAGAATCTTTACTGGAATCTCTCTAGCGACTATAACCAGAAGACTTTTGTCTGTGGGGAACAGGAGAAGTTCTCAAAGGGAGGGAGGAGTTCTCTTCTTAGGCAGATGTGCCGTGACTGATGTGTCTGTTCTAGGGTGAAGTTAATCTCTGACATGTAAACACCCAGGCAGGAGTCTGAACATGGAGATTCCAGTTGAGGGTCACCAAGATAGTCGGGAGGCTGGAGATGTATATGACATAAATAGATAGGCCGTGGGAGTGGGGTTCATTCAGACTGCCAGAAAGAAAGCTACAGGGCAGACAGAAGACTTCCACAGTTTAATTTGGGTTAAGGAATAAAGATAAAGCCAAAGTTTTCTCCGAGGTGCACAATGAAATGACAAGTTCCCCCTGCAAATTTAGTTGGTCCCTAGGTCAAGTGAACTGGTTCCCATCTTCTCTATTTAACTGGGGCGAAAAATATCCAAACAGGGCCAGATTTTAATCATTTCTAGTTTTTTTAAGTCAGTCACTTTGCATCATGGTAAGTGAGGAGGGATTTTGCAGTGGTTACAATCCTGCTTCATCTTTAGTTATCTGGGATGGACGTTAGGCCAAGGGGCTAACTAGAGGAACGCAACCACTACTCAGAGTCCTCTGCCACTTATTGAAATGCACATTCTTCAAAAATGGGATACTCTCCTCATATATTGTTCTGCATTCTGCATTTATTAGTGTCAGTATTAGTAAATGCAGAGAAAAATTGATACAAAGCATCTGGTTTTAGTATACCAGATCACACTGTCTTCAGTAATAAAGGTTGCAAATGAAAAACTGCTTCAATGAGATTGCTCAGCACAGCTTTCCTGTGATGATTAAACTGTGTGGGATCTCCAAATGATCCTAAAATCCATGTTTTGCTTCTATACATTATGTATAAATATGAATTTCTAATCAAGATATGCACTCTTCTCCTGGTATGTATAGTAGAATAGTCCTGAGTTGGTAAGAAATAGCTTTCTACTCTCTTAAAAATTCAGATTCTTCTCTAGTGGGTCTTTAAAACTTTGTTCCAGGAATTGATCATCCTGTTTTGACGTCAATGGCCAATACTGAGGTTATTGAGTGCAGCAACTTTACAGCCAGCTCCTCTGTTTTCCTTCATGTTTTACAATTAGCCACAATTTTAGCAGAAATATCAGCTGGGAAGAAAGCCTCTTGTCATTTTAGATTAATCAGCTGCAGAAGCTACCAAGAAAGGTCAAAACCAAAAGCAAACATATGTCTTCATATTTACATTTAAAACAGGCAGCCCAAACAGCAGAGAGCTCTTTGCATTTGTTAAGCACAAACAAAGCATCCTCTGTAGTGAAGTGTGAAGGTGACTGATAAATCAGCCAACAATATTTTATGTTCAGTGTTTACAAAAAGCAGCATTTAGGACAGAAAACACCGCTTGTCCCCTGGGGATATACTTACCAATGATCCCACCTTGAAAATGGCTCCACATCAAGAAGAATAACAAGAAATCTAACTTAGCACCTTAATTTCTTTGTTTCTATTGTTTATTTATGTGCCAATTTTTCCTTTTATTCCATCTTTTGTCTGAAGACAAACCTTCTTTCTAGATTGTTGGGTTTTTATTCACTAGCACAAAGTTTTCCTTGTGGCCCAATATGCACAGCTGCCCAGATGATAAAGCAGAGCAATCTGCTTATTATTTGCCTAATTTTTTTTATATATAAACCATCCCCAAGCTAAATTTCACCAGTTTTCTGTTCACCTGAAAAATCTGGACATACCTTTTATAACCTAGGATCAAACATACTGATATACAAAACTCTGATTGAAAATTATTTTCATTTTTTCTCTCTGTAGTAGCGGAGTCCATTGCCTGAACCATTTACATAGGGAGAGTTATGGCTGTGCGCTCTGGGAAATATAAGATGGGCTCAGGCTTCCAGCCACAATGAAAGATAAAACCATGATGTATTTCAACTACCATTTCAGGACAAAATTTTCAACATGTATTCTTCTCTGAACTGTCCATTCTTACAATAGCTCAAAAACTTGACATTTTATTAAAAAGTTTAAGTTTACGTACAAAGTACTTTTCATGGAGCAGAGGTGTGGATGCTTGACTAGTTCTGGCTCTGAGCTCCTTTCTGTAGTAAAAGCAATCTGAAAAACTGTGGATAAAGCTGTAAGTAATACAATAAAAAAGCTGTGCTGCACTAGCTCTCTAACAAATGGCTACTCTGTCTAGTAAAAAACACTTCTCATTGAGGGAGTCTTTATTCTAATAAGAGTCCTGCTATACCCCTTGCCTTTTTGTTTTATCTGTCTTATATCGTCATACTAACGCCAGGGCCAGGCCTAGCCACTGGAACTTGGTTATCTATACTAATAACCTGTTAGAGCAGTCTTTGGCATGGTTTTGGCCCAAATTTTGCAGTGTAGTGTCTAGTAACATCCCTCTTCCCCCTAATACAATAAGGATGTAGTCAAACAGGAGATTCCAGTTGAGGGTCACTAAGATAGTCAGGAGACTGGAGACGTATACGATATATATATAGATAGGCTGTGGGAGTGGGGTTTATTCAGATTGCTGAAAAGAAAGCTACAGGGCAGATCTCATAGCAGACTTCCACAGTTTAATTTGGGTTAAGGAATAAAGATAAAGCCAAAGTTTTCTCCAAGGTGCACAATGAAATGACAAGTGACAATTGGCACAAAATGTTCCAAGGGAAGTTTTGATGAGATACAAGGAAAAGAAATTTCACCATAAGGGTAGTCCAATATTGAAACAGGTTGCTCAGAGGGGTCATGGAATTGCCATCCTTGGAGATGCTCAAACACAGCTGGGCATTGAACCGCCCTCTGAAACCCAAGTGATCTTGAAGGTAGCCCTGTTTGAGAAGGGGTTTGGATTACATGACCTCCAGAGGTCATCTTTCTCTTCCAAGCTAAATTAGTCTACAATCCTATGATTTTATATGTTAATATCTTATTTTAATACTATAGTTCTGTCCACATTGTGCCAGTTGACTTCTATACAAGAGAATGGACCCTGACATTACTTAATTCTAGGACAGATGGAGCTTTTCTGCACCAAAAATTGGGCATTGTGTGCCAGAAGTCTGTCATCTTCCTTCATTGTCTTCTAAGATTATTCACAATGCCATATACATGACATTATAATACATATACAAAATATATATCTGCATCAACAAGCCTTTGTGGGGAACAGGAAGAGATTTTTACATTATTAGGCAAGACTTTTTCTATTTTTATTTCCATGGAAAAATTTTAATAGCTATTAAAAAGAAAGAAAAAAAACCCCACAAAACACAAAACACAAAACAAAGGTATTCATAAGTGTTGGTTTGTATTTTAAGAAAGATAAAAAAGAAGGAAAAGAACAGAATCCCACGCTACAGTTTTCTTGAATATTCAACATATGTGACCAACTTTTCATCTAGAAAGTCATCAAAACTCTACCATGTTTCCGAGGTTCCAGTTTTAATTGCATCAAGGTCAGCTAATTTGTAACAACAAAATATGATATTATCCAACAAGTAATATCTAAATGATTATAAATATAGAATTTAATTCCAAGTTATAACAAATTGTGGTGTGTTGACCTTGGCGGGACACCAGGTGCCCACCATACTGCTCTATCACTGCCATCCTTAGCAGGAAGTGGTGATGGGGAAATAACACGGAAAAAACTTCGTGGGTCAAGGTAAAAGAACTTTAATAAAGCAAAAGCAAAGGCCTCATGTGGAAGCAAAGGAAAACAAAAGATTTATTCTCTACTTCCCATCAGCAGGTAATGTCCGGCCACTTGCCAGGAAGCAGGGCTTCAGAACGCATAGTGGTTGCTCTGGAAGGCAAACATCATAAATAACGTGTGTCTCCCCTTCCTCCTCCTTTCTCTCAGCTTTTTATTGCTGAGCAGACATCATATGGTATGGGATATCCCTTTGGTCAGTGTGGGTCAGCTGTCCTGGCTGTGTCCCCTCCCAAGATCTTGCCCACCCCCAGCCTACTGGTGAGGGGGATGTTGGAGAGACAGCCTTGATGTGTGCCAGCCCTGCTCAGCAGTGGCCAAAACACCGGTGTGTCACCAACACCTCGCTGGCTGCCGATACACAGCACAGCGCTGTGAGGGCAGCTGTGGGGAAAGGTAACTCCATCTCAGCCAGAGGCAATACACAAATCTTTTCCATACTCCCTTCTGATAGTGTACACAAAGTACTTTTCAGGATTAGAGTGTTCTGAGATCTCTTGCATATGATCCATTGGCATACAGACCATTTAGTAAGGAAAACAGAGCTCCAAAGACCATACCAGAGAAGTCATCTCCTTCATGGCACAATCACCTGAAGAGAAATCTAATAAAGCAGCAGTGTGGGTAATGCACTAGCCATATGCAGCTATTTCTTTGTTTTCAACTGAATCACCTTTGGAGATGGCCGTGGTAAGGTTCTTCTCCTATGTCCCTCTTTGCTTTTATTGAGATTGGTGCTAAATTCTCATCAGCTTTATTAGGAAGATAGGAAAAGAGCTGGATCTACCATTTGATTAGCATCTTCAATGCTTGAAGGATCACTAAGCTCTTTCATATATACATGAAAAGAAACACATCCAAGTGACCATTTAAGTCTTTTTCTTTGTAATTAAGACCTGAATCACTGAAGTAGTTAATATATACAATAACCTTTGTACTATGCCTTTACCCCAGAGGAACAATGACCGTGATTCATAAGGTTCATTATGTGCTACATTTGGCACACTGTCAACAGTACTACCTTTTAAAGAGCCAGGATTAAGGGTAATGGAATGGAAAATTTCCTTTTACCCCAGCACTGGGTCAGTCTGGGTGTATCCCATGTATTAGCTTGCAAAAAAAAAAAAAAAAGGCAGAGAGTGTGTCTTCAAATCACATGCCCTTTGGGAATTTCTGAAGGGAATACTGCCAACACAAAGGAAAAGGAAACAAAGTAAAGTATGTTCAGCAACTTGAAAGAATTCATGCTTTTCTTTTATTTTCTTTCCTTTTTCTTCTTAGTTGGCCTTTCCAGGTTCTTACTAAAAGCATAATTTAGTCAGAGGCTGTCTTCCTTTTTAATGCTAAATACGTAGGTTGAAAAGTACATATTGTCTGGAATTCAGGGTTACAGATGAAAACCATTCACCTTCCTCTGACAATGCAATCAGTGTCTGGCATTAGAAATCAGCCTGATTTCAGAAGGGTTTATAAATTGCCTATGCAAACCCCACCAAAACCAAACGGCTTTTTATTCAGTCCTAAATTACCATTCCATCCAAGCCAGAATTGCCATATTCCAGATGTTATCTACTTTTATCTCAGACCTGACAAACCTCTTTCCCCAAATTCCCTGTCTATCCTATCATGCTAGGCAATCAAACTGTACCAGCTACAACGTCACACAGTTATACTGGTAAGATAAATCTCACTTAGTATAATTCTTAATTGTTATTAGGTAAAATAGTCATATTCAAACTGCCTGCTAGAAGTAATCTTGACAATTAGAATAGAATAGAATAGAATAGAATAATTTCAGTTAGAAAGGACCTACAATAATCATCTAGCCCAACTGCCTATATTACTGGATATAAATTCAAGAAACGAACAAATAATTCCTATTCTTCATGTCTTACATATCCAGGTTTCCTCCAAGATAATTGGAAAAAGGTCCTAGGTTAGGCAGGCTTGGACACTGTGATCAGTTGTTGCTTTGCAGGATCCAGGAACTTCACACAGAAAGCTTAGATCCTTTGTGAGAATGGGGATTACTGAAAATAAATATTTCCAGCAATCTGACAAGTGCACATTTGCAATTGCTGCATCAGTAAAACTGGAGCTGAAGGCTCTATGGACACACTAGCTGTTGGATAGTCACACCAGCAAGTTAATTTCAAGAACTTGTCATTTGCACCAAAGAATGGTGATGAGCAATGATGATTTATTAAACTCAGTGGCAGAAAACAATTGAAAAAAACAACATTTTGAACAGTCTCCATCCATCAACACTTCTGTTTGAGGAACCAAGTATTACACATCATGAAAAATGGGATGCAAGTGCTTGCTTTTGGTTATTTTCCTTTTTGTTTGTTACATTGCTACAGACAGAAGCAAGGTTACCCTATGGAAATCATCACGCCTACTCTTTCAAAAATGCAATTCCCTTGTCTTGTCTTAAGCTTTGTGGTAGATTCTCTGCCACTCTGTCTCTCTAAAATAATGTGCGTGGCCTCAGGAATATCTTTATCAAATTCCTGCTGCATGCTAGGTTATATTCCATTCAGCTGGGCTAATCTGTATGCATTTGGATTTTCCAGCTAATTACTTCGCTCTATTTGTATCATTAGTTTTATTGTTGCTGTTTTTAAGAGGCTTTTCCTACCTCGATAATTTCCAGATTTTTTTTTTGTTTTCCTGAAATACTGAGTTACAGGAGAAGACAGAAAACTTCTTGTGTTCCTAGTCATAATCCACAGCGTCTGAAACCTTTAGGCTTTCTCATTACTACTCCTAGCAAAAAACATTTAAAAGCTGTATTTCCCATCTTGATGCTCTGTAGCAAAACCAGGTTTTCCACATATAAAAATCCACACACACAGGGAATTTGCAAGTTACCTCTGGAATTTTAAACACTGAATATAAAGCACGAGAGAACTCAATGCCACGAGGAATCTTGCTCCCCCAGGTGCAATACCATGTCGACATGCTTTCGGACCGGAGCAGTATGTCTGTACCCAGGCAGTGCCCTGCCACCTTATCAGATCACATCAGCCGCTGCACCACAGAGCCATATTCTCACTTGCTCATACTGCTTGCAGAAAAACACAGGGTTTTTTTCTTACCCAAGTGCAAGAAAAAGACTCGATGAACCGAATGGAGTGTTGGGTTTGTCCTTCTATTGTTCTGACACCACTAATTGATCAACTAAAATGAAAGAGTGAGTGGCTTAGAAAGACTGAGCTAGCTCAAAATGAGAAACTGTTTTTTGATACACTCAAGTGCCAAATTCATCTTCTTTTGTGTAAACTGCAGTCAGTTGCCCTCCAAGAGGCAGTCAGCTATCTCCATCTATCCTTCAACATCACAGCTGCAGAAGCTCATTAGGTTGAGGTGAGGACCACAGTCAGACCCTCTGCCTTTGGCCTCTTCCATATCCCCACCATTCTGCGTCACCCAGTTGCTCCCATATGACAACCAGTAATTTGCATATATGGCCGGACTGTATTTTCATAGAACCATAGAATATCTTGAGTTGGAAGGGAGCCGTAAGGATCATTGAGTCCAACTGCCCCTCACAGGACTACTTAAAACTAAACCATTTTTCTTAAAGGCACCCAGGTTTTAGCTAAAGACATCGAGGAATGGGGAATCCTCCCTTCCCTCCATAATCTGTTTCAACTCTTAAACAAGATCAGTGCTTAAAACATACTATCCTGCTTTCTATTGTTTGTTTGTTTGTTTATTATTTATGTTCTGCGTTTATACACTGCAAACTGCGTCTCCTCTGAAACATCTGCCAGACTCAGTAATTGGGCACAGTAATTACAGTGACTTTGCTCTGGGATGGAGGAAGAGCGCTCACACTCAGCTCTTGCTGAAAGAGCTGCTCGTTGCCACCCCGTATTAAAGTTAGCAGCCCGCTGCCGTTGCTCAACCTACCAATGTGTCTGGATGTCTCCCCACACACAGTGAGGAGGAAGCTCAGACTTGCTGATGAAGGTTGGCTGTCCCCAGGACGTGTGGCTGCAGTCTCCTCTGTCAATAGAGTACCCAGCTCTGGAAGGAGCTGATGCGCAGTCCAAAAGGGTGTCAGAGACTCATTCTGGCTTTGTGGGCATTGCAGCAAAAGCTCCGAGAGCAGAAATGGCATGTTCAGGGAAAACTTGCAAACATCTACTGGGCACTGACTTCGGTTGGATTTTACTCCAGATTTCTAGCGACAGTAGGGCAGGCATCCTGAAGGAACTGATGTTAATCATTACACGCACGTTAAATATGGGTATTTCAATTCAGCTTTTGATGCCATGTAGATGGCAGTACCTTGAATATCAGTTTGTTTGAATGAACACAGTCTCCACTGTGGTATGCCTCTAAGTTTACGGATGCTTCCTTTGCTTCTGGCATACACATGGTCCCTATTAACAGCAGAGGAGGAAAGAAATCTAGTTGTGATTAGCAAAGAGATTTTTCTCTGGACAATAACATTCCATTCTTAAGCACTTTCATAGGTTTCAGAGTCTATATTTTTCTATTCCAGCAACACTGTTTTGCCAAGTATGCCCCTTTTATTAATCCAAATCTGTTAGAGGTGTCACACTCTCCTGCCTTCTGCTGAACTTGACCTTGGACTCATTTTGTATATGGAAACAGAAAAACACCCCGTCCTCCCCTAGCTTCTCCACTGCTTCTTTCTCTGCCAGTTGTCATCCTTTAACAGGCAAAGGAGCTTTACATGGAGGTAAGCAAATATAATAAACTGATCTCTCTGAAGATGAATTGCAGCATTTTTTTTTTTCTTTATGGAAGCCTTCAAGACCGAAATCCTAATAAACAGCTCTTCATAAGATATCTGCTGTCACTTTTTATTTGTCTAAAGCTTTTTTTTTCCCATTGGTGTATCTTTCAGCATTTATCCAAAGCCAAAAAAAATGCTACTTACTGATATAAACAGTCTTGCAATATTTAAGCAAAACATATAAGCTATTCTACAAAGCAGGTTGACAGCAACATTTCCAAAATGAGACTATAATGTAATAAAAACATTATCCTGGCTTGTGTCTGCACAGAGAATAAGAAAATTAATGAAACATTGTGACAAATGAGGACTGGGAGAATTTTCCAGAGAAAGGCAAAATGAAAGTGAAGCTAGAGAAGAACAAGGCAAAACCTTCTGAAAAGGTCCTGTTTGACTACAAGAATTTATAGCTTCTCTTCTTATCTCAATGGACCCTCTGTGAAGGCATTCCCCATGCCAAACCTGAATGATTTGTCAGCTGTCCACTAAACTCTTTTTCTTCACAAGGCTTAACCCCAGTTACACGCCCATTGTACTTCCACAGAACGGTGTATCCCTGTTCCAAACAGCAGAGCTTAATGCATCCCTGAATGCATCCCTGTCTCTGATGTTAGCACTCATAAACATGGCAGGCTGAGGATATATTCCCAGCAGGGCTTTGACAGTGATGAATATAAGTCCCTATATGCCTACCTATACAGAAACAAATCTGTTACTTGATGATGTCTCTTTCTGCTCAGCCATTCAGGTGAAAAGCTTTCTCTTGCTGTCATTCCTCATTTACAGCCTTTCTGCAAATAGCACTGCAGGCAGAGTTCTTGCTTCTGTTCCTTCAGGTCTTGAAGCAAAAGCTCTGGGAGCAACAGACTCCAGCTACAGCACCAAATGTGGGTGAGGTTTATGATACTAAACATAACTTTTATTATACTATACCTTGCCTTAGTGCCATACAGCCCTTTTTGGTATTATTCGTAGCAGTATTCCTGGAGGGTTGTTTGTCTTAACCCAATCCCTTTCTAATAGGTGGAAGAGGAATCAGTGATTAGAAACTGCATAGCTACCCAATGGCATAGCTAGTGGACTATTGCCCAATCTAGCAATATGAGTGAGTTAAACTGACACAGAAGCAGAGAAACCTTCGGAATAAAGGCGGTTCCCTCATGAGATGGAGACAATGGAAGCTAACAAAAACGGGGAGTGTCGGAGTGCAGCCAGAATATTAGTGTGCTGCAGGTATTTTTGCTTGCCTGTCTTTGAGAGTCATTGTGACCTTGGAAGAGGTAGCATGACCATGAAACTGTCCCACTGTGGTGGGTTGAGCCTGGCTGGGGGCCAGGTGCCCACCAGAGCCGCTCTCTCACTCCCCTCATTCACCAAACAGGGGAGAAAAGGCATAACGAAATGCTTGCAGGTTGAGATAAGGACAGGGAGAGATCACTCACTAATTATCGGCACGAGCAAAACAGACCAAACTTAGAGAGGGAATTCATCTAATTTATTACTAGGCAAAACAGAGTAGAGGAATGAGAAAATAAAATCAACTCTTAAAACACTTGCCCCCACCCCTCCCATCTTCCCGGGCTCAACTTCACTCCCGGCTTCAACCTTCCCCCCCCTCAGCGGCACAGGGGGACGGGGAGTGGGGGTTACGGTCAGTTCATCTCACGGTGTTTCTGCCGCTTCTTCATCCTCAGGGGGAGGACTCCTCTCATCGTTCCCCTGCTCCAGCATGGAGTCCCTCTCACGGGGTGCAGACCTTCAGGAGCAAACTGCTCCAGCGTGGGGTCCCCCACGGGGTCACAAGTCCTGCCAGCAAACCTGCCCTGGCGTGGGCTCCCCTCTTCACGGGTCCACCGGTCCGGCCTGGAACTTGCTCCAGCGTGGGCTTCCCACGGGCCGCAGCTTCCTTCAGGTGCCTCCACCTGCTCCGGCGTGGGGTCCTCCACGGGCTGCAGGTGGAATCGCTACACCCCCTCATCCTTCCTCCATGGGCTGCAGGGGGACAGCCTGCTTCACCATGGCCTTCACCACGGGCTGCAGGGGGATCTCTGCTCCGGCGCCTGGAGCTCCTCCTCCCCCTCCATCTGCACTGACCTTGGTGTCTGCAGAGTTTCTTACATCTTCTCACTCCTCTCTCCGGCTGCAAAAGCTCTCTCTCCCAGTGTTTTTCTACTTCTTAAATATGTTATCACAGAGGCGCTGATTGGCTTGGCCTTGGCCAGCGGCAGGCCCGTCTTGGAGCCGGCTGGCATTGGCTCTATCAGACACAGGGGGAGCTTCTAGCAGCTTCTCACAGAAGCCACCCCTGTAGCCCCCCCGCTACCAAAACCCTGCCACGCAAACCCAACACATTCCACCCCTCGCCTCTGTGAATCACATATTTAAGAATTATTAAAACATACATTCAACAGAAAAACTACACACACACAAATCACATCTACAAGGAAAAAGAAAAAAGAATTCCCCCCACCAGAATCAAAGCAACACTATCACAACACTAAACAAGAGTAGACAATACACACAGAATCCACCTCTCGTCCCTTCACCGCTATTTTGCTCTCAAGCTAAGTTCAGTCAATGTTTTGCCCGTTACCTCCTCCAATTACTGTCCTTATCTCGATTTTCTCATGCCCCACGTTGGGCGCCAAAAAGACTGTGGTGGGTTGAGCCTGGCTGGGGGCCAGGTGCCCACCAGAGCCGCTCTATCACTCCCCTCTTCAGTAAGGCAGGGAGGGGAGAAAGGAGGATGGAAAAAAAAACAACCCCAAACTCGTGGGTCGAGATAAAGGCAGTTTAATGTAGCTAAAGCAAAAAAAGCCGCGCGCGGAAGCAAAGCAAAAAGCAAAAGATTATTCTCTACTTCCCATCAGCAGGCGATGTTCGGCCACTTCCTGGGAAGTAGGGCTTCAGTATGCGTACCCCTTACTCCGGAAGACAAACATTGTAAAAAAAAACAACGAATGCCCCCGCCCTGTTCCTCCCCCTATTCTCAGTTTCTTATTGCTGAGCAGACGTCATATGGTATGGAATATCTCTTTGGTCAGTTTGGGTCAGCTGTCCTAGCTGTGTCCCCTCCCAAGATCTTGCCCACCCCCAGCGTGCTGCTGGGGAAAAAGAAATGTTGGAAAGACAGCCTTGATGTGTGCTGGCACTACTCAGTAGTAGCCAAAACACTGGTGTGTTATCAACAGTTTGCTAGCTACCAATACACAGCACAGCACCATGAGGGCTGCTGTGGGGAGAATTAACTCCATCTCAGCTAGACCCAATACACCCACCCTTCAAGCTGTGCACAAGGAAAGCACAAAACAGATGTAAAGTCAGCTTAGTGTACTTCTATTTCTGCACAGCAGAGTTCAGTCAAAGTACATCCAATATTATGCTGGTAATCATATATTCCGTGTTCTGAGGTTTCTCTGTTCATGTAGTGCCACCGGAATGGTGTATCAGTGGAAAGCACCAGTGCCCCAATGGTAGACCATGAGGAGGGAGATGTTGGAGTGACCAGTGGATAAGCAACTGCATTTCACTGTTTTCAGCCTCAAGTCCAATTCAGCACACCACAGAAGTTGATATCATCTTTTTCTCACTGTATTTCCAAAATGCTACATGGCTCTCTGTCTGCTCAAAGATGACTGTGATGCATTAGAGCATTAATGCTAACCAATTTCTATGCAAAACTCCATATGACTATAATCCAGTGCATATTTCGCACCTTCTGGAAGACTATGCATTTGACGAGAACGGAACAGGAATAGAAAACTTCAAAGCTTCAACTTCAAACCCTATCTTATTTAAAGCTGGCAGTTTTATCTCTGCATCATTCATGATGCCTTCATCCTTATTCTATTTCTTTGCATAAAAATAAAACTTTTATTTTTTCCATTTTCCCCAGATCTACCTTACTGCAAGTATGGTACAGAGCAGGAAACTGCTTTTAGCTAGAGTATTATTTTCTTCTTTTTGCCTCTCTATTCTTTTTTTTTTTTCTTCTGATTTTCTTCTTCATATAGCAGTAATTCATGTTGGTTCCTCAGGCAGGCACAAAACTACGTCCTATGGTTATTGATTCATACAAAACCCCAAACACCTTTCCAGGCACTCCACTAAGGGATTTCAAAACCCACAGAATTACTCCAGGATAAATTCTAAGTATTTCAAGATTCATCCCTATTTAAATTAATTAATCCCTTGCTAAAAGACTTTTCTTTCACCATAGTATTGAAGACACTGTCCTAGGGAATAATTTTAGCAAAGACTGATTTTAGAGTTTAAGGTACTGGTCACTGAGAGTGAATTCAGTGAAGGAAACATTCAGAAACTTAGAAATTGAGACTTACATCCATATCGAAAATGTTTGCGCCTGGTTTTGGGGTAGCTCTTTCAAGGTTACAGTCTAATGCTTTGGACAAGAATCCTTGTTGCATGAAGGTCATCTTGATGAGGAGAAAGTAAGAATATTTCTTGAAAAGGTATGGTCATGAGTCTCATTTTCTACTTCTCAGTCTTTGCAGAAGAACAACTCACTTTGGCTAAACAATTAAGTAGCAATTGGGCCAGAGAAAAATAGAGAAACCAACTGCACAGGCATGTGGTCAAGAGTCTTTGAAATACAGCAGACCCTGATTAAAATCCCTTTTCCCAATTGGAGGGAAGAGACACTTGAATCTTCACTGTCCACTTGCACTGTGTGCACCCCACACTGCTTGCTATTCTGGATCTCAACAAAAGCTTTCAAAGGTCTTCATAGAAAATGGGAAAAACATCATGATTGCACCCGGTATATAGGTGAGAAATTTAGGCAAAGAGCAGAATTTTACTAAAGCCTGATATTTGAGTCCCACTGGATGTATGTAGCCTTCAAGTCCACCACAGCTTTCCTTCTGATAGGCAAATATCTGACATTTGCTTTACATGGTTTTAAAATATTCTTTTAAAATCAAGCATGCACCATTCCAAGAGAAAAATTATGCACACAATTTTCCACAAAATATCAAGCTACATGGAAACATAGCAGCATACTTCCAAATATTTTAAGAACAAAGAAATCTTGAAAACTTAATTATAGCTAGCATAGCTGGAATCAAAACTTCTCCCTATCTATCAGGACAAAATCAAAATTAGAAGAGAGTCAAATTATAAAAAACAATACTGCAGAGGAATGAGATCAGTGAGTAACCCACTTCAGACTTTGTCCAATTAATTCATCTCCCTTTCTGATTTTGTTGTTGGTCTATTTAACAGTTAAAAGTAAAGAGAAGGAATTGAGGGGGAAAAAATCTAAATCAAAACTTAAGCTGTGGTGACCACCCTGAAATACCCTAAAAGGAGACTCCCTTCCACAAGGTGAATATCCCTCTGTTTTAAACATTATGTACCTAAAAGACGACTTGCCTTCATCATTCCACCATTGTTTCCTCCTACTGAACCCCTGGGAAAATGTCAGTAAAACTAAAGATGGGTTCACGCAAATTTCCTTCCTGTTACCCAAAAATTTTATGAGCCCATTTCTGGCCTGACCGGATTCCCATGTACCGCAGCCCTGCACCTTAAGGGACTACAGCTCCTGCCGAGCAGAGAGAGATCTCTTGTGGAGGGGGTTTTAAAAACTCAGGCTTGGCCCAAAACACTGACTCCAGCACCTGGTTGCTCCAGCATCACATCATAGAAGTATAGAATCATAGAATCACAGCATGGTTTGGGTTGGAAGGGACCTCAAAGCCCATCTAGTTCCAACCCCCCTGCCATGGGCAGGGACACCCTCCACTAGCCCAGGTTGCCCAAAGCCCCATCCAACCTGGCCTTGAACACTTCCAGGGATCCAGGGGCAGCCACAACTTCTCTGGGCAACCTGTGCCAGCGCCTCACCACCCTCACAGGGAAGAATTTCTTCCCAATATCTAATCTAAATCTACCCTCTTTCATTTTAAAGCCATTCCCCCTTGTCCTATCGGTACATGCCTTTGTAAAAAGGCCCTCTCCAGCTTTCAAAGTACTCGTGGTTAACAGTGTTTTACTCCTGAAAATCAAACTCAGGTAAAGAGCGAGCCTTAGTTTAATACAAACTGTGAAACCAATATTTTACATTGCAATTCAAACCCCTGTTTGATTGCTAGCTGCAAATCCTGGTTGTTTTAACATCCACATGTAAGTTTTACATGCACCAGAACCTCTTCTTTTTTTAAATCCTGATTAAATTCTTTCACTTTCAGCTTCCACTACAGAAAAAGCTTACCATAAGCAGAAAGCTCCGCACTAATCTCCAAATCTCCATGGAGAGTGCATCTGTTATGGTGCTCTCTCTGATCTTATAGTTTTCCTACTGATCTAAAAATAATTTTTTTGCTCATAATTTTTTTACAAATCCTGTTGTTTCTTTTTCAGTATATCAGAGTAACAGCTATGAAATAAAGGCAAAAAAAAAAAAAAAAATCAGTTCTTTTATTCTGGCTTTGAAGAAAGCTAATAGAAATAACCCCTGATTCACTCAGAGAACTATTTTTACGCCATTTATAGGCATGACCTTCAAAGAAAGACAAAACACCTTCTTCAGTGCCTTGAAATACTTGTCGTTGGATCTAAACCTGCATCAATGAAATCAAAGCACCAGTGTTCTCAGTTTCGGTGGGCCCATGCGATGTAGGGAGGAGCACCCCTCTCCAGGGCCATTAAAGCAAGTCTGTTCAAGCGTCCTTGAACACTTTGTCAGGTAACATGCTTTATGCCACCTCTGTGGGACCAGACCCTGCCAGGAAGAGCTCCTGTGGCTCCTGCAGAAAAGTCACTTTGTACCTTTGCCTTTGTGTGATCACGGAGCACCTCTGTGCGATCGGCTAGCGGCCCAAATTCTGCTGCAGGATGAGTGCCCCCCACCACTTAACAGTGTGCTGCCAGGACAACGCATGTTCTTTCCTTTGCCTCAAGCCTGCTGTTTTACACGGAGACACCTCATTTGGTGCCTGGCAACTTCTGTGCCATGAAAAAATTATAAATTGTTTGCTTTCGCCCTTCCCGTGCTATCTGTGATCCATACTGTATCCCATTGGACTTCCCCCTCTTCCAAGGTGAGCCCATTTAACCTGTCGTTGTACAGAAGCTGTTCCATGTCTTGTTTTGCTGCCCTTCACCAGATCCTTCCCTCTTCTACCGTTTTCGCTGAGACAGGGAAATGGAGCTGCACATGTACAGTGCAGACACGGCGTGCCAGGAGCGCAGGCAGCAGCTTGGCACTGTTTTCCAGCTCAGTCCCTGCGTTTACAGTTCCTTCCATCGCGTTTTTCACTGTAGCTGAGCTCACTGTGGGGACAGAGCAAAATGAGAGTGAAACACTGCCATGTCCAGTCAATACCACCTGGCATTCAGCTTTGCACTGGTGTAATCTCCTGCAGCTTCTGATCCTTGGCTGGCCAGATTTATGGACAGATTACTGCTGAGGGCGAGGGGATGAGTCTGGGAGGAAAAGCTCCTGGGGGCTATGCAGCCTCCACCTGCCCGTATCGCTTTACCTGCTGCAAGCACTGCCTGGCAAGGTTTTCCACTTGCGCCTTTTGTCAGATGAACAGAAAATGGAAGATGATCCCCTCTCCCCAGTTTTCAACTCCCCTCAAGTCATCTCAAAGCAGAATGAGGCAAAGCTACTAGTAAGAAAGAGGGCATCTCACTTTCATGTCACCTCAGGGAAGAGCAGATTAAAAACCTGTTCAGGCAGCACTGCACTGGGTCAGGATGCCCAAACCGTGGCACCTCCTGAAGCTTGATTTGTAGGAGCCCTTGGCCAGAGCTGCCGGCTGTCTTTTGGGGTCGTGAGGGGCAGAGCAGAAAAGAGGTGGAGAAAGTATTTTGCTCTTTATTCAGACAATCATTTTAATCAGGTGGCAGACAAATAACTTCTCAACCTTAGGCTTTGGGTGTTTCTCATTACACCAAAATGGGCCTCACCCTCTTTGAGCAGCCACTCAAGTCATGGCAAAACATTTGACTGCAGACACATGCAGGTTATGGCTTGCACTTAAATGGCATCAGAAGCAGCCTTGGTGTGAAAACGTACAACTTTGTGATCAAAACCCAGAGACAAAACAACAGGTAACAGCATTGATCCCTTCTCTTGCTTTATTTGAAAGCACATTCAGATAACAAAGTGCAGAAAATAAAGTCTGCCCATGATGCCATCCATCCAGTTGTGTGGTTAGAGGTATACAAAAGGGCAGAGAAAAATGAAAATAACCAATCCGTTGTTCCAATACAGTGACAGCAAGGTGTCCCTTGGTGTTAAGTGCAGCCAGTAGATTACTGCTTCGTAACACAGTGTTATGCATTAACAACATATTAACTCAGCAACACCACTTGAGAACTTACACAGTTATTTACAGGTTCACTCCATAAATTTTCTCTTACACTGTTGATTGCGGTTCCAGGACGTTGCACTGACACACAACGCGTTGGAAACATTTATGGACACTGACAATTGAATTTTGTACTGTGAGTTACAAGACTGTAGCAGTTTATAAACTCTCCCACAGCTCTGACCTCTAAGGTTCATTAATAATTGTACTCAGATCTTCCATGATACTTTGAGCTCCAGTATACAAAAAAAAAAAAAAAAGCAGTAATCAATATTCTAGAAAGTTCTGTATTAATTTCTTACAGCTGTATACCGCTTTTAATGTTGCTTGTAACACCAGCATGGCATTACTGACACTTCAGCTGTAGCCCAGTAGGCCATTGGGAAGGTTAAGTGCATTTTTAAAAGAATATAATGAAGAAGAACATGGGGGAAGCTGAAATCACTCAGTGACAGGAACAAAGTGGCCTTCAGCTTTCCTCACCTTTATGCTACTGGACAAGTTAAATCCTTACTGCGTTCGGTACCTCTCCTTAGCAAGAGGGACCCTCATAACTCGAGGTTAGTTATCTAAGTCAGGGCTGGAGAACTGTCCCCCAGAAAGTGGCCAATACATCTGGCATTTCCTGGGTCCAGCACGCTCCCATAAAGCTGAAAAGACATTTTCTCCTTCTATTTCTATCACAGTTTCAGAGCATGGTCAATCCACTGATTTCAGTGGGGTTGATCCTGATTTATCTCATCTCTAATTGAGAGAGAAGCCCAGCCCCTGCCTACTTCCCCTCTTCCCTACGGACCCAGACCCTCTATCGTAGGCGTTGTAACCCAGGTGCAACTCCAGCGAGGCTGGTAAGGCTGCTGTGGCAGAAAATGTGCAATGCAAATAGGAAACGCAAGATCCTTTTCTTGCATTAGAAACTGGAAATAGATGTAAACCATGGACTTCTAAGGAGGTGTGTACCTATTTTCAGCAGGAAGGAATTTGATCCCCTAAACAGAGGGGAAAGCTAGCTAGGACATGCCTGTGATTTCTTGCTCTGCAATACTAAGCACAGATCAGTATCAGGACATTAAATGTGAATACAATTCTACTGCCAACAAACTGAAACAATAAATATAACACACACAATAAAAAGTACACTTGAAATAATTTCTTAACAGGACACACACTCAATAGTAGGAATATCTTTCTACACAATGAATACACCTAAGCTTTGCGATGACAATCAAATTTCAGTTATTTTGGGTCAGTATCACTAAAAGTCTATTGATATCTTTGTAAATTTTACTCTATTAGAAATATAATTTCTAAGAATGAAAATTTAGATCACAAGCCACTAACAAATGTTTTTCTAAAGGTAATTTTCTCATGTAATTTCCCTTGGTTATTTGTTATATTTTGATTTAATCACATTGTGATTCCAGATTTATTATCATATTCTCAAAAGCTCAAGAGCATAACTGAAAATATTTTATTCCAAGAAATTTTCTATGGCAGAAATTACAGTACTTGATTTCATCTTGAACTCCAAGTGTTGCAAAATGATACCTCTGAAAAGTTCATCTAATAACTGAGAAAGCAAAGCTACTTCTTTCATAATAAAGTTTAACTTGGCATCTATATATGCCACTGCACTGCACCAACTTTGGATTTTGAAACAACTTCATTAAAAGTGGAGTTTCACTGTATGACAGGTCTTTTGAAGCTGGTTTCAGTGTATACAGTCTAGCTGTCTGTACAGCGAGGTCAGCACTCATTTCCCCAGTGATACAGATAGATCCTATGGTGTGATACTCCCAACGTTTAAATTAAGAAATTGTTCAGAAAATCAGATATCAGGACTAAAAGTGGCCATTTAGCAGTATTTCCAGTTGTAAATAATTTCTGCTAGTGGATTAGTTAATCTGTTCTTGAATATCTGGTAAATCATGCCCTATCTTCTCCCCTTGAGATCTTTCCCAAAGCCTAATTGTTCCTCTAGTTCAGAGGAACTAGTTCCTCAGTTCCTGCCTTAGCTTCCAGCTTTGATTTCTCATTCTATCACCTTTGGAGACTGTGAATAATTCCCCTCCTTCATTTACATTATTATTGCCTTAAAGCTATTTATAGACTGATATAATTTACTCTCAGACCTTTCCTCTTCTAGGCTACTTAGCTTAACCCTGTCATCTTCTTCTCTTAGCTTCCATTGCTTATACATGATCATTTTTTTTCATCCCTGTTACACTTTCTCTAAAGCTTTCCTTAGCTTTAAGGACCAGAACTGCAGGCAGACAGGTAGGTTCTCTACACACTGATGAATCTAAGATAATGGTTGGTAATTCAGGATCAAGGATGTTCAGATGCTTCAGAGGAACACTTTTAGGTGTTGTAAATTTCCTCCATGAATGCAAAACCCTAAGGTAAGATTCCTTTCTTGATATATTTTGCAAGATTGGTGCAGAAAGACCAAGACTTTCACATCAGCCTCTGATTTTAAGATGTTAAGCCTCTGTGTAGCCCCTTTTACAAACTAAAAAGACCATCACTTCTCTATTTTACATCTATTTTCTATATATATCTATGTTCTAAAAGTTTCATATTTTCACTAATGTGGGATTATACTTGATGCGATGTAAACATTATTCATCATTTAAAATGCATACTATACCACATGCTGTATCCACCACCTATGACTGAAATATGTTCTATGCAACAGTCAGGTTTTGGTCAGTGCAATGTTTACCTGATATTTCACAAATTTCTTGTAATTTTACACAAAGATTAAGAGATCTATTCCCAAAATACCCTTTAGATGCTAGATCCAAAATGCATATTAACAATCTTATTGACTCAGGGAACCTACTAAACCTTTGTTATTTATTAGTATCTTTCATCCAGATGTTGCAGTTACCTGATTTGATACTGACTGTCTCTCTTAGAATAGATCTCTAATGAACTAGGTGGCAATTTTCTAGGATTTTCTTCTCTACCCACTTGAGACACAAAACTATACTCAGTGACTGATAAAGGCTCATTATACATAATTAGTGAAGAATCCTTTAAGTTCAGAAGTAATGAAAGCATGAAACCCTGTAACTAAGCCTTGTATTTCAAAAGATTTTGTTCTGACCTATAGGTCCAAGACCCACTTCACCAGCTACACAGTGAAAGAGAGGCATAACTGGGGAAGTGAAGATCATGCTGGGTGATTACAAAAGAGCCCGATCACTGTATGCACTGTGTGCCAAGTAACGGGGAATACAAGTCATCCTGAAAAGCAGAGTATGTAAATAACAGAAAGGTCAGTATGGGATGCACAATAACTCAAGAACATATGTAAACATGGTGATGACAATAAAGGCCTCTTCCCTTCATTCCTCAGCAACAGCTCTCCAGAAATTCTAGTTTCAGGTGGCTAAATATTCTTCCTTATGGCTGGAGAACTACCAAGACTTGTGAAACTTGGAAAGATGCAGATGTGGAGGAAACCAACCAAAGATCCATCTGTCTTGGGAGAAGGGAAGGAGAGAAATGGGTGTTGCGGTGAATGTAATTTAAGAGCTTCTTACCCAGGGCAAGACTCATCTGGGAACACACTGAGCTGGGAAAGGTAACTAAAAAGATGTCAAAGCAGCTTTCCTGAGGGATGCAGATTGATGTGTCTGAAAGTTTCTGGGTGGGAAGGAGAGGTAGAAACACAATCATAAAATGAATAATGTAGAGTTACAGAAGAACTAAGTGCCTGGTCAGTTAAGAGCAATTCAGATTTATTCTCATGACCAAGATCACCCTGCACACTGAAGGTGGGACATCCTCCAAAAGACATTGTCCATACACAGTCAGCCAAGAGAAAAGTTCCTCCAAAGGATCCAGTTAACTAGCATTGTGCCTGTCAATTCATTAATCACACTCTCTTCATATGAAGACGCATGAATTTGCTCTTTCCCTTTGCATGCCACAGAGCCAAAAATCTTCTGCTGGCTGCAATCTTGCACTGTAGACCATAAATATTTTTAACAAACCACTTGTTGGGTTGGGTTTTTTCATTATTATTGTAGGTAGAAATAAATCTTGCTACAGCTGCATTCACCTGCATGGACAAATGCTCTCTACTCTCTTCTGAAATCTCACAACCATAACTTCCACTTTTAGTGCTTTTTTCAACTTCTTCTGTCATAAAAGTTTGCTTAATTCCCCTGTTTCAAGTGCCTCTTCAAGCATCGTAAATCTTGATAGTTCTACATTGTCAATAGATTTCCAAGTCTGTAGAAGAAGGTTTATAAGCATTCTTCATCTATGATTGAAAAAGACCAAATTAAAAGTCTCCATATCCACATGCTTTGCATAATTTCACTGTCTGTAATCGTGAAATACAGACTAGTGGCTTAATCTCACTGGGACAATCCTACTGTCCAGGTCAGCTCATTATCTAAATGGAGTCTTAACTTGCGTCAATTATTTCCTTCAAGCCGCTGACAGTGAATTCAGATAATATTTCGCTGCTTGGCAGCTCAGTCTGAATGTGCACATACGATACATAACAAAAGATTCTCATTTATAGCTATTACTCTTGATGGCACTATTTTCAGTGAAAAAAAAATTAGTTTAATGTTAATACATAAAATGAGGAACTTTCTTAATATAACAAGGAGGCTGAAATATTGAAAATGCATTAAGAAATCATCCTTCAGAGTTCATTCCTTACTCATTCTTCACACTGAGTAGGTTTTATTTTGTTGGTGCTTTGACTAAGCTCAGATCACAAAACAACATAAGTTTGAATCTTGGAAAACATTTAAAAGATTTCTTGAACATAAAGTGAGAGATTCACTGTCCTTTAGTGACCTTTGACCAAGATTACATGTCTGTTTTATATAATCTTCAATTATCAGACTCAGCACATGGAGAGGACAAAACTCTGTCCTGAACATCAATGGCAAATGACTACCTTTTGAACCATCAGGCTACAGCCTTCAGCTGAATTCAAAGTTGACCTTGAAAATTTGAATCTGTAATAAGGCGCCTTATTCCCCTACCATTGTGATCCCAAACAGAGCATGAACTAGTTGTATGATCTGCTTTATACAGGACAAAGAAAGTGCTCCAGTTCTCTTTTATCATTGAATAGTATGAGATCCGTGAGCTCTTAGGTTTATATTCTGCATTTAAATTACAGTACTGCATGCTTGAATGTTTATGTCTTGCTTGATTCAGGAAAACATCTTTCACTTGAACACATACTCTGTATAAATATGTCTCTAACTCCTGCTCAGATTGGATTCCTAGTGTTTCTTCAAACTGTGTCTTCAAACAAAAATATAATTATGGCACTGAATAAAAAATAAATATCTTTAAATATTTCATATGAAACATGCTTATCATGATTCCAGAAGTTCATATTTAGAGTATACTAAACCTCTGACCTATTTAGATAGCACATGTATCTAGTATATTCCCTATAGTGAAAACCAAAAATATTTTACAGTCTTCTGAATATAAAATTCAGCCCTACCACAAGTATGTATCCATTTCTGGGATGACCTGGCAGCAATTTCAAAGAGAGTAGATAATTTTAACAAATAAACCCACAGGACGGCTTGCAATCCCAAGCACAACTAGCTACAGGCTGGGTTGAGAATGGATTGAGAGCAGCACTGAGAAGGACTTGGGGGTGTTGGTGGACAAGAAAGCCAAACCTATCCCAGGCTGCATCAAAAGAAGCGTGAAGGTCGAGGGAGGGGACTCTGCCCCTCTACTCCACTCTTGTGAGAGCCCACCTGGAGAACTGCATCCAGCTCTGGACATGGAGCTGTTGGAGCGAGTCCAGAGGAGGCCATGAAGATGATCAGAGGGCTGGAACACGTCTCCTATGAGGACAGGCTGAGAGAGTTGGGGCTGTTCAGCCTGGAGGAGAGAAGACTCCAGGGAGACCTTATAGCAGCCTTCCAGTACCTGAAGGGGCTACAGGAAATCTGCAGAGGGACTGTTTACAAGGGCATGGAGTGATAGGACAAGGGGTAATGGCCTTAAACTAAAGGAGAGTAGATTTAGATTAGATGTTAGAAAGAAATTCTTTACTGTGAGGGTGGTGAGGCACTGGAACAGGTTGCCCAGAGAAGCTGTGGATGCCCCATCCCTGGAAGTGTTCAAGGCCAGGTTGGATGGGGCTTTGGGCACCCTGGTCTAGTGGAGGGTTGGGACCTGACCATGGCGGAGGGAGTGGACTAGATGATCTTTAAGGTTCCTTCCAAATGGAAAACATGATTCTATGATTCATTCACAAACTGTGAATCAATCTACCTTGATATCTGGACAGACTAGTGGGTAACTCCTTCAGTCTTACCAGCAGCTCTGCTCCACCTAATCTGCATTTATAAGGCCACTGTACATCTGCCCTACGTCAGACCTTAGTTATGATAAACATCTATAGATACAAACCAAAGTTTGCCTGGATGAAGAAAGAAAAAAAAAAAAAAAGCTGCAGGGAAATGGAGGGCAGATTGTTAATCGTTTCATAACCAAATTTGGAAATATTGTAAAGGATGTCTTCTGCTCTGGATCAATTCTTGGGTGCAACTTACAACTATAGTCAAGAAATAAATTTACTGAAAGGCCTACAGAAGTGATGAAAGAACTCAATTTCTTGGGAAAAATTAGCACAAAACATTGTATAAGTAACATGGCAACCCCTTGTACCTCTGTGAGTTCTCCTAGTATTTATGCAAACTTCTTTTGTTAAAATATTGCAGAAGAGGAAACAATACTTTCTTCTACTCATCTTAGGAAATTCAACAAAATTCAACTTCTGCTATATTGTCTGAATATCATTTGAGAAAATAGCAATAGTTTGCACTGCAGAATAAGAGTGCTGGGACATGACAATAAACATCAGATAACTTTAAACCTTTGTGACATTATTGTATAAAACAAGATTAACATCACTACAGATCAGCTACAAAATAAGTTCAGTTCAGTATGGCAGGGAATATGTGTTAAACACAATTGTGAAATAACAGTATGATAAAAAGCACCATTAAATGTTAAACAGGAAAACAACTGAAACTCTTTCATAAATGCTTTCTTTCCTTAAAGGAACAATTCAGAAGAAAACTTTAACCCTTTTTTTAAATGATCAGTCAACACAAATCTGTGTGGGAGACTCTTTGATTTGCAATTACCTTATTTTTAATAATATATTCTTCCCGAAGAAATGGTATACAAACATCAGAATAAATTTTTTTTAGCATTGAAACTCTATTTATACTGGGCTGCTAATCTTTGGTCTGTAGCGATGCCTTAAGGTAAATCCAAAAAAGAAAAAGAAGAGAATGGGAATAATTACGGGTCAGATCCAATGCAACTATTTTGGCTTCTCTTTTCAAGACACATTTTTTTTCTGTTGAGTCTGTCAGGAACTTACAAGGTTTATTTTAGTAAGATTGTTGTTTTCCTAAATTGTTCCTAATCCTCATATTTCCAGGGCTCAATGTTTAAAAATTGGATACAACTGCACTTTAGAAAGACCTTTCTGTTACCTATGCTTCTAACCTTTCTCACGAGTTCGCTAGTTTTGAGTCTGGTTTCATGCTTAGGACTGAGGAAAGATTTGTCATTTCACATTAAATAGTGATTTCAAAGAATGGAGAAAAGTACAATACCAGGTGAAAAAAGTCAGTTACCATTCAAGAAGTCAAACCTGTCTGCTCATTGCCATCACATTTCATTGTAATTTTGGCCAGAGATGGTAAAAAGAGGTATGAACTATTGATTTGCTCATTTTGGGTTGTATGGGGCTGACTTCATTTAGGTTCTGCTTATTTGTTACAAAAAGTCATTCATGATTCCAAACTGTTTAAATGAAACCAGCATTTGAGCAAGAGACCTTGCCCCTCTCGGTCACAAATGCTGACCATCTGTGGTGTATGAGTGTGGCACTCGCTAGTGATCTTGCCTTGACTAAAAAAAAAAAAATATTTCTGAATCCTGAAAGACTGAAGTCAAAGTGGTATTAAGTTAGCTTGTAGCCGCATGAGTTGGAGAGAGATTCACAAGGGATAATCAGTGGGCTGATGTTTCTCCAGTGGGTGATTTGGAGCCGTGATAAATGAAGCTCTGACTCTGATTTGTCCTCTAAGGAATCCTTTCTCTCATGCTCCAGTTCTCCAGTGACTGCAGTTGGAATCTAGGGAGATTAGCTTTAGCAAACTAAAACTGGCCTTTGTGAATACTTCCCTTTCTGTGTGGGAAAATATCATCCAAAATACCACTTCTGTTAGTGCTAAAAAAAAATTCTGAAGTGAATAAAAAAATTTTATACAAATGAATCTTCTCTGTTTCTTCTTTCTGAGTACTTAAAATATTTGCCCAGCTCTAATCGCACTATTTTAGTCAGGATGTAAAGAACTACATTGTACATAGGACTAGGGAGTAAAATAAAACTGTCCTCATGTTTTAATTTATTTACAGAAAGAGGAACTTGAGACAGTATGATTGCCTGTCATCAAGTTTTCATTTGCTGTATGCGAAATGAGCCTTCATACTTCCACTTGGGTTTCGTTCATTGCCGTTGAGTCTCTGTGTGCAGATATGGTATACATCCTATGGGAAAGAGAAAGCACAACAATCACTTTGTTTGTACCAAGCTGACAATTAAGTTCCTAATTCTGGGAAGTGATTTTTCCAGAACATTTTGTTCACTGCATAGGCCTAGGAAAGTCAACTTGCATTTGGCATGAGGGACTAGGTGAAACCTCCTTCCTCCTTTGGAGTGATAACATGGAGGTTAAACACAAATCCAGCCTCCAAATATTCACTGAAGGCTACTTCAGATTTGTCTCCAATTTGCCTAAAACTGCAGAAGGGTCTTTGGTAAACTACATTCAGCACCTCAACCAGTTACAACATATATAAATCTGAGTGTAAGATTATAGAAAAATCTGCTAAGGGAAGCTGTGGAAGCTCAGGACTCACTCTCTGGACAATACATCAAAAAATGCTGGAACTCGTAAAACAATAATATGAATGACCAAATGGGCTTTCATGCCTCTAAGCAGTACGTACCGAGGCACGTACGTTCTAGGCTTTTGAAGTCACTTACATGGGGTAGGGCATTTGTGGCCTTTGTATCAGTCTACACT
Organism: Grus americana; assembly: GCF_028858705.1. Taxonomy (NCBI): domain Eukaryota; kingdom Metazoa; phylum Chordata; class Aves; order Gruiformes; family Gruidae; genus Grus; species Grus americana. The sequence continues at coordinate 7,201,793 of NC_072854.1, read as the reverse complement.
GTCAGATTAACACCCGTCATTATCTCATTGTTGTTCAATCACAGAAGATATTTGGCTGGCATAAGACGGAACTAGAAGCATTTTTCCTCCATGTGCACAGTTCGTGTTTCCAGGAACTCCGCTAATGGTCAGCATGGATTTCAGCAGGAAGTCGTAAATAGAAGAGAGGCCTTTTTATGAGACCTTATTACACTTTGATTTGTTTGATTTGGGGTTTTTTGGTGTGAGCCGTACCTACAGGGTCATTAAGGAACTATTGCCTCTCCCTGCTAATTCTGTGGCTGAAAGGCATGGTATTGACAGGTTAATTATATAAGGAATGAACACAACTCTCTCCCATTTACTTCACTGGCAATGGAGGTCATCAACACCTTCTGGAAGTAACCGATATGATGACGTGTGATGACGTGAAAGAAAGCAAACAGGAGGACAGCGCTGATCCAAAACCCACTAAAAACAATGGGATTTTTTTCCAACAATATCAATGGATTTGCAGCTGGATCTAAAAGTAAGAAACATCTCCTTGCTTCTCTTTTTACATCTAGAATCACTTTACAAATTTCTGTGGCAAGCAAGACCCTGCATAGGTCATAGCTGAAAATAAGAGATAAGATTTGAAGAGCTGTGACCCTTGCTAGATCTTATTTGGCACATTTTTGGAACATTGTGTACTTAAAAAATTCTACTTCTCAAAGAAGAAATTACCTCGATTTCTTCAAAGAGCTCTTCTTCTCCAGTGTCTTCAATCCACCTGACCGGCAACAGGCAAACTTACAATCAATGACCTGGTAAATAATTGGGTTGTACATGGCTGCTGACTTTGCGAGCAAAGTTGGTACCACTGAAAACTGAATGGGAACTGAATCCGGCTGTCCAAAGGCTGACCACACGGAGACCACAGCGTAAGGGATCCAGGCAATGAGGAACCCTGCACAGATCAACATTGCCACCTTGTGAGAGGAAAAGAGAAAAGAGAGAAAGAGGTTCATGTGGCTGAGCGAGACAATGACAGCACAGCAGAGAGCTAGGCAGAATGCAAGGGAACGTACAACAGAATGGAAAAGAAAAATGATAACTCGCTTCAGATAAATTTACAATATGAACAAAAGCTGTCACCCATTTCTCTTTAGTGCCCTTTTTCCTTTCATTTGACGCAGAGCGGTTAATGAGTCTTATCACAGACCTTTAAAAATGCTGTAAGGTTAGGATAAACATGAGGAAACTAAATGAGAGCTCAGAAAATAATAATTCTTTGACATTAAATTTAAATTAAATTTAAAGGGAGTCCTTTCAAAACATACAGACTCTGGTTTAGGATAATATATAACAAAGCTGTGGAAATTTTTGAAAATCTTAGCAAGATCTTTGAAATTAATGCAGGTTAAACTGGAAACATTTCCTACAGGGTTTCTCTTTGGGTTTTTTTCCTTTTCTTGCTTATTTGAGGAGTCCCTCACTTCTGTAGGCTCTTCCAATCAAATGTTCCTCAGATCATCAAAAAGAAACCCAGTGTCTATTCCATTCCAGAGTGAAACGAGCATACACTGGGAAAACAAAACAAAACAAAACAAAACAAAACAAAACAAAACAAAACAAAACAAAACAAAACAAATTATTCAGCACAAGTCTTCCAGATTCTGGGTCCTTTGAAATCAGATTCCAAAGTTCATAAAACCATAGTCTTTGAAGATGTTTCCAGGTCTGAATTAGGTCCTGATTGTGTGTGGGAGTGGGGGACTCTGAGTGTCCCTGTAGGTGAGTTCGTTTAGGAGGGCATATTCCTGTCTTTATCTACTGTAGCTTCCTCTTCTGTATCACCCAGTACCAGTTACCAAGGCAAAAGCAAAGGAAATTAGCAAAAGAAGAAAAGAGAAGAGTTTGTACCACCCTGTTCTAACGCAGGGCTTCTTCCTCTCTTGTAGGCTGTGCTGATGTCCCACAGAGAAAGCATCAAAACCCAGTGGGACCAATAACCTGCCACGAGGATGGCCACTGGTAACAGGAGGAAGGAGAAGAGTTTTGATAAACTAGGTCTATCTTTTGCCTGCACCCAGGAGGGTGGTCTATCTTCCACTGGAAAAATGCCAACCATTTGAATCCCTTTCAAGACAGATATGGAAAAAATGAGCATCAAGTCATTCGATAAGGCATGAGCTGCCAAGTCTCTGGATATACCCACTCCAGCAGATAAAAAATGACTGTATTTACCTGGGTAAGCCAGAATTGAAACTATTGGGAATTTAATTAAGAGTGAGAATGCTACTACAACATCTAGTTTTCTTTCTCCTAACCCACAGCATAGATTTTGTACTCCATTAGAATCTGTAGATGCTTTGAAAAGCAAATTGCTACCAAACATTTAGGTTGCATTCCTGGTAAATGAGAAAAGAAGTTCCTTATAACATGAGGAAATGTAGCCATAGGAATGTTTAGTATAAATATTAAAGAAAAACTGTTTGGGGCCAAAATCTGTGATTTATGTAGTTTACCTGAACCAGCCTGTCTGCACTCAGTCACAGCCTGACATAGCTTCAAATGACATCATGCAATAATACATACTGAAGAACATATGCCATTATACTGCTGCCATTGACTGACGGTTACTGCGTCCAGATTGATAGTAGTACATTTGCACTCATTTGGAATAAGGCAATTACCAGGATTATAACAAAAAAATCATCAGGAAGCACAAGGTTTTTGGCTATTGCATAACCTTTTGTGGAGCCTTTGGTTCCACATCTTGATGGTAATATTATTTTCAGGGAAACTTCATTCTCTTGTGCTTTTTCTGTTGTCTGTCACTGAAGAAACAGTGCATGTGAGCCAAGGATCTCAGACACATCCTGTTTGTTGTAAATTGTGTTCTGAAGTTAAACGGGTTATAATGGAGAGTCATGTTCCGCATTTATATATATCCCAACATTTTGTTCTCCACTCTAGATCTGAGACAGAAGGGACAACTGCCAGCGTTTCAACTCAGATCACATTACAGTTTTACATGATCCCTCCAACATGGCAAAAATAAATCTGCAACCTCAAATCAAATTTTTTCATTGCTGTTGAAAGGAAAGGTCCTGAGTAACTACAAAACAGTACTGTGCTGAACAAACACTTTTTAGAGGCAAGTACAGTTTTATCAGCTGTATTGGCAGCACTGACCATACAGGTATCTAGCTGAGCTTCTCCGATATGTTTAGACATGTCACTTATTGCTGTGTATTATTTAACTTCCAGTTCAACTCCCCAAAAATGTAAAAAAATTTGATCAGCCAAGCAAAGGAAGCTGCTTGTCTCCCTCTTGGCATGGCTTACGGAGGCTGGTGAATCTTTTACAGCTAAGGAATCTGGTTTTGTTCAGTACAAGGTTTTATTTTGAGAGATTTCCTGGCACAATAACCAGTATCAGCAAGGATCGTGGCTGTCACTGTTGCCAAATAGAAAAGAGATTCAATCAAAAAGGGAAAATAGGATATGGTCTGAGATGGAAAATTAATTTTATCACTTGAGTGCATTTTTAGCAGCAGCTCATGGCTGAACCTAAATGATAAATTATTTACATAAAAACAATTGCAATGTCACAGGAGTAACTTTGGTTTATATCTTCATTAACAGAGGAACGTAAGCTGTCTGAAAGTTTTATTTCCCTGCTACAATAATCTGCTTTTTATCTGTTTTTCTGTTGTAATTCCTGGGCACCTTAAACGTCTTAAAATAATTCTTCACAACTGCTTCCGAAAGCAAAGGGAGTTTTATGGTGGGAACAGGGCCACAGGGAGATGATGTGACTCCACACAGGAAGGCTGTGGCAGAGCTTCAGACTGAATCACAGTCCCAGGGACTCGAGTACCCTAATCACAAAATTATGTTTCAACTCCTGGTTTTTCACATCTTGACAGTAACAAAGGAGAAAGCTGAAAGAACCACCTTCAGAGTGTTGTACTATCAGCACTGGACAACTTATATATGGTTGAAGTTCTCCAAACCTGCTTTTACAACCCGACAAAGCAAACTGAGTTAAATCTTCCTACCTACCTTGGTCAGCTTCATTTCAAGTATGTGGCTGTTCTGAATCCTGGTATCATAGTGAGCAACCTCTTTGGTGGATGACTTGACTTTTAAAATGATTTTGACATAGGAAAACACAATCACTGCAGTGGGGAACAGGAGGCAAAAAAAAAGAATACTCAGAATAAAAGCCTGTCCAGCCACCGAAGCCTGTGCCAGCCACCAGTCCAGAGTGCAGGAGGTCCCAAACGGCTCGGGGGCATAGCTTCCCACACCAGCAAAAGGCACCGTAGCCCAGAACGTAGCATAGGCCCAGATTATTGCCAGACAGATAAATGCATGATGTCTCTTAAGCCAGGTACCTGGAAGATAATTCAAGAGTTACAACCTCAGGTCCATACATATTTGGCACAATTGATGATGTCATTCTACACATGCAGTAGGAGTTTGCTTGGCTATTTGACAACAACTGCTGTAGGGTTCATCTCACCTCCTTCCAGGTATCAATAGTGACCCCTGAGCTGTTCCACCCCAGCTCACATTGTACCACATGAAGAGAAATGCACACTCATAAGGAGGGCTCCACCTGACGTTATTTCAGATCTCTACTTTAGGCTGTGATGATTTACAACCTAGGAGAGTCCGTACAAAAGCAATCCAAACAGCTAGCTCAGCAACAATCATGAGAATCTTGTCTAGCAATTTTGAAAATTACTTTGTGGTCTGTAAAGGTGTATTCATAATGTGTGGTCAGATGAGATGGAGGTTCAGCCCACATGAAGGATTAAGTCTTTAATTCAGCCTTTCATTACTCAGTATGAAAGCTCACTAGCTGCAACTGTATGATGTAACTTACGTTATTTCCTATTCCTCCTGTTATGTATTAACTGGCTAAAGTTTGAACTCAAGAAAATTCTCAACATAAATCATTAACATAAGTGACTGAAAGACAATGCTTTACAGAGAAAATAACATACCCAAGATTTGTTTTTACCTTGTCATTCTTTTCCAGTACAGTAAATCATCACGTGCATATGGTCAGAAGTATTTGTAATAGGCGTTTTTGTGTATCCTTGTCCATTTGTTTTATTAAATGCTAATGGCATGCCTGGAGTTGTGGAGTGGAATGCTCACCTTGCATACAACTCTGATTCAGCTAGAAAAAGCTTCAGTTTACAAGCTTATGTTCAACATGTTGGATTCATATAGAACTAACAGGGTAAAACCTATGATTTATGCAGAAACTCTGACCGTGTTATTATAACAGCTCCTTCCACCTTGGAAGCTCTAATCTGTTTTCACTCCCCATCCACTGACATTGAGGAGCTTTCTTCAGGGTTTGAGAACGACTTAAAACAAAACCAAAGCAAAGAAACAGCTGTAAGTTGGGTGTGACCAGTGCCCCTTCCCCAGCTGATTTTACGTTTCCAGATCACTGGAAGGAAAATTAACACTGACTGACAAATCATGTATACGAGCACAATGGCTGAGAGACAGAAAGGTGGTTTGTTGTGTTCAGGTGTGGAAAAACAAAGGAACAATAGCGTGAGTACTGAAAGAGCAATATTATTTTCACAGCTATTGTCAAACCACAGCAATCTAGTACCAAAAAAAAAAAAAAAAAAAAAAATCACCAAACCAAAAACCCAAAACCAAAAAAAACCCCAGTTGTTGCTTTTGGAGCAAAATGAAGATGTAGGTATATAGTCAGGTCCTCCAGGTTCCTGATGACCGATTTAGGCCTTATACAGAAAATGGCTAGGTTAACCACCTAGACTGAACATGCTAAATGTGTTTATTGCTCTCCATCATTTTGTATGGACAACCATGATCAGACAAACTTCAAGAAAAAAGGTTTTGAAGTGTTCTGTCTCTCTTGAAATAAGATGTCATACTAAATACCAGAGCTTATGGCATGAGTGCAGCTGGCCATGAAATATTTACTTGAGCTCACCAAGTCTGTGAAAAACTGTCTATGATTTCAGTTGCCACTGAATTAATTTGATAAGAATTTTATAGAAAGAACTGAAATCCTGGTTAATGTGAATTGTGCATTTAAAACTCAGCTAAGGAGACCTTCCCTGCACTCACATTTAAGCAAGAAGTACGGACATGCCAGGATCCAGGTCTTAGTGCGGTACCACAGCTTTTAATTGATAGCACCTTCACCTGTTGGACAGACCAGCTTACTTACACTTCCTAGCTGCAAACATTTCTTATAACTTAACATTACATGATTGATATTCTATATCATTATAATGAAATATGTTGTATGTCCCTCAAGTCACATGGGCAAGGTGTTTCTTATACATAAAGTCACACCTTGACTATTCCCTGTATTTTTGGGGGGAGTTAGGTCCTTCCAATGCAACAAAAACATCTTTTCTAAACCGTGACAACATCTTTTAACTGGAAAGAACGAAGCATATAATATATCATGTGCAAGAGATATAAGATGTTGATGGATATGGTGATAACAGCTTTCATTGCTAAATTCATTTCATCCTCTCAGGTTCCATCTCCATATTAGAGAGAGGATATCACATTATGACCTATCACACATCCAAATATTTCAGACGTTTTAAATAGCTTGCCACATTTAGGCATCTAATAAGGAATACTCTTGTGTGTTAGTCCATAGACCTTGCAATATGTGCAATACTTGCATCTAACATCATAATGTTAACAGGCCTTGATAGGCACAAAGTGAGTAATCTATGAGTGATCACTAAAACTCATGGCTTAAGCAGACAGCAGAGACACAACAGTGAAGGCGATATGTCTAGCAATACAAATTTAGCTGGGATTACTTGGATCATGCAAATATGTTTCTCTTATCTGTGTATTCCCCTCTATATTTAACAAAAGCTTTCTGAAGAGCTTAAGTATGATTTCAGTCTAGAAACCTGTATCACTTGATATAGTTTTTCTATAGTCAGTTAATATAGTTTTCTTTCTTACCGTAGGACAAGTGGCAGATTTTTAGGTATCTATCCAGGCTGACAGCTGTCATGGTAATAAGGCTCCCACAGCCAAAGAAGAAACCAGCCCATCCATACCAGCGGCAGCCCATCCATCCGAACACCCAGCGGTGAGAAAAGAAGGAAATTATACTAAAGGGTTTTCCTACAACTTCAAAAGGAGAAAAGAATGACAGTTGACTGATAAAATCCATCACTGGTAATGATAATTTTCAATTTTTCAGGAAAGCAAAGCCTCCCCTCTGCCCAAAGCTAATACCAGTAAAAATGCTCTGTGACATGGAGAGAGGACTTCAGGCACAACAGATGTGATGACTTGCATGCCCTCCATCTGCAGCACTAAGCCTAAGACAGCTGTAGCTAGATCGCATAGCATCTATGCTGTGGTAGGATGAGCCAAGCCTGCAGAATGGCTGGAAACAGGTGCTTTACTGCAGACCACCTGAACCAGAAGCAAAGTCATACTCTGGTACTGAACATGTGCAAGCTCTTCCCAATATGAAAACTTCAGAGCACATGCTAAGTCCACATGCAAACACATGCCAGTTTGTAAGTAGTACAGGTGATGGGCGAGCCTGGATTTGAAACAGGCATAGATCTAGTTAGGCTACATCCCTGTAATCAGTCCCTGGCAGTGTTCAAGGCCAGGCTGGATGAGGCTTTGGGCAACCTGGTCTAGTGGAGGGTGTCCCTGCCCATGGCAGGGGGCTTGGAACTAGATGATCTTTGAGGTCCCTTCCAACCCAAACCATTCTATGAATTGAGTGTCTTCAAATATAGGATAAGGCCCAACGATGGGATGCATACTGTGGTAGTGTTAAGTTAGGAAGGAAGGTGGTGCTATGGTTGCAGCATGGACTTGAGTTGCAGAAGCGGTTTCAGCTCCTGTCCATACCACACTCTTCCTTGGTGACTCTCAGCAAGTCACCTGGCCAAGACATTAAAAAGTTTTAAGCATCCCCAAACAGAAGTGAAATACCTAACTATTTTGGAGACTCTGTCCTAGTGGAACCGTAGCTCATTTCTCCATTTCTAAAGTGGGTGGTTCATTATGAAAGAAGTGAAGTTAGGTCATATGTTTTACCATTCTCACCTTAAAACAGATTAACATTACTCACATTCTTTGTATCATGAAAATGAGAAAGTTTGGCAATTGTAATTTTCTAGTTGGAAATCTCCACTTCCTGATTTTATAATTTTTTGTCTCAAACTGGACAAACAAAAAGATTAATTTTAATGGACCAGAAAACTCAAAAATTTGCAATCTAGGAATATCAGCATGTTTTCTGAATCCTTCATTTCTACTTACCACACTGACCTGAAATGCTCCAAGGCCTGGACAGTTCAACTGCAACATTCAAACAACATTAAATGCTGAACTCCACCTTTCTGTGACTGTATTCCTTCCTGCACAGGAGTTGCCAGAGCACCTCACGGAACTGAAAGCACCTCAGCCATCCTGGGCTAGTTTCCCTGGCTGAACCACACTGTCTGTAATGTCATGGCAGCTCAGTGAGTTGGTTTATAAAAATGATCTTGCAAAATGTAATTCCCACAAGGTAACCTATTCATAGAAGTCAAGACAAAAGTCTCTGTTCTGTTGAAGTGATCTCTAGAAAAATATTTTGGATTGTTCCCAAGAATATTCCATTTCAGATTAAACTGATGCAAAACTAAACATGCCATTTTCATTCTCAACAAAAACAAAATCTTGCAGAAAATGGTCTTTGCTCCGTTTTCTACGCCAAATGCATCATGATTGAAAACCCTTCATAATCAGACTTATTTTTTAAACAATATATTTTGGGATTCTTCTCCTTTAGCCTAAACACGTAAGGAAAATTCTGCCTGAGCCTGAATGTTGTGCTCAGGACAATATGTTATGTGCTTTTCTCTGAGCAGAATAAATGTAATTTAATTTTTCAAGCAAAAGCTGACCCCAGTGATTAGGGTTTCAAGAAAAACATGAAATATGGCAAGGTCTAGGATATATGCTAAGAGTCAGCAACTTTACTCATTGCCAGCTCTAAAGGCCAAAACATTTATTTGCACAAAATCAAATTTCTCTTCAGCGGCACAGGACTCAGAGCATGGTATCAATGCAAAATGAGCCTGATGCAGTTTTGAACAAGCAGCTGGTGCCACCCTGTGGAAATCTCCAGGAAGCCATTGCAGAACCCATTTCTTGAACAAGGTGCCAAGGCAAGTCCATGAACTAAGAAATTTTTTGGAAAAAGTCTCATCTTCAATCAGTCCAGCAGATGAAACACACCACATTTCTCGAGTCAACACCTTCCATGAACAAAAAAAAACCCCCAAAAAACAAAAAAACCCAACCAAAAAACAACAACCAAAACAAAACCAAAAGAAAACCCCCCAAAAAAGAGAAGGGAGAAAAAGCACATCTGGCTGTACCAATCACAATTAATTTTAATTACAAAACCTAAACACAAAGATAGATTGAGATCTCCATGGAAGACAAGGTGACCAAGTGGTATGTTGGTGGCAGACCTTAACAGAGAAACTAGCAGCCCTCATGCTAACAGAGCTGTAGTTTATATGGTTGAGACATGGAACTTATATGGTTAGGAGATACCTGTTTACATTCCAGATATATAGCTACAGAAATTCCCCTGAAACACTCCATCTCATTCAGTGACTCTCACTGGAGTCAGATATAAGCCTCAAAAAATAAAACAGACTCTTAGGACTCAAAGGAAATGGGAGCATCACAGAAGAGGCAAAACTGCTCTTTTTTTTTTTCTTCACCTCTAAGTGCTGCAAGATGGAAATAGTATCTCAATGGAAGATATGCCAAAGAAATCATTTAGATTTCTTTTTGTGGTAGCAGAGCAGAGACATTTACACTAACACCTTTCTTCTGCTGAATTTGTAAGTATCTCTTTCAGAAAACCATGTTTACTGACCACCAAGAGGCATCAAAATTACTGGAAGTTGCGGGGATGAGCGGCTCCTTGGCCATATGCAGTTAAAGCACAATGAGCTTCAGTTTTGGGAGGCTGGGAGCCAACATTTTATGTTGTTCAGCGCTATTTTAGGCATTTGGATGAAGGCAAAAGCATTTGGCAGAGACAAGGGCAGGGAAAGGGTGCACCAGAGCTGGGGACAGGGGTCCTGCTGTAAGCAACACGTAAGGGACAAATGACTTTGGGAGCATGGCAACATGCTGTCATTTATATTGCACTGGTGAGATGTCATGGTCAGCTGGGTCACATCAGGTCTTTATAGCCATTGAATAGTCTGCCATGCAAAATATCCTTCTCTAAAGGATATCCAGTCCTCCCCCTGCATTTGCCTGTAGCCACAAAGCAACTGAGCTGAATGAGACTCATGGTAAGAGCCAAAGGAATGTTCTCTGAAGGTTTTTGACTCTGCAACTTCATGTAAACCTTTCCAAAGCTCCCTCATTTCATGCCAGGGCATCCAGGCTGTGGGGCTGAAATGAAAAATCCCTCCAGTTGGCTGATGTTGCTCTTACTCTATAGATTGACATAAATGTTTATTTTCCTGACCCAGAGACAAAAGAGGAAGGTCACTAGAGAGAAAATTATTAGCTTTGATAGACTGATGGCCACTGGCATTTTCCAATTCTTCTCCCTCATACCCCTCCCCAGTCATATTTGGCTAAATATGTATTTTTGAGTTACCTGGATCCCTCCTGTTGCACCCTACAGCAAGAAAATATCATTTTCTTCAACCATAATACCAGACTACTTTGTGCTTATTGCGTCAGGATGCACATGTGAGCTGTCTTTGAAGGCTTGTCCAGTGCTGGGGTCAACAGGAGTTTTGCCTGATTGATAAATCCAACCCTATTTTTTTCCCCCTGTACTTTTCATTTCTTCCCATCAAGTTGTTCAGGAATGTTGTTTGCTATCCTTCTCTCTTATTTATATGCAAATAATAGAGCAGAAATATCAGTAGCAAAAGGCATTTTGGGCTTCCCATGATTTCCAGAGGTCTGTCTCTTGCTGCTGCCAGAAAGAATGGTGGGATAGTAAAAATGAGTGAAAATAAGACATAAAAGTACCTGAAATGCCCAGATCACACACTGCTAAATTAACAGTCATTATCTCAGCAGGTCTCAACTTCTTTTTTCGCTTTGAGGACATAAAAATAACATACCCATTTCCCAGAGTTGAAAGAATCCCTATAAAAATAAAAATAACATAAAAAAAGAAAAACAATCAAATTAGAATTCTCCTCAAAACCAGCAACATCCCACCTTTCTTGTGAAATTCTCTTAATTTTTCAGCCTGAACCTGTGGTCCCAAGGCTAAACATTGACTCTGAAACATGATCATCTCATTCTCATTATGCAGCTCATAGAGACATCTACTGCAGGCATCTCTGTCCCACAACAAATGCTATTTTCCCCTCTGCGGCAGGACGTTGCCTTCACCACCTGAGCCTGCACAATTATCGACTGAATGCACGTAATAGATATCCCATAATTCCTCTGTTCTCATCAATGCCTTTTGTCTCACAAACATTTATACAACCATAAGAATGAAATTCAGTTGTTCGTAATCACAAGGACCCCAATCTCTGACCAACCTTAATTTTATTAAATACTGTAATCAGAGGTTGGGGGATAAATTGCTAAAATAATGTAAATTAAGATATTAATTTTTTACAATAAAAATTTATCATCTCCATCATAAGAAAGAAAAAAGATAAAATGTATCTGATTTTAACTTATAACTGTAATTCAGTGCATGAGGAGGCATCCTGTTCATATTGACTGGCATCTCTTTTTGCCGTATCACCACCCAAGGACCCACAGGGACCAACCCTGCAAGTGGTTAATCAGCCATGGATCTAATCAGACTGGTACCAAAATTGCAGGGTTTCTGGTTCCCTCAGAGAGAAGAGTTTCTTCACTAACTCATGTTTGAAAGAACTTGAGCCCAGAGTGAGTGTTTTGCAGCGGAAACACAGGACAGCACACAACATCTCTTTCAGGAAGCAAAAGTAAGGAGGGAGATGCAGAAGCGTGAAGAGCAAAGAGGGGCAGAGACCCCAACCTCCTGCACCGCCGTTACCTCACCAAAGGGGCCTACAATGGCAGTGAGGGAGAAGATGTTGGCGTGAAGTTCAGCCTGGGAAAGGGGGAGGAAAGGTGTTTTCCTTAAGTACTTTATGTTTGTCATCTTTGTTTCTCTCTACTCAAATTAGTAATTAAATATTTTCACTTAAGTTAAATTCCCCACAATTAGTCTGTTTTGCCCACAGCAGTAATTGGTGAGTGAACTCCCTGTCTTTATCTCCACCCTCTCTTTATCTCCACTGCTTTTGCTCTTCCTATTTCCTCCCCATCCCATCATGGGGGTTGTAAGCAAGTGGCTGCCTAGGTGCTTGGCTGTCAGCCGAGACCTACCCTCCATACTGCAATAAAAAAGTCGTCAATAACCCAACTTTCCTCTGTCAATGAGACAGCAAAGTCACTCTTTGTGGTGCCTTCCTACACGTTGCTCTGGTGGTGCAAACTCAGCCATATTCCATGTATCAGAAAGACCTCAGCAGCTCCTCATCTGCCCAGCAATGCCACCCTCTCCAACGCCACCTTTGAACGCCACATTAGTCTGCTGGGAGGCCAAACCTCAGAAATTAAGGCTCAGGACTTAAATGGGTATTTCCTCTGGCCCATCGATGGAATGATCCCCTTGCAAGGGTGCAACATCCTCAAAGAACCAAGAAACTCAACCTGGGGGCATCCATGAGGTGGAGAGAAAAATAGTTCCCAGAGGCTAAAACGAGACAATTTCTCAAGAAATATGAGTAACTGTGGAACCAAAAGTTTACCAACCTCAGAAGAAACCTACTTTGATTTTGAATTTTTCAGTAATAAATGCAACGCTCATCTAATTGGAAACATTTCTTATTTTTACACTGACAGTATTGCTTTCTATATTATTTTAAAAAATAAAACAGGACAGAAGCTGACTTATCATTTAATCTTAGGTTTTATCAGCAAATTTGATTTATCCTTGGTGAATGAAGTTTAAAGAACATCTTATTATTATGGCTCTGAAGATTAATCTGAATTATAAGTGGATACAGGTATTCCTTTGAATTATTTTCTACCTTGCAGATAAGTGAATGAATCTCGATGTTGCTGAGCATTTTTCATATACCTTAATCCTTTTCACTTTTAATGTCATTTTCTCTCCAGTGAATTTAGGATCTCTAGACTGCCAGCATCCAGTTTGAAAATACCTTTCGAAAGCACCTGACATTTTCCTGAATCTTTTTCAACTGACTGGCAGTCCAGAGAGATGTCTTCAGCAGACAAGCCTCTGAAGCAACTGCTCATTATTAACAGCAATATTTCAGAGAGCCCCAGCCCACTGACCTCCTAATCTACAGCTGGTAGGTGTCCAGTGAAAATTTAAGTTGCCTTTTGTCGATACCTGCATCTGACAATTGCTTATCTGAGTTCTTTTTTAACTACTTGGCGATAGAAACTTTATAATCTCCTTGGATAAGCCATCTAAAGTTTCATTTTTCCTACTGTTAAAAAGATTTTTTTAACAGTTAGCCAAAGTCCTCGCTGGTGCAGGCTCCCAGCTCTGGTAGGTGATGGCAGGCTGTGTGCCTGGGCAGAGCCCAGGGTTGGAGAAAGGAGAAAAAAGACTATTCAGATATAAAATAAAGGCTCTTTTCCAGGAGCAAACAGTTCAGGGCACAACTGTCCATGGCACCGTAACATTATTATGTATATACAAAGAGCCAAGGATGCGATAACTAAAAAAGAGAAAGAGCCAACCTGCAGAGAAAGGTGAAAGTGTATAAAAAATCTGAACAAATAAGACTCCTTTTCTCCTATTTGACAACAGTGCTAAACCCTCAGAGAAAAAAAATAAAGAAGATGATAGTTAGTTCAGGATTTTGTTTTCAATTAAGCTGTTTCATAACACGCTGAGGAAGCGTGTGACAACAGTTTGCAAATCAATAGTTACTTGCCACCAGCTTTCAAAGGAGCTGACAGCCAGTGGGTCTCCGCACAGTAGTTAGTCACCCTACCTGGCCGTACAGTAAATCAATCGAGCCAGTGATGAAAAAGCTAGCGGGGGGAAGTGACAAAGTGAAAAGTATTGGATTCTTATAACCACGTGTACCGTTTGATTTTCTTTTCTTCCAGACAATTAAAAAAATACACATGGAAATGAACTAGTTAGGACAAAAGAACACACATTTGCAGAGAATTTATCACAGATTGGTCAAGAACTTGATTTTCTTCAAAGACAAAAAAATGTATTTTTATATTTTCAAACTGCAATACTTCAGTTGTACAACCAGCCTGACCCTAAAAGCTCTGCTGGGTTTCCTCATAGTATCCTAGCCTTGTTTGCTCACTGTGCAGCTTCTTCCCTTTTTTGAAATAAATTTTAGTCTTGCACCTTACATGCCTCAAGCACAAAAAGATGCCCAAGAGCAACCCCCACTTCCTGGCTTCCCGCCTTTCCACAGTTAGTCCCTCTCTCTACTATCAGGATGTCCACACAGGACATCTTCAAAAGGGGCCACCATTTCTTGGAAGGGATCTGCAAAAGAGTAGGGGACACATTTCAGTGGCAGAAGGTGACAATGGACAGGTTTGGTCTGAACCACAAGTTACAATAAAAACATAGACATACCCTCGCTGGGTGCAGGAGCTGAATGCTCCAGCTCAGTTTTCCATCATCTGCAGGTTGCACAGTTTACAAAGTAAATCTGCAATATTGTGGAGTTACCCCAAGACACAACTATGCCCAAGAGCTATTTAAGCACATAGTTTTTTGCTTACTATTTTGCTGTTGTGGTTTAGCCCCAGCGGCAACTAAACACCACGCAGCCGCTCGCTCACTCCTCCCCAGCGGGATGGGGGAGAGAATTGGAAGAGTAAAAGTGAGAAAACTCGTGGGTTGAGAAGAAGACACCTTAATAGGTAAAGTAAAAATCACGCACACAAGCAAAGCAAAACAAGGAATTCATTCCCCACTTCCCACGGGCAGGCAGGTGCTCAGCCATCCCCAGGAAAGCAGGGCTCCATCACACGTAATGGCTACTTGGGAAGACAAACGCCATCACTCTGAACGCTGTCACCCCCCTGTCCTTCCACTTCCCCAAGCCCCTTATAAGCTGAGCATAACATCCTATGGTATGGAACATCCCTTTGGTCAGTTGGGGTCAGCTGTCCCAGCTGTGCCCCTCCCAACTTCTGGTGCACCCCCAGCCATCCCGCTGGCAGGGTGGTGTGAGAAGCGGAAAAGGCCTTGGCTCTGTGCAAGCACTGCTCAGCAACAACAAAAACCACTTCTGCATGACAAAAACATCTCTATGTTATCAACACTGTTTTCAGCACAAATCTGAAACACAGCCCCATACTAGCTACTATGAAGAAAATTAACTATATCTCAGCTGAAACCAGGACATTTGGATACTTGGCAGCTGTGATTAACTATAAAGCTACCAATTAAACCAAATTTACAGCCTCAGCAAACCTGTTGTGTGGAATTTTATGTCAGTGAATAGTTTCACGGAGGTAGGCTTCTTTCTCCACCACCTTAAGATCCGCTATGTACCACTGAAAATCTCTGCACGGCAGTGCTTCATGTCCCAACAGAAAGGTGGATGCTTTGAGCTGTCAGAAATCAGCTTAGTGGAAAAGGAAATTTAGGATTATTTTTGTTTGCAGAAAGTAAAAAAAGTAACTCGAGACATTTACCTGAGAACAACAAAGATTATTTCCTTCTAACTTCTCGTATTTTTGCAGGCCCAAGATATTATTAAAATGTTGCTATCCCCCTAAACATGAATGGGTAATAAAATACGGGTCTGCACATCAACAGGAGCTCATGGTGACATCCCCAAGGCGCTAAGCTAAATCAATCTTGTAAGGTACAACTCACATAAGAAGCATTAGCCCAAGCAAAACCTTTTTTTTTTTTTTGGGCAGGGCGCAAGAAAAATGTGTTTAAAGACTACTTTACCCCATCTATTCACAAGCACAGAAAAGACCTGACATTGCTCCTTCCACCAGTTTTGTTTAATTTCGTGTCTTAGTGGCTGAGATCTGGTAAAAAGCATAATACTCTCCTTCTTCACACAAAACCCTGTAAAAGGAGGGATTTCTGAACTTCTTCTTGGCCTCTGGCAGATTGATTTCCATTACTATATTATACACAGTGTCTACAACACTGCTGTGCCGGTCTAGAAAACTTGAAGCCAGTTGCCATTGCTGAAATGGCTGAGGGCACAACTGACCAGCAGCTGAGCAATGACTGCTTAAAATCATCGCAATGATTGCTAAAAGGAATTAAAAATATCTGTGCAGGATACCAGTGTACGTTATGCTATAGATGCAAGTCCAAGGAAGATGCAAATATAACATTTACATGCGTATGTGAAAAGCATACTTGGCTCTAATGAAAGCTGCTACTGGAGTGTGTAATGACCGTAAGGGTAAATAACTGAGTAAAATGCAATGCAAAACAAACACATGACAAAATAAGTTAAACCCAGAGCAAAATGTAGGATATGATGTCTAGAGCTGCACATATATACAGCAGAGCGACGGCTTGAACTTTCCTGACCTGGGCCAATGGGTGCATTGAGTCCACCACGGGCTGGTGTCCAGTCCACAACACCAGGAAGGTGGGAATCTTACTGGTAAATCCAATATCAAAGTGACTATCAGCCCTTTTTAAACTATAATTTCAGTCTCCTCATACTGCTTGTGTAAGTCTGTGCCTGCGTGGCTAGCTTTTGGTTTTTCACTGGAAATTCATGTCTTAATTAGATTATATCTATGTTTTTTAAGACGTTTCACACCTGGCAGGGGTATTTCTTTTGAACTGGATAAACCTACACTAAATGCAGCCAACATAACAAGGCAGCACAATGTACATTGGAAGGATTCATTTCGGCTACTCAGACATATTTCCTGGGATTAAAGTTACATTTGCTTAACTGAGCAAAAAAAGACCCAAGGGCGTTTGTTTTGGACAGTTCAGTGAAGACATCTGTCTGCATAGCAGCAGAAAAAAATATATACGTAAAAAGCTAGGACTCATACAAAACAGTGCATGAATAGGGAGGACAGCACAGAGATACAGCTTCGCCTGCTGTCTCTGCTGTTCTCAATTCCATTTTCCATAAAGACATAAGCACAAGACAAATGAGAAATACGCGTTTTTCAAGCCTTTGTGAGACCTCCACTGCAGAAAAGATGGAGTTGCTTAGATCAGCCTGGGGAAAGGCAGTAAGAGAGAGTAGGAAGGAGACACTCAAAATAGTGAATAAGAAACATGGAGGACTGAAAGATCTTTGTATTTTGGGCAGAACTGATAGAACAAGAGAATGTATCAAAACCGAAATAAATGTCAGGGAATACGCTGTATACCTACATATGACCCAGGCTCAGCTTTACTGAGAAAATAGCTGCTGAGCTGTGAGAAACTGCATGAACTAAAGCCATAAACCATAAGGAAACCTAAACCATAGAAAGAAGAGTAAGTGTTGAGGCAACAATTAGAAGCTCAAGTACTTGAGAGCAAAAATATTGACATAAATAGTTATAACCTTGCCCCCATCCCCAAAGCAAAGGTGGTAAATCATCAAGAACAAGGACCAGCTTATTCCTAGAAGCAGTGGGGATCAGTATTTCCCGGGTGAATAGCAAGTCTTTGACATATGAACACTTAAAGTAGAAATGAGCCCCAGCTATCATCTGTGTGCACTAACCAATAAATAATTGCATTTATTCTGCTTGCAAAGTCACTTTGCACTCAGTAAAAGACTCCAAAAAAAAAGGGACGGGAGGGTAGGCAGAAAATACTGTTCAATATAATATGTAACAGAGGACAGCTGATGCCAGGAGCTGAGCAAGATTAAAATCGGCATGTCTGAGGATGTTCTCTTTGCTGTGTAGGACATGAGAGGGGCTTTGAAAACAGGCCATAAAACCCACATGGCATAAGGGCAACAGCCAGTTCTGGTCGGGAACGATTAAACCACAAGCTAGTAACCTGTCAGAGAAAAATTGAGTATTTCTTCACTTTTTGCTGGAAGATCTACTGCTAGTCACTTTTGGCTACCTGGAGCAGCATTGTCTGTTGACACCAACTGTTGACACTGTTGACACCATATTTCTAACACATTCTCTCCTCTCCCTCCTAGATTTTTCTTTCTAATACAAAGAAATACATAATTACACATCTAATGCACAGCAGCTTCTGCCTTCTTTGTGAGTGCCGGCAAGGATGCAGTGACATAGTCATATTCAAAAGATTAATTACAAAATCATTACCAATTACGGTCAAATAAAACCCAGCTACAATGTCAGCTTCTCTAGAAAGCTTTGATGCAAAGGGGTCTTCCTTCTGGAGATAGCGTGGGAGGTATTCTTCCTGGGAAGAAGTGTTGTGATCTGATGCCATCCCATTCATGCCTATTTCGGTGTCTGAAAAACAAAAGAACAGAGTTTGCGATAGACCACGTCTGCCACCAGAAAATGCAAAGATATTTTTGTTCACAAACAAGATGCATCCTCCTGTCTTCATTCCTGCTCTACCAGCTCCCGGGGTATTTCAGGATCCAATTCAAAATTGCATAAAGCATCCTGCCATGATTTATTTCATGACTTACTTTATCCAAGAATGTCATTATTCATACGACACTCAGCACAGTAATCAGTCTCAGCTGTATCTAGGTACCAGCGTGTTGCAGCATTCAAGCCAGGGCCTCTGAAGTGCCTTCCCCGAATATCTTAAGGAGCTTCATGTTTCCAGCTAGGTGTAAGTGTGACCCGAGACTGAGAATACAGAAAAAACAAGCAGGGCAATTGTTTGTGTCTGAATAGCTTCATTGCTCAATGTGTTTAATGCATACTGAACTTATTGTCTTTATCTATATGCACTGTTCTCGTAATCCCAAGAAACTGAGAATTATCAGTAAGACAGTCCCAGCAATTTCTTCATATCCTGAGGGACACTATGTCTACAGATGGTAGCTCTGCAAATTTTACAGCTAAGTGAGAAGTTACATCCATAAATTCTCCTTAGAGTTATTTAGGTGGCAGGTTCTAAGCTAAATAACTTTACATGGTTATGTTTATAAACAGTAGTTGGCTATTACAGTTATGAAGAAGCAGCGGGAGTATTAAATAAGAGATCAATCTGGGCAAACTTGTTGAGTTTTCTTTCCATTTCCTCTTGTGTGGAAATGGGCCATTTAGGTCAAATGTTTAAGATCAATAAAGTGAACCCTGATATGGGAAAACTGGAATCTGGCAGACAGCTATGAAGGTTACCCCTCTAGGACAACTGAAGAAGTGAGGAACTCTAGCATAAGACAAAAATATTTCTACAGTGTTTGAAACCATCCAGCCAAGAGCTATTTAGGACATTCAGTCATCCCAGTTCTTCTTGCCAGTGCCTGGTGGGGCAGTAGTGGCACACAAGAACTTAGCACTTGACTCCCAGGGCTTCCACACTTTTTGCTGTGGGATCTGGGACAAGTTGTGAAGCTCTAAATTTTACCCCTCAAAAGTCCAAACTTGTAGGGAAACAAAGCAAGAAGAGAAAATATTTCATTATTTTACCCATTTGCTATCTCCTGCATCTTGAAGGCAGACAATCTTCTCAATAACAGCATGTATGGCCAGAAACATAGCAGATGACAGCTACCTACACCTAAAGTATAAAGTACCCTCAGCCCCTCCCTGCTGTCCTGCTAGCTTTGAAAAAAAGACCTCATTTAAGGGAATCAGATCATGGGGCCACATTGCCACTCTAGACCTGGGAGAAGCCAAAAGGTGTCCCAGCCATATGGCTCCAAGTAGCTCTAACACTTTAAAGTTCAGCAGCCTCATTGCTTTGTTTTTTGTTTTCTGTTTTTTTTTTTTTTTTTCCTGATACAGGAATAAATAAGCAAAGGTTGATTAATTAAAAAAAAAACCACAAAACCTTAGATGACTTCATGAGCACTTTTCTCCTTCCACAGCCATGGAGAATAAACATACGAAAGTGTTCACTGCTCCAGATGGCAGAGCAACCATTTAGGTTTGATTAGTTACCATGGTACAGCAGCCTGGACATGGTCTAAAGAGACCGTCTTGTACAAAAGAGTGGGCTTTACTGCTGAGAGGTGAAACCTAAATTTTCGATTAAAGCCCTGGTTAGGTGCTTCTGTTTCCTTTCAAGTCTTAAAAGTATGAAATAAGATTTATTACTGAGTTCTGAAGCAATGCAATAATTATTAAAAATGGGACAATAATAAACTCACAAGTGGTTATGTCGATGGCTGCAACTACTTTTACAGCAGTAAGCAGTGCAGAGCTACAGCAGTGAATCTGTAGAGCAAAACAGTTGCTGTTGAGGACCACCAGTTGTCCAAGGCTGTACACTTCTTGAACACTAGTTCTCAAGAAAAAAAGAAGAAAAAAAGAAAAAAGAAAAAAAGAAAAAAAAGAAAAAAAAAGGGAAGGGGGAAAAAAAGGCAAATATATGAAAAATAACAAAAAGTGAATGATAAGACAAGCCTTTTTTTAACTGAGTATTTCATTCTGATTAATAAGCATAGATTAAAACCCAAGCTCTCAAAAGATATTTTGCAACACAAGTGCTTCGTCTAGCATGGTAGGCAAACTTGGACAAGCACTGGGAAATAAACCAGTTATCAAGGACTGGTTTCTTTTTGCTCCCTCGCAAGACCAAAGGATTCCACTTTGCAGTAGGTGTCCAACGGCCAAAGCGTGGGAACAGAGAGCACTACACCACAGCCTACACCCAGCTCATCTACAGACCATCTTTCCAGCTCATCCCGTGCTGAAAGGCTGCCAGTGCCTGTGAAAACAGATTTAAAACCATAACAAAAGAAACCAATCCGCTGCTTCCTATTAGAAATGGACTCGTGCTTATTCCTGTGCTGCAGACATTCATATTTAATTAATACAAACAATTCCACTTTTAAATAATATATTCCTTAAAATGGAACTGTTCCACTATAGCCAGCCTCAGGAGATCCAAAATTCTGACTCAGACACTATAAAATGCCAATATCAAGCCTCAAACCTTCTGAGACCAAAAAAAAAAAAAGGCAATTTGAGGATTTTTGTTTGACTTAATCAATACAGTTTTGCCAGCCCTACACTAGTTTTGCTCCCTGCTCTCTCCTCATCTCCCCCTGGGGTGTTTTACCACGTCCTTTGTGGCTTGGCTAGGCTCTTCTTACCCTGAGGAAGGCAAGGACATACCATCCCCACCTCTTTCAGGAAAGAATCAGACTGCAGAATAGCAGCAACCTTCCCAATCCCTTCCTCCTACATGAAGGACACTGAAGGAGGAGGGAGAAAAATCTCAGTTGTTCCTGCAGAGCGCTGACCACCTCGTGGTTTTTTCCTAAGGTTTTGACAAATCCAGGGAATTTTCACCTGGGGCTGCCAAAAGCAGGACATTTTGCAGGACTTGACAGCAACCAGAACGGACCTGACCCTCACCTGTCATTTATCCGGCACTAACATTGGGTTTCGGGGTTTTGTAGACCCCTCGGTGGCTGGCACACTGCAAACACAGCACGAAACTTTCCATGCCCCAAGCAAACTCCGACCTGTGAGCTTAAGGCCACATCTGCCTTGACAACATCTTCTAGAGAAGACAGGATCTTCATGGTAACTGCCACCTCAGCAGCCACAAACCACTGATGCAATCTTCCCAGGCTGTGCTTTTGCCCGTTTATATTTCATCACACACCATGACTTTGCCACTGTCCATCTTTTCCATCCAAGTGCAGCTGTTTTCCCATCTTTGAAGGAGATTCTTACAGTCCCCTACCCTCCCAGAAAGGTCTGGAGGACCAAGCACAGAGCAACCCCATGGGTCCTGTAGAGTTTCATCCCTTCTTCTACTTGATGGGCAATTTTCAGCAAATTGCTAAACCTCTTCCCCCCAGAAGGAAAACAGTGAATTTGTAACTACGGCAGAGGTGGGCTGATGGGCTAATGTGCGCTGGTGTAATGGCTCTCAAGTCAGTGATACGAGCAAGAATAATGCATTCTGCTGTTTTGGAAAATTTTTATAAACCACAAGCTGTCCTAAGAGATGTAAAGGCAGGCAATGCTTTTATGAAGTAAGAATGAACTTCTTAGCTCCAGTAACAACAGGCTATGATTTTGCAGGTGATGTCATACTCGGAGACCTGAGGCTGTCTTTTTCCCCAGGATAGCATATGTGGAAGATAACTGATTTATTTGCAATAAGGACATCAAAACTGAAATTTCAGATTCATCTCAGCAGCCTGTTATGTTTTCAATTTTTGATGTGTAAAATCACAAGCATTTATGGTTTCAAAGTGCTGTATTTATACAATTAGTCCTCA
The DNA here is from genome assembly GCF_028858705.1 of Grus americana. Lineage (NCBI taxonomy): Eukaryota > Metazoa > Chordata > Aves > Gruiformes > Gruidae > Grus > Grus americana. The sequence goes on along the minus strand of NC_072854.1, from coordinate 7,179,426 downwards.
ATGTCCAAAAGGCACATAACACCCACAAGCCCGAAGTCCCCTGAATTTTACAATTTACTTGTGGGTTTGTTTTCCCATAGCTCAACAACAGAACAAATAATGCCCTCTGTGGTGTAATGCCTGCTAATATCCCTGACAGCAGCCAGATATATGTTCATGTCCAGGAGCAGAACCTGAAGGTGCTGAGGCATACAAATCATGGAAAATTTCCTTCTTCTGAAAACAGCAGTATATTTGAACAAGACGGGTAGAGCAGCAGCCTTCACAACAGTCACCTCTGATGAGGAGGACACTTCTCCTAGCTATTCCTTGTGGCTGCTAATAAAAATCACTTCTGTGTGGTTTCCAAGAGGCAGGAACCACGATGCTCCATGGTAATTCTGGAAGATTGGGTGGTATTTCCAAGAGAGCCAGCTGAGTCGTGACCAGGGCTTTACACCCTCTGGAAAGCAGACACTGAGAAACGAAACTGTGGCGCATGATCATTACAACGGTTATGACTGAAAAACAGGCTGGAGGGGACATCAAGCAAACACGTACTCCTTACCTGATTTCAAGGGAGGATAAATTCTGGTTATGTTGTTACAGATGATTGCCCAGCCTGTTCTTAACAATGAAAATTTCACTGCCTCCCTAGGTAATTTTTTCCTGAGGTTAATTAAAATTCTCAAAGAGAGAAACTAGAGACCACTCACTTTTTAAACAACTCACATCGTTAGACGAGAGAGACTCATTTTCCCCAAAAAATCCTTAATATCGTATAAAGGCAGATCCTTCTGGGGAGGAATAATATTAGGGATTAATTTCACTATTTTAGGAGTGTAATTAGTTTAGATTCCATAATCTGCTGAATTCAGCCTTGATAAAAGACTTATTAATGCAAAACGGGTTACAAGCAGGGTTGTGCACAAGGAAGGACAATTCAAGTGCCCTGAGCATATGGAGAAGTGCACTCGTACAGCGACAAGTGCCCTTGCTTTGGCAAAAAATGGGCATCAACAGTGCTTTTTAGGGACTCCAAAAAAATTGAAAGTCACCATGATATTTTATCACAAAATATAAATTAATTGCAACAGATGCAGATGCAGGAAGGAGAGAGGAAAACATTAAGGAATTGGGAAGAACCTGAATTCAAACTTTATTTTATCTGGAAAATAGAGGGTGATTAGGAATCATTGAGAGAAACTCAACTGGGGAACAAAAATCAAAATGAAAAGCCATATAAATGTTTGATAAACAACAACACAGATTTCTTTTTGCTTAGGCATTAGTTGATAAAAACCAACCTAACTGCAAAGCATCGTACACACCAACACTGCAACGACACGCTGCGCAGCACCCTGCTCCTGAGCCAGTGCCCACGGCAGAGACATTTCCAGTGCCCTCGCCGAGGGGCACGGGATGGCAGCACCCAAAACCCATTTGCAGCTTGCCCGAGAAGAACACGTTATACCAAGAGCCCCGCTTAGATGAAAAAATTGATCTCCAGATTCGAGCCCTCATTGCAAAGTTCCTCAACTTTGACAGATAGCATATTAGGAGTACAAGATCTGCGTTCCTGCTGTGTGAACCTGCTGCAGCGGAGTAACGCTGACTTGCACGCACCAAAAACCTGGCTCTACCCCCGCTCCTGATCATGCAGGGGAAATTACGGTATCTCTGTAAACCTGAGCTAAACCAAAGCAAAATAAAACAGAGCAGACATTTCACAGGATCTGAAGAGGCTGCAAAGGTTTTATTGAATAACACCATTTCTATGGTACCTACAGCACAGCAGCGATAAAGCAGGTTTCACACTCCTGCTTTCCTGAGGTTGACCTGTGAAAAAAGCATGTGCCACTCAAATACGGCAGATACGTGATCAGCAGAGACTGTCTAGAAGAAAAGGAAGAATAGTCACACTCAAGGCATGGTACAGAGAGGACAAAACCAGGGCCAAGTAACCTGGCAAGCACAATTTTAACCAAGGAAACAATACTCTGATAGTAGCACCGCAGGAGAACAAGTGACAAGGAAAAGCTATGAAAACAAGACCAGCTAGAGAAGAATAGAAAGGCAATGCAAACGTACAAGATACAGCACCTGCAATTTTGGTTTTGGCTCCTGGAACACTTTTAGGTGGAGGTTTCCTGCTGCAGAGGAAATCCTGTTTCTCCACTTCGACATTGTTCTATTTGTCCATTAAACAAGTGTCCTGGAGACACAAAAAAGCCTGATCCTGTCCCAGGGAGAAACAAGTGGCTTCCTGGCGGAGAAACTTATGAAATCTCATCTGTTCCTTTCTCATGCAAAATAATAAGGCCTGGAGTAAATATATGCGTAGCTATTTTCCAGTTCATAAACCTAATTAGAGTGGCTTAGTCATTTATGTGCAGTCATATAGCGAGTCAGAGGCTGGGAATGTAACTTGGAAATGCTGACTCTCTTTGCCTCACTCTTTCTGCTGGATCTCTCTCCTCCTATTACAGGCTGAGACCGATAATAAAACTGTCCCTTTGCTGCCTGTTTCCTACCAAAGCAGTAGTTCGCCGCTGCAAACTTCGGCGCAGCCGGGCACACAGGGAGGGTGCCTGCATCCCGCGCTGCAAAGAAACACTCTCCAACTGCATGCAAACACCTGGATTTGCTGATGCCTGGCTCTCAGTACTTCAGTGCTAATTTGCAATTAAAAACGGTTTAGAGTTCTGCTAAATACAAAGAGCTGGTTTTTTCTTTGGTGTAAAATGCCATCACACCGCTGTGCTGACTTATGGTTGTACACCTGCAGGCAATTCCCCTCTCTATGAACAAGCAAAGCTGTGAGGAAGACACATGAAACACAATTTTTCCAAACACTTTCTTTCTCTCTTGTTGTAAGGCAGTGTTTTGGGACATTCATTTTAATTTCTTACTTTGAAATTAACCAACAATCAGTATCAAATCAATACTAATCAGATAATCAATATCAAATCAATCAATATTTTAGGCTCCTGATATTACCTGAAGACACAAATGATCAGTTCTCTTCCAAATTAATTCTGTAATAAAGATAATGCCAGATCCGTATAGATCTCCAAAAAGACTAAAGGAAACACCAGTTCAAAAAGGACAATATTTATCAAAATGCCATTACACTGCCCAGGCGTGTTACATCATGACATTATTCCTGGTTATATCACACATGCCCAGAGACCCTAATGGCATCGGAAGGGGTGGAGGAGAGAAAGAAATAAAGGAAACAGTACAAACATTAAATATCAAAACTTTCAGAAAATGCTTTTGATTTTCTCAGATACATTTCAGAAGGCTACACTCTAAAATCTTTATTCTGATGATGAAACATCTTATTCCACAGGAAGAAGAAAAGTAGGATGGCAATCAAGAGGATTCTATGTGAAACTAAGTACGAGTGAAGCTAGCATAAAGATTGCCTTCAGTTAAGAATACAGTGAAAATATGTAGTGTAAGCACGTAGATGTGCACATATGCATGCAATTTTGGACCTGCATTTTTTGCACGTACACACCTATACTTTCAGCACGTTACAAGAACAGGAGGAGAAACAGGACATACCTTATTCACGAACTCCGTATAGAGCATCCCCCCTAGAGCTCCACAGCTGCTTTTATTTCAAAGTCCAGACTGAAGCGATCTGTAAAAGCATATATCCACAGTGCTCTTGGCGTTTCAAGTTCTAGAATTCAAGAGGGAGAGGGGAAAATCACCCCGTTCCTTGGGAAAAGGCAACCTCTCTCCTTCCCCCCCCTTCCTGACGAGGGCTCCCAGCCTCTGGATGCTGTGCTGTTCCTCCCTCTCTCCCTCTTCCCAACGGTGCTGCTGTCGATCATCCACTTTACTCCATGAAAATCACCGTCCGGAGCATCCCGCCCCTACGTCCCTGCCGATCAGCTTTCCAAAGAAGCAGTGACACCTCGGAAAGAGACCCCGGGAGCGTACCACTGGTGCAGGAAGGGGCATAAGTCAGACCCAGCCAAATTCTGTCAAGCCACATGTCACATGCTGCCGGATCCCTCCTGCCAGCACAGCTGTAATCCTGTTTATCGCCTGCGCCACAAAACGGAAAGTGCTTTTAAACTTGAAGGTCTACGTGGGGTTTTTTTTCTCATCAAGTGATTCTTACTTTCTAGTAAGAGAGGAAAAAAAATCTACAGTCCTAAAAGGTGCTTGCACAGAGCTAATAAAAGCATCTTTTAGTATTGTATTTCACCCATCTTCACCAGCACCACCAGCCACTTATAAAAATGGGCTGGACAGTAAGAAGATATGTGTGTAAATCTTCATCATTACCCTGAACTCACTAAATTTTTGCATTAACTGAAGACCTGACTTTCAATCCGCACCACAGTAAAATAAAATCTAAATCCTGCCAAAGAAGTTTACGAAAATGAACTGCAGGAATCAATCCCCGATTTTTCCTCACCAAGGCCAATTTCTGACCATGCCCAGCTCTGCCCCATGGAATCAGTTTGCTTTTAGCAGCTGCCTGGTCAGGAAGCATTTTCCTGGGTAACACAGCAAAATTAATGCAATCCTGGCTACAGGAAGAATATTGCAGGGAACATTTTTAGTTGCTTTGTAACCAGAAACTAACCCTGTCATCTTTCTGCCAGCGGCTAGGAATTAAGAGGCTGCAGAAGTCATTAAAAGATTTTAATAAATAACAACTTCACATGACATTTTAATACCAAAGATCAATACAGACTATGACACTTTTTTTGCTTCATTTAAAAAAAAGGTCATAATGAATTTCATCAGTGTCTTTCTATGCTTGCCAAGAGGCGAAAGGATTGTATTCTACAAGTAAAAGAGAAAAAAGAATTCTATCCTACAGTGGTAAAAGAAGATAAGAGGAAACAAATGATTCCAGAAATACAGAGATTCTTCTGAGCCAGGGCAGAGTCTTGCAGTAAGGCTGGACATCACTCTCTGATGGTCACATTAAAAAAAAAAGCAGCATGTTTTCACCTTTCCTGATGAAGGGATTGGGAGTAGCCCAGTTCTCAGTTACAGACTGGCCCCAGTTCGTTCACCCAGACTGCAGCCTTCCTTGGCTCACACACAGGTCCTTCAGTCCCTAAGCACAGCACTTAACGGGAGGGATCACGAAACTCCAGAGAGTAACTGTCTAACTGACCCAAAATCCAGGTTACACCATCAAAAACCTCGTGCGGCAAGTGACTTCAGGACAGTTCACTACAGAGTTAACAGGAACACAGTGCTTTACGCTCAATTGATTTGAAGCTGCTTTGCTGAAAATGCTTATTGTTAATGCCACGTTTTATTTCCAGGGTGAAGAACCATGGCAGAGAAAGGCGAAACACACACGTTATTTCCAAATAGAAAATTCACTCTAGGTAAGATTTTCAGTCCTCCAAACTGTCAGTGTGTGCCAAAACAGTTGTAGACATCAGGAAAGCTCTTGGGATGCAAAGCTCCAGCCTTCCAAAATCACTCCTGTGCTACTACCCTGCAAGCCTCAAGAGGAGACCGAGGTAACTGGCTGCTTTGTAGGTGGTAAGTCCTGCAGGCAGATACTACATGGTGTCCCTCCTCCCCTGACCTCCGCTTTTTCCACATCAACACGGAGCAGAGTGATAAACAGCAGCACTTAGTGAGGGTTGGAGGGAGCAGTATAGCACAGGGTGGTCTGGACTTGGAAAGGGCAAAGAAGGATGGGTGAAATGGAGGAAAAGAGAAAGACGAGTGGAATTTATAACATCACCCAGCGCCTTTGGCAGTAGGAGACAACAGGATCATGGTTCTCCTCCAAAGCAGTAACCAAAGAACTGGACTTTCAGGGCTCCCATGGATACTTCTGACCTATAACATCTTTTTTTTTTTTTTTTTTTAAGGAAGATTTTGATATTTGCTATGGACTCAGACACCAGTAGATATAAAGAATAAATTGACAGCCTTCAAGGATATGTCACTTATCTCTAGGAAAGAGTTTGCTTTCCCTAGTTGCAGAAATCATGGCAAACAACTCATGAAAGGCAGCAGTGGAAGAAAATTGAGTTTATTCCTCAATTTATTGCAGGTGGTGGTGGTGAAATGACATTGTCATTGTTAGTAACAGACCTCAAGTCCTCATCTTAGCCCCCATCTTCACTGGTCTTGACTTGCTTTGCTTAGTAAGGTTTAGTCAGATTGTATATGGCAAAAAGTCCAACAAAGAACCACGTGAGAGTGAAAAATCCTAGCACAGTATAGGAACATATATCGCTGGGAAAACAGCTCACTAAAAACCAACAGTATAAAAATATCCTGAAGCAAACCACAAATCAGAAGAAACTATTGGTGTCAACAGTGATGCTGGCAACTTGGGGCACTGACATCTTGCCATGCTAGCCCTCGGCCAGCACCCACACGAAATAGCGGGCAACCTCAAGGGTGAGAAAGTAGCTTGGAGAAGAGGGACAGCAAGAGGACAGTGTAGCCGGGATATCACTATTAGTCACATTAGTAATTTCACACCTTTTATTTTAATTAAACAATTTACTAATAGCAGCTTTTGCCTTATTTTAATTGGACTCGCAGTCAATTCTTGTATGGGAGTGTAAGGTCCATAACAAGATTTTGACTGCACCAGGTCAGGCTTAGGATGTGGTACCAATTTAAATGCTGTGAACTGTTTGATGAACTAGCATGTGGAGCTTAGTGAAGACGTGAAACTTAAAAGATGCAAGTTGTGGAACATTTTTTTCAGGAACTATGGGGAAAAAAAACAACAGTGTGGAAAATGTTCCAGTGGCTGAAGAGAACCAAGAGGCTGCTGGTGTTCCCAAGCTTGGGTGAATCCAGGTGGTATGTATCTTTCATGTCAAGACGATCATAAACAGAGAAATGAAAACCAATAGTGAACATGCTTGCAAGAACACAAAACTGAATATTTGGGGTTTTTTTTAGGAAAAAAAAAAAAGGTACAGAAGAAAAAAAGTACAGGGGAAAAAAATCCTTCTATCCATTCTATTCATTCATCGAATTTTTCCATTTCTAAAGCAACCTTTTAACAAATTATTGATTTAATACAAAAGTAAAAAAAAAAAAAAACAAAAAACAACAAAAACCAAAAACCAAAAACAAACACAAACAAAAAAAACCAAACAAACAAACCAACATATCAAAAAGGCAGTACTTCAATTATTGGTACACCACAGAACGGTAACATATCTTTTCAACAAACAACATGAAGCACAATAAAAGTCCGTGTTACCTTCATCATTTGCACCACTATGCAGTATTCTTGGTGCAGCAGGTAGAACAATCGGTCCAAAGTAAACGTAGTCATGTGCCAGCTGCAGGTGTTCTTAAATGTTCAGCATGTTCATTCACATGGTTATAAAAAAATTATGGTTTGATGTGTAATGTCACATTGATCAGCTGAGATAAAACTTAAGTAACTCTCTGCTTATGCAATGTCAGCTTGGCCATGAACAATGGCTTGAAAGAGGGAAATTTCAGTGCAAGAGCCTCATCCATCAGGATGTGTCCACCCAAATTACTCCCATGGCACTTGCAGTCTCTCATTAAGAAATAGATGCCAGGACTCATTAGAGGTCAAGGCTGTGTGAACCTCCAGGTCACACATCGTGACAGAGCAAATTAATACAATGCCAGTGCAAAGCTTAAGGATCAGAAGAGCTCAATGGTGGTGGGTGCCATCCTCTCTTGGGGCCTCAGCTTCTAGCTGCCAAAGCATGTTAACTGAGTCATTGACTATGCTAAATCTACTAGTACCAGTTTGGATGATATTTTAAATATTCATGCTGGGACAGGATTTGCCAAGTGGAGCAATTGTGTACGTGCACCTGTCTATTATATTTTGGCTGTAAGTTTCTTGATGCAGAAGTTTTTCTTCAAGACTTGACCATTTGTATCCAAATTACCACTATTATTTGTCAAGAGACGGCCTGTTCTAGCCTTTCTCACTAATAAATGCTTCAGCTTTTAAGTTATGAATTAGTTACCTGCAAGTTCTTGAGAAGTTACAAGGCAATTGGAAGCATGAAAACTCCAGCATGTTTTGTTCATCAAACCAGAGGTCCCTGTACACAATCGTAGGTAGCTGCTTGCAGTACCATTCCTTTTGGACAGAGAGCTTGAGTCAGGTAGGAAGGTAAAATATTTCCCTTTTCTTCTGCCTCCTCAAGAAAAAAAAAAAAAAACACACCTCATTCTTTTTGGCATGTAATCCTCAAGAGAAATAGAATCTTTTCTATGTGAAAAGAAATCCTTGTATGGGTATACGAGTTTCTCATATCTTGTGCAAAGTGGCTATCTCCACTGGTCCACCAACAACTGGAATTTGAGGACCACATGTTCCACCATATCTAGCTATGGAGAATTCCTCAAAGCCCCTCTCTTCTCTTGTTTTCTGCCTATCTTTGTCCTCAAGCTGTTTCAGATAACCCTCTTCAACCTTTTCTCTTACTTTAAGTCCTTCTTGATTTCTTGACTTCTCATTCTTTTCTTCTTTGCACCTAGAACAACAATTCTCAGATATGTTGTCCAAAAACCTCTCAGCCACTTTGAGATGCCATGGAATGCGATCCATTCACATTAATCTCTGTCCTGGTTTCAGCTGGGATAAAGTTAATTTTCTTTCTAGTACCTGGTATAGTGCTGTGTTTTGGATTTAGTATGAGAATAACGTTGATAATACATTGGAGGTTTTAGTTGTTGCTAGGTGCTTGTAGAGTTTACACTAAGTCAAGGATTTTTCACTTTCCCACACCCTGCCAGGTGCAGAAGAAGTTGGGATAGCACAGCCAGGACAGCTGACCCAGACTGGACAAAGGGGTATTCCCTACCATAGAACGTCATGCGCTGTATATAACCAGGGAAGCTAGCCGGGAGGCGGCATCACTGCTCAGAAACAGCATCAGGTTGGGTTTTTTTTCTCTGCAGATGGTGAGTAATTGCATTTGTGCATCACTTGTTTTATATATATATATATACAAAATTATTATTCTTTTCTTTTGTTATCCTATTAAACTATCTTTATTTCAACCTATGAGGTTTTTTTCCCCTGGGGGAGGAGTGAGCAAGTGGCTATGTGCTGCTTACTTACCGACTGGGGTTAAACCACACATCAGTTCCTGCAGACAAACAGATAGTTTGGGTTATCACCAGAGGCCATTTCATCTCACTACAAAATGCATAGCTGAGAGTAAAGTGAATTGCTCTCTAAAACGCCAGGTTTTCTAAGACTAGAGAGCTAGGTCTAAAATTAGTCCTGATTCTAATTTGCCCTCCAAAACAATTTGTACCAACCTCCACTGCAAACATAAGCAATGTCTCCTTTAGCATGCATGCATGTAGGAGTACTTTTCTCTTACTAAGGCATAAAAAATCTGTGTGATCAATCAAGCTGCTAATTCTGTCCTCTGGGTCTGCAGAACTTGCTAAAGACAACCTTAAATTAGGCCACCTTATGACAGTTCACTCAGGCCATCTGGGTATGTCTCACTTCAAAAAAGTCCTGTCTCAGGCAATGATGACACCTTGGGATCTTATGGTTTTGGCCTGTGGTCCCCAGTCTCCCAAGAGAAGGAACATGAAAGGTACAAAGCAAAGAGCCAAATAAAATGCAACAGCCCATCACGTACAGGTGAGCAGACTTCTAGGCTTAATTCGATGAACTATGAAGATAATTATACATGCAGGCTAAGATTCATCTCACCTAACATTAGCTGATGAAATATTAAACATCCTAATTTAAATATCTATATGCCTTTTATCTTTACTCATGAAAAATTAACAGAAAGCAACACTTTCATCATGGAATGATTCAAAAGAGGAAATAGGTTAAATAAAGAAAAAGGGAAAAATGTTGTTTTCTTTAAAATTTGAAATTAAATTTTCTGAAGTTAAATACTTCCTAAATACTCATTTTTAATCTTTATCCCTGGAAATACACATTAATTCTAAAATTGAAAGAAAATTAAGCAGTTGACTGGCTTCCCGGTTTCTTAAGGAAACAAGGACTACATAATTACATTGCCCAAGTGTTCCCCAATAACTTTTGAACTAATTAATTCCCTTCAAAACAGAAATTAGTAGAAATCTCTAATTATATATCATTTCATGTTCTGAAAAATCAGTAACATAGATAGAAGAGATGCATATCCATAACCCTCAGGAAAGACAGGAGGCAGAACCATGACCTGTGCCATTGATGGAGGCTAATGAGGGCATCAACCTTTTTTTAGTGCCTTATCAGACAACTAAACCACAAAATTCTGTGTACAATATTTCTGTTTTGACATCTCCGAAAATTAAGAGGCATGGAAAGAATGTAGCGTGATTGTTTTAGAGAGAAAAGGGAAGATACCCATTAATGGATGAAGAATAATAGAAAAATCAAACTTCGATGATTCCCCTGCGTGTGATAAAACTGGTTATTTGTTTGCATTTATTTGAAACTGTAAAAAGCTCACCAATTTAACAAGCTGTACATATCATCCATTTGGGTTGGTAGGCTGGTAAGTATCCAGAGGTACCATATTTAAAATGAGAAATGCATCTACTTATGTGAGAATTGCACATAAGAGGTTAAAAACACTGGTGTCTGCTTATCTCTTATTCAAACATTGTGGATGGAGATCTGCAAGGTCGGTACAAGAAGCAGCCAAAGGAGGGAGTCTTACTGTGGCAGGACAGCCCTGTTTTGGCTAGAGAATGTGGAATAAACAGGTAGACAGTTTCTACACAGAATCTTGAAGGCTACGGTGCCCAGAGTGAGACCTTTTGCTTAATTATCTGTGAAATGAAAATTAAAGTTGACACCCCTAAGTATGATAATGAGTTAAAAGGAGTATATGCTAAACATATGTGACTATAGTACTCGACTCTCCACCCAAATCATGTTAAACGTCACCCCAGGGAGGGGAACAGCTAGGGTTGGGGTATAAAGGATATTGAGGAAGTTACCCCTGGGGGGAGAGAAGAAATTGAAGACCCCGAAGAGGCAGTCATCTTCTCCTCCTCCACTCAAAACAGGGACGCCTTCTTGGTAAGCATTGCGACTTCACCTTTTGGCAAAGAATACCCGAGATGGCATTTTGCTGGGATTATAATCATATATTAGCGCTGTTGCAGTCAGTTCATTTATCAACGGCAGTTCTGAACTATTTATATCTGTCGCTCTAACAAACTTTCTGTTTCAACTTTGTGAAACTGTCTCAGTGGAAGTCCTTTAGGGGGCTCTGACAGGCAAACATTGACTCTTGTATGTGGCTATACAAAATCCTTTAGACATAAACCATTAACCGAGTCTGGGACTAGGTCTGGACCTAGCCTCACCTAGGCTCCTCTCTGAGAAGGAGTTTAGAAAGCAAGGGGGTCCTTTCTGAACCTCGGGGCTCAACAGGAGGGCCTCCCTCAGCCACACATCAGACTCACACCCTTTACACGACAACTTAAGAGTCTAGAAAAAAGTCAACAGAATAAACAGAATGGGGTGGGGTGGGGTGGGGTGGGGTGTGTGTGTGGTGGTGTGAGGGAGGAAGGAACAACAAAAAAACCCAACCTCAAACAAAAAAACCACCAAGAAATGATATATTTAAAAAAAGGATTGTTTAATCTGAAATGGAAACTATTCAAGAGAGCCCTCTGAACAATGTAAAAGTGTTTAGATTTCAGAAGAGTTAGGGGAAGAGAAATGGAGTAGATAACTTCTCAGATTCCCTACTCCTCTTGTTTTGAGTCCATATAATGTAACTATATCCATTTATGAAAACAACCCATATGCCAAGTAAATATTGAAGCAACCAGCACAGAAGAAGACCCTACATATCAAAAGCAGGTAACAGATACTGAAATGCATTAAATAGCAAAATTCAAAAGAGTGTGAAACAGTATTTGATTGATCTGTGTCTACTTGCATCACACATTTCTCTACTTCATACCATTACTTCAAGAGAGAAATCAAATACATTTGTGGACAGAGATTAACCTCATGGGGCTGTACATTAATAACAATAGATCCAAATGGAATTCTTGCTGTGTTTGAAACAAGGAACTGCCTGTTTGAATCTTGACTGCTTTAATAGTTCACACTTCATTTGGACTCTCTACTTTGCAAAAAATTAAAATAAAATAGCCCCTTTAATTGTTTCCTTTGATGGAAGAATTTCTTCTGAATGTGAAGCCAAAGACCCTCCAGCAATTTCAGCAATGATTTTGTCTTTTCATTGCTAGAAAGTGCAGCAACTTCTTGCTATATTTCATTTCCCTAGATACAAAAAATGGAGTCAAAACACCTTATTCTGCCTGCTTCTAATTATTAAATACATTGGTGACAGTCTGAGGAAGGGGAAAATCACAAGTCACCCCGGATCCATCATTTCCCCACATAGACTCTCTCTACCTTCATTGCAAATGAAAAAAGGACAAAGGACACTTGCTTGTGTTGGTTTTTGTTGCTTTATTTTTAATTTTCCAGTATATTAAACAAGCTTCAGCTTCTCAATTTCTCTCCATTTAAAGGAGACAATAAAACTTAATAATGTTTAAAACTGACTCAAGAACACTATATTTATTGTTTTATTGCAACAGCTTAGGCAATACTGAGGTAACATTATTAAGACAATTAACCATAAGCGCAGGCACTGAATTTTAGAATAGTAATAGAAGAATTAATACTTAGTTGAGATGGTCAGAGTTGTTCTAAGGGCAATAATATAGCTTAATAGCTAATAGAAATGAGGATGCTTTGACTTATGTAGAGTTATGGATCGGTTTGGCATTTGAAAGAAACAGAATCTCCTCCATGGAGAGCTCAAACTAGGACTAAAGACCAAAACCATTTTTTTTCCATCAAGAATTATCATATTTTGCTACCATTTTGTTGGGGTTGTATGGTCTCAGTAGGCTTTTTTTGATCCATTTTAGAATAGCTTAGCTGATCCAACCCTGATCAGTTCACAGTCATACTAAGCACAAAAGGATTCTTCCACTGGTCGTGTTTGCTTGCACATGCTTCCCTGCTCTGAGGTCCTTCATGAAGGCATGACTTAGCATGACTCATAACGGGGCACAGAGCTGCCAATTACTGTGCTCTAAAAGTTACACAGCCCAATTAATCCACTACAAAATCATCAACAGCAACTGCTTGACCTCCTTTCCCAAGAGCAGTGCTCTATAGCAAAGAGAAGTCGATAGTCAGGTTTGTCTTGAACAAAGTTTTGAACGTAAGGAACATGAATCTTGCTTCTTACACACAAAGAATAAAACGGGATAAAAAATAAGGTCCTTATTCTCAGCTCCCAAGCTTTTTACCAGCTTCCACCACAAAAATCCTCTCCCTGCCTTGTCTCCAAAACAATCACTGTCTCCCCAGCAAGGGGAACCTCCAAATTTCCAGAATGGAGCCGCTCCCTTCCGTGACAGCAAATCCCTTTCCCGTGCATCTTTACCTGGAGATATGTACTTGGGTTTGTACCTGCCATTACTTCAGCTACAAACTTCCTTGTTATTTGTGTCTAAGTAACTTACGCCGGTGGTTTTAGTGAGTGGTTTTGATAAGATTTCACACAATGCATCAGAGAAATAAATCTCTGCTTGTGCAGTTACCTCCGCTCCAACACCACCCTTTAGAGATAATAATACTTTAATTTTGTGGTTCTCATTTTGGCCCCTGTTTGTTTGGGTTTTTAACTCACTGGCAGCCTGCTGGTTGGTATGTGTTTACCTACGTATATGACCACCTCCTTTTTGAGTCAATAGCTAAAGAAGGATTAATGGGAAGTTGAAATTATTGATGAAGCCCCACATCCTTGAAGCAACACTGTTGTATCTTCATTCACAGGTCCAGGCTTTCCTCATGTCCATGCTCCTGGATGAAAGAGAAGAAAGAAACAGAGGAATATTTTTTTATCCACCTCAGTTGATTTATCCCCTGCCATACAGCCCTATGAACAGTTGCATGACACAGATGAGAGAACATGCAAGAACAAGTATTCATCAAAGCATTGCTACCAAAGAGAGGTACCTGGAGCAGTATCCTGACACAAGGGTTCATGTAAAAGCAAAATTTTTTTGCAACCACGGAGAAAGAGGATTATGCACTATGGACCTCATTCCCAGGATCTCACATTAGTCTTCATTGGAGTTGCTGGTTTATTCACCACATGTCGTGGTTTAACCCAGCAGGCAGCTAAAACAACTACACAGCTGTTCGCTCACTCTCCCCCACAGTGGGATGGGGGAATCAAAAAGAAAAAGGTAAAGCTCGGGGGCTGAGATAAAGACAGTTTAATAGGACAGAAAAGGAAGATAATAATAATAACAATCATAAATAATAATTAATAATAATAACATACAAAACAAGTGATGCACAGCACAATTGCTCACCACCCAAAGACAATGCTCAGCTAGTTCCTGAGTCACACCACCTCCCGGGCAACCCCCCAGTTATATACAGAGCATGATGTCATAAGGTATAGAATATCCCTTGGGACAGTTTGGGTCAGCTGTCCTGGCTGTGTCCCCTCCCAGCTCCTTGGGTGCTCCCCACCTTCTTGTTGGCAGGGCAGTACGAGAAGATGAAAAGTCCTTGACTGCTTGGCAACAACTAAAATGTTAATACATTATCAGCATTATTCTCATACTAAATCCAAAACACAGCACTGTACTGGCTGCTAGGAAGAAAATTAACTCCATCCCAGCCAAAATCAGGACACTGCAGCAGAAGGATTTTGACTGTATAGCCTGCATGACCTCCAACAAGGTGCAATGATCAAGGAACTGTAACCGTCAGATCAGCCAGTTTAATGCAAGCATGACCCAGCCAAGGCCACCAAGTGGGTTGTCCGATCCAACCGTATGCGTAAATGATATTTTGAAGTCTTTCTTTGGGTTCTCTTTGGGAACAGAAAACAAGAAAAAACACAGACTCTGGCCTGTACGCAGAATCTCCTGAAAAGGACAGAAAGAGTGTATGCAAAAGAGAGGAAGAAGAAAAGAGAAGAATGGGCAGAAACAGCAATAGCAGGTGGGCAAAAAAGAAACGTGTTCAAAACAGTAAAAAGCAAGAGAGAAAAGTCTTGAAGTAAAATGGGCCAGAAGATGAAAGGGGCTCAAAGGAAAAAAAGAAAGTGGAAGAGCTTCTGAAAATAAGTTGTCATTCATTTAAACTGCATCTTCTATGGTTCAATAATTTCCAACATCCCGTTTAATGTTTCAGGGTAGGGACACTCTCCCTTTTAAATTCTGTGTGCAGTTCTCCCCTTCAGTCCCCACTCAGCCTTGTTTATCACTTGCCTTTTTTTCCTCTCTTCCCACTCCCTTCCCAGGCGCTGTTGCTTCCCTGTGCATGTCACACATTTAAGTCCTTGGACCACAGTCTCCTCATCATCCCAGTCCCACAAGTATCAGGCGGAAGTCTAGTTACTATGCTCCATTTACTTCTAGAGAAAGAAAAACAAGCAGCCTTGAAGTGTTTCGGAGACTGTTGTACCTGGTCTGGGTTACACTCACAGTACCCTGCGTACACTGATTGTACCAGCTGTGTAAGAGCAAGGGTGGTAGTAGAAACTCTCTGCATGCAGCAGAATAGTAAGCAGACTATACCATCAAATTAAAATTTTTATACAGAAGAAAAAAACCAAACCCACCTCTAAACATTCTTCCCTTCATTGCAACAGGAAGTGGCAGCAAAGAAAAATGATGAGTTTCTCAAGTAACCCAGAAGATAGTAAAACAAGAGAATTATCATAGAATGAATCACAGAATGGTTTGGGTTGGAAGGGACCTCAAAGCCCATCTGGTTCCAACCCCCCTGCCATGGGCAGGGACACCCTCCACTAGACCAGGTTGCTCAAAGCCCCATCCAACCTGGCCTTGAACACTGCCAGGGAGGGGGCACCCACAGCTTCTCTGGGCAACCTGTTCCAGTGCCTCAGCACCCTCACAGGGAAGAATTTCTTCCTAATATCTCATCTAAATCCTCTGGACTTGCTCCAACAGCTCCATGTCTCTCTTGTACTGGGGCCCCCAGAGCTGGACGCAGTACTGCAGGTGGGGTCTCACAAGAGTAGAGCAGAGGGGCAGGATCCCCTCCCTCAACCTGCCGGTCACGCTGCTTTTGATGCAGCCCTGGACATGGTTGGCTTTCTGGGCTGCAAGCGCACACTGCCAGCTCATGTTGAGCTTTTCAACACCCCCAAGTCCTTCTCCTCGGGGCTTCTCTCAACCAGT
Organism: Grus americana; assembly: GCF_028858705.1. Classification (NCBI taxonomy): domain Eukaryota; kingdom Metazoa; phylum Chordata; class Aves; order Gruiformes; family Gruidae; genus Grus; species Grus americana. The sequence goes on along the minus strand of NC_072854.1, from coordinate 7,163,226 downwards.
GAGAATTAGTGCTTGGACATGTGAAATATTAGCTTGCTGAGCATTTGTCATCAATTCATTTCTGGTGGATTAATTAAAAATTAAAGGTATATTTAAAAAAAAGATAATCCCAGCAGAAGACTGTTGATTGAAAAAAATATTTTTTGTGGAAAATCTTACAATGCAAATGTCCCGTTTTGGCCATTTGAATGGGTTTCTGATAGATGCAGGTTTCGTGGTATTTTCACAGAATTCAAATACAGATGGACAAGTCACATTATTTTAAACAGTTATCCAAAACCTTAACCCCTGTTTATTTTTTTATCAATACACCGGTACTCACCCATTTTGCATCACTTGAGACAAGATATAAACAAAGAAATACAGAACAGGAAAACACTCCCAGCTGGGAGAAGACACCTAGGAAATACTTTAAGATGAGGATAAACCTTCATTTAATGGGCCTACAGTAACTACTTCTCCTATCTTCTTGTACGCTGACAAATTTTGTGACTTTCTTGGGGGGTTGTTAAATGTAAATCCAAAGCACCATGTGTTTATGCATAAGGATGGATGTTGGAGGTCTCTCTGTGTATTGGGCCAGCATGGACAGCAGGCTGGAAACACCTTCCTCAAAAATAAACCTACTTTTTCTCTTACTGTTTTACACCTTTGCAAAATGTGTGACACGCAACAGCAACAGTGGCTCGCTGAGGTGATCCCACTTCAATGACATCTCTGTCACGGTGACTGCCTCCAGGGTGCCAGGACTTTCTGATGGGTTCTGCAGCTACAAAAGTGGTGCCAAGAAAGTGTATAAAATGGGAGTCAGTCCTGCAGACAAGCATGTTGCCCCAAACTCCTGACAACATCGGCCATGTCTAGGCATGCCGTGGAAGGAGAGAAAAAGGCGAAGACAACATTGCCAGCTTTGCTAATGGCTATCCAAGAGATTGCATCACCTGCAAGAGGCATGAAACAGAGGTCCATCCTGGCAATGGCATTTCTGCACCCATGTGTCAACCACCATGAAACCACTAACCAGAAAACACCAGCAAAGACTTTTCAGATTATTTTTCCACTATTCTACCTATATTTTTGTTTACCAAAAAAACAGTGCTAACATCCTAAACCAGCTCAAGAACATAAATTAGGTTTTTTCCCCTGTTAATGCATGGTTATAATTCCCTTAGTCCTAAATGCTGCTGCTTTTTTTAAGTCATTTATACTGTGTGGATGGATTATTAAAAGTGTTATGAAAGCTGCTATTGGATAAACTATAATCAATGTTTACAAAGGACTCTGATAAACTCATTTCTGGCTAGTAGAAGGTAGGGAAAAAAGGATGAATGAGTTGTGCATGGAAGAGTTTGTCTGAAGAGCACCTATTTACCTAGAATTCAAGTGTCTTGTCATCAAGCTGTGTCTACGGACACACAAATTCCTAAAGGTAATTTGCCCCATTGTTGTGCTTACCCGTCCCAGCTGAAACAAAATACCTTCTTTCTAAATATATATATATGCGCAATGTAAACAACTTTATAAGATATAAAAATATTAATAGATTAATTACAATGTAACTAATACGTGATTAGCAGACCTATATAAATATCCAGACAAAGATTGAACACAGCATTAGGAAGAATGTTTGGAGCTATGAAATCTCATCACCCAGCACTGCGGGCAACCTGTGTGTAAGCTGATCATGCTCTTTTTCTTTTCTTTTTTTATGGCTTGGCTATTTGTTCCTTTTGGTTTTACCGTAGGCCTATCCCTGACTTTTATTCAGTGATGATTAGAAATCTTTCTCCAACGTCCAGCCTGAACATGCATCTATTTGTTATTCCCTTGAGACTCTCCTGTAGCTCTGATAGCTCTTTCCCTGTTCTAGTCTTTATTTCCCCAGTGTATTACAGGAACCAACATAATTTCAACCTTCATTTTGCCATCCAAATAAATGAAGTACCTTCAGTTTCTTCATGAAGAGAGATTCCCCATTTCTCAGATCACAGTCACTCTCGGGATCTGTGTTAGTTTATCCATCTTTATTCAGTTTGAGATACTACGTCCTAGATGAGGTTTTATATATACCACGCACCTGGGGGATTCGTTCTCCCTGTGTTTTCGAAAGACTTCTGCTATATGATTTAGGAGACCATTCAGCTTTTTGACAGCAGTGGAATGAGGGTCCGTGATGGGACAGTCCTTCACGTCAGGATAAGTTGAGCTCAAGAAACAACATAAGAGCAGTTCTTTCCGCTATTTCCTAAGGGCATACCTTGTACTTGGCACTTATCTACCTCACCCCATTTCCACTTATTTCAGACTTCAGGGTGACTCTGTTTTCATCAGCCACATTCCTACTAGGAAATTATTCCCTTGCACTGAATCTCAGTCACCTGCGCTTACCAAGGTGAATGTTCAGCCACATTTTTGGCCAAGACAAAGCAGCACCCTACCAACAAATCCCAACCATGGGCCACGAACCATTCCCAAAAGGTAGCTTGGATGTGGCCACACCATTTCGGAGGCCAAAGGAGCTTCATAGCAATGGAATACTGGCTGGCATCAGGGCCAAAGGGCTAGGTGTGATCCTGATAACGTTCCTAATGCCAATGCACCCAACGTGTGCTGGTTTACTCTCCTCTTGATTAAGCAAGATCATTGAGGATAAGTACAGACCTGGCTTATTGCAGATGGTTTAAATCAGTCAAAAGCAGTATATTTGCCTTTGGACTAACAATGATTTTTGCCTCTGTAACAGTTAGGCATGCACGTAAAGAATTACAGTTATAGAAGTCCATCAGTTTCTGAGGAAATATTGACATTTTAATTTTCCAGTCTATGGGGTTTATGAGATACAACTTAATGACTGAATACAAAGCATTGTAGCATGGCACTGTAGAAGATTAAGTAGGGATTTTTATTTACATTGAGAAACGACGGAAAAAAATTACTATCTGTAACATGTAGCTACAAATAACAATAGCAGAGAAATTGTAAGACTGTCACAGAATTCCAGAAACGGTATGTGCATGACCTTTGAAAGAATAAAGCTTGCAGAATTGAGACGATATAGTATTAGTAAAAATGAGCACTTTGTCCTTTTAAATACTAAAGCCTATAAGAGACTTGACTTTTTCCTTTTTTTTAAAAATTTTTTTTCTTATTTAAGACAGCAATTAAAATAATGTCCTCCAATAACCCTGAGTGGCATTTTTGTTGCACCCCAAAGCAATATTACACAAGACACTAAAGGCAGTAAAAGGAATCAATACCTGCAAATAAAATCTCATGCTTTGACTAGTCATCATGCTATCGCTGTATTTCCAATAAAAGAGTTACTCCTCCACTTCTTGCTAAGAGAAGCAGCACCAAGAGCTTTTAAAGTCTAAAAAACCACCCCAACAGTTTAAGTGCTCCAAATAAGCACAAAGAGGATTTTAAAGACTTTTTGATCATTAACTTAATAGGAAACAAATGTACATCTGCTCCTATAGAAGATATGTCCTGATAACAACAACAACAAAAATTGCCTAATTCTTGAAACAACCATTGTATTAATTGTACCTTTTCTCCACAAAAAAAAGGATTACTTTTTAATGACTAATTCTTGTTCATGCTATACCAAGTACTGCAAAGAGAATGTTGTTATTGCTGTCAAACTGCGAACTATCATTAAATCCAAAAAGCTTTTATATAAACCAAACTATGGCTCACAGTGGGGATTTAATTACTTCAACATGCATAGAAGCAGAGAATCTAATTTCTAGATGTTATAATATACCCAAGATATTAAGCATATATTCACCATAAGAAAATTCACCATGGTTTTTAATTATATTAGTATAATACATACATTTTTAACAAGATGATTGAAGTCCTGACTCCAAAGTAGATTAATTGGGAGATAAAATGAACATAGTAAGAATTACAGGGTGAATAAAATCAAATGAGACATTGCAACTACTTAGGATACTCAGATTATATTCACTAACAGGCATAGACCAAAGAAGAGGTAGAGCACTGAGTGACTGCAGCACGGAGAGGTGAAGAAGTAACCAGAACTCGTGGCCATGGTATGCAGCTAAGCCCAGTTCAGTCTTGTAAAATCAACAACACCCAATTTTCTTTTTTCTAAGCCCTTCTTCTATGAGGTTCTCACTGCAGCATAAATCATACTACCCGAGGGATGGAGAAAACTTCTGCTTAAATAAGAGAGCCCTCTGGACTCAGTGGATTAATTTTACAGTCTTCACACTATGAGAGTCTAGCGTCCCACATAGCAACGGAGTAAAGTTCCAGTAAAAATGTGTAACCTCAAGTGTTATCCTCTAAAAATATTTTCTTCCTAAAGGAATGAAAGATTTGAAAACACACAAACCCATGATGGTGGATAAGCCTTCGCTTTCACCATTCCAAGTTTTCAGAAGGTCTATTTATTTATTTTAAATCCCTTGCTGTTCACAGTGTGTCTCTCTAAATGGTGACACATGAATGTTACAATCTCTGCTGGGGTACTGGGAGCTCCCAGTCGGAGGGCTGGACCTTATAACACCAACTGGAACTTGAAAATAAAGTCTATCTAAGAAGCAGAAAATGCTTTAACAAAAAACCTCTTTGTAATTGTAAACACATCAGTTCAACATAATGTTCTCTGGAAGGCACAGAAATAAAAAAAGATAATTACTGGAATGCTAGATGGAACCTTCACGACTTTGAGAGCAATTCCTTGAGGACTGGTAAATGGCTAACATCTTCATATTGAAGTAAAGAGATTAAGACTTGGGCATATCATGACAGGGAATCACACGCTAGGCAGCCACTGCTGAACTTGCTTGGATTATTTCAAGGCTGTCAACAAAAATTATATATGCACTGCATGTCTGCACACAAATATGCTGGTAGGAGCTGGTATGGTGCACATTTCCAAGGTCACTGAGCTTTTCTCTAGGAAAAAGTGTTTTGCCATTCACGTTTGGAGTGAAAAAGAAAGAAACCATGAGTAAATTCCCTCATTACATCAAACCCACCAAAAATGGGAAATGCATATCAAAATGACTGGAATGGCATGTTGGCAATTTCTTCTAGCAACAGGAACAGAAAAGTTTTCCACTTCTATCCAGTGAGATTTTTTTTTTTTTTCCAAATGCTTATAGCAAAAGTGAAGCATAGAGCTAGTAAGGAAAGGAGCTCTGGAGAGAGAGGTACAAACGCAGGTTTGAGCAAAGCCTTCAGGAGGCAGAGTATTTTCCTTCACTCCTGAGAAGCAGAGATGGAGAATATGAACTTAACTTTGTGATTTGGAAGAGGGATGTGAAGCATTGCAGCCAAAGAGAAAGCTAAGCAGTGCGCGTGTCCCACGGAAAACGAAACAGCAGGGTCGTGCGTTCATGCCATACTGCTGCAATGGAGGGGAAAGAGATATTCAGAAGTGCTCTGGGAGAGCCAGGGTCTTCCATATCTTGAATTCAGTGGGAGCATAAATGCTTTTTAGCTCTTGGGAAATTTAGCTGCTATATTTTGGAAAACAGAAGAAATGGCCATTGCATTGTAAAGAATATTATCATGTCCTCTGCACGTGCCTTTGGTCCTCAGCCTGAGCTGCTGCCTTGGGGTAGCCAACAAAATGCCCTGGGGCACAGTGGTGCCCAGCCTTGTGCAGGGGCAATCAAACACAGCTCATGGGGAGGACATCTGATGCCTCCTCTGCATACTAGCGTGTGCCATATTACACAGGAAGGGCGAGTAAGCGGGATGCGTTTCCCTTAAGCATCAGTCCAGGGTAGTCCATAAGCTCCATAGATAAGGGGACACACAGGCACCTCCGGATGGAGGTTCTGTCCCAGCTCAGCATGGAAGTACACAGAGATATCCCATGGAGAAGGCTTCCCCCAAGAACATTAAAGGTCATAAATATGGTACTATTACAGAGGGGGCTTTTGACAAACTTAAAAGGAAATCAAACCATTTAAAATATGGGAATATTTTGCTTTTGTCACACAAATGCAATTCTTGCTTCAAAAAATCATTATCTAGGAGGCTGGCACTCATGTAACAATGAATATTCATAGATACTTCACTGAATTATTCTTATCTGTACTTTAATGAGGTCCCCAGTCCTTCTATGCCATGAAAAGAAAACGGATTTACTTTTGCACTGTCACAAACTAATACAGTTCAGCTATTAAACCATCCCTACCAGGGCAGTCCATTTTACTCACCACCTGGCAGTTTACAGATCAACACTAAAAGCTGTAGCCTCTAATGCATCACTGGAAACACATCCCTCTGCCTTCACATGCACAATGGAGAAGACTTCTTATAATAATTTTGTTTTCATCCATTCTAGCATCATGGTCCTCTAAAGTGCCAGTAAAACAAGGATCGGGTTAAGCTTGGAAAGGTCTTCTGGCTAAAATATACAGAATGTCAAATATGTGTGCTTGAGATGTGCATTATTATTTGTTTCTGAATCACTTAGTAGGACACTATAACGATTGTTTCTTAATTCAGACTGCAAATGTAAAGAGACGACTCAAACTCTGTGGAGCAGAAGGATGTAGGTAAGTTTTTCTTTCTTGTTCTCACACGACTATTATTTGATTAAAGGCTCACAGACATTGCACAGATATGTTTTCTCCTTACACTCAAAATTAATTTTAAAATTATTTCAGTAATAATTTTCTATACCTATGATACCATCCATTTAATTACAGGGTGCTTCCTTCCCATTCTCCCTGTGATTCTTTGTTTTTTATAGCTAAAATATTTCTAAGTTTCCAAGATTACTGTTCCCAAGCCATAACAGAGAATATTAAAGAAAGAGATACTTGTCTATACCTTTGTGATTGGCTTTTCACAGTTTTGCTATATATAATTAAGGTTTGTTTAATTAACAATTGGCCAGCAAAATTAGTGCATGCCAAATTTATGCTAATGTTCAGGATGATCAGTACATATGGGTGATTTTTCTGAGAAAAGTTCACAGCCAGAAATTGCCCCAAGACTGTTAATTTAATCAAGTCACACTGACACTTTCCCCTAAAAAGAAATCAGACAATAATAGGAAAAATTCGCATCACCTCCTATTCCTAATGAAAACAAATAACCCATTTCTAATATATCTTAGCACAAGTGACATGGCTGTGCAATACCAACACCATAAAACGTTTCGCTGATGCAGCCATTTTACACGTGCAAAAGTGAAATCATGCATTAACTTGCTAAGACAAAAAGATATTCCCATTATTCTCCCTGAGGAATTTCTTTCAACATTTTTTTCCCCTAATACCTGATTACATCTCACACCACAACAGACAGCCCCAATGAAAGAGGATTTCATAAAATCCCAAATAGCACAGAAAACCTAGGAAAAGAATTTAAGAGAAGGTGATTTTCTGGGAGTATATTTAGTGCCAGAGGCAAATGAGAAAAAAAAAATATCTTGATACCAAGAAAAAGAGAAGTATGTGTCAAGGGTGGAGGGGAGGATGGTTGTGGATTAGTTAGAAAGTGTGTGTTGGGCATTTTTTTAGATTAGACTCATTTTGACTGAATTTGAGTTAAACTTTCAATCAGACAGGTACCAAATTGGTATCAATTACTTTATGTGGGAAGGGTCTGGAATACAGTGTCAAGGAAATAAATGGAGCAAAAGAGAAGTAATCAGCCTTCTAAAACATCTGCTCATAATTGCCCATAATGCAGGAAGCAAGACTGGAGATGACATTTGTTATTCATGTTATATTTACAACCTGTGGTAAAATTGTACTGCTAAATTTACCAAATTGTGTCTGGGCATTTATCAGGAGCAGCTGGACTGACATCAGTGAGGAACACAGGTATGAAAGCTGAGTTTTGACATTAAGTAAATCTGAAAATAAATGCGTTCACAGGGGGATTGCAGAATTACTGTTTTCATAAGGAATTTATAAAAATGTTCACAAATTGAAAAAAAAAAAAACCAACCCACATCTTTTCCACAAAAGGTGGAAATTCAGAGTAGAGTTCCAATTTTATTCAGACTCTTTGTTCTGTCATTTGTTTGACATTTTAATCATCAGTCAGGATATAGAAAGAAGACTCATGACTCATACTAGACAACATCCACACCAAAAAAATAACAATTCCATATGCACTGGCCATACGGCTTCTTCTGCAGATGATCAGGGCTTCCTTCCTCTTCCCTCTCCATCACCTGGCCTACGCCCATGGTACCAGCAGATAAACAGAGTGCGCACAACTGTCCGCGGGACCAAAATGCCATTATGCATTACGACCAGGCTCATCCCTGCAGTAGGACAAGGTAGACACGTCTTTTTTCCAGACAATTGCATTTTGCTCATAGAACGCTGCACAATCAGTCATACAGCTGAGGAAGGGCCAGAAGGGCCCCTGCCAAAAGCAGAGGAAAGCACTCAGCTGCAAATTCCTCCATTTGCAAATTTATCCATTTCCTCCAAATTTCCTTGTGGGAAAAGGCAATAACCTCTATGTGAGAGTCCTGGGCAAGAGGATGGCAAGGTGCAGGTTAGAGGCCAGGTGAATTTTTTTCCTGAACTAGATGCGGCTTAGCGTCTTCTCCTCATCACCCTTGCTCTAAACAGTTAGGTCAATGTTTACAGAAAATAAAAAGCCAATTGGAGGTATCAGATGTTTCTGGAAGTTCCCAGTAAAACAGCCAAGTTTACAACACATTTTGTACCAGCAGTATCATGCTATATACGAAATTAAAAATGATTGTTTGTACTGAGATTTGTGTAAGGCCCATCATCCAATTTTAAGATGTCAAGCTTGGAAACCCTCCCAGCTCAGGTGGGCTTTGTTTCCTTTTTGTACAGTGAAAGCTCTTTGATAAACATTGTGAAATAAATGCATCGTTTTAAGGCAAGCGACTTAGCTTTGACAGGTTACACCTTTTGGTTCACCAAGGGAAGTTTTTTCTGCTCAATGGTAAAGGCAAGAAGAGCTGTAGATACCACTAAGTCGTCTCTACAAATCCTGACAGAGGGGATGGTGCTTATTACTGCTATTCCTGGTATATTCAGGTAGCGTACGAGATGCTTAGCAGCGAGCATGGATTATTACCCTGCAAGGACACAGATGTCACTGAAAATGGGCTATGTTTAATCATCTCATGCAAGCTTTCTGCTACACTCTCCCTGTGAAGAGTTGGGCTCGATGAAATGGAGAATTGTTTCACTGGGGAGAATAGAAATTCCATGTATTTTTCTTACAGACTTAGGTGGTTATATGACTGACATGAATAACTTGGAGAAGATCCTAGACTATGCCAATCTCTAATACCTCTCCAGAACCGTTAATATCTGGAGAGAAGAGTTATGGTTATGTCTTGGTCCCAGGAATGACAAATGTGTCGTTTTGGTTTAGGATCTGGTCAATAGAGGGCAAGTTTGGGTGTTTGCGTGTATTATCCCTTCAAATATGTATTTGTGTGGTTTAAAAAAAAAAAAAAACAACAAACCAACAACCTTTGGATTTCCTTTTGGATGACTCTGGTTGATAAATGAGGTGCTTCACAGGATGGAGAGCTCAGAGTTCACACTGCAAATTCCCCACGGGTCTGTGCTAACACCGATGAAAGGGGGAAAAATCTATGACATTAAAATGACAGATTCCATTATTCTTGCACCTTCAGTGGCTGTCTGGTCAGGAAAAAGAAAGTGTGAACGTGCTGAGCAAGATGACTTTGACTTTTAAAAACCACTTTTATCAAGGTCACGCAAGCAGTCCAAACTTTTAATTGGGTGCCATTCCCTTACCACAGGGATGCTCGCGCTGCCCTTGGCTCATCTCTGGCTTTACATGGCGTTAGGAAGGAGATGCGATGGAGAGTCCGACCGGACATTTCCAAAGGCACTCAGCTCACAGCCCAACAGGAGAAGATGTTCCAGAGCTGGTTGTTAGTGCTGTATCGAGCACACACCCGTAAACAAGTTGAGAACTCAGGAAAACTAAACCCGCAGCCTATCTGAAAGTATATTAGAAAGTTCCTGCGGTGGCAAAAGCAGCAAGCAAAAGGGTAAGGAAAGCCGTTACCGGGTTCACACTGCAGACACAGGAAATATTGAACGAGGAGTCAGAGTCAGATTTTCACCTCAAATTCCTTCCTGTCAAAGGATACACAAGAATTGTTTTCACTAACTTTTTCTCATAATGAAGTTGCTTTCAATTCTTTTGGTGGACCATTTCAGGAGGGCTGGAGGATCCTTCTGCTCCCACCCCAGAAAATTGCTTTTTTGTTGTTAATAAAACAGCAAACCCCCAAAACATTCAGTTTTTTTCATCAAAAGCTATGATTTCTTTAAGCAAAATGATGTTTTGGGGTGTTGGTTGTTTTGTTGTTTTGGGTTTTTTTTTAATACTGTTTCCATATTTTCATTCTTCCACATGGTTTCCATTTTTCAAATCCTTCAGTCAACGTTTAGGGAAAACTTCTTGCCTTCACCTCAGCCTCTCCAAGAAGCTACTGTCTGTATCTTTGATAATAAAAAAATTAGAACACAGAAAATTATTTATGTTTTTCCTCATCTTTCTCTCAGACGAGTGCAGACAACAAACAATCGCATTACTCTGTCGCCCCAGCCACGCATGCTGTAACAAATATCACACCTTTGCTGCAGGTCACAAATTGCTGAATTTTAATCCTATCAGAGATATTTCCCTTCATTTGTTTGGTTGTTTATTTTTAATAGCTCTCCATAATCAAAGCCATACAAATTTGTTAACAAACAAAATAATCTATTCCAGTCTCTATTGATATTGCATGGAGAGAGACTTTTTTTTCCTGCACATAGAAAAGCTATATAATGTATTTTGTTACATGCACACACCTTTAAGTCTCGTGATAAAGTCAAAGAAATATCTTTCATCCACAAATAAATCTACCACTTCCTATCTTTACAGCATCTTAGTAAAAAATTTCAAGTTAATGCACTGAGAAGTATGTTGCTTGAGAAAATAAAATCATAACAGTCATCCAAAAGATGCTACAGCGGTATGCAACCTAAGATGGCATTAAGAGTTTTGTATTTAGGGTTACTCTTTGGGGGGAAAAAAACGTAAAGCAGCACTCAGTGAGTCTGTTGACAGCAGTATCTCCGAGCTGCTCATCAAGCTGCCCTAACACGTTGGCTCAGAAGTGGACGTCCGGCGTCCAGACAGACCGACCCTGCCCAGGGTACTTCATGGGCAAAAGCTTCCTCAAACCAGTAGACCTAGCGTCTTTCAGTTACCTTTCAACAGAGAAGCAACACAACTGGAACAAAGCAAAATTAGTACGCTGACAATAATTCTGCAAGAGAGGCTTTAGGTTCACTGAATAGCCCAGGAAAAGACCAGAAGAAAGTTGAAATTCAGATGGAACTTGCCTTGAATGCTATTTTCCAAATCGGTATTTTGTGGCACTGATGCTCTCTTCATTCCTAAGTTGTACAGAAACTGGGTTGAATGAATGCCAAGACGATCTCGATATAAAAGCAAGGCAACTGAAGTTTCAGGCTTCTTTATATCAGGGCAAAGAAAATTTTCAACAAGTGCCCCGGTTGCTCCTTCAAACTTTCAGCTTTTATTTACTTACTAGGACTATTCACTGTTGTACAAGAGAACTGAGCAAAGCCCATTTCATTTCTATTTTTCTTGTTTGCATGGTTTACCTTAAGTTCAGCAATAAGATAACTTTGGTCTGAAAACAGCAATAAAGCGATGTGGAAATCATGGGTTTACCCTGAAGAAATAATCCAAGAATTTGTTTCATATTATTTATTTTTATTTACATTGTCATAAGATCTGTCTCCGTACCACATGACTTGTTTTTATTTCCTGGAAACAATGATTTAGTTATGTCAAATCATGTCAAACTAACTAGAGTTCAAGCCCAGAGTTCACCAGTTGAAAATAATATGATTTTTAACAGAGTTTCTTTCATAGTAACACATGACTCCAGACATAATGTCTGTAGGATATCCCTTTCCTCTTGTATCAGCAAAATTAACAATTAAGAACTTCGGTAAGAAATTATTAATCACCTACTTTTCTGCTTGCAGTGGAAGATTCTCTTGTGCTACTTAATCATGTCATTTCTGCCTAGAACTGCACAGGGCAACGACTCTTGTTTACCAGGAAATATTTGCAAATATTTCTCTTACCTGTTCACCAACACCTTTCAGAGTGTAATTTCATAAACACATGCATAATGAAAAACATTCTAAAGGAAGCCCTCGGAGTCACTAGCATTATTATTATTTTTCACTTACACTGTGGCATCACATAGGATCTTGAGCCATCGTCCAGGACTCCAGCATACTGAGCTCTGCACAATCATAGAACATTTGGACTTGATGATCTTAAAAGGTCTTTTCCAACCTAAATGATTCCATGATTCTATAGCACAAAAGAATAGGTCACATTCCCGATATTCATATTTGGTACTTAGGTCAGGGTTGTGTTACCCCACTTGATCAAGGGAGAACTTAACCAAGGTCAAAGAATACAGCTGCCAGTGTGAAGACCTTCAAGAAATAAAATCCAAGGTTAGAGTCCTAATGCCGTAAGTAATCATCCACATAAATGATTGGACTGGTCAACTTTTAGGAAAATCAAGTTATCGAAAAGTTTCACTAAGATAAATAGCATGCATGGATTTTTTTAATGGAGTTGAAACACACAACCATATGTAAGTCTCTGTAAAAAACATTTAGGTAGATCCACATTTGTATTAATAAGTATTAATGCATTCTACAGGAATTGTAAGTTTAATTAAAGCATTAAGATTCTGAATGGGTTTAGTATGAGCTGTGGATTGTCCCAGTCCTGATTACACTCAGCCTGATGTGACCAGCCACACAATCAGTAAAACATTTTGTCTTCTTTCCGAACAACTGCATCCTGACCAGGGAGCTACACAGCAGGACCGAAGATGCAAACCAGTATCATACTTTCTCCATGGCAAACTTTTTTTTTTCCTCTCTCTAAAGAGCAGACACTGAGTTTTCAGCCTCTCTGCCTGTGACCATTTCTGCTTCAGCGCTGGTGCCCACAGTGCAATACATCCAGCGTTAATTATGCACTCGGACTGCCCACGCATCTCTTCCACAGAGGATGCCAGCCTTAGAGCTATTCTTGGGTACAATTATCCATACTGATTTTAGAAAAGGACGATAAGGCTTACATCCCCCTCACTTCTTGAGGTTCCCCCCAAGAAAATTTACACACTAGAAGAAATTAGGACTGACCGACAGCAGTTAATCTAATCTCTGCAGAGAGGCGACTATTCTGTCATCAGATCAACTATATTTTAGGCATATTTTAGCTGAAAGTCATGCTCATTTGGCTTACACAGCTTCCTTTTATATTTCTCACCTCCCTGCAAACTAGTATTCATAGAAGAGCTGGAAGCAACAACAGTGTTTCTTACGCAGCCAATCTCCTGTCTCCCCTCTAGCTCTAAACTTCCATTTCCATAAAGCATGTTTGTTTTTAAGAACCTTGTAGTAGCTCAAGTGATCAGGAACGCATGCCAGCTATTTATACAGCTCTATAATTTAAGTAATTTACAATTGTTACCAGCAAAAATGGAAGTATTCCTTTAGAAAGGAGCCAGACATTCATCAGGAGCATCCCATTTTGTGTACTTATTCCCCATAGTAAAGTGTCCTACAGAGAGGCTGCCTTCTGCTGCAGAGCTCCAGATTACCTAGGAGAGCAATATTTGGACATCACATCACCTTCTGCATCACCCTCTGCTTTCAGCTTCAGGCATCTGCTATCTCCCATCACCACACACCGAACCTGCAGATGTCCCAAATGCTCTGGGACAAAGCTCCCCCATGCAAAGTGTCTCCATGATAGTACCAGCTAACGGTCCTCTCACCTCTGCCCCACAGCATGTCCCACTTCTTTGCACCATCGCAGCCTATGTGGGCCTTGCTGTGAAATGGGTCTGGTGCAAGTCAGAGCTGACCAACCCAAGAGGAGACACACGACACAATGTGCCCCAACGGGGAGACACACAACAACACATACTCTCTTGAAGTAGCCTGATGGCCAAAACCCTGCATCCAGCTGCAGTCTGGCTATCACACCAGATGGGTTTCAAGGTCTGGTTGCTGAAGCACAAAGCCTCCCATGAGCCAGTCAACCTAAAGATTTGTAGCTTTTTTTCTTTGTCAACATTGCGATTGAGTTGTCTTGTACCTGTTTCAGATGTCAGCCACTAATCTTTATGAATTTCATTCCTGTATGTGCAGCTTAAGTCTCAGTAAAAAAAATTTTGTCTTGATTCTCCTTTTTTTCTTGTGGGTTTTCACAAACATTCATTAAAGGAAAAGGACCCAAATTCCTATTAGTTTAACACAGCTTGTAACCTGAAGGATCATAGAATCATAGAATATTTTGGGTTGGAAGGGACCTTTAAAGGTCATTTAGTCCAACTTCCCCTGCAATGAGCAGAGACATCTTCAACTAGATTAGGTTGCTCAGAGCTCCGTCCAGTCTGACCTTGAATGATTCCAGGGATGGGGCATCTACCACCTCTCTGGACAACTGTTCCAGTGTTTCACCACCCTCAGCGTAAAAAAAATTGCTTCCTTATGTCTGGTCTAAATCTGCCCTCTTTTAGTTTAAACTCATTACCCCTTGTCCTATCACAGCAGGCCCTGCTCAAAAGCCTTTCCCCATCTTTCTTATTAGCCCCCTTCAGGTACTGGAAGGTGCTCTAAGGTGTCCCCAGAGCCTTCTCTTCTCCAGGCTGAACAACCCCAACTCTCTCAGCCTGTCCTCATAGGAGAGGTGCTCCATGCCTCCAATCATCTTCGTGGCCTCCTCTGGACTCGCTCCAACAGCTCCATGTCTCTCCTGTACTGGGGCCCCCAAAGCTGGACGCAGTACTCCAGGTCAGGTCTCACCAGAGCGGAGTAGAGGGGCAGGATCCCCTTCCTCGACCTGGACACGCTGCTTTTGATGCAGCCCAGGACACTGTTGGCTTTCTGGGCTGCAAGCGCACATTGTGAGCTCATGTCCAAGATGCATTTGTGTACTAAATTAATTCTTCTGTCTGCTAGCAAAAATGGAAATCAATACAAATTCAATACTACAACTCCTCTTCTGAAAGAACAAAGACAGGTCAATCTATCTGGCTTGCCCAAAAGAAGGTTGAAAGGTGGTTTGATCATATCTGAGAGAAGGCTCCAGTTAATTCGCAACAGTTTCTTTTAGCCTAAAAAGGAAAATCTTAAAAAATATCATCAGTGAACATTTTTCCAACACTTATTTCTTGGCAGTTCATTTTTGAGTTAGTGGGAATTTTACACTAGTAAAATCAGCACACTTCAAAGTCAGCCTTCAAGTCTTGTCTTCAATAGATCTTTTGGCAGATCCTGACACACATTATACGTTAGTAGCTTTACAGCTTATTGATAAAAAGGTCAAAAATCCTTTATTCAACTGCCCTATTCCTGGTATGCCCAGCAGCACCTATATTTGCAGTACAGGAGATTAAGAGAGGATTTCTGCTGTACCTCTCCAGCTGGCTAGATGAATACCTTGGGCTCTCTGCAGCAAGCGGAGATTAAGATAACATTTTGTAGTATTGCAGAAGGTAGGCAAAAAATCCAGGCTGCCCCCGAGCTCCCAAGCCAACCATCCCAGCAATGCGTGAGATTTTTAGCTACACCACAACAGAAACAAAGTTTGCATGAATAACTGCCATCACCCAGAAAAAAATGAATCCTTTACTGTGGAAATAGTGATTGCTCAGAGACAGACACAGCAGCGCGATGGATCTGATGTGATTTAAACAAGGCGAGTGGTACCTCAGGTCCAGCTCCACTCTTTTGTGCCACAAGAGGTCAGGATTAACTACTGACATCAACGGAGTGTTTCTGGAAGAAAAACATTCTTCCAAAGGGGGCCAAAGATACTACCAATGAATAGCAGGGTTTAAGAGGGTTGGCACGGGTGCAAATATACCGATACAATCACCCCACCTTCCTTTTCCTTACAATTGTCATCTAAGACCCATCAAAACCAGAGAGCTCTGCCCAGGGATGGCCACCTATAACACCAGAAGATCACATTTGGCTACTGACAACAATGCTGCAATGGAAAGAAAGGCCTGGGAGAGTTATCGAGTGTTAAGGCCAGAAGGGATTGTTTCACAGGCTGGAGAAGTGCTTTCACACCACTGCACAGATCCCAACAATTACTGTTTACTGAAAGCCTAGTTTAGCAACAGCAGAGAAAGGAAAACCCACTGCTTCTCAAAATACTTTGTTCTGCTACTAACCTGTCCTTCTTAAGGAAGGGTATTTGAAACCGGACATATTAAGTTAAATATAGCAGGATCTATCCAATAGCCCAGTAATTATAATCGTCAGTTGTAATTGTTCCCTGACCAGGGACCCTGCAGCATGAGTAAGTGGTAAATTATAAAATTTGCCTTGCACTCCTCAAGGGTCAGAATGATCTTTCTAATCAATCCATTGTTCAACATTTAGTCTTCAAACAACCCAAACAGATTATTTATTACCTGAAAGAAAAGTACCCAAAGGGCACTTCTGCATCTTTCGTGTGGGTTGAAGAGCCATAAATAAACACTGATGCTTAAAGCAAGCAGGAGAGCACCGGACTTTTCAAATTTAACACCACCGAACAAAGAGAAATGCAATTCCATTTACTGGCTACAGTTGAGTAAATAAATTGACCAAAGATGACTTTTTTTCCAGTTGTGAAAAAGAATGACCTTAGCAAGTGGCTGCAGTAATTAGTGACAGATGAACTATTTTTGTAAAATCAGAAGAGGCACAGTTTGAACTAGCCTCAAGGTGTCACTAAATTCGGGCTGGGTTTCAGATACAATGGGAACCTGAGGGCCCAAAGGTACATAACGGCCGACCAAATTTGACCTGAAGTGTAGTTTGCATGTAAACAAATGTACAAACTTTGCACCATTAGAAAGGTTTCTCTGTTACACCCAGACGGAAGCAGTTCAAGACAAACACCTCCAACTACAGTGTTCAGAGCAAAACCATGGAAAGATTTGATGACATCAAAAGATAACAGAAAAGTTAAAGTTATATACAACTCTAACAGCATTTGATATTGATTGTATCCTCCTTGGGAGACTGAAAACAAAATTATCTGGTTTATAGTGCAGAATATGTGAGAAATTGTAAACTAAGTCATCAGCATCACTCTACCTACAGGACACAAATGGGACATCTGACCTGGGGGCCAGGGAGGGGGAGACTGTTGGGTTTGTAATTTTGACCCCGTCGCATTCACAGACATGCTGCAAATATGCTCGCAAAGTGCTATTAGCATAAACAAAAACATTGACACTGGAGCCAGAAAAGGAGGCAGTGCTCCGGGGGAACACCCCGGGAGGGACATTTCCCTACAAATTCTGCTTGTTTAGCAATGCGTACCGTTAACGCCTAAAGCCGCGCAGACCGACCGCAGGGCACCACGACACTTCTCAGCGAGGCAAACCAGCGAGCCAGACCCAGAGCCACGCAATGCCTTCGTGAAGGACCACGGATGAAGCACCCACTGGTTCTCAGAGCTGCGGGCAGCGGTGGAAGCATGCCTGGAGCTAGCAGAGCCAAGCACCTACCATAAGCACATTTTATGGGGCAGCCCAGCAGCCTTGTTACCAGCCTGCCAAGACTCTGGTTTGGCATCTTCCTCTCTTTTGATTCACCAACCGTGAAGGAGGTGCCTGTCCTAGATGAAAAAGAGGGGGGAAAATTGCCTGCCTCTGGAAAGGCAACGTAAAACTTGAGGTATTTGAGGTAAATTAATGTTCTGCCCAAGAACTAGTTTTGGTGT
Source organism: Grus americana (assembly GCF_028858705.1). Taxonomy (NCBI): domain Eukaryota; kingdom Metazoa; phylum Chordata; class Aves; order Gruiformes; family Gruidae; genus Grus; species Grus americana. Next base: position 7,145,397 of record NC_072854.1, on the reverse strand, counting down.
CAACCTTGAGCCAAGAAAATTCAATTTTACCTGCCTGGCCAAGGAGCTCTGACCTCTCTCTATGCTTGGCCACACCACCAGTGCTGTAAATCTATAGAGAAGGAAAAAAAAAAAAAAAAAAAAAAGAGTTGTCCCATTAATTGTGACACCTTGTGAAGAACAGCACGTGGGGTTTTCAAGTCTGACCACTTTGGTAGGCAGGGTGGAACAGCTCCAAAACAAGCTCCTGCACATCTGACCTGTGCAACATCTTAATAATGTCAGTGTTGACACACTGATAATTTGGGAAACTGGCAGAATTCCAACTCTAGTGATTTTCGTATTTCCCCCCCCAGCTGCAATTAGAGCTGGGCCATCAGCCCACGGCATTTAAAGAGATACCCCGTTCACAACCCGCAGAGGACAGCTACAGCTTTCACCTCTCGAATACGTTTATTCACTAAATGCTCCTGGTCAGTTTAATTTGGGGGTATTAAAAATAAAACTTCAGTGCTCATCTTCATCCTGTACCATTAGCTGGTTCTCTGTAAGATGCCACTTATTTTTAAATAGGTAAATGATCTCGAAACACAGGGTAAAAAAAAAAAACTCTGCTGTGTGCCAGCTTCTGAAAACAAGCACCATACTTCAAACACCCTTTGATAAATGGCTTAGATACTTTTCTCAGCAAACTGCAGATGAAACAGATTCCTTTTGCAGTGCTGTTGCCTGGGCAAGACTCCTGCTGAATTTCCTGGGAGTTTGGGGGGGGGGGGTATAATCCAGAAAGCCTCATCCAAGACTTTCTATAAATCCGTAGTTGTACTGGACTGCGGTTTCACAGGCACACGCGTGCACACACACGAGAAGGGTAAGGCGCTAAGTTGAAGCCAGTTCTCTTAAAATTTCAGGTGCTATAAAAAAAAAAAAATCACATTTCAGTAATGAAATTTCACTGCTAACAGTAAAACAAATGAACAGAAAATCCCAGCTGAGTCCCATGCCATCCCAAGCAGAAGAGTGCTGGGAAAGGGAGGTCTTCATAAATACATTGCAGAAAATTCAGGTGCAAAGCAGTCGTTTTCTCCACGGTGCAAACTGCACAACGTGGTCCCCTTCCTTCAGGGGTGACAGAGGTACCCGTACAAGGGTTCATGGCTGCAAAGGACACACGCTGAACACTGACCAGCACCTTCACCTAACGCTACACATCCTGTGTCAGTCTTTGAACTGTTCTTTAAAATACAGTAGCTGATTCATAAATCAGGTGTACAATGCTACCACAATGAAATAAATCCCTCAAGCATAAGAGGCACCTACTTCTCATACTACATTGAAAAAGGCCATAAAGGGACTTAGAAGAGATGCTACTGATGCTGAATAAGCTTTGACAAAGACAACTCCAAGATACAGGTAACTTAAGGGCAGGGGAGGAGGAAAAAAAAGCCCTCCAACTGCTTCAAGGAGAGGAGAAGGTAATGCACAGAAGATGCTGCTTGACACCAAGAAGCAGACTTTGGGGTAATGGTCTTTTTAAATTTATGTTACAGCAGCGCATAAGCCCGATTTTATCTCTATTTAATCAACGCTCTCCAGCTACAGAGTCCTGGGGACAAGAACTGCCTCACGTCCCAGGGCAGGGCTCTGCACCCCCTCCAGAGCCCCAGCTTCTGCCCCCGAGACAAGTGGCTGTGGGGTTTTCCACAGTACGAATCACGTCCCACATCCCACAGTTCATCTGCCTGTTCCTTTCTCCCTCTTCAGTCAAGGGGTGCTGATGACATAAACCAATATTATTTTGATTAAATCTTCTGTATTTCAAACGTATGTGAAGCCACAGGGGGATGAGTGATTTCTGACTGGAGTAATACCAGCTAATTTTGAGGGGCATGTAACTACACCTTTTGGTAGAGGAGGTTAAGGACCACTTTATTAGAAACAAAGACAAAATTTCAATTTTATTTCTATTTGAAAGCATTGATTTGTCCTGGCAAGAGACGATAATATTTTTATCAAAGCTTTCATTACAAAGGGTTTCTCAGACCAAGGATTGATTTTCTAATGAAACCAGATGCACCATCTCACATGGACAAACCATTTCCTTTGTTAGCACATTCCACGGGACACAGGAGATCTCCATCCACTTGATTCAGCTCCGAAGCATATTCAGAGCTTGTTTTCCCACATCTAAATAGGGAAACTAATTATTTACAGAGTGGTCTTTCTTGCTTATCTCTGTCATCATCCTGCAGGACTGGAAAAAGAATAAAAATTCTGTCCTGACAGACCAAAAAAGGGCTTTGTACAATTCCTCTAACACACAAGTACCGGGACGGAGAGAACAAATACTGAGATGGAGAGAACAGCTGTAATGCAGAAATAGAGTTATGTTGTCCATCAGTCTGGGAGGACAGATGCAAATGATGAATACAGTGCCACGTAACAGAGCCACTTTTAACCAAAGACAGCCAAAATCAGCTAGATAACACTCAACAGTTGTACATTAAAATTAAATAATTTGAGAATAGCTCCACATGCTGTACAGCTCCTTATTGCACTGACATGAACAAAAAAAAGAAAGAAATTGAAGCACTGAAATGGCAAACGAGGACAAACTCTCCTCACAGCAGTTTTCACAAAGGTAAGAAACAACCTTTACGTATCAGTGTGTTTCCTCCAAGGGTTGCAGCAACACTGATATTTTCCTGCTCCTGACAGCAGGTTCAGGTCCTTTTCTCTTCTGGTTTTCACGATGCTTCCCACGGTCGTGCTCCAAGACAGCGCTGTCCATGCTACAAGCTGGTCAGCCACTTGGGCTCATCTCAAACCACGATTTTTGTGCAAGAAGTGCTCCTTTTTCTCTCACTGGTCAGATCCACCGAAGCCAACTGTCCGCTGCTAGGACTAGGAGGAAAGAAATCAGCAGGTCAGATCAGATATAGCATCCATGTAGGTGGAGGTTCTGTTTCAAACGGGAGGTGCCTCAGAGTCCTGTGAGAAATGCCACAAGATGGTCATCTTAAAATCTGACCCAGAAGAAAGGCTCTTATGAGTCTGGAGAAATGAGGAGACCTGAAGCAAGAGTCGGCATAACTCTTCTAAATGTTTTACATATTCACTGTTAAACCCCCAGATACACAGTCTGTGTTGGGTTTGCGTGGCAAGGTTTTGGTAGCGGGGGGGGCTACAGGGGTGGCTTCTGTGAGAAGCTGCTAGAAGCTTCCCCTGTGTCTGATAGAGCCAATGCCAGCCGGCTCCAAGACGGGCCTGCCGCTGGCCAAGGCCAAGCCAATCAGCGCCTCTGTGATAACATATTTAAGAAGGAAAAGAAACCAGTTAAAGAGGGCTTTTGCAGCCGGAGAGAGGAGTGAGAAGATGTAAGAAACTCTGCAGACACCAAGGTCAGTGCAGATGGAGGGGGAGGAGGAGCTCCAGGCGCCGGAGCAGAGATCCCCCTGCAGCCCGTGGTGAAGGCCATGGTGAAGCAGGCTGTCCCCCTGCAGCCCATGGAGGAAGGATGAGGGGGTGTAGCGATTCCACCTGCAGCCCGTGGAGGACCCCACGCTGGAGCAGGTGGAGGCACCTGAAGGAGGCTGCGGCCTGTGAGAAGCCCACACTGGAGCCAGCTCCTGGCAGGACCTGGGGACCCGTGAAGAGGGGAGCCCACACCAGAGCAGGTTTGCTGGCAGGACTTGTGACCCTGTGGGGGACCCACACTGGAGCAGTTTGCTCCTGAAGGTCTGCACCCTGTGGGAAGAGACCCACGCTGGAGCAGTTTGTGAAGGACTGTAGCCCGTGAGAGGGACGCCATGCTGGAGCAGGGGAAGGATGAGAGGAGTCCTCCCCCTGAGGATGAAGAAGCGGCAGAAACAACGTGAGATGAACTGACCATAACCCCCATTCCCCGTCCCCCTGTGCCGCTGAGGGGGGAGGAGGTTGAAGCCGGGAGTGAAGTTGAGCCTGGGAAGATGGGAGGGGTGGGGGGAGGTGTTTTAAGAGTTGATTTTATTTCTCATTCCTCTACTCTGTTTTGCCTAGTAATAAATTAGATGAATTCCCTCTCCAAGTTCGGTCTGTATTGCTCGTGACAACAATTAGTGGGTGATCTCTCCCTGTCCTTATCTCGACCCACAAGCATTTCGTTATGCCTTTTCTCCCCTGTCTAGTGAATGAGGGGAGTGAGAGAGCGGCTCTGGTGGGCACCTGGCCCCCAGCCAGGGTCAACCCACCACACAGTCCCATACTGAAGCTCTCCGAAAGAAGATTATTTTATTATTATTAATATTTTAACAATCATTTCAGGCATGACAAACTTTTCCAGGTCTCATGAGTCAAACTCGATACTTGCACCCAAGTTTACAAAAGTGGATGACTAACATTTTCCCCTCTCTGTTACGCAATGGTAAACATGTGGTCTGTTCCACCCAGGTGAGAGACATCATCAACCCAAGTTCTTAGGCACATGCGGCCATGGTTTCCACATCAAGTTTTGCTCAGTGAAATGACTTAATACTTTTAGCAAATGTTGCTGAGTCATGAGATTAGTGAAATTTCCACCTGCTGTTTCCAGAATATTGTATTGCTGGTGACTTGAGAGAATTTTAACTTTCAGTCCTAACCTAAAGCTTGATAAGACGTTTCACATCTGAACTGTTCATTGGATCCTGGATCTGCGAAAGCAGGAATTGTAATCTCAGTTTATTAAATTTGGAGCAGTCTCAAGCACTTCCTTTCTCTTCTTCCCTCTGTTAGATAGGAAACAGTTAATTTTAGCAGAAGTTTGAGGGTTGGTCTTTTTGTTTGTTGTTGAGTTTGGGGGTTTGTTTTGTTACTTGGGTTTTTTGTTTGTTTGTTTTTTTTTAAAGAGGACCTTCTGCACTGCATTTAAACTTCGCACGTAACAGCGGTGCTGGATGCAACCGGAGACTGAATTGGAGAGGAAGGATGCGGAGAAGAGGAGTCAGAAGCTGCACAAACGTGCAGCCTCTCTTGCACCAAATGACCCAAAGCACAGCAGGCAATGCTGCTAGCCAAAGGGAGGTATAGTTTCCTTAACCCCTCTATTTTTTCTTTATAAAGCAAGTACATTTGGACACATTGTCACTGAACGACTCTGCAGCTTTCAATGCTAGAATCAAGACTGATTACTAGACTGTAGAAAAGCAAGGAAATAACTATTTTTCCAAAGCGCAAACAGAACTGACACGGTTCCTTTTGGGGGACAGCAAGAGCACTGCAGATGATTCTTGTGAGACAGCTAGAGGGAATTCCCTTTTAAAATATAGCATGAAAGCATTAAAGCCCTGGTAGCAAAAGAAATCTAACAGAATCAAAAGTTTTCCAGCAGAGGTAGGAAACGCTAACTCAGCGATGTCAACACATCGATTCTGCCAACGTTTTCCCAGGAAGCTGCTGAAACAGTTGTTTCCTTAAGGTTTAAACATTTCCCTTTAATGAATTACCCTGATATTTAAGAAAACCACTCAAGCTCTTATGAGTACCCACCACTGATTATCACCGAACGTACTGGCTGGGCTCTGAGTGGTTTCCATCCTGAGCTGATGTTCAGCTGGAAGCAGAATCATCCTCTGATGTCCTACAGCAGCCCTGCTGTCATACAGATCCGTATTTTTGGGAAGGCAGCGAACAGGTCATTACATTGGGATTTTGGACTCTTAATTCCATTCCTTACTTAGTCAGTAACCTTAAAGTAGTTCTACTTTACATATGGGGAAAAAAAGTCATAGGCATTCTCTATCTAAAGGGCTTTGATAGCTACAGTTGAAGAGATTAGGTTAAAATACCATTTTTAATTTTGTAAAAATAGCAGTAGGTTATGTAGAGGTTATAAAAATGTATGGATTGCCACTTCTAATATTTAGAAGCTTAATAACCTCAACGTACAAATAGCTGTATTTCCTTCAGCAAGCACTTGCCTTAGAAAAATGTTAAACTAGGTAAGATTTAGTGGATGGTTCCATTCTTTCCATGTACAAATAAGAAGGTGTTTAAGTTGGTAAATTAAGCCATTAAGGAAAAAAAATTAAAAGTTAAAAGTTGGTAAATTAAAAATTAAAAGTTGGTAAATTAAGCCATTAAGGAAAAAAAAAAATTTCTTTACCTTTGCTAGACTACACTTCTGCTTTGATGAAAGGCAGTTCATCCTTAAGGCTTCTCTTGTCTGTAGATTAAAAAAAAAAAAAAATGAAAAAATGTTAAAGGGAACAGTTTTGCAGAGTGCAGAAAAATGTTCATATAATCCAGAATAAAGTGCTGAAGTGACTCAAGTACCTTTCTGTCCAGAAGTGTCCCAAACAACAGGATGAAGAATCCCTAAAAAGAATTGCAAAACCAATTAACAAAATCAGCATAACCACATTTCTTAAATGTATCTAGATGCTATTTCCTTAAGGATAGATAGAATAACATTTTTGTCAGCATACTAGATCTCATCACTTACAACTCAGATAACAGCAATGCGCACAATGAGGTTATCTACCCAGGTCACACAGGCTCTCTGGGAATGTCAAGAACGGTATATAACCCATCCTAATTCACGTTATGAACTGGACGGATGGGTTACATACCAGGACTTTCTCAACCCACTCAGCGGCAGTCTTAGCCAAGAAGAGCTAAGGCAGACTGGGCGTGCAACAGCATGGCAGGTAACGTTGGATGTTTACACCGACGAGTTAAACAAAACCATCTTCAATGGGAAGTGAGAATTTTCTGCATATTTGTTAATTGATAATGATGAGACATCTTTGCAGTTACCAGACATTAACTAGTGCATTTTATGTTTAACATGAATGCATCATCTTAATTCTTCATCACACTTTACACCACCTAGTTTGTTCCATTATCCATCTGCATTTACTATATCAATGCAGGATGCCTAGTGCACGTACCACGTAAAATAGTTGAGTCGAAAGGAAAGCTTAGGTCCCGTTTTTCCACGCACAACGCGTGCTGCCAGCCCCTCTTAGATCTGCTACCTTTTCCCAGGCTCAAAGTCTGAGCGCACACTATTCCCAGTCTCACAGAGTTTACCTGGAAGGCGTTCAGTAGCGCAAACGTAACATGGAATGCCAGAGAGCGACTGTCGACAACTGTTGCTAATCCAAACCCCCAGGTGAGACCCAGAAGAGGTGTCAGAAGCGCAACGTTTTTGCTAATGCGGATCATGTTGCTCAAATCTTGTGACTTGCAGCCTTCTCCAACAGAGGATCTCCCAGTCTTCACCACAACCACTACCACCACCACCACGTTCACAACAATGATGCTCAGAGCAGGTGCAACAAAGGCCAAAAGGGCTTTCGTCTCATACCAGTTGAGCCAACAGGCTCCACTCCTTAAATACCCATTTTGGGGTTCAGTAATAGCAACAGTGAGGATAGATATGACCAAGGGACATCCATATCCAATAGAGAATGCTGTAGCTATGAATGCAGATCTTGTTATCTTAAAAAAAATTAATAATAATCCATAAAGAATCAAGAGGCCCAGGGTAAACATCCAAAAAAACAAGGCAAGATAGAAATAGTGAAGGAAAAAAGTGGCTGCTACGCACAGCTGGTGGTTTAGGGCTGAATTGTGCACAATAGCTGCCAAGATGAACAAAACGTCAGCAACAAGAAGCGATGTAGCAATGTTGACCAGACAAAAATGGCGCATGTAGGTTATTTCAGTTTTTGTAACGTGATGCCAGACAACAGTCTCAATGATAAGGCAGAGGACCAAGCTGAAAATGGAAAGGCCTAGCCCTACACGTGTAATGTAATCCAGCACTGCATTTCGCAGCATAGTGGGGGACATCAAAATGGAGAACGATTTGAATGTCCGATGGCGATGCTTGCAGATGCAAACGACACTACTGATGTTGTCCGACTTCACTGTGCATGCCCTGTTATCCCATCTCCTTTCAGTAGAGTGCCACCCAACACACTGAGCCTTGACGTTCTCCAGTTTATTCATCTTTTCGAAGGTGAGCAAAACTTGATGAATCTCTTCTGGCAGAGACACTGATAAAACCATTCCATTCACAAACACAGGGTCCAACCGGTTGGTTTCTATAATGGCTCCAAGTGTTGGAAATGCAATGCTGATGGCTTTGGAAGTCTTGGGTAACTTTGAAAGCTCTTCTTCTGGAATGACCACATGCCCAGTGATATTGCCTGTGTTATTGAACTGCATCAAAAAATCAAAGCTTTTCCCTGAAGTATTTTTATGTATGCTGTAGCCTTTTGTAGAGATGAAGTGTTCCTGTATGCTTTCCGACCCATTTCTTAGAAGCAGTTTCCCAGCAAATAAATTTACTGAGTCCAGTAATATCGAACCGGCATTTCTGTCCCTTACAAAAGCCCAGTTGGAAATGATGGAGCTGTTCAGGATATGGTTTGCTATCCTGCTGTAACTCTGAAACAAACAAGAAAAACAAGAGTTATTTTTTATGTTGAAAGAAACCAACTATTATTCCACTGGCAGAGCCTCCAGAAAGACTCATTTAATTCAAGAGTGGTTTCTATAAAGGGAATATTCTTCTTTGACAATGAACAGGTTCCCATGATCCATCCCAGTCAAACCCAAACATCTGATTGGCATGGTCACTACCAGAATTGTCCTATCCTCTTCATATCATAGCTCAAAAGATGTTTGGAGAAGTAAATATGAAGCAAAAATCAGGACACCTAAGTTCTATTCCAAACACTGACCCACTACGCAGGTCTGCTTGCATCACCCTCCCTACGTTTCTTTCCCCACATTTCTGATTTCTGAGCTCATCAGGGAAAGATTTCAGTTTCCATTGTGCAACACATGACAACACAGCTGTGGGTCAGCATCTCTAAGGCTGCCTTCCCTATGGTGTCATACTTTAAAAGTTAATTCTTCCTTGTACTGCTCTCCTGAAGAGCTGTTCCTGAAAACTTCTCCTTTTGAAGAAATACTCCACAAAGTATTTTCACTAGACATGAATAGGTCAAACAGTCTCTCTGACAACAAAATATGGCCCTCTCTGGAAACTCTTTCCAGGTCATCTCCACGTGACTTACAGCCACCACTTCACTGAAGAGTGGCTATAAGGACAAAACACTGTATGGATGCTCTGGCAAGCTCAGAAACACCTCCTGACGCCCAGAGAAGTAAATACCTGCATTTTTTCTCTATTGACATTCTCTGATAACAGCAGGGAAATCTTCTTTAGCAATTCCACTATATCAGCGATGTTTCCTGGAATGGCCGGTGAAGAGAGGATATCTGGGATGATGCATGAAAAGTCAGCTTGGCAGTTACTATTCCCATGGTCATCAGCACCAAAATATTTCGCTCCATCTCCAGGCTTCCCATGCACGGGCTTTCCTTTGCCTACAAAAGGAAGGTGTCCTCCAGCAACACTCACATGTCCTCCAGAGCTTGGAAGGAGTTCACGTTCAGAAATCCTCTGGAGGCAGGAAAATAAATTTGAGAAAATTAATGAACAGAATGAAAACGAAGCTACAGCTACAACCAGGCAAGAGGTACAGTCCTGGGGTGTGCAATGAATGTGCCGGATGGCCTGAAACCAAGGGCCAAAGCTCACCTGAGAAGAATGTCTTGCTAGTACAACACACATGAAGGAACAAGCAAGAACTAAATGCAGTGCCTTATTCTTGAAGTGACTTGAATACAGTTCTTTATTTTGTACTTGGGGAGAATTTACCATGAATCATCTGATTATTACAGATATTGGTGTTGCTCTTTTCTCAGGTTCATCCTAGTGTATCGTTGTCTTGGTTTAGATCCGCATGAGGAACATTAGCCAAGTGATCAAGGCAACTTCATTTCGGAATTATGTTTCCACAAAGGAATTTCCCAAATTTATTTCCCATCACTTGATTAACATGAAGTCAACGTCTGTTATCAAATTAATCTGTGTTTTAGGATCCCACCTTCTTCTCTTTACTCAAGACTGAAAGTGTGTTGAAGGAGGAGCTGTCTTTGCAAGAAATTACGAGCATAGGCCAAAGTAGATCCGTAACGGTTACTTCACCTGAAAAAGCGACTGAACATCCAGGTTTGCACAGGCGTCTGTCAACATTTGCCACTTTCTGTCTTCACAGACAAATCTTGTCTCCCCGTGGAAAGAGTGAAAACAAGGCTGGATACAAATAGCTCCGTTATCTTTGCAGGGAATGAGATTTATACAGCCATCTGAAAAACAAAGCAAGCAGATATTATTACAAGGTGCAAGACAGCATACCATGGTCCATGAGGTATCAGGGTTCTAAAGTATCGATAACATCTCAGAAAGAATTAACAAAGACACAAAGCTATTCACTGTACCTTGCTGATTACCAGTCTTTGATTCCTTACTGAGACCCTGAAAAATAAGAAGTGGATCGTTAAAATAAATAAGTAAAAGATGACTCCATGGCACAAACTAGAAAGCTGATTTCAAGGGCAAAATAGTCCTTTTGAGGTCCAGAAGTCTTTTCAAGGTCCAGAATACAGAGCTTATGGCCCCTTGCTTATACAGGTAAATTTAGAACTCTCTACTAACAGTTTGTCTCTATATATTAAGACTTCAGTTGCACCCTTCCACTGAAGTGACATACTGAGCTAGTGGTCAGGATCACACATGCCTCCAGCAGTTCTTCCTGTCAAAAAGCCCACGTCAGGCTTAAGGTCTCCAGTATTTCTCACGTTGATGAGAACATGTGACTTGTTAATGAGAACATGCGATCTATATGACTTTTGCCATAGGATAGACAGGCTGAGAGAGTGGGGTTTGTTCAGCCTGGAGAAGAGAAGGCTCCGGGGAGACCCTATAGCAGCCTTCCAGTACCTAAAGGGGCTACAGGAAAGCTGGAGAGGGGCTGTTTACAAGGGCATGGAGTGATAGGGCAAGGGGCAATGGCCCCTTAAGCTGAAGGAGGGGAGATTTAGATACAAAGAAAAAATTGTTCACGATGAGGGTGCTGAGGCCCTGGCACAGGTTTCCCAGAGAAGCTGTGGCTGCCCCTGGCTCCCTGGAAGTGTTCAAGTCCAGGTTGGATGGGGCTTTGGGCACCACGGTCTAGTGACACCTACCCTGAGAGCGGTGCGTGGTGCGGCTGGGAAGAAGTGCACAGCCCAAAGGAGCAGGCAGTGGGCTACTCTCACATCCATGGCCTCGCATTTACTGCTTTCCTCCTGGAAAAAATGTATGTTAAAGAAGTTTACACTTCTGTTTTCACTTTTGAACACTGTCCGGTTGCTAGTAAGAAAGCAGCTAAACCTGGGTTTGCAAGGTGATTTTCAGACATTTATCATTTATTAAGTTTCTTACTGGGAAAGATTTGTGAACCTTTTCTTAAAAAAAAAAAAAAAATCTGTCCAACACTGGAAGTTACTGCATTAATAATGTGCAAGGTGGAGAACGTACTAAAGCAGTTCAGCCTGTGGGTCGCTTTTAAAGAGATTTAAGCCAACCTTGTCTCCTCTGGGTTTAACACTGCTACTCTCTCTCCTCAGACGGTTCCTGACGAGACCTGCCACGTGAGGGAGGAAACTCGGGCCCTCGGGGCTCGGGTATCAAAATCTGAGAAACAAGGACCAGACTGAAGTAAAGTGTTATTTGCTTTGCAGAAGCATTCAGACCTCTGCTCCCTCCATGAAGTTTCCCATGGTCCTTGGTAAAAGCTCAGCATCCTGGGGATGCAACTTGTTACTGGCATATTTACTGGATAAAAATAATCTGGTAAAGGGAATGAAGGAAAAAATAATGTGTTACGTCAAATCTGATTATTAGATGCTATACGTGTCCAAGGCAAAAGCAACAGTTGCTGTTGGATTCAAAAGAATTGAGACACTGATCTTCTATCACTGGATGTATATGTTGATTTAAGCCACGTACTAAAAAAAAAAAAAATAAAATGCATAAAATCGGTGCGCTAAAACACTAAAGCACATAACAAATGCAAAGTGGCAGAGCAGGACGATGGCTGGATTTCAGGAGATGCAGGCATGAAAAAGCTCATCAAATCACCATGCCTTGATAGGAGCCACCCAATATCCCTCTGATACACACTGATCAGGACAGAGGATGCTGAGACAGAAGGGGTCCTGCACTGACGGAGCAGAAATGTGTTTTATTATCCAGGAAACTCCAAGCCCTCACCATCCGACAGCATCAAAGGGCCAGGCACACAGCTGGCTGCCCCTTTCATCTCTGGCATTTCTTCCCCCTACTGTATTTTGAGATCCGTAGGTTTATTGCTGAATTATGAAAAGATCATAAAGGGAAGAGCTAGATTGACGCACTGAATTTCTAAGCTAGCTCTAAAGGAGAACCTCGCGCCAGCCTCTTGAATTCGACCGGTATTAGTAAGAGCATTTTCTGGGTTTAAAGTTAGCAAACATTAGCTCTCCCAAAGAAATAAAATGGAGAAGCAGCAGCGAACCAAAAGACTCGGATCAATATTGCCGAAGAACGGGAGGTGGCTGGGAAACACCTACAGGTTTGAGGCGGAGGGTTGTGCCGAATTCTTTTCCGATTTCTGCAGTCATGAAATGTTTATTGTGTGCTCGTAGCTCTAATTCCATTTCACAGCTGGGAAGCCTTGAGCTCATCATGTTTCATCATTAATTCGTATTCACTTTGCATGTAATCACTGATGTAACTCCACCTAGGGCTGTTACCTTTAAGCGAGGTAGAAATCTGGGACAGCTCCGGGTACGTAAGGCTCACCGAGACACCGGCCCACGTTCCCAGCGAAACACTGATCTTGCTCAGTTGCATTGCTTGACTCATCACGGAAACCACCCAGCCTCACCGCTGCAAGAACGTGCCGAGGTAACTACCACGCAGCAACAGAAACTCAGGGCAAAGCAAGTAATACAGCAGCAAGTCACTGTCGCTTTAGGGAAAAACCATGGATATACTGACATAAGGCCACGTGAAAGCATGTACAGCTATTCCTCTTCCTCCAAAATATCCAATTATGGTACGTTAGACAGAGGATGATAAATATCTCATCACAAACTATCTACTGCCATTAATGCCTCCCTTTTTAAGCAGCTGGAAACACGTTACTCCTCTCTTCCAGAGGTTTCTGCTCCATCAGGACGCAGGCACACGAGCAGCTGAGTTGTCAAAACCCTCTCACATGGGAGGGACTTTCTAGCAAGAGGACGCTGCCATACCTTCAGGTATCTCCCACCCAACTCAGGAGGTTGTCACCAGCTGCTGATCCTCCTCCTCCAGCTCATTTCATTGGGTCACAGCACCCCAGGAGAAGCAAAGCCCTAGACAGGAGGGAAAGAGGAGTGAGCGGCTAGATAGTGGTTACCGAGAGGAAACAGCCTCTTAAAACAGTAAAAAAAGGTGAACTGATGATGTATTTAAAAAGTAATCCATACTTTGGCTACTGCATCACAGCCTTAAATTCAAAGCCCTTACTCTGCGACTTCTGTTGGTTTAAAAATCAGCGTGTTTTGTAAAACTCCTTCCTCTACCCCAAGCACTTTCTTGCTTTTAATTTCCGGCAGGATGCACGGCAAGGCAGCCTGGCCCCGCGCGGTCACAGCTACCAGAGGGCTCAGCCCAAGCAGCGACCACTACGGGAACGACGTACAGCCCCAGGCTGGTGGAGCCAAGGTCTCTGGCCAAAGGGTTCTCCATCGCCTGGGGTCACAGCTTTCCTCTCTCCACTACTCCAGAAGACAAACTATCAGTTAAAAGTTTATGGGGAAAGGTATCCTGCACAAAAATTACAAGCACACACTGTACAAAAAAAGAATTTACACTGGGCTTGCCATAATTAGCTAGACAAATATATTTCCTCAAACACTCCCTGCAATCTTGCACTGGTAAGTATTTAACAGTTTTTAAAAAAACCACATTAAATCCTTTGTTACAGAGCCTAATTTATTATTTTTAGGGCTTGAATGGCTACGTGGCTAGCTTAAAACCCAGACGGTTCATGAACCACCATAATGGACCACTTGCCACTGTTACACGGCGAGTTATGAAGGCTGCAGCAGGAGCCTTAACAGTCTTCAACATGGTCACCTGAGGATAAAAATTAAAGCTCCTACACAAAATCCTGACTACTATTAGTTGTATTTTTAAAGGGCTCACACTTGGAAAATGTGAATTAAGAAAAGCAAGTTTGGAGAGTGATCTTTACAGTAACTTTAGCTGTAAGAAAATTTCAGATTTTCTTAAATGTGACAACACTGATTAGAGACCAATTACAAAACTACAAGCAAAAAGATGAGAGGATAATTAAGATATTTAATTATTTCCCCAGGTGTAAGGAGAACATAAAACTGAGGCAATAAGTGCAAAGTAAATACAGCCTAAGCAGGTAGGTGCATTTTAGACTATGAATGAACCAATTTCACAGACCACTGATAATTTTCAAGCAGTCCTGGCAAAACGTTGTTTTGTGAGAGCACTCACCGTCTTCAGGAACCTGGGTTCTGCTGTAAGCCAAAGTTACAGAGTCAGATCCTCAAGATATCACAGGCGAGCGTCTAACCATTCATCTGCTGCCATTGCGCCCCGATGTCACTCTTACAGTCTCACCCAGCTTTGCTTGGGTGCTCCGATTCATTTAGTTTTCCCATGAAGAAATAACCCCGGGCATCAGCCTGCTTCTTTTCTTGTCCGACTGGATTAACATTGAGGAACCTGCAGATGATGATATAGGTATTGCACTGCAAAATGACAAAACAAGTTACAAACACGCCCACAAAACTGCCAGATGGCCACCTTTGCCAGGAGTCCACAGAGATGAATCACGCCTGCCTGGTTTGTACCCTTCCTCCTCGTGGAGGAGACATCTTCTGCTCTTCTGTATTTAACAGATCTTCCAGACTTTAAAGACACCCCCCCCCCCCCCAAAAAAAAAAAAACCAACCCAGGATGAAAACCCTGGTCAAGTTAATGCATTATCCTTCATAGATCAAAGATGCCACTACTGACAATGTCTTCTGCAGCTGAAAAGCTCAATGAGCAAGTATTTCTCTTTTCTTTATGGGCTGCACCCAGCGTGAGGTGAGATTGCCTGCTGAACCTTGTGCTGCCACCAGCGTTGGCTCTTTTAATACCAGCTCACCTCCATTCCTCCTTTTCTGAGCATTTCCAGTGGCCAGTAAATTACAGCACGTAGTTTATCAGAACAGAAGAGCAATTCCTAATGCTTCGTCTACTCACAGAGCTGCTTTGGAAGAACTTCAGTCGCTATATTTTTTCCCCACAGTCCCGCAAAGCGTTTGTCATGAGCTTATAGGGTTTCCTGAAGTAATGTTGTTTTGTCTGCTACCACAACTTCAGTCAGTCCTGAGCCACAAAGTAGGTCTCCAGTTTTAGCCTAAAGGTAGCTGTTATTTACTGTTCTGTTCTGACATCGCCAGCCTTGCATCTCACATCGGTACCAAGTAGGAACTAAGCCAAGCACAATTAGACACAGACAACACAACCCGCCTGGGAAGGTTAAATGACTTGCTCTCGATACAGAGAGATGAATTAAATGGTGGCACCTTCGCAACCCTTTAAATCAGAAGGGCAAAGGACCAGATCACGTCAAAGAACAGACACTAAAGACTTTTTTCCTTAGGCACCCGGAGTTCTGCTTCTACACAGCCCCAACCCCACCCCAAACCACTGCTAGGATGGCGAGACTGGACACCCCTCGATTCTCAAACACCTCCTCAGCCTAAGCAATAGTCCTCCAAAGGACGCAAAGGCTGGCATACTTCGGCACATGGACACACACACGTGCTTCTCCCAGAAGGAAGAGGTGGGATCTGCCCTTCCCGGGGCTTAAAAAGATATTGAAACCATGCCTTCCAAGCAGCAAGGAGGGTACTCCAAACCCTGAACCCAGTAAAACCAATCTCACACTCTACAAGCTGGTCGAGGGTGTTTGCATTCCTCAAGCTGGGAGGTACGTGCCTCGGCACCCACAGGGGAGCGGTTCGTCTTTCAGCTCTTGCAAAATCCAATTACCAAGAGCAGCTGCTCTGAGAAAGCAAACTGTCAGCCGTCAGGAACATCTCAGAGAACTTTAATAGCAGCCAAAAGTAAGGCAGCTGTGAAAACTTGTTTTTGCCATTTCCTTTGGAAAGAGTTAACAGACTTCTGCTCATTTATGACTTTTAAATAAATACTTTATATTCATTAAAGTTCGCACTTTGCTAAACTACTCAAAGCTAAACCTTTCACTACATTAAAAGTTTCTCATCAGAACTTCTTTCCCCTAAAGCAGTATTAATGAAAAATGTTTTATTTAAACAGTCACCATGAAGATAAAACCATAAATAGACCTGTAATTTGTATGTTTCAAAAACTGTACTTTGTATGCAAACAAAAGCTTTTTAGAGAATGTTATGAAAATGGAAGGAAACCACTGTGGTTTAAAAATGCCCTTCTGCTTTTCTGTTCTTTGTTTGCCTTTTAAACATATCACACACTCAGTCTTCAGTTCTTCACTATATATTTAAGAAGTGATTCCAACATGCATCCATCCATGTTACTGAGTGGCAACAGGGATCTTAAATAAATAACAATAATTAAAAAAAAATGCTCTGAAGGTCAGTTCAACATGGACCAACAGGGGAAAAAAAGGGGGGGGGGGAAATAAAGAAATACTGAGAAGTTAAGATTCCCAATGACACTTGCAAAGAAAAACAGTAAGCTTTCCACCTGTTTGGATCCCAAGCCATCCTGACAGTCAGGAACCAGACCATCCCAGTGAGTAAATTAAAACCTGAAGCCTCCCATGGGGGACTACATGAATAATAATACACTGTGGTCACATCTCGCCGAACTCCTCCTGCAAAGAATTTAATGGTATACAAAACATTCCTGAACAGAACTGAGCAGACATTCAACAGGTTTTTAAACTTCTTTTATTTGTTGAGTTTGGATAGCATGCATCATTTTACAGCACCGGTAAACAAGTCAGTGAAGCATACTGCTTTTAGGAACTTGTACTGTGGAATGTCTTCAAAACCATTACCCTCTCCCCCTCCACTCTAGTACGTAACACTAGCTGAAGAGAAGACAGACATATATCAGGGCAACTTCCTTATGGCTAAAAATACTCATAGCAGCGACTTTTAAAGGAGGGTTTTATTAAATCAAGTCATTGCACTTGGGTCATTTATTGCTACAGCGAACAAAGGCCATTAAAATAACGAACACTTTTCATTTGTAGTTTTAGCTGATTGTCTTGTTCTGTTTGTCTGCTACGCGCTTACATGCAGACACAATTTCTGTTGAGCAATCCATTCCAAGATTTGTTTCATGCTCTAATCACAGTGAGGAGCTTGTATAACAAAATTGGCTATTCCGTTAGGCTCAATTCCTGCTTTTCATCATCTGACTTAGAGATACGAATTCTAAGCAAGAGTTTATTGTCTGACAAGAATTACTGTTACAATTATTCCTCAGTATAAAGATCTGGCTCAAATCTTCATCTGTGATGCATCTAGGCAATTAAAAGTTAAAAGCATTAATATTGAATCAGCCTATTAGCAATCCGATGAGCAAATATTAACTTATACCTGCAAAGTAGATTAAATTTTATGCACAATTTAAATCAGCAACTGACAAACATCCTCCAGTTGACTTTTTGATGTTTGTATTTTATGATGCATCAACTGTGGAAAACGTATACTTTCAAGAAGTAACACTTCCATGTCACTTGCTCAAGTGACATATTAAATAATTACTATATTTACGACTATTCCCATGAATAGAAACTTAATTACTTCTCTTACTGGTGAAGTTGCCAAACTATGTTTGCATTTTTTTGTCATTTAAATTCTAGTAGACCAAAAGGAGATAAGGTGATTACTAACACAAGTAATGCGTTTGACTGGCTTTCTAAAGCCATGTGCTTTTTAATTCTTTAATCAAATGAACACAGCAATAAATATAAATATCTCCCATCACTTTGCATATTATTTGTATATTATTCTGGTGCACTGTGTTGAGCTCAGGGGTTAAAGATAATGGCAATCCACAAGATTTCAACTGTTTCCCACAAAACATGAAAAATGCTGTCTTGGAAATCAGCACAACGCTGACAAACTAACCGTTCCAATCACTCATTAAAATACAAAGATGTTATTAAATTTAGAGGTACACAATATACTGATAAAGTTTATGGCATAAATATATAAATATTGAGACCTTTTGAGAGTATCAAAGTTCCAAAGGGATTTATTTGGAGACATATTATAAACAAAACCTGACCGTTGTAAAAACAGATCAAGATGCATATTTAACCGCTAGAAAGACTGATGACTTCAGTTTGGATACACAGAAGCACAGACGATGTAACTGAAGGTTCACTTTTTTCATGCTGTATGCTGGAACGATTTAGGCACAACAGGTTGAGTTAAGACTAGATTTTAGCCTTGTTTCTGTATTACTTGCATTTTATGGTTTTAAAAGTTAATTTTGTCATAACTACGTGATTCGGTCCCAAATCCCTTTTTAATCCAATAGTGCAAGTGACAAAGTGTTCTGCTAAACTACTCGGATTAGATCACTCGTTCTTATTACAATGCATAGGAGTTTCACCTGCTTCATTGCATTAACAAATTCCTATCTCATTACTCAACTTATAAACAGCGTATTATTAATATTCTCACTGCAGACAGGCACAACAGCATAACCCTGGGTAAGACTGCCAAAATTATACAAATATCATATACTCCCTTTTGCGTGTAGGGGAAAAGTAGTGACTACAATTACGATACAATTATTCCATCCCTCCCAATAGACTATTTTATAGATTAGTTGTAAAGATAGATCAACCTATTTATAGTATAGATCTCTTTAAAAATTAAGCTACAGATATTCAATAAAAATCTATTAAGAATTCCCTCTCCTTTCTATACAGATTCAGTAGTATTTTCAAGCAAACCAAAAAATAAGGTCTGCAATTCCAGCACAGTAAGAAATAAGGCCTCTTTTATATTGGCAAAAAAATTACACCATTATTCTTTTTTGTCTTCTCTCTCTGAATAAAAGACTATATTCCCTTTTTTTTTTTTTACTATGCTTTTTTTTCTTTAAGACTGTAGAACACCAGCATCCATTATTATGAAATAAGAGTCAGTTCTCCTTGTTGTGTTCAACTTTGAATTCCTGGCAAGTTAAAAACATTGAGTCCATAGCTGTCTCATGTAGACATCACTGCTTTCTTCAATTTTTCTATTTCAAGCTGGAAAATAGACATTTTGAAAAGAAAGAGTCAGTATTAAAGTAGCAATAATCTAAAGTCGTCAGAGCTTTCACCAAAATTATTAGATTTCTATTTCAAAGACACCTAAGTAAATAAAATCGTAACATAGAAGCATTTGACAGCTCCTTATTAATAGCTGATTTTATATCGCTATGTTGCTAAACAAACAAGAATTTTAAATCATTAAAAGTTTCCTTATAGTTCTGGTACATCTTAGTGGAGAAATTCACTTGGAATAAAGCAGTCAAAGCCGGGTTGTGGGATCACTTGACACGTCCCCGTGTAACACTGCATCATCACCTCAAACTAACTTCCTAAAGCAGCCTTCATGCAAAATACCCTGCCGTGATTAATTTGTGTTTCTTCAAATAGATTTAGAGGCTACATGGAAGTTACCTCTTCTTCATCCCCAGCACATATTTAATGCAACTTCATTGATTGCCTTAGAGATGCATTAAAAAGAGGACTCAACATAAGTTCTCAAGTTTCAGAAGTAGCTTTGTAGTCAATAAGAAATACTATTGCATAAATAAAATGCCCTTTTGCACCAGGCTGAAATAATTTTCTACAATGAGCACATCTGATTAACTACTCAATGGCATCATATTGTAACACAGGTAGCCTTCTTCATCAATAAATTGAGAGAAATAGTGTTCATTCATAAGGAAATTTTTCAGATGCATTCTGTTCTTTCAGCAAATTATCCATTTAATATTCAAACAGTTCATCAAAACTTTAGGCAAGTTTGCTTTTGCCCTGTTTTTCTTTTGATTACATGAAGTAAATTTGTCCTTCGAGTCTTACAAAAGCAAAGTATTAATATTCTCTCTTGGAACATGTCCAGTTGGATATATTTCTAGCAAACAGCAGAATCTAGCAACACTAAACTGAACTCACATACCAACACCCATATGTACTGTTAAAAATAATTTTGTAGATAAAGAAAGCTGAACTAAGATGAACTGTGAATCTTTTACATAGATCCAACTGCCCTGCGAGGCATCCGTTCAACCACACACTAACACAGCAATACAAAAAAGGTTGAGCACGTTCGTTAAGATTTTCCCGTGGCATCAAATTCCAGAACACTGCTTACATAGTTTTAAACTTCACCCCCACCTCAAATTGCTAATATTACCTCCAGATTACTTCGCAACAGCTTCTCTTCTTCCAGATCCTTCTTTAGTTTTTCCAGTTCTCTCCTAGTAGTAGTAAAGATATCAGAAATACAAGTTAGAGGGGGAGGGGGAAATTTCACGTTACTGAGAACAGGAAGTACAGGTCTTGTTTAAATTTTATAAGAGCAATTCGCATAACTGTCTGATGCTACACCTTACAAATAAAACTTACGTACAAACACATGCCCACTAGTGAACCAGTACTCCAATTTGGTGAACCACAAGCTTCCACCAATGCTCAACACTTCTTACCTATCACTACGCACCTACCCTTACCTTATAATCACAATTTTAAGTAGGCTACTTAAAAATTTGTACTCTTATTTTACTTGGAGAGTTGAATTTAAACCAAAATAACCCAGCAACTTCTACATAGAGAACAGAAATTCTTTAGAACAGCAAGTTCCTAAAACATGTTTTATTTCATAACCACGTTCAGGCAAGGAAGTGCTAAGAATTATCATCAAGTCACTGAAGAACTAGTTCATTAATCCCTAGAACTCATAATTTACTGGTTTGCTTTGGAGACCAACTGATCCTGATGCTTTATAAGCTTTCTAGAGGTCACTCTAAAAGCCGGTTTGGTTAGCACTGATCATCGTTTAAACAGTACCAAAACGAATGCCTGTGCTATAAAACTAAAACCAGAAAAGGTAAATTTCCTGCAGATTGGTCTTTACTACATTTACTCAAACACTAATTATTTTTTTCTTCTGCATCATTCTCCAAACACAACCCTACCTACATGCACACACATGATGGAGCCACCACAACCACCAATTTGAAAAGCACAGTAACATCTTTCCCTACTACCAGTCATGGCAATACTACAATTACTTGTGCACAATTACACAAGGCCAGTACAGGTACTTATGTTAAATACCACAAAAATTTCCTTGCAGTGAAAGTACTAACTGTTTAAGAAATATTTTCAAAAATCTGTAATGAACACAGGAGTGCAAAGTAGGAAGGAAAAAAAAAATATGTGTAAATTCCACAAGTACTCTGACATCAAATTTGTATCTATTTAGGACATCTAGTTGGATGAAAGAATGAAGTTCTGAATTAATATTAATGCAGAATAATTCTGTTTTGTTTTTTAAGTTTGGCATTAAAAACATTTGGAAGATGTCTATATATCACTTTGAAGATTGAGAAGGAAAATATTTACCCATGTTCTTTCTTCAGAGCGTCTACAAAACCCATCAAATCATTAATCTGAGTCCTGAGCTCTTCCACAGAAATTTTTTCATCATCCGTTTCTCCTTTCAGTTGGATGTCTCCAGGAAAAAAGTTGAGTAAAACAGAACTTGGTCTCTGAGATGAAGATGGAATTGGTGGACTCAATACAGATGACTGAAAAATACGTAACAACAGAAAGCTAAGAAATGAAAGATACTGAGCACTTACAGCATACAGGTTGCACTGTTACAGGAGCTACATCTGCACAAATTTCCTTAATTTTCTACCCAAAAGGTAAAAAACAATGTCCAGTTCAAATGGACTACTATAGTATATAAGACACAGTTATTTTATACAGGTCTTTATTAAGCATTTCCCTGAGGTTCCTGTAATCATTTAAAGTGCTTGCACTGCAGTTCTCTACACTTTACAAAAAAAAAGGGCATGGTGGTGGATTTAATGGCATCCATTGGTTCATTATAAACAATCTTTTGCACACCTTTCTGATCTGCTCAGTTGTTCTGTCTGTCAGAAGACTAAAGGCTGAGCAGATGCGAAGCTTATTTGGGAAATGATACCATAGTTTCATGCTACAAGATAGAATGGTTCTCCTCAGAACTGATGAACTTTATACTGAAGTATAAATGAACTTCATACTAAATGACATAGCTTACTTGCATTTACATAGAGTCATTTGCATTTAGGTGGTTGCATCAATCTAAACTGGAAACATGAGCAAGATGAACAGAACACCCAGCTGCCTGGTACTTCTCTAGCTCCTTGGTATCATACCTTTTTTGTTTCAACTGGCTTTGGTTTGGCACTTTCTTCTTCTTTCTGCACCTTCAAATTTTTTTCTGGACTCACATTTTGACTTGCCTGGTAAATCATTCATAAAAAATGAAAAGGTTTTCAGAATTTAAATAGATAGATTCATAAAGAACTGTCACATGTTTCTAAAGATGCAATAGAAAAAAGAAGGGCGGGGGGGGGGGCACGGAGACAAACCCAAACTTGACTTGCTAGACTGCCATAATTTTCTTTCCCTGCCAGTCAGAACTTTCCTTCCCCACAATACTCATTCAGCTGAATTTAAATCAAACACAGGAATCTTGGGCAGGATTTTCAAGCATCTCTGCAGTACTTAACAAAACAAGTCCTTGATGCTTTTGAGAGCCTGTAGGTGCTTCCGTGAAACACAAACATCAGTAGGCAGTAACTGCAGATGGTAACTGACATGACTGAACTACCCAACATCTGACGAGATAATTTGATTTCAAGGACTCTGCACCACGTGGCTCTCACGGTCTGATAATCTCATGTCTTAGCACATGAGATCACAAGTTCTGCATTACAGCAACATTAAATTCCAAATTTGTCGCGGCCAAAGACTGTATGTTGTTAGGCCTGTAAGGCACTAAAGACACTTTTCACGGTTGTGTGTATGCACAACACCTTTTTAATTATCAGTGATGCTAGAAGAGCTGAGTACTTGCTGCAGGAATACCCCACAGAGCAGACAGACTCCTTCAGCTGCAACACAGTCGCGCTGTTTCTCTTACATACGCTTCCCTCCTGGGAATGGATATTCCCATAGACAAAGTCTACAGGAACTGAACCTCTTTGGCCTGTTGCTCTCAGGTAAATGGTTCATCAGACTGTTTCACAGTGCGACCCTGTTTCCGGGGAAGTTACCTCTTGGTGCACTACTAGGGAAACACACAAAATATACTCACAGGACTACTGCTATTGAAACGTGAAGGCAGCCTCCTACCAGGCATCTTGGGTCGGTTTGCAGTAGGGTGCGATAGATTATCTGAGGTAGCTATTACATCATCAAAGCTTAACAGATCTAGAAAAAGATGAAAACACAGACCACCATCAAGACCAGAAGATTTTGCTGCATTCTTTTTTATCACTTTTTTCTTTAAGACAAAAAAAACCCCTCAGAATTCTTACTGTTTCAAAGATTTTCAGCATATAGAACACAGGAGCCATATGAAACAACTACATGACTTTGGCATATCTGGGAAATTAATTTTTTTCAAGGGGAAAATGTAAGAGTTAACTAGCATTTAAATTCAAGTTCTGAACAGAAGGAGTGCTATAGAACATGGCAGCATAACACAGACTTAACAAGTATCTGGAGAAAAATGTATTTATGATTGTTTTTTTTGAGAGGTGCCATATTCAAATATTTAAGAGAGCACATCTTCTTGTCACTAAACTTGCATGAAAAGCCAAGTTTAGTGACTAAGACAAAAATAAAAGCAACATGGTACAGTACAGGTCCACAGGTTGGTGAAAGTAAGTTAACCAGACATTAACTGCAAATATTTCTGTGCAAGGTAGTTTTTTCCTATGCAGTACTTTGTCTAATACATAATGTCATAAAGTCTGTAACACAACATTTCAAAACTCCATTCTCATTCTTTATTAAATCGTACAGATCTCTCTGCTGATTAGTCTCTTTATGCTGACAGCTCTAGGTAAACTCTCTCTTAGATCAGCAGAAATTCTTTACATCCTATGGGAAGATACCACCTTAGGAAAAAACCTATTAATAGGAAGAACAGATCATATCTAATCTAATAACATCCGTAGTTCACCTAGTTAACAACTCGACTTCTTAACCATTTCTCCACAAAAATAATAATACTACTTACCTGCCAACAGATGTGCAATGAGATAGGTTTTTTATTTAAGCATCAACATAAGATTACGGATATTATAAATTATTTTACAACATAAATTCATCAGATTTATTCTAGAGCATCTAAATGTTTAACTAAATTGCCACATAGCATGTACTATGGCACCAAAAGTAATAATCAAGGTTTGGGGGTTTTGTGGTTTGGTTTGGGGTTTTTGGGGGGATTTTGGTTTGTTGTTGTGGGTGGGTTTGTTTTGGGTGGGGGGTTTTTTGGGGGGAGGGGGGCAACTTCTGATTTTTGCATGACATTACAATTTATCAAACAGAAGCTATGACCCTTTCATTCTCTATTTTCTCATTGTTCAGGCTAGAGCAAGAGGTCAGACAAGAAAAAAGCCCTAAGAACACAGGGCCAGACCATTCATGCCAATTCAGTACTTGGATGACAAACTCATCTGATTACTCCAAGTCTTACTCATGATTTGTCAAAACCTGTAGGAACTAAGTTTTCCACTGAATGTTTTAACTGAGTTTGATGTCTTCTACTCTGCTTACTATCCTTGAAGTCCTTAAAAAATTCACATCTTTCGGATATCCCTGAACTTACCTACTTCATCACCTGTTGCCTTGTTGAGATGTAAGCTTTTATAACACTGTTACCAATCAGTTTTGCTGCTTTTTAATGTTATTAAAGAGAACGTAAAGACAGTGCTTTGTAAATATGTAATCATATCTGCAATTAAAAAAAGCCGGGAAGAAAAACAAAGTAGGAAGAAACAGAAGAGTGATGAATGGCAAGCGGCTGACGGAAAAGAGGATGAGGGAGAAATAAGTAACTGTGAAGGTATTTCTGTTGTAGTTGTGCCAATAATATATTTAATTTATTAGAAGTCAAGCAACAGTGACCAAGGGATATATCTTCATGTTCTTTACTCAATTGTCCGTAATCCCAGAGCACTAACCCATGCCAAAAATGTAAATCAGGATTTATGTTTGTTAGGTATTACTACAATGTAAGAAAGCAGGAAAAAATATGTATGTCTTTTCCCAGTAATTCTCAGTAATTTTTGCCTTTAAACAATCCTCCTTTTGTCATTCTGCAGAAGCGATAAATCATTTGGCAGTAAATATAAAGAAGAATTGTGAATTGAGTTGCTATTATGAGTGTAATGCCAGCCCTGTCTCCATGAACAAAGTAAACATCAGAAATATTAAGAATATTTAGAACATATTAAGTATAACGTGTACTTCTGGAAAGAAAAAACCCCACATTATTTGACAAGGCTTGAAGATGAAGACTTTTACAGTCTTGAATTGTATATGATTTAAATATAGATGGTAGGATGACACTAAAGCCAGGGTTTGGTTTTTCTTTCCTTATTTGTAAGAGCTTCTAAAGGAAATTGCTACACCTGAGACAATTGCTCAGCATTACGATTTTACCAGCACATTACAGTCAGAGGAAATTCTGACTGTAATTGCATTTTCCTTTTTACTTTTCCATTTTGTTGCATTGGTACAGGGAAGAAATGAAAACACGGGCTGGTGAGGATTAGAGTTTGTGGTTTTGGTGGTGGTGGTGGTGTTTGTTGTACTGTGGGTTTCAGGGGGTTGTTCTTTTTTCTTCTTAAACTGCATTCTTAATTATTTTAGGAGAAAGCTTGGTCCAATAGACATACTGATGAAACCCGATGAAAGTTCATAATTTATACCCATTTCAATCAATAAAGCAATCAATTAACTTTCTTACAGACAGCCTGTGAGTGTTAAAGGAAATCCCATCATAACGCCAGAAGAGCAATACCATACATTTGGGGATAATCTGAGTCAAAAAATTATTTTAAGGCTGAGCAAAAGCACTTTTCTTTCTAGAAAGATGAGCTAAGCTTGAACAGTTACTTAGGACAGACTATTGGAAACATCTCTTTTGCAAGCTGAACCTGGATCTGTACATTACTGAACTGTTAGGAGCTTTAAGAAATACAGGTAGGTGACAGATTTTGTTAAGAGTTGTGAATGCTTCAGTGTGTTCATACCAGTTGGTCTTGAAAAACCTTCACAAAAAAGAAGCAAAGCTGAAGTGGTGTCAAGAAATTATGGTTCCAACATCTCATGTGGCTGGGGGGGTTTACAAACCCATGACAGAAGTGAAACGTAACCATTATTTTAAAAAAGACAAGACCTCGCATTAATCTGCTAAGTAAGAACAGATAGCAGCCCTTTTTCCTATTACTCATCTTGCTGAGATTGCACCCCAAAAATTTAGGGGACAGATACAGGCTTTAGAATATTTAAATTTGCACTCGCGCAATAATAACATATTTGCTACAATCAAGCACGTGCCTAATACATAACTTTCAAAAATCCTATTTTACAAGATTCATGGTACTAAATAGCCAACGCTAGAGGATTCAGTGCCCAAAGGCATCATTTGTGTGTACAGAAAGATAAAGCCACTCAACCTACATACCCCAGAAGTACTGTTAAGACTTGAACACATTTCACTATAAACACTAAGTTTGGCTTATCAATAGCTGGACTGTAAAGTTCTTCTGGTTTGTTTGCTTTTTTTACCTCTACAAGTTCCTAATTGAAAAGTATACTTAAAGTAACTTCTTGTTTAACAGCTACGGCAAACAGGCATTCAAAGAAACAAAAAAGCATTTTAAATTGAAACCCAAAAATTTTAGTATCAATAACTGCAACTGAAAATTATGCTTATGACGTTAAGAAGAGGCTATGCGTATGGCATAAAGCATTTGGATTTCCTTATAGATTGTTATCTTACCAAAATGGAGAAGGGTAGGGTAATTTCCTGACACGTAAGAAGGGAAACATGGCAAACAGGATAGGAAACAAAATCTGGAAAGAAAAGTCAAGGAGAGGAATGTCTAGAAAAAGATTCTGAACAAAAAAATTATTTTACAAAGCAGGAAAAAGAAACATTTGTAGAAGAAACAGAATCGGTTTACATGTTCAGCATGCTAGTATTACAGCTTTAGTCTTTCACAGTAATTCTAATCGAACAGAAAAACATTTATGCAATTTTTCAAATAAAGCTTCAAGAGGAGATATTTCAACATGATCAATGTTTCCGAATGTTTTTGAGTATTTGTCCTTATCTGATGGCTGAGAGCAGGTATGGGGGAGATTGGTTTTTTCCCTATGGATACAGAATATTTACAGCTACTCGTTAGGTTAAAGTGAAAGTGGCTCAACCGACTCCACACTTCATGGTCAAACTAAGTTGCAAAAAAAGTTAGACCCATACTTAAAGAAATTGGTTTATTTAAAAATTCATTCATTTCAGGATCTCAATCTAAAGGGGGAGGAGAGGGAGGGGGGGAAAAAAAAAAGACAAGACTCTGGTAACACAGTTGCCAAGCCCAGCCATACATTTTCCCACATCTTTGTATCTATCCCAGTTCTTGTAAGATTTTTTATATTTTTTTAATCTTAAAATTTATATAAGGACCCAACATCTTTGGAGCTTTATATAGCCTTAGCTGCTGCACAGAGTGTTATGTCTTTAGCAGCAGAATGCATAGAGAAACATAGAGCATGAGATTTGTTACATTTTACTGGCAGGAGTTTGGACTAGTCTCTTTTCACGAGAGTAGTAAAACTACAAGTGACCTATGCAGTTTGTTTTAAACAACAGCAGTTTCACCTAACAGAGAATTTTTCAAACTTTCCTTAAAAAGCAGCCCCTTGACACGTCAGTGCTGCATCCCTGCAAGGGCTGCCGGAGCCTCCCTTGCTTGCTCTGCACCCAACAAGGACTATGGGGCAGACCTCACCCGCTCGTTTGTTACATGCTCCTGTCCTCTGCCTCATCTAGGTATTAAAGTCTTGAATTTCTCCATAAGCCTGTGAAATCTTATGTTAGCAAATCAAAATGCATAGATTTTTTTTCTTCTAAATTTGTATAAAATTAGGCTTTTATATATATATGAGTGCCTAATATCACAGCTATTATGTTGCTGCTTTCGTGTGGCAAGATAATTGCACCTAAATTAAAAAAGATGTTCCATCTGTTTTCATGGGAAGTTTTTTCCTGGGGATAAATGATACTATGCTATATAGTAACACATCTAGCACAATCCTAGAGATAAACATCTGAGCAGCAGGACAAGGCTTACATTTTAAGGCTAGGTTGCGCATCACACTTTCATCTCTCAGCATACTTTGGCCTGAAAGTGTTGCTTCCGTAACCTCAAACTCATCTTTAAATAGAGGCAACAGTTAAACTGCCAATTCAAAACCTTTAAAACAAGGTGTATCACAGCATATGCATAGATTTTACTGGGGAATAAAAAAAAACCCAAACAAACCACAACTTATAAATACTTTAGGGTTACACTGATAATATTTGTAATATTTCCAGGATATTTTAATACCTGCTGAAGTCCAGCTTTTTGTAACTTCTGTATTAAAAACATACATGAACTAACCTTTCCTCATACAGAGTGTTTAAGCTTAGAAGCACATTTTAAAATGCTTAATGGAAAAATCAGGAGTACACTTTTCTAGTTATAAAATGCTTCAGTTTTTTAATGCATTATTTTTATCTCCCAGATGAATTTAATACATGTTAGGACCAACTTTTCTACAACCTGAATATCATAATTGGCCTTAAAAATATATCAACAGTTATCATATTTCAAAATATATTATTATTAAAAACTTTTCTGAGATGAAAGGTTGCATCTGAGATATGCAAGCCAAACACTGCAGGTACAATTCACTAATGTTTTTCCTGCAATGATTAGTCATACAATAAAAATAATTTAGAGTTTTAAAAAAAAAAACGCCCAGAGCAGATGATCTCTGCCTAAGAAGCACATAGAGGACTGAAATCAGTTGTGCTGTCAGTAAAGGACAAAAGGTAACTATATAATAGCTCAGAGAGCCTGACCATCAATGTGCTTGCTTTAACCAATATCAAGGGTTTTACTGGACAAATTTAGATTTAAAGAGATACCGGGTTTGGTTCAAGGTGCATTAAGCAAAGCCACAAGCATGAAATTCAAACGTACAATATACCATGCTGGCTCAAATTTAAAGTTATGGCATTACTAAAAATACGCAAGTTAGCTAGAAAAGCAAAGGTTATCTGAAATGCAAGAACAGAACAAACAGAACCAGTCAGTAAGGAAAACAATTTCATAAAAACGCAAGATAAAAGTGACAGCAAAAAACCATGCTTTCAACTTAGAAAAGCAAACCGTTACCCATGTTCCTATCATCTATTACTACAACACAGAGCTCATCAAGTACCTCCAGAAAGATAGCCTGCTGACATCTCTTCATCACTTGCTGACTCTTACCTTCAGCTGCCTACAGTAGTTCTAAAAAAATATACTTTCTACCGAAGAGGCCTAATTGCACTCTGTGACATTTTGTGTAAATTACTTACAAAGCTTATTCTAACCTTGTAAAATACTGCAATCCAAACAGAAAGGCCCAAAAGAACATTTTACTCTTTTCTTACCTGATTCTTTAGAGCTCTTTACCACAAGTGAATCTACCTCTACTGATTTTGGTCTAAGTGGCAAGGGTTCAGAGTCTAACTTTGGTTTTCCTACTGGCTCAACTTCAGATTTTGGTCGAAGAGAAACAACTTCTCCATTAGATCTGTAGTAAGAAAACAAACAAAGACATACATAGTAAAAAGATTAAATAGTTTACAACTGAAACATACCAAGACTTAGAAGTAAACAGGAAAAAAAAAAGTCAGCAGATTTTATCATTTTCTAAAGCCTTGCTTAAAATCAAGTCTTTCAAAGAGCAATTCTAATCGTATAAAAGCCAATTCTTCTGTTTGAGCTCTGCAAAGTTGTCAAATAGGCACAATTGCCTTGTAAAATAATCCAAAACTTAAACTACAGGGCACATTTTGGCACTTAAATCTAAAATATTACACTTCAGTGCAACAGAAAACAAGAGAGCTGAATAGCACCTTCGGTAACACCTCCTGAAATATTCAGAAACATACTCAGACTCCTTGCCATCACTTACACCACAGCATATAAATGCACTAGTTGGCAGCTTCAATGCGTCCCTGTCATTAACTCATCTCCCAAACCCTTTATTTGGAAGTTTTATTGCAGTAGAAAAAGCAATAACAGTCTTATCTTCTTAAAGCAATGTTAAACTTTGGGATATTTAAATACGTTTAAATATCTGAAAGATTTAAAGTTTTCAATTATTAAAGGACCATCATTTACTACAGACTTCTATATAACTGCACAAGTACTGGAAAACTGAACGTTGGATGCAGCTGAAGTCTTCAGGGTTTTTTTCCAACAAAATAATAATTCTGAAGCGCCACACGCACAGATTGTTTTACACCATACCGCTACTGTAGCTACAGCTTCTTCATTATGGGACAGGCTTAAAACAAAGCAGCCCACAGAGTTGTAACTTTATCTGCCCCATGGTTAGTAATGCTGTAGTATTTACTCTGAGATGGATTCAATCTCTTAAAGAATTAGAAAGTTGTAAGTTCACATTGATAAAAATTCGGAGAATCAAGACACTGGTAGGTGTATGGCAAAACTTATCCTTGCACCCTTTTCACCCTTAAAACATACGGTTTTTTCCCCATCTCATCCATGAAGGAAGATAGAGCAACAAACAAAATAAAATATACTTGGTGTATATGATTTAAGTTATACTGACTTGGATACAGACGATGGCAAAACAGGTTTATCTGGACGTTTTGGGTGCAGAAGCCCTGCTCTCAGTAAGCTGTTAGTCTTGCTCGGAGGAATGGGCTTCTTGGGTGGCACCTGAGGAGCCTGTGGCTTCAAAGGCTTCTGATCCAAAGCTCCTTTTTCATCTGACAAAATAAGTCACCAAAACATTTTACAAACCCATGAATTCTGACAATGCTAATCAATTAGAAAGCAACTCCTGTCAGAAATACTGTCTTTGAAGATCAAAGTGAAAAATAGATATGCAAGTATCTTAAGTGATACCGTATCAAAACACACAAACTACTTACCTGAACTTAAAAAAAAACATTATCTTAATGCAAAATATCTTTCTACTGACATGAAACAGTAGTAAGAAACAATGGATTCACATTATTGCACTGCAAATAACAGCTAAGAACCAAGAATCTCTCTGTACTGCTACTGCTTTATCTCCTCTTACAGAGGTAGGGTTTGTATTTTTTTTTATTTTGCTGTAACTAGTCTTCTTCCATACACACAAACAGCATAATTTATCTACGGAAAAAACGGGAAAAAATGAATATTTATCAGAATAACTGAATTTATTTCAGATAAAGTCTATCCTTCTACAAATTCAAGATACAAATTAAGTATGGATAATCAAACAAAAAAAGTTCAATTTATTGTTCGATGACTGCATGACCTAATTGAATACTGTCTATTAAAAATTCAAGCTGCTTCAAAAACATCAGTTGAATAGTTTCCAACCCATGTTCCCTAATCATACCCCGTAGGCTATCCAGAGCATGCCTTCTACTTTTCCTTGTAAAATTATGCTACAGCTCAGTCAGGCATGCATAAAGCACTAAGGATTTAAAAGACTGTTAGGTTAGTAAGGAGTTAAAGTCTTTTACAGTTAAGGCAATAAACTGGGATGGAGAGACTGACCCTCAGCTTCAGCTCCCCCTGCTCCTCTCCTCCTACATCTTTGCTTTTAACCAAGTATTGTCCTAATGTAAAATGTTTACACAACAGATCATAAAGATACTTCAGAAAAAAAAAAGAAGGAAAAAAACCCCGCATTATCCAGGGCAGAACTGTATTCTGCTTTGGCACATTTGAACATTTGGAGGAGATACGAACAAAAAAATCTGAACTGGTGGCATCACCTTCCAGTCTCTCTTAGTATTGAGTTTAAAAAAAAATAAAATACTGAAAGCAGTGAAAGGTTTTGCCACATGGTGGTGCTGACTGTCCTGTGAAAAAACAGACTGTTACGGGGCTAGCCACTTCTGCCTACTGCTCCTATATGCAAGATTTAAATTTTCAATGCCCAATAGCAGTCAGTATTACTGAAGATGAATTAGCTTTATTTTAGCTGTGCTGAACACCAGTTGAGAATTATGCCTTTTGTTTTTAAGGATAAGTGAGTTCATAAAGAGGGCAGAAAAAAAATGCTGCCATCAAATCGTGTTGCTGAATTATCATCTGCCAGTTTTCCCTTCAATTACTCCCACTCAAAGTCTGAATATAAGACCCATCCACAGCTAAGTGGAAAAAATTAATACCAAAGGTCAAGATTCACCATGAGCACAGAAAGTAGACAATTCTGCTGGACAAAATGGCATGCCTCTTTTTTGGATTTTGCTCTGTGATGAGAAATACAAGGGTTGGCTAAAAATGAGCAGTTTAATAATGGAAATAAAAATACTTGTCTGAAGGTATTTACACTGGACAAAAATTCCTACATGATACCACTAAGTGTCCTTCACTATAGATACAGAAAGACTTATAGGAGTATTGCTTTTAATTTTTGATCAATTTTTGATTGCAATTAAAGGCAGATTCACTAGTCTCCCAATAGGCATAAAAAAAAAAAATTACATGGTTTAACAGCTTGTGATTAGAGCTGCTCAATTAATTATTTTTTAAAACTAATTACAGTACAATCTCACACTTAAATTTAATCACTAGTATCAACATGGTTAGTTTTCAACAAGTAAAACTGCACTGATAAATGGGCATTTCTTCTAGTAAAACACTGATATCTAAATGAGTAACTTTTAAAACCTGACATTCAACTGAATACAAGACAAAAAATTGTCCTTCATTATTTTCTGTACCACAGTAAAGGATGGTTCTCTACCTTAATTAATTTTGCAGAAGCTTTCATGTTCTTAAGCATTGTGGATGGTGTTTTTTCCGTATTCCTCCACGAACAGTTGAACTCAACTATGCAAAGGTTAACACCACAGTACAAACGGAACCAGTCCAAAATTAAACTTACTTCAGTTTACTTAAACTTATAAAGAGCCAAGTGATCAAGATTTCTAGAATCATACAGTTGATCTCAATTCTCACACCTAAAGATACTGTTCCAACGGATAAGAATAATTTGTTTGCTCACATGCAGAGGAACCATCGCTGATTTTAAACAAGTATTCTTCGTATGAAACACCCGAGAATGTGCTTTGTTTGAAATGTGGGTTATAAAAACTACTGGAAACCAAGAAACCTATTGAGCAGGCTTACTTGTCAAAATGCTGTTTAGTCACGGGCAGCCACAGTTCACCACTCACAGAACAGAGTATGTTTTTGTAATATGGTTAAGCTCCGGTAGTATTTGAATTTCTTCTTTAAGACTCAAGCAGTGTGCTTGTTTAAGCTTCTGACTTTTAACTCAATCAAAACAGTTTAACAGCTTCCCTTGACAAGTTTTTCAAATATGAAAAGAAGCATTTTAGAAATATGTTAGGGTGATAATAGCTCATCTTCTGAAAAAAGGTGTCCTTCAAATTTTAAGAATAAACTGGTAAACATCTCAAAATTCTGTGGAACTAGGAAACATGGAATATAGCAAGAATTAACAGGACAAGAAATCCCAATCTCTGAACACTGTGACTGTAACATCTGTCTAAGGAGTGTTGTAACTGTTCTGTATATTTCTGTCTTTTGTTTTCCCATCAGAGACTGATTTTGGCCAAAAGATTCAGAAGCAGCAGCAAACGTTTTCATTTCCAATAACTTACTATTCAAAACTGCAGTTACTATCACAGAACTATACTTAAATGAATTAACTAGTAACTATGTTATTATGCAGTGCAATAAACATTTTTCAGAATGTAATGCAATAACAAAAAATACACATTTCATAAAAGTGTAGTAGTTGTTCTAATCATTCTAAGCACATTTCTATAATATTACAGACATAAGAACTTCAGGAGATGGTATCAAGAGAACAGGCACCTATTGCACAGAGCGGCCAAGCTAAAAACTAACCCATTTACCAGAGCACTATGAAGAAAAGTGGTCTCACCTTTTTCTTCAGGCCTCAAAGAAGGGAATTTCTTCTCTACAGCTGGCAACTCAGGCTTTGGAGCTGAATGCAAAAAAACGAGCCACAGATATTTCTCAAAGAACTTTAATTATCTTAGTCACTGACTAAAAATAAGACATACACCAATTTGTGTTTATATTTTCTCCTTTACAAGGAGTGTGCTACCATTTATAAACACTCATTTGAGCCCAGAAAACGGTAGGCCTATATTAAAATGTTTCCAAAGTAGGCTCCATCATAATTTTGAAAAATATATAGCAGCAGCAAAAAACATAAAGCATAAAAAGTAACCTCAAACTGTGACTATGGGTGGCTGCATTACTAGGAAACACAAAGCCACTTCTGAATTTTCTTTTGAAGTCATGCACTGCTGCTGAAATTTAGCATTTCCTCAGACACGTACCACCATACATATACTATGTACCTGGACTTTTAACTGGAGGTGGAGGTTTCTTTGGCTTCTGCAAAATGAAAAAGAAAAAGAAAGTTAAATAAATAAACAACACAGAGAGTCTCTATCCAAGACAGACTTATTTGTATTTTGTTTTGCATACTGTAATGTCTACCTTGTTTACTAGCTCTTTTCAAAGTATTTCACAAAGCAGGCAATCAATTCACAGACAGGAAACACAGAGAACTGGAGTAATTCCTCTGATTATCTCCCAGACAACCAGTTGCAAAAACAGGAACAAAATGCAGGTTTCTTCAAATCTCAGATCAGTGCTGCAGCAACATGTATAAGCAGCAGAGGTACAAAGAACTAAAAATTAAGAATTACATCTTTTCTTGTCCAAAGAATTGCTCCAATTGCACCCATTTTAATTTCAATATGTAAACCTCAATCTGGGTTAGTATATGGAAGTTTAAAAGAGTAATCAGGTAAATTTTTGAACCAAAAATGGTCACTTTACCTGAAAAAAAAAAGTTCTAAAGTAAGCATCAGCAGAACTATTTCAATTAATTGACTTCTAAACTACAATATTGTAAGACAAAAAAAAAATAGCGTTTGCAACAAACACTGCAGTTGCATGAAAAACATTGTTTTGAGCTTATCACTGTATATTTAAGTGCAAAAAGGTGCACAAACTACTGTAGCCATTACAAAAATTTATGAATTATTTCGGTGCCATAGTTTGTACACTGAAAATAATTCTATTTTTAAATGCAATCATCATTTTCCTTCAGCTGGTAAAATGGAACTTGAATCTGTCTCCTGTTGAAGGAGTACTGTCACCTCGGAGGACAGACATCTCGAGCCACTCTTCCTCAGTATCTGCTCCATTAATATGCTCCAGAAGAGATGTCTTTGTGGTTGTACTAAGGACAAAACTCACTGACAAAGTTACCACAAAAGCCTATAAAAAACTCCTGTTATTTATACAAACATTGCTGAAACCGTATGGGCTCTGCATACCCCCTTAAAAAATTCCTTGTAGTGGGTATTTGTGAAACAGTTGCTATGGATGGATTTCACTTCTCTGCCCCTACTGCTGTTGAATACGCTCTTCTTAATGCAGAAAGATATTATTCTGACAAGTGAAGTGTAATTAAGCAAGCATGAAAATCCTTATTAAATTTCTTTCTCTAGTTTCAGACAACACAAAAGGTACTGAACTTCAGTAACAAGACTGTATTTTCTTTCTTTCTTTCCCAAAAAAAGCAAATACGTTATCCAGCTGTGCAGCACTGCTGCCTGTATCAAAACCAATAACGCTGGAAGTTCAGCATCAGCTTACAGTTACATGACTCTGATCTGTGTTTTTATTAAGTCGATCTCAAATAGCTGATTACAATTATCAGCCAACCAAATGCCTCGAACTTCAAAGCTGCTCAGTGCAAGGTGAGTCCCTGGACTGAGACACTACACAAGGCAGAATCAAGGATCAAAGCAAGGTCTGTCTGCAGGAAACATTGCTTATGATAAAAGAGTGGTTTTTTGTCTCTCAAGGGAGCAATTCTATATTGCAGAGGAGTGATTTGAGCAGTGGATGGGTGGTATCAAATCAGCTGTATGCTACAGCATTTATGCCATCCTTGCAAAGTTGAGAATCAATCTGAAAAGAAAACGCTGACTTGGAGTAACTAAACTTTCTATGTTAGGTAACTGAGATTAAATGCCAAGTTAATAACTATCTGTCAGGTTGTATCTAGCAATCCTCTGTAAATGTCCCCAGTTCCAGACCAAATAGCATTAAATTACCATGAAACTCTGAAACTGTTCTGCTGAGATACTGGCTTCAACATTTAGATGTCCTGATCTGGAGCTGAATCTGTCCCATCTGGGGATGATGTACGTTTGGGGATTAACACAACCATCTTTGCTACACAAACTTGTCAGAACCAAAACATTGTACTAATTTCCACATAAAAATTACAGAATTAGAACCAAAATTACAAGACAAATGAGTCCGATGTGAAAACACAGATTTCTATAAGTTAGCACATGAGATGGTGAAGAAAATATTTCTAGATCCCACCCAAAGATTATCATTCACACACTGCAATCCACTGGCAAGTCTTAACATGGAAAAATCCCAATCAGTCATTCAGCATTTTGCAATTATAGTTACAGGACTACAGGTGGAAGAGACCAACTGCTTATCTCCTTTCAAAACAGGAGTAATTAATGCAGTAATCAGTTATACATAACACCATGTTATCAGAACTGTATCTTTTTCTATACAACCTAATCATCTTCATTAATTACAGTTAATCTAAAGAGCATGTCTCCATTTAATATTTAAGGAGAAGTTTAACAGAAACACTAACCTTTAAATCTTTCTTCTTTGATATAGCTAATACAAGATAAAGTTAAAAACTGTCACGCTTGTATTAATACATGTTAAGCAGCATAATGTGCTGTGAAGTCTTTTATTTCTTGCATTTCCATCAATACTTTTTTGTGATACCAAACTATGCACGTAACAACTTACAGGGAAGTCTTTATCAGACTCTTGTATTTGAACAGCAAAATTATCTGGGAAGACTCCTTCTTTACCACTGAGTTCTCCTCTCCACCAGCCTGGCTCTCCAGTGTCCTAAAACAAACAGCAGAACATTTCGATCAATATTTACTCCTTCCCCAGAACAGATACAGTTACAGGAACAATGTTTTTGCTTTTACCCACAATATAAAAAAATCGTTTCTCTGAAATATCATATAAGAAGAATACTGTAGCCACTTTAGAAAGGGGAAACAGCTACAGATCAGATCAGGTTTGGTCACTTTTTGTTTGTTCTCTAAAAAGCAGGGTGAAATGATACTACATCACATATAAGGTAAGGGTACAAGGATAAGACCTGCAAAGGGAAGGAAAGCACATTAAACCAGATATGACCTAATGCACAATATTCTCAACTTCCTTGACCGGCAACTTATTCTGTAAATACTTCAAGTGTTATTGGAGTAACCCACAATTCTACTAAGTAAAAGTGATTCTGATGTGACTGTTCAGGTCCACTGGTCTGAAAAAGGTGAAGCATTAAGAGGATATACCCTACTGAAGGAAAAAATAACCACATT
The DNA here is from genome assembly GCF_028858705.1 of Grus americana. Classification (NCBI taxonomy): domain Eukaryota; kingdom Metazoa; phylum Chordata; class Aves; order Gruiformes; family Gruidae; genus Grus; species Grus americana. The sequence goes on along the minus strand of NC_072854.1, from coordinate 7,107,642 downwards.
AAGACAGAAGAAAAAAAAATATGGAGAATTAATTCAGTTACACAGAAATCCATTACATGATCTTGCTGGATAAAGGCCTTATTTTGTCCATAACAGAAAGTGTGACATTATTTGAATATGTTAGCATAAGTAAGCTTTCCTCTTTGCCTCAGATCCAAAATACTGATTTCTATGGCAGAGTGACATCTGCAAAGTGGATTACTGCTGCTATGTGCCACTGTTACCAGCACCAAGAAGTTCATCATACAACAAGGACAATTCAGCACTCAGATCAGCTGAGACACTGACCAAATAAAGGAGAGGGGGAGAAAATAAAATATAGGTTTTTTTAAAAAATCCTGCTCCACATTAAGCTAAAGGAGGAATTGGCAGGAAAGATCTGAATAGGTCTCCATCACTTAAGTACTGTAGGTTCCAATTTCTGAACGGTGTGCAGCTGCGAATGGGATAAGGCATCTATCGCTAAACTCCACGTAGACAGTGCTGAGGCATGCCAGCAACTCGGAGACATGGGAAATGATCATACGCAGAACAAACAGAAAAAAAATGGCTGAGAGGAACAGGCTTTACACAAAGTGAACGTGCTGGAAGAAAATACCTTAATGCTTGCAAGATCAAAACCCTGGACTGAGTCAGCCACCTGACAGTTAAATTAATATACTCGGACTTCAGAAGATGGTTTTGGAGGTAGAGCTCTGCTCTGGACAACTCTTCTCTGCTCCAGTTTGGACCTGGACCAGGGTAAGCTTTGGGTAAATCAGTTTAAAAAGGACACAGAGGAAAGAGATACAGTGAAGAATCTCCTGGGGCAAGGGCTGTTGTGTTTAAAAACGTGCATTCCATAACTACTCTTTTCCACTGTAATTACAGTCAATAATAGCGATAATATAATTTTTTTTTTTGGTAAGAAAAGCAGCAATCTTTTCCATAAACTAAAATCCTCCTAAAAAACCCAAAGTGTTACTTTCCTTCTGCAACTGTGTGAAAGCTAAAAAAAAAAGAAAAAAAAAAAGAAAAGAAACTTTCCGTTTTTTTTAGACAAGTCATTATTCCTTAATATAGCAGCATGTAAACAGTAACTAACACAAGACTGCAGAGTACTGCAGGAAAATTAAGCATGGGTAGGTTCATTTCTTGTTAAAAACCATCTCTGTAACAAGATGACCTTTCAAAAAGATGTTTTCAGTATTCAACACAAATAGAAATAGTCAACTAAATAATCACCTTTTTCTACATAGCCAGACAGTTTCATTAACTTCCATATGGTTATTCTGAAACACCAAGTGTCTCTAATGCCTGGACTACATTCGCCGCCTGAAAATACTTGTTCAGGCTTTTTCATAATACCTAGATGAAATCAGTAAATCTTAATTTCTCACCTTTTGACACAATAATACTTCCCAATCACTACCTCTTGGTCAGTCTGATGTATGACCAGAGAAAAAGCACAAGTTCTAAAGGTAAAAGGGCTATTTGTAAAGCTTTTCCAACTTCCTCACTGAAAAGGCATTTGGTACTGGGTGTACACCGATCCCACTGGCCTTCAAGGACTCTAAGATAACTTCCCACTCTGGAACGATCTTTAAGGACATCCGTATCTCCACCGAGTGCAGAAGCAAAGAGTTGACACTCACATGAGACAAATCAGTCTATTGCAATATCTACTCCAACAGACTCTCTCCTGCTTTCACATTTTACACATGACCTACCTGTCTGAAACCCACAAAAGCTATATAAATGGTTAAAGCAGACTCAACATCTTACCTTACTGATTATTTGAATGATTTCGCCTTCTTTAAAGCTGAGTTCATCATTTGAGCCTTCATAGGAATATATTGTCCTGCAATATTCCTTGGCTGAAATAAAGCGGCACAATTACCACACATTTGCATACCCCAAGTAGTAACATACATAATACCAGCTCACTTCTGTCTGAAAGGAGAGCTCAGAGAGTATCACTATAATCAAACTTCTCCTAGACCAGCCATCTGAGACTGTTTTGTAAGTGTTCGCTATGTCATTCATATCACAAGAAAAAGAAGATTATATATTTACAGAGCAATGGAAATAAATCTCTGAATTCAGTAGCTTAAGCTCCAAAACGTTTTTTCCACAATAGCAACTTGAATCAAGTACTCTGACTTCAGCAGAAGAGAGGAGCCTACTCAGCTAAAATTGTAACAGCCTATCTAACCCTCCCCATAGCATTACATACTCACTTTTGAGCTACTTTAGACAAAAATCGTTTAAAGCTTCTTATTGAGAGTTTATAGGATATTTCCTCAAAATTGATCTAAATTTCAAGTTTCCAATCCTAATTAAACACATGAAATTGTTTCAAGGTGACATCCTTTATTAACACGTACAGTTACAGAAACTGCAAATACCCAAGCAACACATTTGCTGAAATTCTGCAGTGAAATCAAGAAATTGAAGCAAAGGATTTCCTTGGCTAAGCACCTGAAACCAGAGCTCTTCTGAGTGATCAACTCAGACAGTCACAGCCTCTTCTGCAAAAAGTAGAAAGAATAATTCCTTTCTTTCCCTTTTGGTACAGTTCAATAAGTAATCCATGTAAAATTGTGATAACCATTTCAGGTAAAAGAGCAGGAGGATTTGTTTTCCTTTCCCACGCTAGAACAAAAACACGAGAAAGGCCAAAATATATTCATATAGAAGTCTTGATTGCAAAGCAATTTTTGCACCTTTTTTAACCCCAGAGCATTTAAAATTATTTAGCAGAGAGGCTGGATTTCTGTATCTGACAGACTAAGGAAGAGGAAGCAAAGAGGACTAATGTGCTGCCATAACCTATCAGGTATTTGGCACTGACACGACGCACAAGAGAGGTTGCGTCAACCCTCGTTAGATAACAGCACAACCGTCAAGTCCTCATTAGGATCGTCTGCAAGTCAACTTGTTAACGACTGCCTTTTGCTGGATGGTAAGAAATTAAATGAGCAGAGTTACAGTTGAATCTTGCTGTATTTTGTTTAATCAAGATACAAATCTTTAGTTAAAAATGCACAAATTATATGTTAAATAAAAATCTACCTTGGTCAGCATCAACCACTGTTAAAATGCAAAACTATGCCAAGCTTAAGAGATAGATGTATATATAGACGTATCTATATAGATATACATGGATATGTAAACACATGAGTAATCCTAGGTACAAGAACTTGCATTATTTTTCTGCCTTATCTAGTGATCAGAAATGCTCAACTATAGATTGACTATATTGTGGTTTGTGAAGAATTACAGAAACATAAGAACCACGTCAAAGAGAGGAATGTTTAAGTGAAGGTTGAAGGGAAAAAAAAAGTAAAATTAAAAAAAAATCACACTGACAAAAAAAATTCAACAGGTACACTACAAATATCTGTCAAATCCAGGGATTTTATTTATTAGCAATGAATGACTGTAAACCAAGTGTAATACATTTCTGTACATCCCAATTCTGTAAAAATACATGCGTTTCCTTACTGCCTGGGGATTTGGCTGGTACAACTGAAATATGCAATCCTTCCCTTCTCTTCTCCAAGCACTTCTCCCCTCGTCACATGCACCAAGTCCCAGAAGGGACAGAAAACCACGCCAGAGAGGGGACCTTTCGCTCTGCTCCAGCTGCCAGGAAGGCTGGAGACAGGGAGCTGCCAAGCTCCCCGTACGTGCCAGGCTGCCAACCCCAGCAGTCAGCACCCCAGAAACCCAGCCACGGACATCACGAATACGTACAATTTGCCACTTCAGCATCTCGTTTTGTGAGCTTGGTATTCTGCCAGTAGTTAAGATGAAGGAGTCATCTGGTTTAACTTTCCAGCATTTAAATCCAAGATAGTATTTACAAAACAGTAAATCTGAACCTCAGTAAATATTTTTAATAAGAGGTAGTTTAAAACTGAATTGTTTCCAAAGACTCGGGACTAACAATACAGTAGCAGGAATCACAGATGTTCTATTCTAACAGAACGGGGGGAAAGAGGGGCCAAATTGTGATTATTTTATTTTTTAAACAAAATATTTTTACATACTTGCACCAGAAGCCAAAACAAGTTTCCCAGAAATAGCAGAGCCACACCACAAAATAAGCCACACTAGTCTAAACATTTTAGAGATCCCTGTTTATTTGCTAACATACTGAACACAGTTTATTTTAAGCTTGCTCTCTCAAAACTGAGGATGATATACATAAACTATAATATTGTCTATATTAGAATAAAAATACTAAGGAAGAAAACCAAGCTTTCGTCCAAAGGTTGTAAGATGTTCTTAAATGGTATCTATAGGTATCATCTACTGATGTTCTCCTACAGCACCTATCATATTTAAGTGCCTCTCTGATCTATTAGTTTCTCTGGGTAGCAGAGACTCAGCATTGCTACTGGATTAGTCCAATTTCTATGCTTTTAGCATAAGATGCACCTGAAATTATGAAAAGAGCTAAATACTGAATGTTCTGAGTGTCCAGTACTGAATGTTCAGATTTTTTAGGCAGACTTGGGTTAATTTTTATGCAAAGTTTTAGACAAGTCGAATTTCATCATGCTCAGGGTTGCCCACTGCCCTGCTGGCTCTCACAGCAATAGCACTGGAATGGTTTAAAAGCAAGAGCCCACGACTATCTCAATTTTGACGTTTAGTAAAGATTTCAAAGTTGCAAGTAAGCATCAACTTCCATTCCAATGCATCGCACACAGACTTTGGATACATGCTTTGCAATGGCAAAACTTAAGTATTTACTACTCTCAAGCTATTGCATCAAACACTTCTTGACAGTAATCAGCTGTACTTGTAACCATGGTCACGCTACTTATAACTATCCAATTTAACAAAGCCGAAATATGGCTAAAATGGCATGGATGCCCTACATACTGCTACAGATACAGATAAACTAGGGCTCTAACAAACCTGCCATTTCAAGTGTCCTATTGTGCTACATTACACAATTCCTGAACACAGGCAAAACCTCAATTGTTTGTTGTAGTTTTTATTTATTTCTGCAAATAATGCATTCCATGTAAAACAACCACTTACACCAAAATAAGGTATTTCCGCATAAAACAAAAATATACTTGAAATTACAATACATAAGTCAAAAAAAATATCTGCTCTGGAACCAGGCGAAACGAGCTGTCTACACATCACATAATTTAAGTTAATTTTTAATATGGGGTTGGCACTCCCACAAGATGTTTTGGGTAGACTTAAAAATATCTCTCTAGATAAAACTATGCAATTTGGTAGTTAAATGAAGTCATAAATTCTTAGAGATAATAAAGAAAAAAAGAAGTTGTTATAAACAGAGCCACAGTGGAACTGGATTATCTAAGGAACAGACTTCAACAAAACATAAGCACCAACTTTCTGATGCACAAAACTTCACATACAGTTATGACAACACGCTAGCAACTCCACAGTAAATCCTGAGCCTCACTTCTATAGCCTAGGGACAGAAACTGAGTTACGGGACTGTTCCATAGCAATAGATTTCCAGCATTCCAGCTGAGCACTAAAAGCTAGGCAAATAGTCAGTCAGTTTGAGCATGTCAGCGTAGCAAATTAATGCAATGGGGCTGCTGCAAAAAAACTTCACACCCTAGCCTGTTTTGTTCTGGGAGACTACCATACAAGCGTTTTAGTTTCATTTTCCACAGAAATGCAAGGAAGAACTGCTCCAGACTCTTTTGCGTTTGCGTAACTCCTCAAAGGTACAGAATATTACACAAAAACACAGTATACACAAAAATTCAAGATTTTAACAAAAAAAATTGACAACCAAATACTTCTGTAGAGAGGACTACCAAATAATGGATGTAAATTTCCATTGGCCTTACCTTTCGGTTTACTTTCAGCTTCTGATTTTATTACTTCTGACACATTTTCAGTTTTTGTTGTACTGGGAAAATGAATTAGCTTTGTTCCAGAAGGATGGTTAGGTGATGGCTATATGAATGAAAGAGAACTTTGTTAACAAAAATTCACTATGAGTTCTACTTTTGATTAGGCTACAGGACATACTCAAGTTTTCAGTAGCTGAGATTATGTGAACAACCACCTCCAAGGGATTCAATGAGCTTTCCCATTAAGTCCTTATAGTAGTTACTTCATTAAAGTCACTGCAGTATTTTGTCTCCCGATTAAAGACACAGCACAGCTTTCAAACCAGAAGCCAATCTCAGGACATTGCAAGATATACTTTTGCAATCATATTTCAGCAATTCCAAGCGTTACTGTGCCGTTATCCTGAACATTGCCTCCTCCAGTGCAGAACAGAAATGGTTGTTTTAAAAGCTCTGCTGAAAGTAACTCACTGACCGCACTTACTTTGCACTGGAATAAAGCAGGAATATTCAGTACCCATACACCACCTCAGCAGAAGCAGCAATCAGTTTTTAACTACTTGGAGAAACGTACGAGCACATGAAAGCCTGTCCCGGCTTCCCTTCACTCTTAGCGATTCATACAGAACAGAACCAGAACAGATAAACGTCACTAGAGATTTCTCCTGAACCAAAAAACCACAAAGGCATTGCAACCGGTAACAAGTTTCAGAGTTAACATTTAACCAAAATAATTGTTCCAATATTTTTTTTTCCTCCCCCCAGGAGACTTACTGAGCTGCCAGGAAGATTCAGACAGCTTCAGTTGCAGCCACTTCTTCACAGCCCTATGAGCTACAAACATAGAATATGATCTTACAGTCAGTACTTACCTGAGCAGCCCTAATAGCGTTACTGACATGAAAAATCCCATTGCCTTTAGTTACTCTGTTCATTCTCATTTGCAATTAAACGTCACAGACTTTCTACTACCAGAGAAACTAGGTTTACTCTCCGTAAAAACAGATGATGCCTCTGGGCTGGTGTCTGGCACCTCTGACATACCGTAGAGGAAGCCACGGTCACTTGGGATGTTCTTGGAGTACATATGCAATTTGACTCACTCCAGAATGCTATATGAAGGAAGCACTAAAATAACCCACCTATGAGATTAAACAAGTCCAATGTGGAAATAGACCTCTACATTTCCCCCTTCCAAACCAAGATACTATTAGAAGTGCGAGAGGAAGTTTAGGCAGACGGAGTATAAATAGACTGAGCCCAGGCAGGATGCTGGGACCAGCTGAAACCTACCTATCTCCTGTAAGAACATATATACTACTGAGCACTTCAGATACATCACTGCTCAGCCTTCCTGGGCCGAACAGTCTCCAAATTCCCCAAGGAGGAAAAAAAGCATTCTCTGATCTAGAGTTTCCTGATGACAGCTTTTTTCTTTATTGGCTTAAAGACTGAGAATGCCCTTCCAGCATCCGTCCATCTAACTCCAAAGCAAGTTGCGCACAAATCCAAAGAAGCCGTCCATTTTCGCAAGACCTTCATGAGAATTATCTCCCTAGGGGTCTCCAGGTTGTTCTGTAAGCCTGTCTGCCTTTGGGATGACTTTGGCAACAAGTGTAAATGGAATATTAAGTGCTATACTCAACTGTTTATTTCATTGCCTTTAAGCTATGCAAAACTGTTTTCTCACTTCATTTCCTCTCTTCTTGAGAAATGGCCTACAACTTTCCAGACAAACCAACAAGACAGAGTGCCAACATATTTTAGTGTTTATACACTGTCAAATAACACAATTCAAAATGTCTGAGCAGACTTCGCATTAACTGAACGTAAATTGGGAGTACAAAAAGCCTATCCAAAGTATAACGTAGAAAGTAGGGAAACACTTTTGAACAATCAATCTCACAACAAGAAAGGAAATTGAAAGTTTAACAGCATTCACACAAAGATGTAGTGATCCCATCAACTCCTGCTACAAGGGACAAAGCCTGGAGAGAACCAAGGAAAAAATCAATGTGCTTCATAGAACCACAGAATGTTTTGGGTTGGAAGGGACCTCAAAGCCCATCTAGTTCCAACCCCCCTGCCATGGGCAGGGACACCCCCCACTAGCCCAGGGTGCCCAAAGCCCCATCCAACCTGGCCTTGAACACTTCCAGGGATGGGGCCTCCACAACCTCTCTGGGCAACCTGTGCCAGTGCCTCACCACCCTCACAGTAAAGAATTTCTTCCTTACGTCCATTCTAAGTTTACCTTCTTTCAGTTTAAAAGGATTGCCCTTGGTCCTGTCACTACAAACCTCAGTAAAAGCCTCTCTCCATTGTTCTTATAAGCTCCCTTTATATATTGAAAGGACACTATAAGGTCTCCCCAGAGTCTTCTCCTCTCCAAGCTGAACATCATCTTCCTTAGGAGATAACATTCCCAGAGCCTTAAACAGAAGGTGACACTCTTGTAATTTTCATCTTCTGAATCATCTGATGTTTTGACTGCACCAGAAACAGAGAGGACGCACACCATATCTATAGGTGAACAAGCACTGCTCTGAGCACTGCTACAGAGGGAACACACATTCAAGGAAGTCTCTGTCCCTACCCTCTTCTCAGGGACTCACCCCACTTTTCGCCCTACACCATCACAATTATTTCTGTAGCAGCAGAGGAAAGCAAATCAGTCAGCAAAACAGCATTAATGACCACAACCTACAGACAAAAAATTGAATTTGGACAAAGGTTTTCAAAGCTTTCTTGAACTGATGACTTGAGTAAAAACTGAAACACTGGATTATCTTGGCTGCGTTTAATTCATTAAAAGCTGAAAATCCATACATGAGCTCTCAGTATAAATGATGCGTAAGATTCAAGATAAAGGACTGAGCATCACTGTTGTGCTTCCAAGGGATAAGAGCAGTCCTGGGTTCAGATTAAAATAAAACTCACACTAAAGCAATTTCACTATCATCACATTATCTGCTTTCTCCTAATCTTTAAGTTCAATATAGAGAATAAACTGTTCTTTTTTCCACTCATAAAAAAGGGAGGAGAGAAAGTCAGAGAGGATGCAAAACTGTAGAACAGTATTTTTCAGGCTTACAGAACCAGCAGTTTATGTAGCTCATTAACCTAAGACATCAAAGCCAAAAGCTTCAGCATTCACTGAAGGATGTTTATGTTGGTAAGGACAGCTGACACCTAAAACAGCAATCTCATCATCCACTAAAACTTGGAAAAAACCTAAATCAAAAACTAAAGAAACCCCAAAGTATTCCTTGTTTTAAAGGCCAAGTTTAACTTGTATAGCAAGACTTAACAGCCTTGTCCCAGATTGTGTACAAAGTCTGTTACAAAGAGAACTAGGATAGACCTCGTACTGGAGATATGTTTAGGAAGTTAGCGTGTCTTACACCACGTGGCTTTGAAATGACAACTTTTATATCAGCTTGGTTTTCCCTCTCTAATGTTTTAACCACCAATACATTTGAATAGGCCTTTTGGAATCAATGTTAAATATAACTTCCTATGAAAGAAGTTTGAGGGGGTTTGTTTTGTTTTATAGGCAAAAGCCCTGTGAGATGATTATGGTCTGATTATGGAACAATATTGACACATTTTTAAATGGCCAGTATATTCAGCATCTGTAAGATATTACATCTTCAGATTCAAGTCTTAAATTATTTTTACAGGAAACCCAAAAATAACAATATGAACTGCTACAAACCTTATCTTGCTTTTTATCTTCTGATTCATTACTGGATAATCTTGTCTTAAGTTTCACTGAGCCTTCTTTAAAGATATCTCCAAACCCAATACCTCGGATTTTCTTTGGCTGTGCTGGTCCAGATCCAGGTTCACTCCCATTTCCTGGAGAGACCACAGGTGAGGTAGGACCACTGAAAACAGATTCTGAAAGTTAAAAAAAAAAAAAAACAAAAAAAAAAAAACACGAACAAGTTGTTTTAATATCTGAAATTATTTACTTGCTCTTCTGGGAAAAAAAGTGGAAGTAACATAGCTGTGTGCCCTGCTCTTGCTAAACTGCTTTTCTAGGAACTTTATTATAGCTGTAATACCTCACATTTGTTCTAGTTGTCTATTTAACGAAAGACCATTTCAAATGACACCAGTATTGCACTGAATACTCTGGCAACTAAGTCATTAGATCACTAATATTTCTTGCTATTTCAGTTATCACTCAGGCTCCACAGTCTGTTAATGTTCATATTATTTTTTCCATTAGTTTTACGAAACATTGCTTAGGCATTTTCTGAAGACATGGTTTTAGTCCAACATTTAAAAGCTTGTCATTTGCGCAGCTATAGCTTCTGAAAGCGATAATCAATAAAGGTCCATAATGAGTGCTACCATGTTTCAACAGCCACAGGAAAAAAACAGTGTGTTTAGTAATAGAGTGATGCCTCTCAAGGCACCAAAGCGAATTTTTCCAATTGCTTGAAATGCACTATCAAAAATAACTAAAAAGACTTTTTCACAAATGTAAGTAGTTTTTTAACCTGATAACAATTAACGTCTATTTTAAATGAGTTAAACATTTAATCACAGTTGTTTGAGATTAATCACTGCTAGATAACAATTATTTAATATTCTCTTAATCTTTCAGTTTTAAGGGACAACATTTATCCACCCCCAAAAAATGTAGTTCAGAGAAGAACTTAATTTAGGTGTTAGGAGCTTTTAAAACTTTTTTTTGTTTGGGGTTTTTTTGTTTGGGATTTTTTGAGGTTTTGGGTTGTTTGGTTTTTTTTTTTTTTATTTATTTTATTTTTAAGTTACAGTCAAATCTGTTAAAACCTACAAACTAGTATTCACAGGCAAAGTATTTTCATGTGCAGAATTCCAGGAGATAGCCATGTGAAAATAGACAGCTTTTATAAACCAAATTCAAAACAGCCTTTCAGTTAAGTTTTTCCCAGTGTATGCATGCCTGGGAATGGCAATAAAGATTAAAGCCTCTTCCCTCAACCATAAATTTAAGGGGTTTCGATAATCCCACAAAGTTACATAGCCTTTTGACCTCAGTTTCTCACCATTCCTCAACTGAGTTACTCTTCACTTAGTTATATCCCTCTTAGATATCTAAAGGGATAGCTAGAAATTTCACTGACGAGAAGAGTCCAGGTTGCATGTTTGAAAGACCATAGCTCAGTGAACAGGGCATTTACTGGTTCCCAGGAGTGAGGAAAGAGCTAGCAGATACTTGAGATCCTGCCTGTGAAAGTACTGAGCATTAAATATAATATAACATAACCCCTGGGGGTGTGAGGGACTGAAAATCATAACTTGTCAGTTACTGATGAAAAGTACAATTACTTCAAATTACTGTTCAGTCCCACTGATCTCAGTATTCAGGAATTAAGACCAACACATACCCATTAGTAAATTCATCTCAGACCCAACTAAACTCAGGGAACTTGACCTCCAAGGAGACAGACACTGAGCTATTTGGGACTGCTCAAATCAAACAACTCTTATTTTACACTACTGCAATTATTTCCGTAATTTACCAAACAAATCCAAGCCAGACTTTTCTTTCCTATCTCTGAGCAAACCCTTGTTAGGGACAATCAATACTAAACATCTTGTAAATGAGGGGGCCCATTACTACGAGAACATAAAAAATTAAAGAAAAAACCAAAACCACTTTTTTCCTTGAACATTACACAGCTGTCTTTAAGCATCAATCAACTCGCATTAAGATGTTATTCCCAAAGAACACTCCCATTCCAGCAGTATCGTATCACAAGTCCTCAACCTTCAAACAGGCCTTCATCTACAAAATGCCTTTAAAGTGCAGTTTCAAGGGAACAAAGTAATTGCCTGTAAAGCACACACTTGCCTGGCACCGCTAAGCACTCAACTACCACTAAACACTCAACTACTATTCAGCCACAGACCATCCGCTTCTGCCCGAGCTATACAATCATAGCAAGAAAGGAATGGCTAAATGTAAATACTACCTTAAAACCATTTTATTGTTAGATTAAAACATAATAAAAACCAGGACCCCCCTTCATAAGATTTATTTTAAATTGAAGCTCTCTATACTGTTTTGATTTATGTTTTAATTCTCAACTGACATGGTTAAACACTTAAGCTTTCCATGTTAGAGAACTCATGTCTGTGAGAATAAGACTGAAAAAAGCTATTAAACGGAAGAATAATTTTATACTCAATACTAAAAAAAAGCAAGCTCAACTCTGAATATGATAACATTTCTAGTAATAAAATGCAGAATATACATTTGCAAGATCAAGGCCTTGACTGCAATTTTATTAGGAGTACACTGGAAGCAAGACAGGCATCTTCATACTCAGCATCAATACTTTCTAAAATGAAATTAAATACTTACTTTTCTTAGGAAGCTTGAATTCTTTACAACTTCTGTTGTATTACAACCATAATAGTCCAAATCATACCTAAGATCTAAAATGACTTTGCTAAGGGTTTGCAACAAACAGAATACCACCTGTGTCATCCAGAGTGTCCTGTGTTTCTCCATCATCCGTCAATTCCAATTCTTTCACAAAGTTTGAAGGAAACAACCCTGCCTTGCCATTTAGTGTTCCACTCCACCAGCCTTCTTCTACCTGTATGGAAATATTTTGCACATTACCAATAAAGCAAAAGGAAATTCCTATCAATTCCATCCATAGTTCACTTAAACTCTACGAACAACTTTGGGAAAGTTCAAATGACCATAATTCCTCTTTAAAGAAACTTACCAAAGATGTAGAAACTGTAGGCAAAAAGACGACTAAAAAAATAATTTACTGTCACTTCTATCATTACAGAAATGATCCTGAAACATGAGACTAGCCCTATGCCAATTAATCCAGAAGAAAAGGAAAACGTTCATCAACTGTCTCGAGGTAAGACAGAGTAACAGGCATTACACATCTAACAAGAAGAAAATACTAAACTGTTTATGAAATAAAGATGCAACTTTCTACGGAATTTTTTACGTTGTCCTGCTGTCCATCTGTCTTTTCCTTTGTCTTGTCCAGTTTCCACCAGTCCTGTTCCCACTGGCCTCACGGGAACAGCTTCAACCAATTTTGATCAAGAGACACAAGTTTCAAATATATAATTTATAATGATGCTGGGTAGAACAGAAAAAAGTCCTTAAGGACATCACAGAGTAATGGAAAACTAAGCTATCCATTCCCTCTAGCAGGGGGCAACTGGCTGAGCAGCACACGCCCAGCTCTAGGTGTGCCAGAAGGTACAGATACTTCCCCATCTGAGCTGGCCAGCCAAGACGCGTGAGGATTTTGTAGTGGCACACAGCAGTCCTAAGGATAGAAATCTGTTGGATGCCAAATTTTGTTGACTTTGCTATTCACAGAATAACTCATTTTTGCACTGGAAATAAACCTGTGCAGGAATTAGGGAACATGACAGCTCTAATGCTCAGTTATGTACTTGCTGGTGTGTCATTTACACTGCAATACTCCAAAATTTAATGAAACGTTACTCGGAAATACCCCACAGCCCAAAGCACAACAAACAAAAGCTGGGCATGGACAGGTGACGGTGTAAAACAATGCCAGAAGACTAAGAATTTTGGTCTTCAAATTTAAGAACAGTTTTCAAAAAGTCTTAAATAAATTGAATGCATTTGCCTAATGAGTACTATTTAAAAACTATAATTAAGATAAATTTTCAAAATATTTCATTTCAATTGGTCTGGTTTGGGGCTGGAAAGCTTTAAGATAAGAAAGAAAAGCAACAGGGAAGAAAAAAAAAAACCCCAGCAGTTGTTTACATTATCTTTTTTTAGCCTTGTTTTGTAGGTCACTACGCCTGACACACATGCATAGTTTTTAAACGCCAGCCTACCTCCAGGCAAGCAGAACGCACGCAAAAACCTGGCAGCTACAGAGACAGACAGGCAATGAAAAGAATACTGTTACTTTTAAAGACATCCTGGTGCTTAAATATAGCTTGGCTGTGAATGGTTCAAATTCAGAGTCTGGTCCTCTGAAACTAATTTTAAGCATAGGTTACTGACAAGTGCTGACCAGGCTCGGGCGCCTCGTGCTTTACAGAATACATTACAGAAAACTAAAATTCAAATGCCTTGACTCACCCATACTACACCCAAGAGCCATGAGAAAGGGACTTTTAATGGTTACGATACAGAAAGCAACTCAAGCATCCATGTATTCTTCTGCCAAGAAATAAAGTCAGCAAAGCACTTTACAGACTTGCAAGTAAAAGCGATACCAGTTCACAGACAGTCAGGAATAACACAAAAATTTCTTGAGTCTACTTGCTTCAGCCTCCTCACCATGCTGTCTTTAAAAAACCTGACTATATACAAACTATATTACCAGAAAAAAGTATCTTTAATCAACATTAACCTGTTTTTTAAAAAGTTCTACATGCTTTGGTGGAGAGAATCTGTGCATCTCTGCGCACTAGCAACACAGATGACAATTTCACAACTCATATCTTCCTTTTCAAAATCTTACCACATGATCCAATTTCCACAAGAGGGAGTTACAGCTCTGGTACGAACATGAGTACTTTTTCTGAGTGTGAATTTCATCAACTTATTTCTACAAGATGATAAAAAACTCAGACTACTAAACAAAGAGGGGTGGGGGGGAAGGTTGAAACAAGCAGTTTTGCAAATCCTGTTTTTGTTTGTTTTTTAAATAACGACTCCACTAATTGAGTCATATGAATTTCGATTATGCTTGATAACACAGCATGCAAATACTACAAATATAACACTACAAAAATAAATCTGCTACTTAGTGCTGCATCTGACAGGAGCAGGGGGAAGAAAAAAAGTTTTACAGCAATGATACAGTTATCACGTGCAGCACAAGGGCCTTCTTCCATAAAAGCTACTTCTGAACCTTATCACCTGCTCTCTTCAATATTAGCCATTTTATTTCTGAACCCATCTGCCTCCACCTTTGATTTCACGATCAGTAGCGTCAGTTGTAACTACTTAATTTATGAAAACAATTGCAAGGGCTAAATACTGAATTATTCTCAGGCAACTGGTAGAACTGATCCCCTTGTGGAGCTGATTTTACCTTATTTTCCCCATTAAAAAAACTGACCAAATGATCTTTCATTGAAGTAACAGTAATGAGTTATCTGCATATATATAAATAGCAGCTTTTATATATAAATGGAAGCTAAGATCATCTCATGGTAGTGAAGACAAGTTATCCCAGCATACTGTACAACCAATGGTTGGTATTTTCCACCATTCTTCACATTTCTGGGTCCACCAGTACAGTTTTGTGAAGCAGACATAGCCTACAACTATCAGGTCTATTCTACGCCATCATAAAAACAGTCTGTCTACAGCTCTGTGCTAGTAGTTAGCTGCAATATTTTTCTACCTGGTAGCACTTGCCTAAAAATTTGATTAAGTTTTTCTCAGAAGTAGCAAAGGCTGGGTACTACAAATATGTATTTTCAAATCATTAGAAAAGGAAGCAGCATGGGAACTGACCAAAAAAAAAAAATTTAAATGACTAAATTAAAATCCATGTTTCCTTAAGAAATCAGATGAGGAAGTGCTTTGATCTTTTTATTTTGTTTGGCTACATGGTCGTCTCTGATAATCACATTGAACACCCCTCCCAAAATAATTCCAGATGTTGACATATGCAACCCGAAATGGCAGCTTCCGCAACACTTTACTGCACATAATACCTCTTGTAAATGCTTACATTGGACTATTCAAAGTCATGACTGCTGCGTACAGGCACCATCCACAAATTAAACTGGTGAGGTTATCCAGGAGTGCTCCTTTACAAAACACCCCCACACAATGGTATTTATGAAACTGATTTTAGTGAGCAGGTTTTACAAGTCACTTGCTCTGTTTATTCAAAGAGAACAAATTGTAGAAGTCATTAGTGCAAATGCATGGAAAAGCATAACTTTTTCCTTGCTAGGAGAATGGAAAAAGTCCTTTCTGGCAACTGTCGGGATCCTGAAGAGTTAGCACTCTCTTCAAAAGAGATCACGCATGTGAAAAACACAATCTCATAAAGCTGCTTAAAAAGCACCCCCAGACACATGACCAGGAAGAAAAGTTCAGTCTTCTCCTTCCTCGGACTCTCAGGGAGGTAGTACGAAGACATGGCACTGGTCAGAGAATGCTGTGCAGAAATTTTCCACCTAGTTCTGAAAAGATTCCTTCCACAATCTGGTCTTTTCCACAGGTTCTCTGAAAGATTTCACTCCCCTACAAGACACTCTTCCCACATATTCAGGCCTTACACAACACAAGTTGCTATTGAATGGAACAGATACCAAGGAAGCATGTAGGTAGGAAAAGGTAAGAAGCCCCCACCCCAACCATACAGGGCCATTACCAAAGTCTGAACATCAAGACACATCTTCAACTGTATTTCTTACCCAGTGGAAAAGGAAGGCAATAGAAATAATAACATGTTTTTGAGTGCACTTGTGTGCTCCATATTTTTGTGCAAGTGGATTGAAGTACATTGTCCTACAGGTACAGGCTTCTGTGCTGAATACTGTGAGTATTACTGTGAGTTCAAAAGCTTCAATGAGTTTGCAAGAAAGCATGAAATCAGATCAAATAACATTTTCACCTAAACCAAGTTAGAGTATGTCAACTTAAAGGCAACTGGTCAAACAGTTTTAGCATAAGCATCCTAAAAACAAGGATCACAGGGCCAAAGAACTGTTAAAGTCTTTCGAAGAAGGAATCTGTGTAACAAACAGATCACAGTTTATTGCTGCAATGATCAAATACTTCCCCTACACATCTAAAGTGTTAGGATTAGATCCTAAGAGAAAGAACTCCTAAACTATTAGCTTTAGCATCAAATATACTTCCTATGCTGTTTTTCCAACATCCTTGTAATTCAAGTATTCAGTCAAAAAAAAAAAAAAAAAGGACATGAATTTTGGCCCCATGAAGAGACAATCAGCTCTGTAAAACAGCTTACCTCTTCATTGATGTCGATCACATCCCCCAGCTTGAGTTCCAGCTCATCCTCATTCTGCGGGATGTATTCAAAGAGCACTTTGCACTGCCGCTTCTTGGACCCTGAGTCAAGGGAAATGGCAAAAGTAAGAACGTTCGCAAAGGAAAACTGGTTTTTCCTCCACTCAGCTCCTGAGGACCAAATCTGACCAGAACACCCATAAATCATCCCAAAAAGCTACAGAGCATTTGCTGCTGGTTTTCTTGTTTGCTTGTGTCACTTTAGGCTAGTGACGTCTGTCTTCAAGCTTGAAAACCATCGAGCTTCACAGACTGCCAACTGCAAACAAATAAACACTATATTGCCAATTACCAACATGCTATAAAAAACATGTTGACACAAGCAAGTCAGATAAATCCCCAGTACGATGATTTTCAAGCTATTTCCTGACCAAAATCTGCAAAAATGACAACCGCTGCCAGTTGCAGTGCTAGCACTTGCTTGAAAGAAAACGTGCATGTTTGAGCCTCCAGTCTTTAAGGAATCCTGAAAGAAATAACAAATATTTTGTTCTGCACAACACTGAAGTGCCGATAGCCTTTCTGCCCTCTAACAAAAGACCTTGCTAGCTACAGGTCTGAGGTAATGCTAACATTTGCTCGGCTCATATTTCAAAATCCAAACTCATTTTTGTCTGTGAAAGCAAAAATCCTTCCCTTTCCTCAGTGCCAGTATGGAGTCGAGAAATTCAACCTAAACTTCAATTAGCAGTGTTTGAAAAAAGGCAAAATTAAAAGAAAAGTGCAATCTTCAGGTGTTTGCCACGTATTATTAAAGCTTTGCAGGCATTAAAAAGACAAAATGACATCCCGAGAGGGGAGAGCATTGAAGTGGCTTCTAACAACTCCTCCAGCCAGAGCGGTGTGAACCTGCGATTGCACAATTGCTCTGCACATATCCTGGAGTGATGCTGCTGATGAACCTGGAGAGCTTAGGCATTTCTCCTTCAAACAAGAGGCCATGCCTTCAGACCTTTTCCACAACAGAGCAGCCAGCACCGCTTTTGAAGGCAATTGTCATCCTGAGCTATGACCCACACACAATCCCTATCCTCCTCAAAACCCATCTGCCACGGTTTAAGTGACAGTATGAATCAAAAGTTTGAAGTGGTAAAGCTTTGCACTCCTTCCATACTCAAGCTTCAGCAGTTAAGATTAGCTGGGTAAAAACATTTCAAAAACAGAGATACTGCCTCCAAGATTGATCCTTGTCTTATAATAGCAGCATTGAAAGTCCAAAGTCAGACCTTTAAAAGACCACCACACCCAGTGTCGTCAGTACAGAACATGGCAGGAAATATTCAGCATTTAAAATTTCTGAGAGAGGACTTACCAAATCAAGAATTTTCTACATGCTGGTATACAGTCTGGGCTATAAAAAGCTTAAAAGGGGCAGAAAACAAATAAACCAGAAGTATGAAGCTTTATAGGTTATTTCTAATAACACATAATTACCCACATAATACACCCTTCTTTTAACTCCACTGAAACTCATATATCAGCCAGAGGGATTGTTAGGTTAACAGTAATTGCAATAAACGGTTCACTGGCCTTTACTACCTCCTACAGCGCTTTCAGGGCTCCTCCTCTATATGAGATTAACTGATACCAAAAAAAAAAAAAAAAGGCAAATTAAATGTCACAGCTATTTAATATAAACCTGATTTCAGCATTCCTTTTCATATTGTAATTCTATCTAAATGAAAGTGGGGGAAACAAAGCCATAGATGTGTTTCACATCCAGAACTCACTCTCACCTGCAGTCTGTTTTCAGTGATAGCCAGTTCAGGAAGTACTGCCTTCCAGTTTTGAAAATCCCGAGATTAACCTAGGAAGCTAACCAATCCACTCAAAACAAGACTCCAGCTTCACGTGGTACAGCAGGACTGCTGGGCTGGCAGCCCCTAGGCAATTCTGTCCCTTTCCAGAACAACTTGTCTGGCTTCAGGTTTTATTTGTTTTGTATGGGGTAAACAAAATTTATCCCTTTCTTGTAATTTAGCACACCTCCTGTATTTTGCTTTTCCTGAATAAAGGCAGCCATCTAACTGATAGGAATGCTGCCTGCAGCTTACTACCCATCTTGTATAAAATACCTCAATTCAGTGAGAGTGGCACATGAGAACACCACAAGGGACTTGCCAGGGAGAGACAACCTACCTCACTGCACGCTGGAAACCTGCTACTAAAGAAACTTAACTTTGTTTTTAATGTTGTAAACCTCATTTTACCAGGTTAGGAACCAGAAATGGAAAGACGACTCTGCATTGGAAACCTTTTGAAGGGAGTGAGCGATTGCCCAGGCACACAGCAAACAGGATCTGCAGGAGCTGTTTAAACAGTCTTCCAGGAAAGAGGGAAACAGCCAGTAAAATGGAAACACAGAGATTGTCGTTGCGCCAAGTAAACATTTGTGTGCTTAAAGGAAGGTGCTTGAACACCATTTTCTTCTAGGAGAATGTGACTAGCCAGAGCACTGCAGAGTTTGAGACCAAGTTGTACCTACTACCCTGGCCATGGCCACACAGCCACCAGAATGAGGACAAGACATGTCCTCATCATGGGATGGTTCCAGGGTTACAGAGACCAGAATGAGTAGCAGACACCTGAACTGGTATCAGATCACATTCATAGAACCACAGAATATCTTGAGTTGGAATGACCCATAAGGATCACATTGATTCCATTTCAGAGCCTGGTTGCATTAACTTAGGAACAGCATCAATCTTCCAGGCTAGATTTTCAAAAGCCTGCTGATGCAAATGTCTAACAGGCACATATATGCTGTTGCCAATGTGCATATACAGATCAGATTCACTAAAAAGTAATTTTGAAGGCAACATCCCTAGTTGACTAGAAGAAGGTTTCAAAAAAATTTGTAAGTCTGGTCATTCCATTTCAGGGCTTTAAAAGACAACTAGTGGCTCTTCTTTTATGGGCAAAACCTCAAAGCATAAACATACCAGAAACAGTAAGTTCTGAATTCTTTCTTTTAAAAAAGCAAGATTAAATCATAAATGCCTGCAATGTCTTATAAGAGAGAGGAAGCCAGAGTAATTTACAGCAGTGTCTCTTCTAAGACCGAGGTGTCCAAATACAAATCACAAGTCAATTTTCTGGATACAGGGAACGCTAAGTTTTCCGCTGTTGGTTGTAGTCACCTTGATTTAAATACTAGCATAAAAACACAGAAACCACAGATACAGAGGCACCAGGTATGCACTCCTGACCATCCTGAGGGCTGCAGTTACAATCACAGGAAGACCACTACATTTTCTTAGACACCACCAACTCCGCCTTATTTCACACTAGAAGCAAGCCTACTAAACCAGACAAACCTGAACTAGAGAGTCTTCCCTCGTCACAAAGCCCTAAATTTGCAGCAAAACTTTTATGTTTAGAAGAAATGACCACAGGAAGATTTGTGATTATTATGAACAGGCCCACAGTTCTCATTCAGGCACTTGTCAATACAAGAAGAGCTCACATGAAGTTACAGAGCAACTCTCCAGAATCTGGAAGGGGAATAATCCTGTTCCCAGGAAAATTCATCCCTATCGCTGCTAAGAACTACATAAAAGCTTTCTGCCCATGCATCCAGGAGCAAAATTTGGCTTAGAATCAAAGTTCTTCCTTTGATGTCTCAGTTTTAAGGTTGTACAGAAAACTAAAGTCAGACATTAAATAATTCATGTTTATCAAGAACATTCACATCAGCAGCTTACGCAATTGAAGGAATTGGAAAGAATACATACTCTTCTTGAAGCTTTTGGACAGGGGATGAGGCTGAAATCCTCCTGCTGGAAGCCCATAGGTGCTCATACGCTGCACAAGGCTGGCTACATTGCCAGATTTCTCCCTCCTGACTGGTACGGCATCATCCTTGGGCTCTACATCCTTCTTAACCTCCTGAAACAAGAGATTTAAAAGACTGAGATGCCATTTAAGTTAGCCAAAAAAGGTCACTGTTTTTAGACAGGCGCTCCACAGACTAATAGATTTCAGGTACTTACCATTTGGTGTGTAATGTATTATACTCAAAAATTAT
This sequence comes from Grus americana, assembly GCF_028858705.1. Classification (NCBI taxonomy): domain Eukaryota; kingdom Metazoa; phylum Chordata; class Aves; order Gruiformes; family Gruidae; genus Grus; species Grus americana. The sequence goes on along the minus strand of NC_072854.1, from coordinate 7,086,743 downwards.
GGCATCCTGCACCTAAACATACTAAAGGCCTTAATAAACTTGACCCTTCCATACAATCATGTTAGTAAACAGGTAAGCTGATGAGCTAGGAAAATTCAGAAACGGGGCCAGTATTTTAGCCATCTACTTCAACCTAAGAAACGTGGCTTTGAGCCTATATGTCCCATACTACAACTCTTAAGTCACTGTTCATATTTGAAGACATTTTTAGAAATATAAATATTTCAATAACAGACCCATAGGGTAGGGCACTAAATAAAATATTTTAATGTATAAAACTGCATTAGGTCATCATCTCTGCCTCAGAAAGCTCAAAGGTTGTTTACAGATAAGATGCAATCTTAGTGCTGAGTGTGGAAAAGAGAGTGAGATACAACAAAAAGTGGGAGGAAGTGAGGGGAAAGGTGTAGGAGAGAAGTAACAGAGACTTCATTTTTCTGATAATTGTCTCCCCCCTTTCTGTTTTTCCTAATAAAGGAGTTAGCACTGGAATTGAACATGCTAATCAAGACTAAGAAGCCTATAAACAAGAAAGCATCAGCTCTTGACAGAAGAGGCCATGTACTCAGCAGTTACTCTACTGCATCAGCTCATTAAATGAGACTCCACCGGAGAACCAGAGAAATACTCTGAATGAAGGAAATCATCGCTTTGCACAATAAGAAACCCATTAAGTCAGATCAATGGCCCATCTAGTGCAGAACACAGCTCCCAGCAGTCGCAATCGCAGACCCTTTTTAGAGAGCTAGCCTGCAACCCAGATCCTCCCACGTTCCCGGAGCACCCATAAGGGTTTCACTAGGGAGATGCATCCCCTCCCCTTCTCCCTTTCATGGCTGCAGATGAAGCTGTCTAATCCCTTTCTGCGCCCATGGTCCTGTCTACCTCCACAGCTTCCTTGGGGATAGACACCAGATATTCAACCTCTGGTACGTGAAGAAGCTCCTCTCTCTCTCACCTGTTTTAAGTTGACACCTTACTAGTCCCAGCGCGTGCTCCCCATCACTGCATTTAGTTTATCAATACCTCTATGGCTGTGTAAACCTTGATCACATCCCCCCTTAGCTTTATCCTCTCAACTGAGGAGTCCCAGCCTTGTCAGCCCCCACCTCACCAGGTAGCTGCTCCATCCCCTTAACCATCTAGCCACCTGTCCCCATCCTGGTCTCAACAGATCTGACAATACCTGGCATCCTGCCTGTGTTTTGGGCTGTCATAGCACCTGGAGCTGAGGATTTCAGAGAACCAAAAGCAACAATAGCAGATATTCATGAACTGATGCTCAACCCACAACTAGTAGTTCCATGTAGGCATCATATATGGATTACCTTTTCTTACACACATTACTTGGCATTTACGTACCTCCAAGTTCATCTGGCAGCTTTTTTGCCTGCTCAGCTCCTTGCTATCAGCATGGCATTGAACTACATAACAGTGTAACAGCACTCACAAAATAAGAGTGCTGTTAAATCCCCTCACGAGATGCCTGGAGATGCCTAACAAAGCTGGTACCACAACCAGCTCCCAGGGGATCCCACTGCCAACTCTCCTCGATCCTGACAAGTCACCAATTAAGCCCTTTGCTTCATATTCTTTAAGCAACTTCCTATCCATCACAGAATTTTTCCTCCAGTCTCACAATTTCATTCCTTCAATAACTCAATGGAAGACTTTATCAAAGATTTTCTGAAAACCCATGTGTGTTACATCCACTGGATCTCATGCACCCATGTGCTTAGCAAGACTCTGAAAGCCCATCAGCTTTCCCACCACCGCAGCATTACAATGGCTTGAGGAAAGCAAACACCTGTAAGCACTTTGTAGCTTTTTGTGATCCACTTCAGAACCATTCTTGCATCCACCATCAGTAGCCACAGGTTAACAACTCCACTAGTTATTGCAGCTGCAGCTTCAATAAAATATTTAGTAATATTTGAAAACAATAGTGGCAATGCATATATATACACTCACTAATGTCGTGTAAACTCTTAAACATGAACTTCAAGAAAACAAAACCCATGCATCGATGAAATGCCAAAAATACAGGAAACCTATTCACCAGGATCTCTCTGGTGCTTTCTGGAACATTAAAACCCTGATTACTTACTGCAGCTGGAAAACTCAGCAGGTCTGGAAAGCTACCGATGCTTTCAAACATACTACAAACCTCAAGTCAAACAGTCCAAAGCACCCTCCTATTTCCCAAAAGAGCAGAGCAAGTAGAATAAGCTAGACTACACACAGCGCAATTTTTCTTGAGTTCTCATCTTCCAAGTAAAAAAGAAAAACACCAAAACTCCAGAATAGCACAGCATTGTCTGTCTCCTGTTTGAGTAGACATTTCATGTTTCAAAGACTTTGTCATTCGCAGTCTTATAGTTGGTTTTGGACAGTTACTTGCAAGTCTGACAAACCATAAGGAATTAAACTTGGCTACAGCTATAAAGTTTGTGACCTCCAAAACAACTTCATAGAACCACAGAATGGTTTGGGTTGGAAGGGACCTCAAAGATCATCTAGGTCCAACCCCCCTGGCCATGGGCAGGGACACCCTCCACTAGACCAGGTTGCCCAAAGCATGGGCATGGCAGAGGGGCAGGATCACCTCCAATGACCTGCTGGTCACACTTCTTTTGATGCAGCCCAGGACACGGTTGGCTTTCTGGGCTGCAAGCACACATTGCCAGGTCATGTTGAGCTTCTCATTCAAGTCCTTCTCCTCAGGGCTGCTTTCAATCCATTCTCTGCCCAGCCTGTATTTGTGCTTGGGATTGCCCTGACCCACGTGCAGGACCTTGCACCTGGCCTTGTTAAACACACAGTTTGCATGGGCCCACCTCTCCAGCCTGCCCAGGTCCCTCTGGATGGCATCCCTTCCCTCCAGCGTGTCAACCGCACCACACAGCTTGGTGTCGTCAGCAAGCTTGCTGAGGGTGCACTCAATTCCACTGTCCATGTCGCTGACAAAGATGTTGAACAGTGCCGGTCCCAGTACCGACCCCTGAGGAATGCCACTCGTCACTGGTCTTCGCTTGGACATCAAGCTGTTGACCGCAACTCTTTGAGGGCAACCATCCAACCAATTCCTTATCCACCAAGTGGTCCATCTGTCAAATCCATGTGTCCCCAGTTTAGAGACAAGGAAATTTCCCTAGAGTGGATTTGTCCCTGGATTTTTAAAATTATAATCTTTTGCTATGCAATTTATACAGCCTCCAAAAGCTTCCAGTTGCTCCAGGAACTAAAGCTTCCCCAGTTAACCACTTTCTCAACCATAACTCTTTCCAGTGAGGAGTCAGCTCCACGCTCCTTCCCATGTTTGCAGTTCGCACAAGACTTAAGAAGTGACTACTGCAATAATTTTGTGAAAAGCAGAGGTGCAAAAGAGAAATGGGGAAGACATACACAGACAGCCTGGTCAAGAACTACTACTTCTAATAAATTAAAAAAAAAAACAAACCCAAAACAACAACAACCAACCAACCAAAACCCAAACAACCCTTCCCCCCCCCAAAAAGGAAACATCAGACCATCATCTTTATTAGTATTTCATAGTAAACAGACAATTTACTTTTAAGTCCAGCAGTAGTATCAAAGGCAGCAAAGTAATTGATGGGTTACGAACAATAGGAAATGACTTGAGACAAAAACAGTGACCACAACGAAAGACCAAAAGACCCAAAAATGAAAGCAGGAATGCTTGAGCAACTTTCTTGCCTAGCTTGAGTCAGTAATTGAAGTGGTAACAGGTAGGAAATACTCAAAGTCTAACACTAGACTAGCAATGGCAATCGTAACAGAAAATATAGTGGAATTAGATTAAAAGATAGGAGATCTAAAATAATTCTGCAAGCAACAGTTACATGAAGAAAATCTTGCAGACAGATTCGAAGATTTATTGATTTATTTTCATCAGCAGAAACCAGAAAGAACAACTGCACAGTGGGAGAGACTGGTACAACCAGTCCTTCCTAATACAGCTAAGATATTAAAGTTGAATACTTCAATACACAGGTAAAAAACCTTCCTAATCTAAGACATATAAAAGGAAAGAGGATGCAAGGAAAAGATTATGATATCTATGAGACAGAAACAGGAGCAGAGAGCTGCAAGTTAATCAGAAAAGACTTGCATTGAATAGACATGGGTAAAGGACTGGTATCAGCCACACTTGAATCAGACAGTCAACAGTGATGTTTTACTTTGTGTATCAGAAAGCACGCTGTGACTGTATGTCCTGGTTTCATCTGGGACAGCGTTAGTTTTCTTCCTAGTAGCTGGTGTAGTGCTGTGGTTTGGATTTAGTATGAGAATAATGTTGGGAACACACGTTTTAGTTGTTGCTAAGCAGTGCTTACACTAAGTCAAGGACTTGTCAGGTTCTCATGTCCTGCCAGCGAGAAGAGGCTGGGGGTGTGCAAGAAGCTGGGAGGGGGCACAGCTAGGACAGCTGACCCCAACTGGCCAAAAGGATGTTCCATACCATATGATGTCATGCCTAGCATATAAACTGGTGGGAGTTGACCAGGGGACAGCAGTTGCTGCTTGGGGACTGGCTGGGCATCGGTCGGCAGGTGTTGAGCAACTATTTTTCATCTGCATCACTTTTTTCCTTGGGTTTTATTTCTTTCTCTTTTTGTTATTTCCCTTTTCATTACAATTTTTATTACTATTATTATTATTATTTCAATTATTAAACTGTCTTTATCTCGACCCACAAGTTCTCACTTTTACCCTTCTGATCCCCTCCCCCACCCCACCAGGGCTGAGGGGAGTGATTGAGCGGCTGCATGGTGCTTAGTTGCATCACGTGAAAGTGCTTTGCAACAAGGAGAGGAAAAAATAACCACACAAGATTCTATTGCTATAGCAGCTAGACTAAATGTAGGTTTGACAAAACTACAGAATGGTTAGTAAGCAGTGCATGGATAAGCCAACATGCTTTTTCCATAGTCAACCTACTACCCTTTAGAACATCCTTGTAAAGCAAGCACTGTTTTGTTTTGGTTTTCCTTCTTGTTAAAGAAGAACAGCAGCATTAATTATCCTTCCTCAGGGCATTAAAAACCCACATTAAAACCAAATCAAGTTAAAGTAAATTCAGGAATCCCTGGTGTCCACACCTGCATGCTGTCTACTACACCACAAACCTGTATTTCACATCAGTCCTAACAGTAGGAAACTGATCTAAGATTTGTTTTCAAAAGCAAACATCAGGATCCTCTGACATACGTACCCATCACCACTGCCAGCAATTTCATCCTGAGCATCATTGCTATGACGTTCTGACCTTTTGGATGTACTAAGATTTTACAAAGGCAGTCAAATAAGATACATATTTGTCTGGATCTCTGAAAACTGACACTACTTGATTTAAGCGTTAACAAATGCCCCACTAATTTTCACATCTCCGCCTGAACAGCTGGCCTGACTTTCAGTGGTTAGAAAACAACACTGCCCACAGGTCTCATCTCTGCATCTGAACCAAAAGATAAAACGACCCAGGTACCACAATATCCAACCTGAACATGCCCAATATTCTTATTCCTTGGCTTCACAAGTAAGGCATTTTTCTTTCTTTACTTCTACTGTTTTTTAAGTCAGCCTCGTGTACTCAAACTAACAGAGTCTGTGCTGTGACAATACCAACAAAAAACCACCAGAACACTTCAGCTTGTTTTGAGATGAGGCCACCACCAGATGCCAGCTAGCAAAAACAAAATGAAAATCTGACATTAACTGCAGCTGGAAATTTTAATATTTTTATTATGCCACTCCACTGCAGTTCAAGGCCTGTCAGTGTTTCCATTAGCAACACAGATTTTATGCATTTGTGACTTGGCAGTAGAAAGTCAATACAGACTGTCTCTTGGCATCCACCACACTCAACTGGGAAGTAACCACCCACTCTTTCTGTTGCAGACTACTGCACTAGTCATAAAGGTTTTAAGTTTTCATAATCTCCATGAAATGCTTATTTCACAACACTTACAAAATTTGCCAAAATCACTACAGGTTGATATGCAAAAATGTGCATAAATTTAACTCAATAGCGAAAAAAATTGGGGTGATCTTAAGGGGATTTTTTTTTTTAATTGCACCTGTCACAGTTTAACAATTCCTCAGGAAAAGGTATATATTTATATATAAAATCTCAAAACCACGTGAAACAAGAATTATCCTTCTTTATACACAAAAATCTAATGCATCTAAATTCACCTATAGCCCCATGCTGCCCATTAAAATAAACAAATAAGCAGGCAGTCCTGACCTACTTTTTAAGTGATCAAGCAAGCAACCTTCCCACCATCAGCCGCTTGCCCATGCATCACTCCAGCGGGGACAGCAGGATCCTCCCCGCTTCCCTCGCCAGAAGCAATGAGCACAAAAATCAGTGGGGCACTGGAGACTGAGAAAGCAGGTCAGATCATCTGAAAGGACATGAGGAACAAATGATTATAAAGATGAAATCTATTCCTGAATTACAGGGCACAGAGAAGTTCATTATCCAGCAAGCCTAAATTCTTAGCTAGATTCTTCAAGCCTACATCTTAAGGCTTCAGCTGCCCATCTCCTTCTATATATGTCATTGTACCAAGAATAATCATCTTTAGACTTTTTACATTATTTCCATTGTAAACTGCAAAACATCAGCTTGTACAAAAGTGATGTGCATTTCTGTTATTCACTCAGTACATTTTAAAGCAAGATCTCAAGCAGCAGAAAATGGTCTCAACCTCTAAAGAGGCCGAGATAAAGAATACACAAAGGTAAATGTCTGAGCCTCCACATACGATAATCTCATCTCTTTTCTTCCCCATCAGAACAGCAGGAAAGAACCCATGGACTGGCAAATTAAGTTTATGATTCATATTTTACTGGGCAGGAAATAAGGAAGTCAGAATTGAACCTGTCACTTATTTTAGGGGAGAGGGAGGAATTGGAAGCTCGTGATAAATCTACAGGCAGTAGTTTGGTTTGTACAGGTTTATCTCTTCCCCTCACAGCCTGTAAAACCCCGTCGCTGACAAACAACACGTGTGATTATATAAATACATATAAAAATCTGTACAGCTGCATGCAGATCAGATATTGTCAGCCATCATCTGTTCAAGTGCAGTGAAACACCGTGGTTCCAAAATCTTCACATTGGTAATTATTTAAGCACCCATTACCTCTCACGTTTACAGTCTTAGTTGCAGCAACAGCCAGGCAGGCACAGGGCAGCCTTAACAGCTCGTCTCATAAATCTAAGATCTCCCATGTCCTTTCATTTTGCTAGCGTCTCCTCCAACATGTTCTGTCATCCTCAATGCAAGCACCCACACTGGTGAAATATTTAATAAAGGCAAAGAAAGACAGATGAATAATTTGCAGCTATTCCTATCTTCCCCATTCCTTTGCCACACTTGCCATGAACTAAAGGGACAGATCAAGACAATTTATGAACCAAAATAGCTGAGAAGCTGCTGAGCAATTTCCCCGGAGCATTCTGGAGGTCAGAGCAGGTTCCACCTCCTGACAGAAGAGCTTGGCTGGGAGAGGTCACAAACTGCTCGACTCCCCAGAGGGTTAAACGCTGTTCTTGAAAATAGAAACAAATCACTTTAAAGATGAAAGTGGTTACCATCTAAAGAAAGGACAAACTTGGTAACCTTTATTTTGCAAGACAAATCACCTCCTGGGCAGTTTAACATGTGTCACGTGTTGGGTTTTTTTTTTTTTGGCCTAATTTATGGCCAAAGTAGGGACTGTTTAACAGTAAATCACGGGGTTTATTTTTTAGGTGCTGACCCACAATCAGGCTGAACCAACAGTAAGGCAGCATCACTCCTCATCTTTGCCTCTTCCAAAACTGAAATTGCTTCATATTCTGACTTCAGTACACCCCAAAGGCACTTCTGTTCAAGACCAAGGTTAGAAAAGAGTTTCCAGCTGACATAAGTCCCCAGCAGTTTTCACAGGAGCTACAGACACATACTGCTATGGGTGTGACTGTTGGTGTAGCACCTCAACACAGCACACCACTCGCTCAAAGGCCTTTATTGGCTAGGCATGGCCTTGGAAATTCCCCTAAATGTTTCTTATAAGAGGTTTACGTAGAGCTATCCATTTACATCTAAAGTTTTCGCATGATTCAAACATGAGAGTACAGAAAGCAAGGATGCAAAGTCCTGGTAGATAAGCTTCTCCGCCATCAAGCGACGCCGGAATACATCTGTGGACTCTCTGTGCATAGCAAAGCTTCATAAATGGTTGGAGGAATATTTTCAGAAAGTTGAATTACTAATATTTGTGCCTGCTGCAGATTCAAATCACAATTTCTAACTTTTTCCCCCCAAGAATAAAATATAATTAGCTATAGAAGTGACTCAAACCAGGCTCACATCCAGTTTGCAGCAGAACCCCAGAGTTTCCTTCTAATAAGTCACACCCACATCACATCACTCAGCATGAAGTTTAACAAGTTACCAATATCTTTACATGTGTTATAATCTCTGCTAAATATAGATCATATCATACTGCCCTCCTGTTAAGAAGAAAGGCATCATCAGTCAGGCAAGGTATCACTTCTTTCTCACAATACATAACACGTGTAATAACCAGCATCTGGGAAGCATAAAAAAAAAAAATTACTGAGTCACTTCAGACTTACAGACTAAAACTCGAGCCATTGAATAAATGTAATATTTCAAGGTAAAAACAGGAAAACAACTGGACTTTCCTAAGTAAGGAAGATTCATCTCTACAGAGGGAATGTAGAAGCAGGCTTGGAATTTCAGATCTTGCTGCAGATTATATATATGCATATACATGTATATATCTTTTTATTATACATGCATATATTTTATTCTTATATATATCATTAATTTTTATTGTTGAGAACTGGATACCTACACAGCTTGTGTCAAACAAATGTCAAAACAGATTCTGATCTGTGGTCTTGTCAATATTTGCAAAATACGGGACATCTAAAAATGAGTAATGTCTTAACATCCTAAGAAGCTTTTGCAGATGCTAAAAAGACTCTTTCCATCTGCTTTCAACAAGGACCAAAGCCCAGATGCAGAAAAGCACAGCAGTGAGATCACCAGGCCTACCAACAGTGGAGCAACAAATCCTAAATTAACAGGAGTAACTAAAGGAGGCATAGATATTTACATCAATGTTTCCCAACCATTTTATTACGAAAAAAAGTTAGTCTTAAAATACTTCTAAAAATAATACCTAAATAATATTTTATGGTGCTGCCACATTCACGGCCAGACAAAACCATCTTAAAACGTTAAATGCATTTCTTTTCTATTCTACTTGCTTATACATATGAATATTGAATTACATTTCTTGTAATTGTTTTATAGACTAACAGTTAATGTCCCGTCAACCACCAGCCACAAAACAGTGCTTTAGATGAATGAAACCAAGAATCACACGTGGCAGAGGGCAAGGCAGATCCAGCTCCCGCAGCACGTGGTGGTTTATCAAGCTTCCCCCACCAGGGAAGGCAGGAAGACACATTTCTTTCCCTTCTCCCAGTTAAGTTTGTCTATTGCTGGTCCAGAGAAATGTGAGATCCGTTAACCACTACAGGTCCACTTTGATGTTTAACTGACTATCCCTTGTTCCTTCTCGCCATCATCCCAGCTTCCTGAATCCACTGTTGTACTCAGCTTTCTTCTTCCCTGCATCCCTTTTCCAGGGCACCCATCTCTTTTCATTCCCTGTAAAACCTCCAGCACTTCACTCGTGGTCATCTCTGCAGAAAGGTTAAAACAAGTTAAAACATTTCCACATCTACACCCCATCACAACACTTGCCCAAGACACAAAATTAAATGCTTAAGACATTTGCTAATAAGGGCTAAAAATATAAATCTCAATCTCAGTGGATATTAAAAGAGGTCTTAAGATTAAGTTTTATCAAAGATTCACTCATTAACTAACATTTTTAATTGAAAATGTGTCTTGCTTTCTGCTCCTGTTTTGTAAGCAGCTAGGTGACAGGGCAACTGCCCATCATCATCAGTTTCTAACAGTTTGAAAGCTTATTACACCAAGTCCAAACCTAAAGAACTTGCATATATACACCAAAATAATATTTTTAGGAAAAGTATCCAAAAAGCTTGTTAAGCCTAAAAAACATTTACCACATCTAACTTTGAGACCAGCTCATAAGATTAGATAGAAGCCAGTGTTCAAGGAAGGAAAACATACATTCAAAAACAAATTTAATCCTGAAAACACTGCAGTAGAAGAGAGCTAACTTCCCACCCATTAAAAAAAAAAATTCACAAGTGGTGCAAACGTTACGAGATGACAGGCCAGATGAGCTAACCTCACGCAAGTTTAAGTTTCAAGTTCACAAGCAGATTACTTCATTCAACCTCATAAAAAAAAGCAAAAGAACAGATTTAATATTAACTGTGTTGGGTGTACACACATGTTGATTTATTAGACATGTGGCAAAGTACTAAAAATACAGTGCTAGAATGCACACCCAGAGCTCCCCAGGATGTAACAAACATTACATATTACAGTACCTGGATAACCAACCTTTTTGGTGTTATTACACATGCTAATTCCAGAGTACATATTTATGACTGTATTTTAGACTTCTGTATAGAGTGAAGGTCTAAACTTAAAAGTAAGTTTTCTGCAAATGTGCAGTCAATTACTGCGGACCAAGACCCTGGCGATGCTTTGTGGAGTTTACTCAGTGATGGTTGCAAACACCCTCTGATAGAACACCCTGTTTGCAAGCTTCCAGCCAGAAAACGGTTACCTTGCTACAGTGCTCGGAGAGGAAGTTATAAAATTACACACAAATCAAGTGCAAAAACTAAATAAGGAAGGGCAGACTGTTTAATGTGGTTAAAGGAATAACTACTTGTATATATACCTGTTGCCCCTTCCAGACTAGCTTGTGCAACAAACCATTACAGCCAAACTGAGCAGCACTATGAGTATCCAGGAGCGTGCAGTTACAACAGAGCAACATCACAAGCCGATACGCCACTTGGAAAAGCAAGAGGCACGTGTACAATCAAGAAACTTGGATAACTCAAATCAGAGAGAATAATTAGCATATTAAGCAGGATTTACACAAGTCATTAATCACGTTTTATCCTGCCTTCCTTTGGAACAGTATCTCAGGTTCCCTTTCATACCAGTACTGCCACTGAGGTAAATTTTAAGTGCTCCTTGCATTTCTCCCATGCTATTGGCAACACAGTATTTGAAAATACAGAATATATAAATATATTTTAAAATACTAAATATTAAAATAAGCACCAGTGTTTTCTTCATTCTGTGTTCACATTCAGCCACAGAAGACTTCACGATGCTGCAGATTTTAACTCTTACAGTGAAACAACAATTTTCAAATGCAAACTGAAACCTTCTTGACAGGTGATTTTTTTTAAAAAAAACCATACTTTAAAGCATGGGTGCTCATCTAGATCAGGGAAAGGACAGCATCTTCACCAATTTTTCTGCACTTAAATAGTTAACATTTGAAGAAAGCACCTGTGACATTTCAGATCTAATAGTCCGTCAAGATAAATAATTCATATAGCCATATAATTTTCTCATGCCGTAACTTTCTAATCAACATACTTATATTGCCTTTGAATATGAAGCAATTCACACACCCCCAACCAACACCGATAAGGCAATAAAATCCCAGCGTGGATGAGGTGGCAATAAGAAAAAACAACCCTGCACGTACGTGCCCAAAAGTAGCTGTGCTGGCATAGCTGTGTCAGCAACAGCAGCTCTGCGGTGCAAAGTCTCAAACCTGCAAACTCAAACCAGCCTCAAGATTTTTCTGTTCCTGTCTTCATGCTCACAGGGTCGGGGCCCAATTGGTATAAACCCAAACAGTCAATCCAGTGATTCGACTGCAAAAGTCAGAGGAATAATTCATGATGAGCTCTGAAACCCAGCAAAAACTCTTATATATGACTATATACCTATATATCAGTGCCACTGGCTGTATCTGTCAATGCTTTCAGCTGTTTGTTTTTGGAGGTTTTTTTAGTATTATTTTGGAAACAATCCCCCATCACAAGCAAGACTCACCCAAGTCATCTATCCTGACATGCTGGTTGGAAGAAACCTGTTTCCTTGTTTATTCAGGCCAAAAATAATAGCCTAGTAGAGACCCATCTCTCAACCCCCAAAAGCACAGAATCATTATCACGATTCTTACAAATCCCAGACACATGCCGATGGATGGATTAGCGGGAGCAGCTCAGACAAACCCACATGGCACCCCCTGATAACACGCTCTCCACTGGCACTATTTTCTCCAAAAGCCAGAAGAAAAATCAGCAGGAACGATGGATGGCACCATCACATCGGCAACAGGTCTTAAGGCACCGGCCTGAACTCTCAGCTTGTCTCTTGGCAAGGAGACAAAGAGCCAGCTTACGCCCATCGTTTCTGTCATATACTCCACACTGAAACCAAAATTACTTAATATGACTTTCAATCTTGCATGTTTATCTTTGTTTCTGAAAAACAAGAACTGCCAGCTTGAAAGCAAGCGTCACCTTCTTACCAGCCAGGCTGCCTACCGCTCCCCAGGAAGCTCCTCAGTCTCACCTCCCTACACAGCCCTCTGTGATGACAATTTCCTCAAAACAACAATAAAGCAAAGGAAAAAGCTATATAAATCAAAACATTGTTTGACTGATAGGATTGATAAAATACTGTGTATCTAGTTTTCCTCCAAGCCTTACTTGGATGTAAAGAATTTGAAAGAACAGTTGTCTGGTATAACACCTAGCAGAGGAGCAAACCTCAAAATTTTGGAAATATGTACATGTTTTATTCCGTTCTATAAAGACATCCTAATTACTTCAAACTAGATGCAAAGGGCTTATCCTATATACATTGTTTAAAAGGTTACAGTTATTTGTCTGTTTGTTACTGAAAAATGAGAACTATTTAATTGTGCCTAGGTTAGAATTAGGAACAACCCAGAAGCCAGTGACTTGTCTCGCCCGCAATCCCTCCCAACTCCACGATTCCTGTTTAAAGTTCTGGGTGAGGTCAATTTTCTATTTTTGAAAAAGAATTACAGAAGACTTCTTCCTGCTTGAAGGAGTTTTCAGCCAAAAACTGCTCTCACCGGTTCACAGCATATTCAGTACTTAACAGCATCCCACCAGCACGAACACAGGAAGGAGGCAGCAAAGACACAGCCTTAAGAAGGCAGGTCAGCTGTGATAATACTCTACAGTATTGGTATTGTGGACAAACACACAGACCAAGAGGATGAACAAGAAAGTAGCCCCTAAAATCCAATCACCCTTTTAAAAAAGAAATTCTTCATGCAAGCATCATAGTTGTCTGCAGGTCCTAAGTGTGTCTCTACACTACAGAAGGGTAGATAAGCTACACCAAACCCCAGTAATTTTATTACACAAACAACTCTAAGGCCAAGATTTTACACTATATATTTAATAAAATCTAAAAATTATATTGCAGTCACAACTTTTAAATTTGTGCTCCTCTTCACACACATTACTCCAAAACACCAAATCTGTTTACAATATTTGATACTAAGAACGTACAGAAAATAAAGCAAGCTTACCGCTTCCAAGGACATATTTGCTCAAACACACCCAGTGTTGCAGTTTTTTTATTTAGAGGGAGGAAGAAAAAAATGTCACAGCGAGCAAAGTTCACGTGTTAACCTGAAAAGGATCCAGACTCAGCGCTAAGCTAAGCGGGAGCAGCTGCACACACCTGCGCAGGCAAGACGTTTTCTCCGAACCAGCTCTATCGCAGACGCGTCCTCCGCTGAGTGGGCAGCTGAAGCGGTGCATACCCCAAACACACTTGTAGAAGTGTCCAGCTTGCTCACCAGAACGTCCCCAAAGCTCACCATCGAACTTTTCTACCTTAGCTGATGAAAGCTACTAATTAATCCATCTGCTGCTCCTCCCTCGTTGGAGTTACTGCCTTGAGCTTATTATCAAACTGGTTTTACTACCGTGAAAAGCCATATTACTCACAATATAGCTAGTTACAAAACTAAGATAGCAATAAATGAAATAAAACAAGCAACTTAAGCTCTTAAAAATCTTCTCAGATATGTGTGGACAAAAACCTTCAAAAATTAGTAGAAGGATGAACACCATATCATCACTTCCAGCTTATCAACACAATAGTTGGCTGCAGAGTGAATAGAGTCACTCAAACAAATAAAATAAAAACAAACAAAAAAACCCCAAACAAAAAAAACCTTCCACATCCCACACACCTTAACGTCTCCAAACACCTCACACTTTCAACCTAACAACAGCATTACTGCACTGCTCTGACCCATACTGGAGATGAATGTCTGTGTGCGCATTTCACACTGGGACGAATTTCAGAAAGGAAAAGCCACTCTCAAAGAAAACAATAAAAGTCTGCTAGGTTTCCACTGCTAATTCCTTTCAGGAATTTATGAAGTTGTTTATTTTAAATTGCCCATACAGGAAGAGGGAAAAAAATGGCAATAACAATGTCAGGAACAAGTCATCAAATTCAAATATTTCAACCCCACTAAAAGCGTACATGCACACAGTTCAAATGGGAATTTCAAATCAGGTTTTGTTCATAAAATTGGAACTCCATCTACTCCAAAATCCAACACTGCAATACAGGCAGAAAATCTTTAAAAACGCCTGTTACTGAAAAGCGACTTCACTGAAATTAGCTTCACAAGTGGAGAGTGTAGTTCTTGTACTTTCTTTACCTACTGGTTGTCAACTATACAGTCACCACAAGCTTCACCACCACCCCGAGCTCTGTTTCAGGACTCCTTTGGACATCCCACTCCTCGACTTCCCTCCTAACCTTTACAATACCTCCCACTCTCCATCCAATGCAGTGACACTGTCACAATAGTACCTGAGGATGTTTTGGAGGCTTTATGGCGTTCCCCTTAACTGAGTCTACCTGTTTCCTTTCTTTTAATGCAAAAAAACGCAAGTGGAAGTCAGCACCAAGAACAGACTGCCTCAGACTGCTGGTTAACCCATCAAGCGATGAGCTCGCAGAAAATGCCTGGGTCTCAGCTGGCACTAGGAACCAAGCACCACCAAGGTCCGGTCCTTCTTCAAGATCTCAATGTCAACGGGCAAAAAGTTTGGGTAGAAACCAGTAAAACCCAACAAAAAAGTTACCAGTAGATGTTATAAGGCACCAAGCATCACATCAGTATCCACAGGAAGCTTCCATATGTTCCCTTCTGCATGTGAGTATTTCAAAGTCATATAGTGCTTAGCTCATGTCTGTACAACAAATTAACCCATTTGGAAACATGGCATTGGCTTTATTTGCTGCACTTCTGACAGCAAAGACCCAATCACTACACGAAACAAACCCACTACCATGACATAAAACTATTTTACAACATTTAGAAGCCTTGAGGGGGGAGAAAAAAAAAAAAAAAGGAAGACATAATCAAAAAGCTATTTCCTGCACAACTTTAACAAGTCAAAATGAAGTTGATAGTTGAGGTCATGCTTCCAACAGAAAAGATGCCTTTGTCAAAGCATGCAAAAGTCAAAGTCGGAGGAGTGGTGTAAAATGTCAGTAAATCCTACGTATTAGCAAAGCCCAGAAGGAGGGAACAGAAGGGGACTGATCTGCTTTAGTGATGATGATACTCTCCAAATCTGGGGCATCCAACACGTCCAGGCAGCATGCAGCCATAATCCTCCTGCTGACATTTTGGTCGTCCTTCAAACAGGCAAGGAGCAGCCGCACACTGCCTGGCAGCCAAGGGCAGTTTGCAGCTGCCACCAAGGCAACAAGCTTTTTTCTGCCCTTGGACAGGATGAAGCAGAGAAAAACTAACAAAACAAGCAAAAACCAAAACTGGCTGGAATTAGTGCCTCCCCCCCAATTCTTCTGCAGTCGTTTGATGAAAATCAAAGGCTTCTTTTAAAGAAGTCATTTATCTTCTGTAAAACCATCTAATATTTAAAAAAGAAAACATGTCCATCTTCACCCAGTTTAATCTGTCATAAATTTATTATGTTTTTAAATATTTTATAAAGGAAGAGGCTAGGCAGATCTAGTGGATAATGTGCACTTTCAGCTACAAATGCTAATCTTTTTCAGATCAGCACAGATTATAATTTACCATCCAAATTCAGCATGGAGAGGTTATACACTGGCCTCAGTTCAATTCTTAACAAACCAGCATATATATCACAAAAAAAACCCCAAAACCAAATTTACCTATAAAATGAGTTTAAATCAGATCCCCATCTAATGCATGAAATTACACTCACAACAGGAGAGTAAGATGATCCTTTCAGGAAGGAATAAATATTCAAGTACAGTCCCAGAATTTTGCACCCAAACGTGTAAAACTTGGTACAACCTTGGTCCTGTCCCCACCAATTTTCTCTCTCTGGTTGCATTTCTACTGACCTGACCTGGGAGATCCACCCCATGCACCTGAGGTCCCCCCCAGTCCTTCCAACCTAGTGTCCTCCTCAATGCACCTTTCAGACTTTCAGCCTCCTTTCCTTTATTTCCTTTCGCTATTAGGAAGAAATTCTTCACTGCAAGGGTGGTAAGACACTGAACCAGGTTGCCCAGAGAAGTTGGGGATGTCCCATCCCTGGCAGTGTTCAAGGCCAGGCTGGATTGGGCTTTGGGCAACCTGGTCTAGTGGAGGGTGTTCCTGCCCATGGCAGGGGGGTTGGAACTAGATGATCTTTGAGGTCCCTTCCAATCCAAACTCTTCTATGATGGTTCCCTTTCATGTGGGTCATGAGAAGTTAGCAGTATTTGTCCATCTTCAACACCCTTGTCATTACCCCTCCTAATCAACTACTACACTTCCCTACTCTTAATCCCACACCCCCTTGCTCTGAGCAAGATGACAGTCCTTCCCATAGGAAGCCCAGAGGACACAGAGGCCGCCACCATCTCATTGAGCTACTGCATGAGGCAGCAAATGAGTAAATCCATTTCTCAAGGGACCTTCTTTGTTCACAAGGCCAAAGTACAACCCCGCTTCAGCTTGTTTCCACCTCCCTCCTACAGTTCACCCACACCTTGCGATGTTAACATTGCACCAGGCCAAGCAGGAGCATTTGAATTTAGCTGTTGAGGCTCAGTATTTGCAGTGGTCTGGTCATAGTAACGTTTCATAAATCCTGCACCATCAACGACCTACTGCAATAGCAAATGAAAACAGTTGGGGGGAGACAGAAAACCACCACTTTTCTGCAACAGCTTTCCCAGGAACAGTCTCTCAAACTATCACTACCTGTAAATTAACTTTTCAGAAGAAACTATAATCAAATTGGCCATGAGGAAAACCATAACTTTTACTTCCCTAACAATTAATGCTTTCCCATCATCTCATCACTGCATGACAGTCTTCCAGCATATGCACACCATCTTAAAAGAAAAAGTTCCCAAGACCAGCCTCATAACTGGACTTAACTCCAGCACCAAGAAAGCAAGTTATCCCCTGCTGTCATGAAACCAAAGAGATAGTTTTCTTCTACACAACTTCCTTTCCACCTCTCCAAATCCTTCTGCCTTCTAGAAAATTGACTGCCCTCTGTAATTCAGGACATCCAACCATGCCATGCACATACTGTATAGTTAAAAATACCTGGAGCTGAGATGGATAAAGATTTTTCAGGATGTAAATAATTTAAAATGAAGTTTCTAAAAGCCACAGCTGCATAAGGGCAAGAAAACACCTGAAAAGTTCAGTATTTAACATGTAAACAAGCCATATCCAACCTCTTTTTGCTGTTCAGTAGAAAGATGGTCTTGACGACACAAGAACCAGAAAATAGCTTTCTTCCTATATGGCACTTGAGTACTAATTAAATACATTAATGCAGTAATCATCAAAACACCACTTAAAGTAAAATTACTATTTATACAAGACTCAAAACCCAAAATGGATTTAGAACTGAACTACAAATAGCTTAAAAATACTAGGCAAGTGAAAGGCATTCATACAAACTTTTCCTTGGTAAAAGACCCTCTCTGAGAACAACTGGATTATTCCTGTCAGTTTTAAAAGGTAGAATACTTAAATCCCTCCATAGTAAATCAAAAATGAGTAATTTTGCTTTTTCAGTAAGATGAACAGAAAAATTGTCAAATTTTATGTAAGCAAGTGTAAAGAAGTGTTTATAGCACTGGACAAATTTCCCCTTAGGTTTAATGATATGAAAATATCACAGTAAGATACATTAGATAATTCTGTTTTGCGAAGAATAAATTTCACTTAAAAAAAGACAGGAATATCTAAAATTCTCTTTGAGTATACTTCACGGAAATTACACTAAGGAAGTCTTGGAAGTTACTAAAAAGGTTAGAAAGCATAAAGAAACAAAGCATAACTTCTCCATAACACTTGCACAGTTTAGATGAGAAAATATCTGCATCTCAGCAGACTCTGAATTTCTGGAGTTACACGTGGAATAGCACACCTAGCTGCTTTGCAGACTTCTTCATTGTAAGTAACTAATAACTAGGTGCATACTCTAATATTACATTTAGAAAATTTGCAGAGAAAACAGGAAAAATGTGGAAGGTGCAAACAAGAACTTCAATTAAAATCGGGACACAAACACAGAAAATATATATGTAAAAAAAAATAAATAAATAAAAGGTTAAATAAGAGGTTTGAGAAGCACTGTCTCACAGCAGAAGACAACTACCTCAAGTCAGTTGCACAGCACTGAGACAGAGATCCCAGAGCAGAGGATCATATGTAGAGAGACGATGACTAATCCAAAGACACGACGGTGCTGCAAGCCCAGTGGAGCACTTACCTTACACCCTTCCCATTACAGGTATTTGCTGCTGACAAATGGGAACCCTGGTCAGGAAACCAAACAAGCTAAAAGCCAACCTGAAGTCATAGTTAGCTTTTAGCTGGACACATTCCCACCCTGTTCCTTTGCATGGTCACAAAAAGGGCAGTGCCAGCAGCAGGGAGTCCAGGGTAGGGCAGAATTGCTCCTTCAAACAAAGCAGCTTAATCCAGGCTGAAGCACCCACACAACCACAGCCTGAGGATGTAGCTTCTCACTATAGTTGAACTGACTGAGCTATGACCCCACTTTCCCAACTCTCTTATGACTCGATGTCTCATGTAGGGGTAGGTTTGGGATTTTTTTGTGTGTTTTTCGGTTTTTAATCAGTTCATCTCACTAAAGCAGATCACTATGGCTATAGACAACTGTTAGTGCATCGCAGCATTAGGAAGGAGACAGAACATACAGTGCAAGGGTACAGACAGAAAGAAATGTTAAAGTGAATAAGACGACACAGCAGAACTTACTCAAAAAAGCCTTCAAAAGCATACTAAAAAAGATTAATCATCTAAAAGGTCTTCCGGTTACAAAAATCACCTTGTTACAAATACAACTGATGTGTATTCTAACCATTTTAAGAATAACTAGCCTGCTGTACCATCACAGTAAAACCAAGTCAATGCAGAAAACTCACCTTCACAAAATTGTCAGGGAACATGCCCCTTTTGCCATTTAGCTCCCCTTCTAACCATCCTTCTTCTTCCAGTTTTTTCACATTCCTGATGATTTCCCCAACTCGGATCGTTAACTCATCATCATGCACTGCATCATAGTCATATTCCACAATATAGTCCACTAAAAAGAAAAAAATAAAAAAAAAACAACCACAGTGAATGCAACGCAGACGTGGAAATGAAACTTTAAATCCGTGCACGTACAAAAAGGTAGACCTAATGACAAATGCTAAGAACAAGAGTTTCTCTTACAGCAACAGTAATTACTGAACTGTAGTGTTCCCAACCACTTTGGAGATGGGGAAAAAAAAATGGATAGTCACTTATTAGAATAAAGTAAATTTAGAAATATGACACCGGGTCCTATTTTATTGGTGATGGGTAGGTTTTTGTGCATGTGTGATGGAAGGGATTGCTGGCTGTGGTTTTTTGACCCTCTGCCTTGCCAAGTCCCAGCCTAGGATTTACCAATTATGAATCACTGCCCACAGGGCAAGCATTTGTTACTCAATGCATGTTTTGGGGCCAAGGAGGGAGAAAGGTTCCAATTCTGCATGTATGATACGTACATGCAATGCTTTGTTAGTTCTCATACTTGCATCCACTATTATATCTGCAAAAAAACCTGATTGCTGCACACACACTATCTTTGCAGGTTTGATCCAAGAAATTTAATACCGCCAGAAGGTGTACGATTGAGAATATCATACAATTTAATTTTCACAGACATGTAAAAGGCATCCTCCTTCAGATTCATCTGGGTTTGTATTAAGAAGAATAAGCAAGATGGCTTTAATTTTGATATAATTAAGTTTACTCAGAGGAGCACAGCAATGTATTTACATACTTGTCATCTGTTGCACAAGATCCATGAGGGTTGCTAACTGACAGTTTAAGGCTTGTTTTGCAATAAAGGCTCATTTGTTCATAGAATCATCAAGAAATTCTGTTATATGTCACAAATTTCCACAAACCTGCAGCAATCAAATAATCTTCCCTCTCACTCAAATCCAGTCAGGATACCCAGGCACTACCAACTGTAACACTGTTCTCACTGAAACCTCCCTCTCCTCTGCAGATCACAGCATGCACAAAGACAACAGGATTAAAAGACAGAAATCCTGAATGGCTGTAAAAATTTTTTTCCCAGGTTATTCTATCAATACATAATAATATCCAACAATTAATTCACAAATTAAGGAATGACAAATTAAGGAATCAAATGGAAGTATTATTTCCTGGTATTGAACTTACAGCTCCATTAAATCAATGTATAATTCTGATCTGTGGACAATTTTGATCAAAAGTGCTGCTGCACGCATGTTGCAACACAGACTTTATCCCCCTGCTGCCTACAGATGAAGTCAGGAAACCCTTGGTAAAAAACAGAAATACATGATGGTGCCATGAATACATGTGAAGCTAGAATTATCTGTCTGGCAAACTGTCTTCTGAATAACCCCTTAACAAAGGAGTCGGTCAAATATAAACATGAAGACTTAATTTTGCTTTTTTTCCATGAAGAAAAAAAAATTTGTTTTCTTCATTATGAACAGAAGTCATCACCAGAGTTATCTGCTCATGATACACACCTCTGGAACTCCTAACACGCTTTTTGTACTGTATACATTTATTTTTACCAAACACATTCTCTAAGCTTGCTTCAAGGCATCATATTTTCCCATTACCGCCTGCAGCAAGCATAGTAGTTTTGTCTTGCTTCTGCACTGAATTGTGTTTTGAGTGGCTGACATGAAATATTGCTCAACAGATAGGAAATTCTGGCAGCCACAGATCATAAAGACAATGGCCATTCATCACCTACGGTCTGGAAATAAAAATGTCATCTTTCAACCAACTCAACCAAACCATTTTGGAAACCTACAAACGCATAAAAAAGCAAGAAATATCCATGTTACATATTTCTCTCATGATAAACTCTGTGTTTAAGCACATTTAGTAGGTATTATATTTCAATATACACACTATAGGACAGTTTTACAAAGTTAAACATGGAAAATGGATCAGAACACAGTGTCAGTCATGGTAAATGCTTACAGCATTGCAGACTATGACTCGAACTGCCAAACACCTGGTCCTTTTTCCACAGAAGTAGTAGATAATCATACCCACACTATGTCAACATGAACTAATTATTTTGAAAGCTTCTTTATTTCCTTGGGGGAACATTTGTGTATTTGTGCTTGAAATGCATAACATGCTCATTTTGGTCACTTTTCCAGACTGTAAAACATGGGCTCGGTCATGCCAACAACCAAAGGAGGATCTCAAGAACCTCCCAGTCACCACCCATGTGTCTCTGTATTCCAAAGACAAATAGCAGTAAATGAAAATCAGCTTTTTATGTTTGAAATTTAGGTGCTGAATTTCCTCTTCTATTTGCCAGTGATACTCAATACCACCCTCACTCTCCTGGATACATATACAAAACAGATTTAAACTCTGTTGTCTTGCCTGTAAAGTGGGAGGGGCCATGGGGAACATCAAGATAGTTCCATCCCATACATTTTTTCATATGATGACACAAACAGCAAGAAGCTGCACATCTCACTACTATGTGGTCCTCAAGAGGAACACCAATCAGTATTGCATTTCAGTATTAGCAAGTAGCGCTAGAGGAACCATCCAGGTAATTTGGACTACAGTGTGATGGGCAAGAAACCATTCTACTACCAAAACAGTCCAGATTAAATAAACCTCTGAAAGGTATTCAAGTATAATATTTACTCAAGCAAAAACAGTGTCCAGTGGTGACAGAAAATGTTTCTAAGGAATCACAACTCCTTATAAAAACAGTAATTAGGAATAATGTCAGTCCACAGATTATACTTCTGAATGCTTGAAGTAGTTCTGAATGCTTCTGTATTATACTTCTGAATACTTCCAGTTCTCACTTAAAAGCTTTACTCAAAAACAGATGTGATACTAAAAATCAGTCATCAGTAAGTTGGACTGCAGTAATATAAGCTGCTGAAAACTTTCAAAAACCAGAAAGTCTCAACTGGTAGAAGGTGCAGCAGAATACCTCAGCAACACAAACTACCAAACACACCTCTCTTACATCCCATCTGCTTTTTACACAGCTATCTCAATTTCAAACCCAACTCAAATCAATTATCTGTAACATAAAAGTCCATAATGACAGTCTTGGATGAAAAATAGTGTTCTCAGGCTTGAGCAGGAACACCATGAGGTTAACCATGCTCTTCTTGCACATCCAGCAGAACCAAAGCTCACCTGAGAGGGAGACAATATTCTCCCGAGTTTTCACAGGCAGCACCTCTTATACTGTGTGCAAAGATGATGATGTTTTTACCCTAGATCTCCAAGAATTAAGTGGCAATCTTGTTTTGGCAAGAATTCAAAATATAAACATAAGACATCACCCTCTTCCAACCAAGGAAAGAGGGAAGAAAACAACAAAAAAAAAAATGACAAGCCAAATCATAGTCAGGTATTATAGAAAATAAATTATAACAGACCGTAAGAACTGACAGAGCAGATTTAGAAACACAGGACTACATTCAGTGCTGTGGTAGTAGCTGAGGGGCAATGAAGCATCAGAGGCAGCTGAGTCAGTGCTACCCAAGAGCACCAGGGCGGTGATAGTGGGAATCAGCAAAGATGTATGAAAAGAAAATCATGCCTGACCAACTTGACAGCCTTCCATGATGAAATGACTACTTCACTGGATGATAGGAAAGCAGTGGACACGGTCTCCTGTAACTTCCTCACACACAAACTGATGGAGTAGAGGCCGGATGAGCGTAAAGTGAAACAGACTGAAAACTGTCCAAAATGCTAGGCTCAAAGGGTTGTGATCAATGACACATAGTCCAGCTGGAGGAGAGTCACCAGTGGTGTCCTACAGGAGTCAATGTTGAGTTGTTCAGTATCTTTATTAATGGCCTGGATGATGGGACTGAACGCACCCTCAGCAAGTATGCAGATGATACAAAACTGTGAAGAGTGACTACTGACAGACCAGATGGGTGTGTTGCTGTTTAGAGGGACCTCAACAGACTGAGGAAATGGGCCAACAGGAACCTCATGAAGTTCAAAGGGAAACGCCAAGTCCTGTCCCTGGGGATGAACAATGCCAGTACAGGCTGTGGACTGCTTGGCTGGAAGGCAGCTTGACGGAGCAGGACCCGGTAGACACCAAATTGACATGAGCCAGCAACACATCCTTGCAGCAAAAGAAAGGCCAACAGCATCTTAGGCTGCATCAGGAAGTGTACTGCCAGCAGGTCGAGGGAGGTGATCCTCCCCCTCGTCTCAGCACTGATGAGACCCATCTAGAGTGCCAGGTCCTGTTCTGGGCTCCCCAGTACAAGGTACACATGAACATATTGGAGTGCGCCCAACAAAGGGCCATGAAGATGACTTAATGGACTGGAATATCTTCATACAAGGAATGGTTGAAAGAGCTGGGAGAATGGTCAGGGAGATATTATTGGTGAGGGTGTGGAGAAGGCTGAGCGGTGCCCAGTGAAAGCACTAGAGGCAGTGGGCACAAACTGAAGCAGAACAAATTCCACTTAACCATATATATACACACATATATAAACACATACACACACACTGCAAGAGTGATCAAACAATGGAACAGTTTGTCCTCAGGGGCTGTGCAGTCTCCTTAAAGATGTTCAAAACCCAACTGGACATGGTCCTGAGCAACCTGTTATAGGTGATCCTGCTCTGAGCAGGAGAATCGAACTAGATGATCTCCAAAGGTACCTTCCAGTCTCAGCAATTCTGTGACTGATTCAAACCAAAGATATACCTTAGGCGAAAACTTTCCAACATAGTTAGAGGACTTCTCAGACAGTGCTTTTTCAAGGTTTTGACCCACTTGCAGGGGATTGATTAAATCAACAGTGCTATGTAAAGAAATTTTGCCTAGACATCTTTGGGAGAGAGGTGGTTATAGCAGGCTTTATGGGAGCGGTCTGTTCAGCTCCTGGTTTCGAGTAAGATGACAACCTGACTAATGAAACAATAAAACAGGCCAAACATGTCAAAGCCTGTCAGCCCTGTCAACAACTACAAACTACCTTGTTCCCTATGGCAAAGACAAAAAGTGTCCTATCTAACAACACTGCCTCTTTGACAAAATAGCTCACGTTGCTAGCCAACACAGCAACGCTGCCTGCACAAGGCATTCAGTCAGTGCTGGCACAGGTGGACTCTCCACTTCTCCAAAACTTATGCAACTGGCTCTTCTGCCAACCTCATCCCAGTGCCAAAGCAGAAGGCAAGCCTCCCAATAAGCATGGCTGCATAACACCCATCTTCACTGATTTTAAACAAAGGAAGTCTTCAGCTACTCAGACTCTTTCTGAAGTTGGCTATTAAAGGTAAACTAAGGCCCTCTGGGGGCTCTAAAAGAAAAAACCCCAAACCATAAATAAATCAAGGAAGAATAGAAAACACACTGAAATTCTAGCATGCCTGTGTCTTCAATAGAAATAACCAAGTGTCAGACACTTGGTCAGTCCAGCAAAGAGTACAATTTCTTATTCTTGGTACTTTGTTTAGGATATTACAATATTGTCAGAATCCACTGACCTTTCTGTAGTAGCCAGAAAAAGACACAAACCAGATATAAAATAAATCTTGTGAAACACACATTTAATAGCTTATAAAATAAAATTTAAAAAAAATCATTTGTGGGATAACTGAAATCCTTGCATATAATCTCAAACTATTTAGGAAGCCTTGCTGAAACTTGCTGCAGACCTGAAGGGACAGAGTCCAGCATCAAGCAGCAAGAGGAGCTTGAGTTGCATGCCATGGTCCATAAAGGTCTCTTCAGGCAGGTTTTAGGACAGTTCAGATTCAAAGTAATTTATTGGAACGTGAACCCTGGAAAGTTGTGTGGCCTCCAGAAGGATCTTGCCAGCAGAACTGCAGTTATACTAGAAACCAAGATTTTGCTTTTCCAATTTATCATAACAGACAGTTGCTAGATGCCTGAAACAAATTTTATTAGTACTGTTATTTCCATTTGTACATCTGTCACAAAAAAACCCAAAGTTTAGTCTCCTATAAAACCAAGCTAACAGTTTTATTATTATGTATGAATACAGTACACAGAGTTACAAAGGTATTTAGTTTTATAGCAGACAGCAAGCTTACACTAGCGACAAAAGATGACAGAAAACACAATCTTAACCTTTTAAGTGTCATACTTTTCTTCACAACTCTCTCAAAATCAGGTGTTGGACTGAACGAGAAAGCTCTTTCCAATTACTTTCCCCCAGAAACATTCCAACAACTTGTGAGATGTAAGAGCTTCAGCTGTTTCAGTAGTAATACCGTAGTATGCATTTGGCCACTTAAGACAGATTTTAACACTGAAAAAGTAGTTCAGGTGTTTAAATGCTGAACAATGAAAACACCTCCGTAAGTGTTAAACATAAGTAGTGGTTATAAGAATGGGGTTTTTTTCCACTTCAACACCACATAATTCCCTGACTCACTGATAACAATCTATATGCTCAAATAAAGAGACCTGGTGGACTCCCCATTGCCCTTAAAATTCTAGTCCCTGCTAAAACTGCACGAGTTTTGCCCTATGAAGTTCTCCTGGTAAGACACACACACACAAGGTGAGCACCAGGGTTTGGCAACTAAAGACAAATCCCTCCTGGCCAAGAGCCTTCACTGCTCTGCAGCCAGGCTCCTTCTGCGCTCTGCATCTGTTCCCATGATTCACTTTCCTGTTTACACAACAGCCCACAATGACCATAATAACCAGTTCCCCAAAGATCAAAGTATTCTTTTGGGGTATAGACATGGGTTTGGTCTTCCTCACACTGCATAAGGAAGCGCCTCACATTTCCCACTATTGGGGCAACCACTCTGACCACTGGTCTTGTGCAAAAAGGTACTTCCCTTCCTTTCACGCCCCAATAGCCATTAAAACAAGAAGCAGCCTAAGGACTGAACTTGAACAGATGGCAACATACAGTGTTCCCTACTTTCCTTCTCATGGTGTCCAATACAGCTACATCACCAATGGAAAGTGGGAAACCTGCAAAGTTGTATTTCCAAGACATCCGAGCCCAAGGATGCCCTGCTCCCAACCTCTCTTTTGTGTGCATTCACATGGTCCCTTCCCTCCTGCTCTGCACTTAAATTAGTATTTATTTATACTACTGGTGAATCAGATAAAGAAAACAGCCTGGGAGAAAACTATTTAGTGCCAACTTTCTGCAAGTTTATCTCCCCAGGATGGCTCACTGCAGGGTCAGAGATGCAGGACCGCATCGAACCCAACTTAGATCACATCTACATCGTTACAGTCCAGATCAGGAGCACATTTCCCAGTGAAGCTCCAAACCATCTCCATTTATTGTGCTTCAGTTCACTGTGTGGAGCAGTCTCACAGCAAATAATCTAGACTTCTTTTCACTGAAACTAAATCAAAGATATGCAGCCCAGGAACACTCCTAATGCATGCTAATCTTTAATAGGCATTAAGGTCATGGGATGAAACTAGAACTATGATGACATAAAAACGTCCAAAACATACAATATGAACATCAGGTCCCTAACATCAGCAATTTCCTCCCTACGGATCCATTCATCTTGCCCCTCATCACTTGCTGCTTTGCACATAGCTGGAATTTGCCATGAAACCACATCCTACCATAATGCATAAACAATAGGAGGCCCCTGGACTCCTGTCAACTCTGACGGTAGGGATGAAGTTCTAAGCTATTAAGAAATTGAACAAGGAAAGAGTATATTTAACTGAGACCGTGCAGTCTATGCATATTTTACAGCACAGCTCACCATAGCCTTCAATAAGTCGATAGTTTTCAGTCACACTACAGAAAACAGCAGACACTTAACTGAGCTGAGCCATGTGGAGCCACCACATTCACGCTCCACGTGGAAGACTTGCAAAACAGCTGCATCACAAGAACTCCTGAAAGCATTAAGCATCATGAGTAAGATGTTCTACCTTCATAGTAGCTCAAAAGGAGGTCGGGCGCCTCCTGTATGGCCTCGGAAATAGCAACGACACATAGCAGAGCCATTTCTACCTGTGCCTACTCCCAAGTGAGCCGTACCAGTCGTGCCACCTTCAGTCCAGATAAACAGCTCTCTACCAAAGCAGTAACATTGCTTCCTGCTCTTGAAGCTTTGATCCCCTATATGTCTGCCAAGCAAACTTCTGCTGCAACAAGGAACGGATGTGGCAGAGGAGGCACTTTGCAGTTTAAGATAATGCCAACTTCATATATTCAAATATTAAGGTCTTGTTTTAAGTGTCCTGACCCATCAGGATTCTTTCATTAGTTTATAATAAAACAACATAATGCCAATGGAATTGAAAGATTTTCATGCCATTCTACATACATTTTCTTTTAAGCGTATACACTTAACTCCCAATTTGCTGTAAGCTGATTATTCCAGTAGTGGATTACTTCAAAGACAGAGAACCTAAATCTGTAGAATTTATTAGTTTTGCTTCCAAGTAACAAAAACACCTTCAACACAAACAAATACACACTGTTGGACCCAAGCAGATTCTACATAAAACTATCTCAGCTGCATCCACCCAAACCCTGGGAGCACCACAAACAGCCCTCTGCCACCCAGCAGGGACTCAGTCTGCATCCCGACAGGATTTGCTCCATTTGAAGCAACAGCCTTCATACTCACTCCAACACACCCCACGTCTCAGAAGCCTCATTAGGTTCACTGCACTATTAGATGAGCCATGGCAAGCAGCCATCATGCTGCAGTCAGACCAAATTCCCAGCAAGTCCTCTTTCCACTTCTCCGGCATAAGGACTGATCAGACAGAATAAATCCCATCCCCACCTGAGCTCGCATTCATGCAGCGCTGTGCTCAGGCAGCTCAGTCTTCTAGCCTCAGCCCCCTCTTCCTCTATCAGATTAAAAAAAAAAAAATAATCTTAGAAGGGAATTTAAAAAAAATCAAAATCTTTCCAAGCAAAGACCGTAGCACTGGTCAACAAGAAAAATATATCATTCTTCTGGAACGTAGTATATGTTGCCTATCACAAGTCACCACTAAAAAGGTACTGGATATATTTGATGGTTTACAAGATCAGTTAGAAACTTAATGAGAACTCTCCAGTTCTTACAGTAAGGGTATTTTATACTGTTACAAAGATGGCTTTTAGGGGAAAAAAAAAAAAGTCAGAATAAACACACACTAACAAAAAAACCCCCAAAACCCCCCAAAAAATCAAAAGCACAAAACAACTAAAACCAACTTTCAAACATATTAAGTCTCACAACATCCAATATCACAGCTGGGCCTTTACTTGCCCAAGCCTCAGCTCAGCATCAGGAAGCTGACAGTAGCTGGGCTGCTGTTTTGATTAAATATGATGAGCTTCCAGGCAAAAACCAATACCATTAGATGAGGGGAAGGAATAAGCCAGAATAAAAGGTAGTTCTGTTATTTTCCTAAAGTATGGGGTACCACTCCATTTTATACTTTCTAATGATAATGGCAACCTCATTGCTGCCTTAAAGAAGGCTTATAAGAAAGATGGAGAGAGACTTTTTACCAGGACCTGTAGTGACAGGACAAGGGACAACAATTTTAAACTGAAAGAGGGTAGATTTAGATTGGACATAAGGAACAAATTTTTTTATGATGACATAAATACATCAGGTTGACCAGAGAGGTTGTGGATGCCCCATCCCTGGAAGTATTCAAGGCCAGGTTGGATGGGGCTTTGAGCCCCTTTGAAAGATGTCCATGCCCATGGCAGGAGAGTTGGACTGGATGATCTTTAAGGTCCCTTCCAACACAAACCATTATATGATTCAGAAACAAATATCTTTTAATGAGATTTTACCCTGGCATTCAATATACCATACAAATGAAAGAACGTATCAGTAACTGGCTTTAACATGTTCTCTTTCAGAGACATCCTGTGGCTTTCACAGACTTCTTACGATCCACAAGATCTGTCAGATCCCTCATTAAAGTTTCTCACACTTCCAATTTTACATCTACAGCTGACAGGCAACTCTGCAGAAGTTGGCCAAACTGAAATTAGTTTCAGTCACTGAACACTTCTCCCAAAAATACCTTCCCGCTGCTATGCCACTGACGTCGCAATCATGAACTCTCAGACAGTACGACTCCCAGCCAGCTCCAGTTGCTGTCCAAGTCAGTGATAAGGCAATTTGAGTAAAGTTTTGGGTTTTTCTTCCGCCCCGCAGTGTCTCCTATTTTTCCTTACTCCTTTTATAACTTGCTCTACGGTGCATCACCCCTTTCTAGCACAAATATTTTCTGCTTAGAGCAACAATCCTTTTATAGCAATAGCTTACCTAAAAAAAGGAAAATAAAAACAAAAATAGCAGTCTACCCAAAGAGAGTCGAAAGCCTGGAGATTTGGTTCTGTCAGCACAGAACTGGTCCATCTGCAAGCCGCCCTGGATCTGCCTGGCATTTTTAGATTGGGCAAGTCAATGGTGCATTCTCCAAGAAATGACTGACCACACATTTTTAACAAAAGATTGTGTCTAATTTCACAGCCCCGTAAGAAAGGCTGAAGTAATTAGGAAAACGAACAACTGAAAACTGTAAAAAATGTACACTTCCTCCCAAACTATTTCAAGCAATTAAAAACTCATTGCATTCTAACAGTAACCATCTCAAACACCAGCTTCTCAAGCTCACTCAGGTACAATTAGCAAGATACTTTGTGAAGAAAATTAAACAGCATAGCAGAAAGCCTGCCCAGCAGTCTGCCCTGAAGCATTAAAAATGGAAACCACGTGTGCCTCGTTTTCCTACTCTGGACTCCTGTAATTTTCTGGAGTGCATTCTAGTGCTTACCACTGTCTATGATAGAACACACTTAAAACAATTAAAAGTTTGTCAATTTTCACTTCCCTAAAACAAATCATTTCCACACATACCCTCAAAATTCTACAACTGTATCCTGTAGATAAGTTATCATTACCAGCCAGCTGGGAAAAAAGCATTTTAGTGATAACATTCCTCACTGCAGGTGCATTAAACCAACTCTAGAAGAAGCATCTGATCACGTCTTCTCCAATATTATCAGAAATACTTGTCTTAAACTCGGTCACAAACTTAGTAAATGTTAAAACTGTGGATTTGATTTACCCCCTCACTTCTATAAGCAGGAATTGCCAGACTACTCCCTTTCATAGTAAGAAAATACATGAAAAAGGAAGTATTAGAGTAAAGTCTGTACCACCTCCAGGTACCTGATACTACCTTTTCTGTGAGGACAGAAAAGGTCAATATGTTTCACCTGGGAAGTTAAGTTCAGCAGAAAGTAATGTTTAGTGCTACTTGCTATTTCTTTCAGTGTGAGTAGAGCTTACTACAAGAAACCAGCCTGAAAATGAGAGGTGACACCTGCAGGAGAGGTAGCAAGTATCTTCACAAGCAAAGCTGAAAAACTGCTATTAATTCAATATGCAAAGAAAACCAGGGATCATAGAGGGCACAGGGGAATGTACTTTAAAAAAAGCAAACCGTCTTTTCTTAAGTCATGACTTGGACACTGTTCCATATATAGATTTACGCCTCTTCCTCTGTTCCTTCCCTGAAGTTAATTTTATAACATCTATTTGTCAAAACTTTCAAGGTGAGTCACAAAACACCAAATTACAAAAGCTGCTAAAACAAAGCCATGCCAAAAAGCTCTGAAGAACAAAAAGATCATACCTCATTTAGATTTAGTTCAAATCCAAAGCACCAAACAAGCAGTAAAAGTACCACAGGATCAGCACCGTATTTATAGGTTTTTGCCTTAAAACCTCCAAATGTATTTTTGTGGGCTAATTATCTAGTGAAGCTGAAGACTCTGTTGCTTATCTTAGGCAGAATTTTTTTTTTTAGCAAAGTCATCCCCCCAAAAATAAATAAATAAATAAATCTGTATTTGAACTATATAAATGTTTCCTTCCTTCAATATTGGACCCCATGTTACGTTAAAAGCTTCAGCTTCTCTGGCAGATTTTTTTTCAGGACTTTTCAGCATGATCATAGCTCCAGGTTACGAATTCATGAGTTACAAAAACAAGAAAGTTCCTGAAAGCCTTTTGGGCTTAAACCAAAATGAAAACTCCTTTCACACACTAAAAAAATGCAAAAATGCTTTGATAGATGGCCTACAATTTGGCACATATCTAATTCAGAATGACAATTAGTATTTCTGCAAACATGGCAAGAATCTGGCTTTGAAATAAATTTATGGAAACTTAAAAGCATCATTCGGAGCATGCACAAAGTGTTCCCTTCATCTTTAAAAACAGGCATGATGCAATAGTCTGAATGGTCCCAGACTGGGATCTTGCAAAAACCACAAAATATGCTTAGCATTGAAACAGGGACAAGTGTTCCTATCTGACTTCATGCTGTCAGGACAGTCCACACTAATTATGGCATTAATAAAGTTCATTTACTTTTTAGTGTGGACATTTTAGTCAATACAAAAACTGAACTGATGATTGAAAAGCACAGAGAGAAATCCCTATGCAATGGATTTTTACAAAAGCCAGTCAAAACCACAAATGCTCAAGGGCACCTTATAATCTCAGTCAGATAGTTTTAAAGGAGATAATTGAGCTAATGAAGCAATTTTATGTTCTAAAAGTTAGGAGAGCAAGTCCTTTAAATATCCACTCGTAACAGGAATTTAGAAGGATTTAAGCATATCTTATTAAGACCGTGATTTAAACCTGCATGGCTTGCAATACTTTCAGAAAAGCAAGGTTTGAAAGGACCTCTGGAGGTCATGTACTCCAAACTGGTCAGACCAAGGCTAACCACAAAGTGAAATCAGGTCACTCAAGGCATTGTCCCTCTAAATTTTGAAAGTGTTCAAAGAATGGAGATAAAACAGCCACCCTGGGCACCTTTTCTGGTGCTCAATTCTCATAGTAATTTTTCCTCATTATATTCAATAGGAATTATTGTTGTCCTAACTTGCAGCCATTGATGTACATTTTTTCACTGTGCCTCCTAGGACAGTATGGCTTTCCCTGCGCTAGACCAACTTCTTGCACATTACATGCATTAACCTCCCAACCACACTCAACTCCCTGGTTTGTTAGCATCCCCCTTGCATTTGAAGGGAAAGAGGAGCAAAACTGGACATGGTATTTTAGAGACAGCCTCATGAGTGCCAGGTAGTGGGGAATGACCACTCCCCATGACCTGCTAGTATTATCCTGCTCATGCCACCCAGTAGACAGCAAGGTTGTTCCTTCCTAGATGCTGGATTTGTCTTTTTAGAACTGCAGGGGGTTCCTGCTGGCCCATTCCCCCAGTACTACTGCAGCACATCAACCATTTCTCCCTCATGGGGTTTTTTAGATACCTGAACATAATCTTGAGCACTTGAAGAAATCAGGCTCGCATGAGCACCATTATCGACCTATCCTCCTGCTTCACTCCCAGTAACTCTTCCTCTGCACACCCATTTGGTGGAAACATGCCAGAAGAGTAGCATCTC
Organism: Grus americana; assembly: GCF_028858705.1. Taxonomy (NCBI): domain Eukaryota; kingdom Metazoa; phylum Chordata; class Aves; order Gruiformes; family Gruidae; genus Grus; species Grus americana. The sequence continues at coordinate 7,053,681 of NC_072854.1, read as the reverse complement.
CAAAATAAGAGCTGTACCTTTTTTTTTTTTTTTTGCGCAGAGTCAGCACTGAAGCATCCAAATCACAGTCCTCCCTCAGGAAAAAGACTTCAGGACTGCCCCAACACTCCTGCTCTTTTAACCTGATGGCTGGCTAATCACCAAATATGCAGCTTGGAAGCAGCTACAGCATGTGCTATGTCTTGCAGAGCTAATTGATATTAACACAGAACGATTGGTATTTGAAGAATTTGGGGAGGGAGCAGAGGAATTACCGGAGGTTATGAAAAGATGTCTGGGGCAAGGGATACCAGTCGCTGCAGTCAGGAGACAAAGCACCCGAATGCAAGTTCACAGAAAGCTAACCCTCACCTCCACTGTTCTGAACACATTCGCTTGAAGTAGTAGTTTGCATTCCAGAAACAGAAAGTAAATCCTTTTGACTGTCCCCACATATTTCGCAACTACCAGGCACAACACTGGTGACCCAACTACACATAAAAAAAAATAAAATGAAGAGGAGAGAAAAGTCAGTAATATAGCCCCAGCTTTTTAGAAAGCACAGGTCAGGATTTACCTCTTCAATCACTGCTCAGATCTGCAAAAGCTGGATACAGCAGCATACAGCAAGATCCAGTAACTGTCTTGATAAGGAATCAGCATGGTCTTGTTACTGCATGGAGATGGTAGGCTGTGTCTTATTCTACCAACAGCACATCTCATGTTTCATAAACAGCTTTATTTCACCTGCTATTCACCGAGCTAGAGGCTTCCTGCTACTAGTTATCTACCAGGGCAGATTTTCTTCTACTACCTACACATTAGAAATCATTTACATTACAATCCATATATATTTTATGATTCTGTCTCAGTAAGGATGCAGCATTAAGATTGAAAGAACAAACCCTCTTCACACAAAATAAGCATCTAGTAAGAAGATGAACACATGAAAATTAGGGGAAACAATTTTATGCACTCTCAATTGTACTTTTACTTACAACCACACAGTTAATTCACATAACATTTTCACATTAACTACCGTCTTCTCCTTCAGACAAATTCTCCTTCACTGTGCTGCAGGATGTGGTACATTTTCAGTACCACGCATAGTTTGAATCAGGCACACGAAGGATCGTATTTGATTTTCAAGAGCAAAACGGCACAGTTTATAATAGCTTATGCTTAATAAAAGGACTATATTCTGCTGTTTGTACTTTTCTGAAAGATTTGCTGTCTCCTTATCTAGCATACCCATGATAGTATGGGATTAACATATTTGGTTTTGTCCTCATGTCTACAAAAGACTTATTCCCCTCAGCACTTCCACTGCCCCAATTTCAGAACAGCATCTCATTTTACCTGGCTTCAGAACAGCAGTAACTCAGATAAATGCAAAATGAAGCGTTGTTTGGAACACTGAGGTTTCAAACAAACAGCCCACGGCCCACCCTTCAGATAGTCATCTGATATTGCCAATGCTCCCAGGCAGCTTGCAAATCTATTTATTAAGTCTTGTACTAAAAACTCTGAACAAAAGAATATTCTTCATTTAACCATGTAGGAAACCAAACAGGTGGGCTCGCTTTTCAGGAACAGTTGCTTTAGTCATTTACAGAGAATACAGTTTCTTACACCAATGCAACAACCAGAGGATGAAGGAGTCACCCTGCATGCTCCCTACTCATTCCCATACCGCTGCCTCTTCCCTTGTGCTGGCCTCGCAGTTATGCTGCTCCGGGGTGTGCCGGTTTAGTTCACTGCCAAATCAGCCAGCTGGTTCTCTTCCAGTTGGATTCAACTCTGGCCAGTGTCTTGAACTAGATCATCCCATGGACACATGCTCACTAAATCTGCCAAAAGGGAAGATTAAAGAATGCACTGATATGGGCATCATCCAGGGGATTGACCATACCAAGAAACGGTGGCTCTAGCGCTTCCCTTGGCAATTTGTTCTAGTAGTTAACAACTTCCCTGATAGAAACACTCAGATGTTAAAATGAGTGCAAACAGCAGTATAATTTACCTTAAGTTTTAGGCAGGCTTATTCTAGTTAATCTTACATTTATCGATTTATGACAGTACTAAATAAGCCAAACTCCATAAAAGCCTTTAAGTGATGGGAACATTAAAGTCCAGCTCAGCTGCAGCAAATCAGCATATAGAAGGATGAAGGCTTTTTTTTTTTTTTTTTTTCCCCCCACATACCATGCTTGGTCTGCTTCTCAAAACATACGTTACTGAGAACAACAAAAATCAAAATCCACAGTAAAAAAAAAACCCTGCAAGTTAGAGGCATAGTTTAAAAAGGACACTTGGATGGCTTAAAATGGATGGAGGAAGATGACAAGGAATTTAAAAAAAGCATTTTAAAGATCAGGAACAAGAAAGTTGTGAACTAATCAGTTTGCTGGATCATGAACACTTAGGGAGAGCAATTAATATAGACACTCAAAAGAAACTTATGAAATTTCAGCTTGGATCTAGTGCAAAGTAACTGCAGGCTAAAATGGAAAAGGAGAAACACTCTCCCTTCCCTGGCTCCTGAAATACAGTCCCATCCACTCTTGCACAGGAGCTAATGACCATGCAGTAAGGGTAAGGCCATTCAGCTTGCTGACACGATGGCAAACCTGGCACAAGAGTTTCTTCTACACCAGCCAGCTTGTCAGCTCATACCACAGACTAAACCATGAGAGCCATGGCAAAACGAGCAATTTCATTTCTTCAAGCAGCAGAGATGGATGCTTTTCTCCCCTCCCAGTCCCAAAGCTGCATTGAGTGGAAATGACTTGAACCATTCTGAGAAGTTTGCTTATTTTTCTGCTTTTGTATTTTTTCCTGAAAAATGAAGAAACAACACAGCCTGGAAAAAAAACCAAACAAACCTCAGTAGAATTAAGGTAAACTGGTATGTTTCCAGTAAATCCACAATTGAACTTAAGAGCTAAAATTGAAAGGCAATAATTTTCTATAACATGCGACTTCGATGACTGCTGTCAGTCTGCTGCAGCTGACACCACTGTAAGCAGCATCCTCACCCTCCTCTTGCTTCCATTTACTCTTTTGCAGCCCTAAGCTTAGTCTCAGTTCCCGGAGAGCCAGCCTGGCTGAAAACTAATCCAGGAAGATGGAAATTTCAGAAGATTCAGCTCGTAGGTGCAAGGGAAGAGGACAATACTCACTAGCCAGAGGTAAGTGAAGGGTGAGACTTTATTTTAGTGCCAGCTTAAAAAGATCAAGCTACATATACAGTCAAAAACATTTGACTAAGACTGACCACTTAGTAATTCTATCCAAGAGGTAGAAACTGATGACTTAAGAGTCTCCTTTAAATGGTAAATCAGGCAAATTTCCAGGAACTTAAGCAAAATTGCCTTATTAATGATTTTTACTTTAGTTTTAAATTAAGAACTCCAGTCCACAAAAATCTATTCACAGCAGCTGAGATTCAGCTGCTGCGGAAGCAGGAAAAAAAAAAAAAAAAAAAAAAAAAACAGATTACCTAGTACAGCTTAATTCCAAAGCTATTTATGTATTTTTCTACTGTCAAAAAGTATCATGTTCACGGCAATTTAGGTATAGTTAAGAAAACAGCATGAGCTTAAGCTATTTAAATAATTTAAAACAATACTTTATCTGGTTGAAGTAATAAAGGTGATTAAAGTCATTTTGAGTTTCTTAAACAATAATGTCAAACAAACTCAAAGTTTACAATCACAGAGCTCTTTGGCACGAAGGTACACAAGCAAACAGATCCCTGCTTCCTTCTCCAGAGTTCAGTGGAGAGCTCCAGCTGCAACCCTCTCCTATAACATCACAAGTCAGCAATGTCCAAACTGCTGAAATTAAAGGAAAATGGTTCATTTTTTTTAATAATTAAAAATATTAGATTCTAATTTATTCCACTGAAAGCAATCCTGCCTAATACCTCGAGCATGTTATAGGCAATATATATTTCTTGAAGAAAAGTTAACTTAATATTCTAAATGACCTCATACTATATTCTCTCCAGTGTACATCACCCCAAAAGTGGAAAGATTTAACTCATTTGGTAGATAGACACATACTGTGACTTCTCCTTCAGTCTGATTTAGGACCGTAGCAGTGACAGGTCTTAAATCTTTCAAGAAATGCAGATATACTGTTCAAAAATATCTACAATGCTTCACTGTCTCCATTCAAGATTTCTGAAAAAGCAACATTTTATATTGATCTTATATAAAGAAAGTCAATTCTGCATACAGCTAGGGCAATAAAACATAATCCCACGCAAAAATACTTGTTGGCATTAGTCAGGGAAAGTAAATACCTGTGCTGGCACCAACATTATTCAAATGAATTAAGTTTACACTAAGAAACACAGAACAATTTAGGGTTAGAGGAACCTACAGAGGCCATCTAGGCGAACATCCTGCTCAAAGCAAGGCTAGCATCAAAATTAAATTTTTATATGCTTTAACATAGCAAGGGATCACTCTAGGAAAGAGGCAACTGAACAGGCAGGTTTAGTACTTCAGCCCTGCTAACAACCAGTGCAAAAGGACAGCCGAAGTGATGCACAAGCAGGATTACACTTGCACCATCACAGCAACAAAGTTACACGAAACTATTTCTCATCACTGCGCGTCCAAGAAGATAAGGGACGGCAAAGGCATAGGTGTCACGTTCACAGGGAGCAGGGTGAGTTTTAGATTGTTAGCAAATTCACAATTCAGAGTAGAAGAGCAACATTCATGGAAAGGAAGAGTGTCAGGGAAGAAGTTGCACATAATTTAATAACATTACAAAATATAGGAAGATGGAAAAAAACAAAAAGGAAAAAACAAACAACAAACTTTAAAAAAAAAAAGAAGAAAAGGGCTAAATCCCTGTAGTGGACCAGAGACACATTTTAAGTGCCCAGGTAATCACAGGTTGGACTAGCCACAAGAAATCGCTACACCCCACACCCGCTAGCAAGAAATTTCACCCAGTTGATTTACCCACTTCTGTCAAGATGATGTAAGTCACTTTAAGCACTTTCATTGCTGTTCTTTCCTAACAAATCATTTTTATGAAACCAGGTTAGGGAAATACCAGACCAACAGTCACACGTAACAACATCTCCGAGGAAGCAAAATGGATGGGAAGAGCAGAGCGGGACAGACCGGCTGGCAGCCGCCTCACTTAGCCCCAGACCCTGCAGTGTTTGACCATGCGTTTCCTGTGTTTATGCAACAAAAACCCACTAAGGGACAAAAAAAACCTAACACAGGCAGACAACAGAGTGAAGAAGGCCAGTGAAGGTGAAGAGACTTCAAAGGCAAGATCCTATCTAGCTGAAACAAAAACTCTAAGAACTGTTAGGAAAACAGAAGACAGCAAATATAATTACACCTCTGTGTGGAGTTAAGTCTTGAATACATACACAATCCTGAACAACAAGATGAAAGTGTTGTCAAAATTAAAATAATCATCCAGTAAAGATAACCAGCTGAACAGCTGTCACACGAGGCAAGTAGATGCAGAGAGACTTCTCAGGTTGAAGCCACCAAACAATCACCCACCATTTCTCAAAAATGCAAAGGAGTCAGGCGGAACAAGCAGCAGCTTTAGGGGAAAATAAAAAACTTCATGCTGAAAGGACATATTTCCCCCATACACCCCACTGGTGCTAAACAGGAACTCTCACTTTCACAAGCAGTTGTGGAGGGCCAGAGCCACGCTCCTCTCTGCCCCTCTTCGTGCAAGTCCCTGATGGTCCGACACTGCCTACAAAAAAGGGCCAGTGAAACTGCAAACACCTTTGAGCAAGTTCATAAATTACTAATTGCCAGACCATGGGTTTTTATAAAAAACAACAAACTTCCCATGACAAACCAGCTTTCCATATCCTTTTCCTCCCTACTCGCCCCACACACAGGACTCTCAGCACAGCAGCTCTTACATTCTTGGAAAAACAAAAAAAGGCAAAAGCTGAGCTGACAGAATCTCTGGCACTTTTTATGGGATTTCTCCTCTACCTTGACCCAAACCTAGTATCCATCAACTCTTCCCAGTTATTGTAATTTGGTTTCCCAGTAGCTTAGGCACCTTACTTCCAGAGATCAACTTTCCATCAACTTCCTCTACAGTTTTGTCTAGAATAAAGAAAATGATAACGATGTTTTGTGTTTGTTTGTTGGTGGGTTTTGTATTTTTTTTTAAAATCAGAGAACAAACCTTGAAGTAATGTTTTAATTGGTTCTTGTAATACTACTAGTGAACACTGAAACAATCTGTCACTGTCCCTGTGACAATATGTTAAAAAAAGTATTCAGTTTGCTTATAAAAACCTTCTAGGGTTTTTTTCTGTTGCCAACATGAAGGTACAGAAAGCAAAAGGCTTCACACAAGTTTAATGTTTGATGAACTTACTAAATAGTTTCTGTAGACCAAATATATTTACACATATTTATACTCATTCTGTTAAGAGTGAAGCAGTATGTCTGGCTTCTTAAAGCATTCCAAAATTACAAAATTTTCTAAAGATGATATGCAAATTCAAATGGACTAATTCATGGGAACCACAAATCAAAGTGTGCACAAATTTTTGGAAATAAAAGAAGAAGGAGGGGAAAAGTGCATACAGCTAAGAAGATACTTAAGTCCAGTAGATTTCAGTGTACCACTGTGGCAATTTATCAACTGCTGCTGGAATATTTCATTCTTAGTTGTGAAGCCATACAAAAACTAGTTGGACACTGCAAATGTAGCTCAACCTTCCTGTTAACATGCAAGTTGTATAGTCAAGCCATTTCTCAACTATAATTAGGAAAATTATCTGTTATTGAACCACAAAAGTAAACCGGACAGATGCTACAATGCAGCAATACGTGGAACTACACCCCCCTCTAAGTGAATATCAACCTGAGACAGCAAAGAAATAATTCAGTCAAATACAGTTTTTTCCCCAGAAAGTCTGAATACTTTTTTCCTTTAATTAATCTATTTCTCTATTTGTAGAGCCATATATTGAATCAACATAATTAATCTAGTACAGAAGGAAAAGAATTATAATGACAGACGTTAAGCGTGTAACTGGGCATTACTGGTTAACTTTATATGGTCTAGTGTTTGTCACCTCTTTTAACATCCTCCTCCCCATCTTTAAAGTGCCTGAATGACACATGCTCTTGCAATGTTAATTTCCAGAACATAAAAGAACCTGTTCCAAGACATTTTGTATTTCTGCCCTTCCTCTTTTGGTTCCTCCAGAGTCATACTGCCCCGTTCTTACTTCTCCATAAATCTCAGAAAGCCCTGAGTTTGTCAAACAGATATCTCAACAGGTACCAAACAGGTCTCCTCTTAGCCGCCTCTTACATGTAAAATTTCTTCCATAAGCTGACATAAAAGACAAACAATCTCTCATCAAGAGCCAGCTCTACCATGACTTCAGTAATAAAATAATCAAATAACAACTTCTGAAGGTAAATGTGAGGCCATCACTAAACATAGTGAGTGCAGTGCAAACTACAATTAGTTCTTTTTCTACTTATTTTTTGAGATGTTTTACTGTACATTCCTCCACACTTGGCAGTCACAAGAGAAGGACACTTGAAAATCTGAATAAAGGATGACACCTTCAAAGAAAATCTATTTAAAAGGCTCTGGGATTATTCTGCAATCATTTATAGAGGTTTGACAGCGTTCTGGCAGAAACAGTTCTATAACTGCACATACACACAAATCATTATGGTTGTAACAACCCAGGCAATAACAATACTTGACACAGAGTGTATGTACCTGCTCCATTCAGTCGTCTCTGGAGCAATAATAACACGCTCACTACTGTAATCAGAAGAGGCAAAAAAAGAAGCCACACTTAAGAAAAGGAAAGGTAAGGAAAAAATACATAAAACAGTGTCACATAGTAATCATTGTTAATAAAGAACCGAGTCCAGTTTATGACTAGTCATACGTTATTCCTAACTGCATACTAATAATTCCAATAAGCCAGACCTACCATATGTAAATGCTCAGGTATTTCACATTTCGGCATTACACAGTCTGAGTTCAAAATGTTTAATTAGCATACTAAACCTTTACGCTTTAGAAACTATCATCACAGGCACTGCAATGACATCGGTAGGCACTCCTCACTTGCAAGTGAGACAATGCAGCCCAAAAAAAAAAGAAACAGTAATTCTTACCTATTCTGAACAATCACGACAAGCATCAAAAAGTGAGTTTTTCAGAATTTAGTTTGTATCAGAACCTAAACCAACAATTTCACTCTATGTTTTCAGACTTCATTTTAAGTGTGCTTTGACCACGTAAGCCAACTTTCACTGAGATGAAAACAGTGAAAGTACGTCTTTATAATCAGGAGGAACACAAGTCAGGAGGAGCACATATCGCTTCACTAACTGCACGTTTGATCTGCACACCATGAACTTCTTCCCTTCATTTTATGCACAAGGGGCAGGAAGCAAAGCTATCCAAACCCCAGGTATCCTTCCACTTAAAAAACTTAAATCACACTCAAGCATCGCACATTTGCACACAGCAGTGTAAGCACACACACGCCTCTTCACACAACATGAAAGCCACAGCCACACGCACCCCTCCAGCTGATGTCATACAGGACAGCACAGCAAGGGATGCAATACGAGTGGAGGTTCCGGACAGACAAAATGGTCAATGGACCTTTTTGGACCTCAGTGGGGGAACTCTGTATAAGGACAGAGGGCTGTGACAGTGGCGTTCAAGTCACTCTTTCATACTGCCCTATGCAGGCGCTCACGTTAAAAATCAGACCCAGTAAAATCGATTGCTTCAAGTGTAAACCTGAACCGGTACATTACAAAAATAGGAATACTTTGAGTCGTTGTACACTTGCTTTTTTCTTCATTGCTGAAGAAATGGGTGAAGGCACAGCTTAAACTGACTTTTTTTTAACGCAGGTTCAAAGAGGCTGGATTTAATCAGAAAAACTTCTACTCCACCAAGCCGCTCCAACCAAGGTCCCCTCCAACCAGCACTGGATCAGTATTAGTACGGCTGTAACCTCGCTCTCCCCACCGAAAACCACCTCACACCCCCGGCGCTGCCACCCGCCTTTTCCCGCCCGGGCCCCCGCCGCAGCCCCCCGGGACCGGCCGGGCAGGAGGGAGCGGCCCCGGCCTCTCCCGGCCCCGCCGCCGCCGCTCCCCGTCCTGCCGAGGAGGCAGCGTTTACCCAAGCACCTGCGGGCACCTGCCGCCGCCAGCTCCCGCCCGCCGGGCCCGGGCACCCGCGGCAGCTCCCCCGTTGCCTCCACCGGCCCCCACCTTCTACGAAGGCACCGGGTACCAGCAACGCTCCGTCCCCGCGGGATTTCGGGGGCTGCCCTGAAGCGGCGGCGCTTCCCGAGCAGCCCAGGTCTGCGCCCTCCCCCTCAGACAAAGGGCGACAGAGGCGGCCCCGGGGGAGCGGGAAGAGGGGGCCGGTCTCGCCGCCCCCCGCCGCGGTAGCCCTTCCCCGCCGCTCTCACCCATGCTGCGCGCGCCCGCCCGCCTGAGCTTGGCGGGGCGGCTCCGGGTCCCGCCAACACGCTCAAGCCGGGCACGACGGCTCCATCCGCGCCGTTACGGTCGTGAAAAGAGGCTTCTCCGAGCCGCCAGCGGCCCGGGGCGCAGGCAGCCACAACCCCGTCCCGTCGCTACCCGCCTCCACCGCGCCCCGCCTCAGGCGTGCTCGGCACCGGCACCGCCCCCGCCCCGCCCCGCCCGCCACGGGAGTCGCCAAATCCCGCGAGAGCCGAGCGCCACCGTCCCCACGCTGTGCCGCCGTTGCTGGGGGGGTGACGTCACCGCCGCTTCCCCGCGCCGCGCGGGAAGGTGTCGCCGCTCCCCTCAGCACCCGCGCCCCCGCCCCCGGAGCAGGGTCCCGCTCCGCCGGCAGGAGCAGCCCCGCTGCCGCCCCGCTTCTCCCTGCTCCAGTTCAGTTGTCTGTCGAGCCTCCCGCCCGTCCCGCAGCCTGAGGAGACCCCCGCCTCAGAGGGGCGATGCCCCCTTCCCACCCGGGTGGGCCCTGCCCTCGGCCCGCGCACCCACGGGTCCCCCGCGGGATGGAGCTGCCTCACGGCTTTACATTCTCTCAGCAAAACTCGGGCCCTCTGCGGCCCTCGGGCTGCCCCAGGGGCTTCCCCACCTCCTCCCCCAGCAGCCTCCTGGCTGTAGCCCTTACCCAAACCCACCCACCCTGGGATCGTTTCGGGAAGCCCCTTTTGGGTAGAGAAGTCGAGATTTGAGGTCGGTTCTGGCTGCAGGGGCCAGGCCGTTCCTGGCTGAAGGCAGGTGGCACGGGGGCGTGCAGGGAGGCCTGGGGAGGAAAGCGGGCACGGCCCTTTGGCCTTCAGGGCTACCGGCCTCGGGTGCGTGTTTGTCGGCTTGTGCATTTGGGAGGGTTTATAGGGCGCTGCCTTTTTTTAAGATGTACTTAAGAAAGGAGGAGAGTGTTCAAAGCTATATCGGGCTGCCACTGTTTAGGTTTTTGTGGGAAACTCGGGAATGAGTGAAAACAACTACTTAGAACTAAACCGATTTAAAGAAAAAACAGTGACCTTGAGGCCAAAAGGACAAGTAAACATGGTCTGGTTTTGATGAAAATCAGGGACTATAACGCAGCAGGGCTCTCCCAAATGAAAATATTCTGTCTTCCCTGCTGCAGACATCCTTTTATGAGTGGTTCAAAATGAGCCATTTCAGCCAAGCTCAGGACAAAATTAGCCTAAAAAGAATGTCAAGTATTTCCAGGAGTCAGCTTTTGCTTAGCATCTTTCTCATGGCATATAAACAGAAAATGAGTTAGATCACAAGTACTGAAGACAAAACGTGAAGTCTGAGGGTGTAAACAAGCATATACCATATTGTAGTATGATATTTTGTCTCCTTCACTGTACTTTGAGGCAGACTGTCCTTCATTTCTTCCAACAGCAGAACTGGAAATGTACAAGAGATAGTGGGAATTTCCTTGAAGCATAGCGTTTAACTCTGCTAAATTGTCCCATGATACTCCCCTTAAGAGGAGAATCTATTTTTTATAAAAATACAACCTCTCCCCACCTCTGGCTTGCAATAGTTAATAGCGAGAGGAGATTTGGAACAGAAATGAAGGTTCATCCTTAGTTTGAAAGTTATTCAGAAAATAACTTTCATGAGGTTGAATAATCCTCATCTGTCTTCTCTATAGTTTTTTTCACTTCCTCTGAAGAGCTACATGCTAAAAAAAGGATCAAGGATGAGACGAATTATAAATTTGATCTGATATAGCAATTTTTACCTTTTTAAGCCCTGCCGCAAGGCTAAGTATGCATGAACAAGAGGTGAGAACTGAAATACTCATAGTGTATGTCTTTACAGAGAGTTGAAGGAGTTTCATGTAGCCTTGTTTCAGGAAGCTGGTCTGTACTAGGGTAAAAGCTCGTTCCAGTTTATTTAAGCATCGTTACTACCTTTGGATCAGCCTTGAATGAATGCTCACGCTGACATAAAGCTACCGTTGCCCTCCTCTTCAGTCTAAAACACACTGGAGAGCAAAGCACTGGTTCTCGGTTCTTATGCTGAAGAGTAGCAAGATGCTGGCTTTCTGAAATTTTCTCTATTTTATTTTTACATGTCTTGATAACTGTGGCGGGGGCTGGCTCAAAGCTTCTTACAGTCTAAGTACAAAACTTGAGTTTTATTCAGGTAGTGCGCCAGCATCCAGCCAGCCCTGTGCTTTAGTCTCCGTCTCCTTTTCAGTACCAGTGAAGCAGAAATGGGATGTTCCTGCGGGTGCCCCTGTGGCTGCTGAGCCCAAAAGTCATCTTCTGTCTGGGCAACTGGCTGTGATGCTGCTGAATCCATCATCTGCAGCCCTGTACAATTTTCTGGTTTGCCCATGTCTAAAGCTGGTCCTTCTTTGGGGCTTTGGTCCATGAGTTATGTGGCTGCCTCATGCTTTGTTGAGTTTGACAAGACTTCGCTGCTGTGAGTTTTGCAAAAATGCAAGAGTCTGCTCATGTAACTCACAGCAGGGTACTGACCTGTATTTAGTGTTCTTGCATGAGTTGGCAATTATAATACATGTAAGGAAAATACATCTGTGCTAGGCTATTAACTATTATGGCTCAAGCATTAAGCCACATGACTACTTCGTTTCTTTTCTATATGCTCTATGTCTGATGTCATGTGCTAAATCCTTATTTACCAATAATTACCTTCAAAATCACCTACAATTAGTTTCTTTTTCACTTTCCACTTTAAAAAAACCTGAAAACAAGCCACTTCCACTTGGATATTATGCAACAATTAGTATTTATGCAGTCCTTTGAAAATACAGTCTTGCTGTTATATTGATAGATGCACAGGGAACACTGGATCTCACTTTTTATTCAATCACTTGTTTCCATTCAAGCAGAATGTAAAGCACCGATATTCTGACTGTATGGGATTATAAAAGTGCATATTTGTTTCAAAGCATTTTCAAATCCAATTAGGTTCCCCAAAATAGCTGTATTTTCTCCCAAGCTGGAATTTGTTCAATAAAATTTTTAAAAATGAAAGATTAGCATTTTCAGTGCTTTCTGATTGAGCTTAATGGAATGTCTGAATTTATTGCTTGCTTTTGAGAGAGGAAAAGTTGTGACATGTTCAGAGATCAAGAAGATGTTCATGGTTAACGTCAGTAACTGCTATCATTTTATTTTACCAGAGAGATCATTGTATAGAGCCTAGTATGCGAATTCATAACATAACATAACATAACGTAACTTATGATACAGTCTGTCACCACTGAAGATGCTTTTGTTTCTCTCACAAAAAACCAGTAGGAATAACCTTTTCCTAGTAGTGCTACAGTGAACATTTCACTTGACCTTTTTTGCCATTGTGGTAATCTTAAAATTACTCCATTACTTCCAAATAAAGAAACCTATACCCAGAACTTGCAAAACTTCTCCCCAGAGCACAAAAAAATAAAGAAACTGACTTTTTTTTCAAACAAAAATCACGTGTTAGCTGTTACCAAGTTATGGTTTCATGCACATTTGAGTGGCACATGCACTGCAAGAATTGTACATTCTTCTTTAACCAAATAGTTTTCTCCCAAATATTCCAGCCGAGTCAATTTTTCATGCTTTTAATATTCTACTGCATTTTTCATGACAGCAAGTTTTTGTACAATAATACCCGTAAAAATTGGCTGGAAGCACACAGCCTCTAGCACTAAGGAGTTAAACAGTCTTGATTGTAAAAATTCACCTTCTGTTTTCAGTACTAGTTCCTACTAAGTAACATAATATTACTAAAAAAAGACAAGTTTGTGTTTCAGAAGTTAAAAAATTATTTAGATGAGAAAACTCCCTCTGCTGGTTTGAAGAAGCAGCAGATATATTTCATTTAAAAAATAGAAACTGTGGGAAGGTATTTATTCAGCACACACAGTATTTTTTCCCTTCACTGTACAGTCAGTGGAGGGTGAATCTGCTTATTCCATAGAATGAGGCAGGACTATTTAAAAAAAAAACAACAGAACAAACAAAAAACTAGAGAGAAAATACAAAATCACAGAGCAGTTGTTTTGTAAATAAAAACTGTATAAAAATGTAGGTTTTTCAGGAGGGGGCAAATTAAGCTTGCACGCTAACATTTAATCCTATTATTTAACTATTGGGGGTGGGGGTTGCATTATTTTAAGAAACGAAACTAACTTTGTCTTTCTTTTCTTCCTACCCCAGACACACCATTGTGCAGCATCTTAACAGCTACACAGGGCTCTTAGAAAGGCTGTACCCTTTGTAACTACAGCACAGCTCTCTCCATCCAGGTAAAGAGCTACTAGTCATAGTCTTTCTTGCGAATTATTGCTAAAGGAGGATGAAATACTGTGTCACTACAGACAGCTGGTGATATTAAGGAATTTGAGGTGCCAGTTTTCAGGCTGTTGGAAGAACCATGAACTAGTGCCATATTTTTCAAACCGTGGACTGTGGATCAGTGATGATCTATGAGCACTCAGGAGCTGGTCTGCAAAATAATTGAAAATGGCTTTTTAAACCAGCTACGCTCACATTCTCACACATCAAACAAGCAGGCAACCAAAGTGGGGGAAATAATACTGGAAGTTTATCCTAATTTTATTTCTCTTTAACTGGAAGTTGTTGTGGCAACACCACAATAATAGTTTGTTTATTGTTAAGTTCTTGGTTGAAAAGGTTGACGAACATCAGCTAGCAGAAACAAATTCCTCTGTCCTTTGTTTCAAATTTAACCACTCTTGATCTGTTTCCTCCATTATTATCAACTTCTTCAGTCAAACCCATTATCCTCTCCATAATAAGTTCTAGCCTTGACTAGCAAGTACTGTTTTTTCCCTTGTCTTATTCCTTTGCCTCATGCCAAAAATTCCTATGCCTTACTCCATTTTGCTGTGCTGAGCACAGGACAAAGAGCCAGGACAAGTTTCAGTTCTGTGGCCTCATTTTGTTCTATAAAAATACTTCCTTCAAATGGGACCCGGTGTTGATTAAAACGTAATTGGAGATGACAGTTTGTCTGGTATTTTTAAAGTCCTGAATGAAGTATTAGAAATGTCACTTCTGTTGCACAGGTATGAAATAAAGGACTTGTAACTGTTAAATCTTGAAAGAAAAGAATTAGGAGAGAGAGGGGTGTATCTGAAATTCAGGCTAAGTATAGGCAACAATTAGTCATGTTTCTGTGGTGAGGCCTTTATAACAGTAATCTGAAAGAGTAGTTACGCTGATGGCAGCTATTATGTTTTTTCTTTGACATCTCTTCTGAGGATTCAATTCATTTATACTGGGCTATTACAACTAATTAATACAAAGCTGAAAACAGCAGGGCGTTTGTGGAGAAGCTCAGTTCATGTCATGCTGATAAAAAACATTTCACATGGACACATAGTCCTTAACGGTATAACCATATGCGTAACCATATGTGTAATTTCAAAGATATTCTATTTGATTTAAATACAGGGGAGTTTTCATCTCCACAGTTTGGTTGTAGCACATCAGACTGTACTTAAAACAAGAAGTAGAAAAAAAGCAAATTGTGGTTTTCACTAGCATTTTTTTTTTCTCTAATAAGCAACCACCTTCCTCCTTCACTTGTAGTTACATTTGGCATTTTGCATTTGCATTAAGTCCCTTTGTCAGCCACTGTTTGGGATTTCCTTATATTAACATCTAGCACAAAGAAATCTCATCTTCAGGGTCCAATGGGCTAATGGTTTCCTTTGGCATCTGAATAAATCAACAGCTGTGGCCTTCAGCCGTTTTGTCTTACCAAAATAAAAGTAAAGGAAAAACTGCTTCTTGTTGTAACAGTTCTCACACCTGCTCCAAGAGGGGGATAAGAAGCCTTTTCTTTGCAAAGACGATTTCACACAAAGCGTACAGTATTAGCAATGTAATTTTTCCCTTGCGCCATCAGAAACAGCAATGTAGTCCTAATTGCAATGATCTAAAGATATAAAGTTTGCTCAAAAGATAGTAAGTTTTATTAAAGCATTTGATACATCATCATGAATACCTGTATCACTGTAATGCACGCATGTTATGTATGAGGGTGCATTTCTGTGCCACAGGTAAGACAATGGTGTAAACTGAAAGTGCTCTTATATGTAAATGGCAGTCAATGATACCTGTACAGCCCCTTTGTGCTATAAGTGCGATGCCAAAAGCAGCTGAGTCACTGCCACTGCAATTGTAAAGTGTCACTCTGAGACCGAACTGCTGTTTCTGTCTCTCTCGCTCATCTGATGTTTTTGCTCTGTCAGTTCAGCTTCCAAACCCAGCAGGAAACTTTCAAAGCAGAGAATTGTTAAGTCTTCAGAGCAGTTTGGACTTGCAATTAAATTATGTTCAACTGTAATTTTTAAAATTCCAAATAAAACCAGTCTATCACCAAAAAGACTGATCAGATGCAGAAACTCTTGCACTTAGGGAACTATTCTGAGTACTTTGCCTTGGGGGGGTTTTGTGGGTTTGTTGTGGTCTTTGTGGTTTTTTGGGTTTGGGGTTTTTTTTTAATGGAAGTACAGCAAAGCCACACCCTGCAAGTTCCAGGATGTGAAGACATGATATTCTCTATAGTGATGTGCTATAGGGGACTCTTGGGAGCCTTTAGGAGAAAGGGATGTGTCGTTACCTGCATGTTTACATTTTCCTGTATTGATTTTTCTAAGCTGACAATGCTACGAGTAGTGCATTTTCATCAATATCACAGTCTTTGATAGAGACGTCAAGACAAAGGAGTGCAAGCATGCTTGTTTATCGCTTCATGCTTTAGGCTTAGCACAATGCCTCTTCTCTCTTCATTCTCAAACAATGTGAGATTGTCATTAATTTTCTTGAAAGTGGCAGCCTTTTTGTGAGTGCTGTTCAGCCGCTTTTGAGTTTATAAATAGCATTCCCAAGGGGCAGTCTGTACATCTGTGGAATCGCCTGAGTTGACCAAATACCCACTGTTCACAAAATTCTATAATAAAATATTACTTTCCCTGACAATTACACACCCTCGCCTTCAGTTATACTAACTGAACTTTAGGATGTGTTGCTATAACCAGTAGATGCTTCTGTAAGGTATATAACTATTTCCAGCAAGCTACTAAATTTTACAAAAAAGTTGGTTTCCTGCATTTTTGGTTCTGAAAGTTATCAAGTAAATTACAGATGACAAAACCATTAGCATTCTCTGCAGAGAAAACATTGCCCAGATCAAGAAAGGACACACACTTCTCCCTCCCCATTCCCAGACAAACCAAACCCTATCAATTTTGTTTGTTAAAAAAGTTGGAATTGTGATTGGATCTAATAAATAGGAAATATTTTCAATTAGAAGGATTAGCTCTCATCTTTGTAAGGTACTTGTGACTGTGAAGAAGGGCTCCTTGGCAGAGCTTTGGAGGCTTTCACTGGTTATTTTGTTGTTGTCATGCACAGTAAGAACTTAGATATTTATCTACATTCCTGCAGGCTTGTATATCCTCTTCCTCGGGGCATTGATGCCTGCTGCCAACAATGCACATCAGGTTTTCTAGAGACACAGCAAGCTCAGCCTAACAACAGACTGAGCACTTCAGAAGCACCTGATTGCTTTATATTTTCCCTCCTACGAAGTTCAAGTATTGGGGATTATTCATTTTACCAGAGCATATTCCCACAAAAACAGCAGAAAATTAATTTTCTGTTTCACTCACTACCTACAAGTGGAAATTTTGACTCTGTATTGTGACTTTAACAGTTATCAACATCTCAACCTGAAGGAGGAAAAGCAGCTCCTATTCTGCTTTCAGCGACAATGAAGTTAGAGAGGCAAACAGAAGGTTGGATTTATGTCTTGACAAGTAAAATGTTTTTCAGCTCCCATTTTAAGTAAGTGGGACTTAAACTGAGATTATTTCTATTTTTCCCAATTAAGGTGCAAAGAATCGTAGGCTTTTTGTGTGCAGAGGAAAACACCACAAAGAAATTAATTATACGGAATTGTTAGTTGCATTGTTTGGACTTGCACTTGGCCACTGGAAAGTGCAGAGGTGGATGTGTGACACAAAAGGTGAATGTGCTCCAGCAACAGTATCTGAGTCGCCAGAAAGTTTATCACCAAATATACTCACAAACCAGAGTGTTTTTCCTAAGGAAGCAACATTTAACTAACTAACCAGCTGATTTGTGAGTTGATTAACTACAGATATGGGCATGGATAATTCATACTTTTCCTACCAAAAGTTGACTCCTATAGCTGGCACTCTCCCAAAAACAGAGAACAGTTTGCAGACTCGATGTTTTCTGTTCTTTTTCACTTCTCTCTCTGTGTTTTTTCCAGCCCAGACAACTTGAAAGTCAGCATCCCTTCTTGAATCTAATTAATCCTTATGACTTGGTCCTTCACATCAAATTCCTTCCTTTTTAGAAATTCCAGTTTATAATTATTTCAGAGCTCCTGCTGTAGTCGGAACCTCCCAAACTCTCTTCACAACCTTCTGTCACAAACAAGAGCGAAAACAATAGTTTTGTTTAGACACACTGGTCTGCTAAAAGACCGTGTTTTTTTCAGAGTGAGCTCTTAGAAAACAGGATTGGTCTGATATAAGGACAGATGGTAACATAGGATTGGTCAGAGGCAATTTCCCATCTCAGCCATTTTCTACACCAATTAATCAGAGCTCTCTTGTGGGAAATAATAATTCCAAAGCTTATTCTTGTTCCAATTTAAAATTACAGCAATTCCTGCAATAAATATTCTGGAAAACACTTGTTTCTGAAAAAAAAAAAGTTTTAAACATTCTATGTTTTTCTTTCAGTGCTTATTTGTCTCATGACATGTTGGTAACGACCAGATTGAGGGAGTTTAGTTCTTTTAAGCAGTTCTCTGGCATCCCAGGTGACTGCTCCGCGATCCGTTTTCTTCTCAGTGCATGAAAAATCAAAGTGCCAAAGCCTCAGCATCTTCCATTCTTGCCCTACTCCTTTATTATACTGGAACATTTAGGTATTCTAGAGCTAGTGATCAAAAGGGACACAGGAACACCCATACATAAAATCCACCCTTGTTACAATGTTCAGAACAGTGCTGATGCCCACCTGTAATTTTTAGAAATGTGCAGAATGGCGTACTTCATGTACCCAGCCATTTCAGTCACTGACAAGAATATTCTTTTGAATTTTAAGATAAACAGTGAAGAGAGGCTTATTACACCTGATTTTAGCTGCATGCTTCAGCTGCTCTGCTGATGCGGATTCATTTGACAATCTGTGGAAAGGAAGAAGCAGGCAGATAGGAAACAGTTCATCAGATCCTTAAATAAGTGCCTAAGAGATGAGTGATAAAAACCATGGAGAGGTGCCAGCATCTTTCTCATGGTTGTAGAGGGAAACCACACAACGAGCTTAGACTTTGATGACTAAAGTTTGATAAAGCAAATGCCATCATTAGATGGATACATATTCATCTTGCAGCATCTCTGTATTATTTTTGCCTTATGTTCTGCTTTTAAAATGTTTTCCTTGCAAACAAAATCAACAGTTCATTTTGGACAATCTAGAGTTAGATTTACTTCATGTTTCTGGAGATTGCTTCATATACCCAAAAGTGAGACAAGACCTGGACACAGCTGCTTAAAGAGGAAGTCTTGAAGTGGAAAGTAATAAAATACTGGACTAATCCAACTATGTTCCTTCTATTTTTAAGCCTCTTGGTGTGAAAGACAGTAGTTCAAAGTGCAAAGTCCTCCACTGGTCCTGCAAGGCCTGCATTTAAACCAATGGTGAGAAGTTACTTGTTCAAAAGGACAGATGTTGAGAAAAGTCAGAGTGGTAATCGGCTGTACCCACTAACGTGATGCAGCCACAAAAATGACAAATATGGTTCTTCAGCTTATCAGGAGAGGTGTTCCCATTATATAGGGAAATGCTGATGCCATCATTTAACTAGTAAGACCTACTTTAAAAAATGAATGCAAAGCCATTCAAGAAAAGCAAATTCAGCTCATAACAGGTATGGAAAAGGTCCGTTTGAACCATATTGGAGTGTGAGCGGTCTAAAAGAGGTTGTTTAGTCTCACAAAACAAAGACTGAGAAGGGAGGGATTAGCTTTCTGTAAATACATCCGTGGGCAGCTCTGAGGGAGAGGAAATGACTAAAGCTTACAAGCAGCACTGCTCAGAATCAAGGGCCAGAATATGGTGGTGGCTGTGCTTAGACTGGAAATTGGAAAGGAAATATTACTGCAGAGGACAGCCATGGTATTCTGGAACAACATTCACACAGGAGTTTGGAGAGAAAACAGTTCTCAGGATTAAGCTTGCTCATTTTATGTATTGGATTATTATTATGTGATTTGCTTTACTAGCAGGAAAAAGGACTTGATTACATTATTTCCTAAGTTCATGTATATACACACACATATATAATGAATGTTTATGTGCATGCATACATGTGCTGTATGTATATAAATATATATTTATTTTTTAGAAGTTCTATGCACAAGGCTCAAGTTCTTACCATTCCATGAGAAGCAGAGGGCACAGCGCCTATGTACATTTATAGGCTGATACAAAGCTTTGTATGGCGTGGACTTCACTATTACCATTTTACATTTGACATTGAGGAGTGATTGCAGGATAGCATACAGATGCCAGAGCAAGCTTAGCATTACCAAATCTGAGTACTGGTGACAGTAGTCAGTGTAAAGATCACAATGACTTAGGTAGCTCTGCTGTCTCCAGTAGGTTATCATGGTCCCACTCTCACCCTGTTTCTCTCCTTTTCAGGAAGGACAGTCTTTAGACTGTCAGAAGGACATCCCTAAAGAGGCAGGTAGAGGTGCAGACCTGTGGTAGGGAGTACAACTATGTCTCCTTCCCTAAAAGGGGGGAAAAAAAAGACTGAAATAAAGAACTGAAATCGTGTATCAGCTTTGGCTGCGCTCCCATGACATTAAGCAGGTGAGTTACCACCCCGGCCCGAAGAACTGTTTGAACAGTGCTGTTTGACAGCTGCTGATTAACCCGTGTGGTCTAGCAGCAAAGTGATAGGTGCCGTACAGAAGCCAGACGCTTGAACTATCACCACTTATGCAAGCTGGTGGCTTGCAGTATCTGTTTCTGTGAGGCCACCAATCCAGCATCTGTCACTAGCGTCTAGTTCATAGGGAGGAAACAAAGGGAAGTCCCAGTGACACATCTTCCAGCTGCAATCCCAAAGAAGTGTCATTGGAGGGCAATAGAATGCCTTTTCTGCAATGAATGAGTGGGTATTATTACAAGGCACATAAAATATGCACAGGGTTGAATTTCACCTCTACCAAAGACAGCAAGCAGACACCAAATGTGTCTAATTGAAGGAAGCTCTGGAGTTTTGCTCTACAAGGTCCTTGAAGAAAGCTGTAGTAGGGTAAGTGTCATGGCTGTATGTGATAACAGCATTGTAACTTCCACTAGAAATGATGATGCATGGGATGTAGTAATCCCATTCTTCTGTGCTCCCGGCCTGTGTTTGCAGGGAGGGAGACAGAAAAAGACAAGAGCCATGATGTCATTTTTGTATGATAACTTTGTGTCTTAGAACAGAAGATCCTTGTTCCTTCCATTTATTCATTTTTGTAAGTACAACAACACTACCCCACGCAGTTCTCTGTCTCCTGTTCCTCTACTTTGTCTGCTTTCATATGTATTTGTGGGGTTTTTTAAAAAAGGAGCTTATTCTCCCTTGGCCCGTACCACTTTTTCTCCTTCTCACCTGTACATACACTATTTAGTGTTGTTTAAATTGTGTATCCATTTTATTTAGTTCTGTAAAACTATTTGCAAGAGAGATGGTATTTTTTGTGTATCTTCCCTGTTAGTAGGGTATGCTGATAATCTTTGTAGTAGGCTTTAAGACGGGGCTTGTTTTTGGAGCACTAGCTATATACCTGTCACCTTAAAATCCCGCTCAAGTAATTTCCCCAAAGAAGTTATAACAGTCACAAATATATTTCAGTTGCCTCTATTTTTGACTGCCTAACTGGTTATTTTATAAATGTCCTGATTTTCATATAGTAACTTCCGTAGCTGATTTCAGATAGTCCAGACATCAGCGTCCAGTCTGATCAAAGCAGCAGAGGGGCAATACCAGCACAGAAGAAAATCTGTGGCTTGGGAAGGGAAAGGAGCTCCAGGCACAGAGGCCAGCCTGAGAAGATGAAAAGATAGGAGCCTGAGGTCAGAGGAGGAGAAGGCTGATAAGGAGTTGTAGCCGATACAGCAAACACAGGCCAGGCAAAAAAATGCCTTTTCCAGGAAATGAGCACAAATGTTTAAGAGGAAACTTACCTCATACATAGTCTTTGTATCAGATAGATCTGACCTAAGCCTCTCAGCCATATGCCTGATGGTTGAGGTCTAACAGAGAAAGGGAACCCTCTCCAGAAAGCTCTAGAAGGACAGCAGCCTGGAATGAGGGGGCAAACAGCTGGAGCCTCATAGCAGGGAAGGGGCCTAGGGAAATGGATTAACAGGCATGTTTGAGGCAGGCATCTGAAAGGTGTTGGATTTTCATGTAAGTTTTTCATATTTGGAGCATTTCTGTTAAAAAAACCCACAAAACACCACAAGCATATGAAAGTGGAGGAAATTACACAGTTACTGTAACACAAGAAAAACCAAGCCGATCGATCAAGTCAAAATAGGTCTGGTGTGACTAGTCTGTCTAATCTTTCACATAGCTAGTATCTTTAGGGCATGAAAGTACCTAATTAAAAAAAGAGAGAGAAGGAACCATAGTAAAGGGGATCCTTTGGGGACATTGGGTTTTGGGGTGGAAATCACTGAAGAAGAGGAATAATGGTCAAAAAGGGACAGTTTGCTATAGGAGCCAGAGGGGAGAAGTAGCTCGGGTTTGCTGGAGGGCAGTTCAGACTTCAGGCATCAGCTTTTTTATCCTGGGAGAAGAGATGGGGCTCACAGGCTGCCAGGGGGGTGTTAGTACTGGAGACACAAACCAGCCTGAAGTTTGCTTGCCATGAAATTACAGAGGAAGACTTCAAATTGTTTCACTTTCTTTATTGTTTGACTTTGGGAAAAGTGCACCTGGTCATTACATGTGTTTTGGGTTTGTGTGGCAAGGTTTTGATAGCGGAGGGGCAACGGGGGTGGCTTCTGTGAGAGGCTGCTAGAAGCTTCCCCTGTGTCCGACAAAGCCAATGCCAGACGGACCCACCACTGGCCAAGGCCGAGCCCATCAGTGACGGTGGTAGCACTTCTGGGATAACAGAGTTGAGAAGGGGAAAAAAAACTAGTGGCAGCTTTTGCAGCCAGAGAGAGGAGTGAGAAGATGTGAGAACAACTCTGCAGACACCCAGTTCAGTGCAGAAGGAGGGGGAGGAGGTGCTCCAGGTGCTGGAGCAGAGATTCCCCTGCAGCCTGTGGAGAAGACCATGGTGAGGCAGGCTGTTCCCCTGCAGTCCATGGAGGATGATGGTGGAGCAGATATCCACCTGCAGCCCATGGAGGACCCCATGCAAGAGCAGGTGGACGCACCTGAAGGAGGCTGTGACCCTGTGGGAAGCCCACACTGGAGCAGGTTTGCTGGCAGAACCTGGGGCCCCGTGGAGAGAGGAGCCCATGCCAGAGCAGGTTTGCTGGCAGGACTTGTGACCCCGTGGGGGACCCATGCTGGAGCAGTCTGGTCCTGAAGGTCTGCACCCCGTTGGAGGGACCCACGCTAGAGCAGGGGAAGTGTGTGAGGAGTCCTCCCCCTGAGGAGGAAGGAGCGGCAGAGACAACATGCAATGAACTGACCACAACCCCCATTCCCCATCCCCCTGTGCTGCTGAGGGGGAGGAAGTAGAGAAATCGGGAGTGAAGTTGAGCCCAGGAAGAAAGGAGGGGAGGTGTTTTCAGATTTGGTTTTATTTCTCATGACTCTACTCTGTTTTGCTTGGTAATAAATTAATATTTTCTAAATTGAGTCTGTTTTGTCCATGACAGTAATTAGTGAACAATCTCTCCCTGTTGTTATCTCGATTCACGAGCCTTTGGTTATATTTTCTCTCCCCTGTCCAGCTGAGGAGGGCAGTGACAGAGCAGCTTTGGTGGGCACCTGGCCTCCAGCCAGGGTCAACCCACCACAACATGCTGTTTATCTTTTCTTCTCCACCTTTAATAAGCTACTATCATTTTAAACACTGTGATTCATTATTGTGATGAGAAAGGAAATTTTTCCAGGTGTCTGGGCTTGTGGCTCAAACCAATCTTCACAACAGACCTTCAGAGATAATCAAAGCCAGCCCTTATGGCTGCCAACCGGGGCATTCCAGAAGCATTGCAGAAAAGCCGATAGTACTTTTATGATTTACTTGGCTGTTGGCAAAAGGCTGCAGCTGTACTAAATGCTGTGAAAGCAACACCTGTCCCCAAAAAACTTTGAGTCCAAATTGTAGGAAATGACATGGGGCCACAGTTCTGCCCAGGACCTAACTTTATTCCAAGAAGCACAAGAAAGCAGTGCTAATTCAGTCCAGGTAGAGAGCCGAAAGGACTTAAGGAAACAAGATGCATCCAGCCACAGGCAGATTTTAGAAAAGCAGAGGAGTTTAGCCCAGTCGGATCTGGAGGCTGTAGACTCCTCCTTCAAAATATAAACCAACAGCCTCAGAGTGTAGTTCTTCTTGCAAAGTCTCGTAACTTTATTTTTCCCTACGACAGAGTGTATCGTTGTTTTTCTGACAAAGCTTCTTTTGTGTCCCTGTGTTTTTTCTACGACAGATATTTATAGAAATTGTAGTCACAAAGCTGCCAAAAGCACTTCCTGTAAATTACATAATGCGTCTGTCTCCCTTCCAGTGTCACGAGGACTATTCACAAGCTTCCCATTACTTTTGAGACCTTTATTTTACAAGATAGAAGAGCGCTGACTGTTACCATACGCTATACATGTGCTCAAAGAAAACACTGCCGATAGGAGTGGACTGAGGCAGACAGTAACAGGCAGAGAGTAAGTGGAATAGTGACTGTGAGTGGTTCACGTTGTCAAGGGTGGTTTTGTTGTTGATATTTTTCAGATCTTTTAAGATGTTTTCTTGAGCAGATTTTTCTTCTGAAGACGCTTTATCAGATTCACCAGCATACCCCGTGTTGTGCTGTTGATTTGTCCCAGGGCAGAAGTGCCTGTGACTGTAGCTTCTCTTTAGTATCTATCAAATAGTGTATGCTCCCACCTCACCCGGTATTTTCACAGTAAAGTAGCTGTGCAGTTTTCCCCTTTAGATCTGGGCTATGTTCACCTTTATGGATGAGAAGATTTTGCTGGCGTATTCCCAGCAAAATTAGACAGTTTAGAACATGCAACATTCTGAAATAAAGCTAATTTGCCTGGGTTAATTTTATATCCAACTGAGCATAAAATGGTTGATTATAGTGTTCAAGAGGAAAACATGAGATTAAAGAATTGTTCGAAACTACATTGTAGTTAGTAAGAAAACATCCACTGATTTTACTGGGAACGGGCTTGGACCTAAACATGCACGTTGTCTGGAGTTCAAAGGAAAATTTTATCCAAGCAAAAGGTATAAAAAATGTGGAGAGCAAGTTACGTAGTAAACAATCCCATGAGCTCATGCTGTGCCCTTTCTTTGCCTGCCTTTGATGCTGGAGTTCCCATTTTATTAGTACAAACTTGATCCTGCTGCCTTTGAATTTAGTGGGAAGACCTCTCATTGACTTTGTGCAAAAACTGGCTTTATATTCTTACATGGCTTTTTTGGAGCAATGAAGCAGTTTTGTACTTTTATTGTGTGACAGGATCCTAAGTCTCCCAGTGGAGGAAGAAAGCAGAACCAGGGCTGTGTTACTTGCAGCAGCTTGCTGCTCCAGGCAGGCCCAGGGACCGGAGGAAAGGCTGAGAAAGCTGGGGCTGTTGAGCCTGGAGAAGAGAAGACTGAGAGGGGATCTCATCAATGCTTATAAATATCTAAAGGGTGGATGTCTAGAGGAGGGGGCCAGACTCTTCTCAGTGGTGCCCAGTGACAGGACAAGGGGCAACGGGCGCAAACTGGAACACAGGAAGGTCCATCTCAATATGAGGAAAAACTTCTTGACTCTGAGGGTGACCAAGCACTGGAACAGGCTGCCCAGAGAGGCTGTGGAGTCTCCTTCTCTGGAGAGATTCAAACCCACCTGGACACCATCCTGTGCAAACTGCTCTAGGTGATCCTGCTTTAGCGGGGGGGTTGGACTAGATGGAAAAGAAATTTGACACCATGCTTCCCCCAGGAAAGGAAGGAAAAATAACTGCAGCCTGGAAAAAAATGGAAATAACCTTGTCCAGCTTGCATGTTCCTCAGCTCTCTCATATTCAGCAAAGAACAACTTCCCTTGAATTTGACTCTGCCTCTGACTCAGCCTCCTGCCAGCAGCCACTTGCAATAGTGGCCTCCACCAAATGAGCAATCATTGTCATAAGAGCCTGGGGCAACAATTAACTGAGGACAAAATCCTGCTGAGGCCAGTCACAAAAGCAGACTAAGTGAGACTGGCCCTAGTCTGTACAGCTCTGTTTTGATTAAGCTTTACAGTGCTACACCAAGGATTAGGAAGGGCCGGTGGAGGCCAGCATGTTCCAGCTCCGGCTGCTGCCATCCTTGTCCCACAGCAGCAGAAAACTCCTGGCTGTGGAGCGAGCAGGAGCACAGAGGGATGGAGACCAACGGCGAAGGACACTCAGTGGGAGAGGATACACAGCTCATTATGGCTTTGGGACTTTCTGGCAACATCACACACTTCTAATTTAATTTGGAATCGAGGTGATTTCCCAACACATTTTTTTGCTGTCGAAACCTCTCCCTTAACTCACCTTTTGTTAATTTATTAACAAATTAGGGTGTTTTCTGTAGCAGAGAAAGCAACTTGCATTCACAACTGCACAACGCTGGTTTAAAAATAGTAAGGAGAAATTTAATGGCTCAAATACAGAGTGTCTACTTGGAGAATAAACATGTCTCCAGTGCTAGCTCAGTATTTAAAACAAACTAATAATTGCTTCCAGAGATAAAATATTTGCAAGCTATTATTACAGCACTCTTTCATTAAAGGGAAGGAAACACGGCTGTCTCTTTGGAGCGGGCAGACAGCAACAAAGTTGTGCTCCATAATTAGGCTTCAAGAACTGTCAGGTACATATACTTCTGACAGCTCAACATTAAAACTCTATCAGTGGAGCATTCATCCATGCTGCGGTTTCCCAAACCACCCAAAAGAGGTCGTGAATTTTTTAATTAATTTCTGAGAAACACGATGGTTCTGTCTCTGAAAGCAAATAGCCCAGGGAGATGTAAAATGCCTTGATCAGAGGACACAAGCCTGCAAGTGATTTAAGGGTTTGAATATTGTGTATTCTTCAAAAGCAGTGGAAGGGGAGGGACTGTTGGCTAGCTGGTGTCCTTACACAGAGATGTGTTTTCTCTTGAAAGTGGCTATTTCACGTCAAAGCAGCTGATCCTGCAGCTGCTAAAATTGACAGGCGGTGGAGCTGCTTCTTCACACCAGGGCAGGTTCAACGGGGGACTGTTTGAAGGTAATAGAGGTAGCACATTGCTTTCTAGAGATTTCTTTAAGGTTATGCAATGCGATATACCACTGGCTCTTGTGGTCTACAGAAACATCCCTCGTACACAGCAGCGTTTCCGATCACGGTTTTAGTTCAGCTTCTCCTGTTCTCGACATAATTTGGAACAATTTTGCACTAAAAATAACCTGGCAGGAAAAAATAACCAAAACAAAGAACTCAAGCAAGTCATAAATCTACATTGTTTCCCTCCCAAGGGATAATAATATTGTGATATGGCAATGGGCCACAGCAGTAAATTGCCCCATATCTACACTGCACACATGCCGCATCAGAACGGCACATTTCTGTTCACAGTGGCACCATCTAAAACTAAATACCAGGAGCTCCATGCTGTAGCGAGCTCAGTTAAAGGCAGGATGTTTAAAAAATGAAGAGCCTCACTAGCACTGAGGAGGACATCTGAAGTACGCAGCTTGCTTCTGAGCTTTTAGCGATTTCAGTGGGAACCTGGTGCATGTGAATCCCAGGATTACTCACATGCTTTACAGTAAACACTTGTCTGGATTAACCCTCTCTGAACCTAACTTTTGGCCAAGGGCTACTTAGAATTTAAAGATTAGGCAACCCTTGGCAGGGCTGATTCTCTGCTTGTGTAACATACACTACAATGTTGTGTTCCCCCATCCACAGCCGAAGGCAATGCCTGCCTTTTGTAAGAACCCCACTGCCCAGATCTTGCCCAGGAGGAAGACTTTGTATTACAGTTGCAGTTTTTTTCCTGAAATGCTTTGAATTCCCATTTTACCATTCTCTAATTAACTACATCACCTCAACAGAGATGACTCCTTCATCTCCCTCCTCCCTTATGGGCCCATAAACATACAGTGCATGCAACTGAAACACTTTTTCTGGCTATGGGGGTCTTTATTTGGGACTGGGGAGCCGCAGGGAACTATGTGCTGGCTTTTTATATGAATCTATAAAGCCACCATTTGGTAAAGAGCAAAGGGAGACCTTCAGGCAGCTCTCCTCATCGTGAGTGTCCTGCTGGTGGTTACCATCCCAGCATTGATCTGGAAACTTCCCCATTTAGCACACAGAGAATTTGGGCACTGTGAATTCTGCTCCTTCAGCGTCACTTGCTACCACTCGCCTTTGCAGATCTGTCTTAGGAACATGCTGTGGAAAGCAAGCCAAGATCTTCAGGTTCCCAAACTACTTATTACCTTACCCCTGTTTCTGCCATCCTCTACCCTCTTGTGCGCAGGTTCAAAGAAAAGAACTTTTCCACGGATGGTGGAGCACTTGTAGGAAGATACTTTTCTACCAGGAGCAATACAGTACGGTTACTGTGGTTCTGTACCACTCTTTATCGTTCAGAAGGAGCTTCTGTACAGAGGAAGGAAGTTTTGAAATGATTGTCTGCAAGGAGTTCTAACAATCAGAACGCATGATCCACAGGGATTATTTGTAGTTTATTGTGGCCCTGGTCTCATTAGTCCTCCTGCAGAGGAAGCTCCGTGACTCACTGTTTGAGGTATAACATAATGATTTTTGCCAGATCAACTTCCAACAAAAGAGAGCATTTAGTGTAAACAAATCAGTTATTGCAGAGCAGGTCTTTGACTAGTTTGCGGTGAGGAAGAGGACAATTTATTACACTGAATGCAAGCTGGAACAGTTCGGTCACTTGGGACTTCCAAATGTTAGTGCAAGTGTAATTTCTGTAATTAGAGCTGATTATTTTGTATCCCTTTCCAGAATACAGGAAGAACAGTTCTCTTTGCAGAAATCTTTTTGTGAATATAAAGGTTGTTATCATCTTCCCCATCTGTTCTCTTTTCTAGAATTCTCTAGAGTTTTCTAGAAATGGATGAATTGTCTACATCTTTTCCGAAGTGTTTTTCCCAAACCAAGCACACTTAAACCATCTGCAGCCTTAGCAGTGCTACCTAGACTGGAAAAACTATTTCAACATCTTACACGCCATACATAGACTGGTTGAATAAGTTAATTCTGGCTGTTATTAATTAGATGTTTTCTGCATTTTACAAACACTGTTTTGCTATCTTTTTTGAGAAAATGCAGTCAGAGTGATTAGTGACAATTCCTACATACCTTCCTTCCTTCTTTTTTGAAAATATTCACCGTACTTGCCCTTCTCCAGTGCCCTGGAACCTCATCTGTCCTGACCACCTTCTCAAGGATAATCACTAACACCAACTACTTCAGCATTTTAAATAAACTTCCTTTTCCTTAAGTGACTACTGAGGCAAAAAAGACATTAAACTTATCACCCATTATTATTTCTCCCTTCTTTATCACATGATGGATTAACACTTTGGTATGTCATATCTTCAGGAATGTCATAATGTTATTCTTCATTCTATTTCCCTGTCATATCTTATTTTGCTCTTTGTTTTTGTCCCTATACCAGTCATAGAAATTCAACCAGTGTCTACATCCGTTTGATACAGGATTTCTGTCACATAGTGCAGTAGCTTAGCTTTCGTCTGTTAGAGAATAGTGAGCAAATACCATTTAAGCAAAATACCACAGACTTTTTGCAATGCTATCACTTCTGTATTCTTGTTCAAGGGGACAACTAGTCCTGGTCACCTTGAGCTCCTGATGAAACTCTTCCTTACACCCAGGGAGGTGAAGGTGTTATCCTGAGCCTCGGTGAAATAAGACATGAGCATTTCTCTCTCACCCAGTACAATCACTGTTTTCAATGTACTCAAAGTCAGCAAGGACATGCCAGGTAAGTGCAGCAAAAGGAGAAGGAATATTGCATCTACTGTGATGTAACGGCAGCTTAGTTGTTGAAAGAAAATACATGACTCAAGGTTAATTGCCAATGCTGAAAGTAGTACTTTGCTCCAGGATTATTAATAAACATGTGAGGGAGGAACATTTTGACCATGTAAAGCATATTTTTAGTCTGTTTGAATACCTGAAATCTAACAGTATGATTAAAAAGCTACTCTGGTTAAGGTTGGATAAACCCAAACCCAAGTATTTTCTGAATGTTTGCCTGTTTCCCACACTAACCAAGAAACAGTATTTTGACAGTTCTGAAGTGTTTCCTTAATACCGTTTTTCTCTGTTATTTTTCATTTCTACTGTTTAAAATGTTTTGTTTAAACAGAATTCAGAGTTTTGACAGTAATTTTTGTAACCTTTCTCTAAGTATGATTCAAAACACAAAGTGAGCTTGTTCTAAAATATTTTTACTAACGAGCAAAAAATGTAAAAAGCCCAGATGCTTGGCTACCTACATGAAACGAGGGCAAAGTCTGAGCCACCTGCTATTTACTCACGACCAGTTTTTGTGCTGCACACTTCCCATCTTCAAAATCTTCTTCAATCATTAACTGATTTCTCACAGTTCAGCAATGCAGGAAGATTTCTTTCTTCCTGTCTTGCAGACAGTAAACTGAGACAAAGCGATACAGTGAGTTGAAGAGCCGCAGAGGGAGTCGCCATCAGTGCTCCCATTCAGAACATGATTTAATTAATCTTTACATGATGGTAAAAATGGCTGCATCTTCCCTTTCACTCAATGTGTCATCCATCTCTCTCACATTTTCTCATCTATATTACACATCTTTCTCCCCTTGCTTTTTACAGAAGAAATTCTGTTTCCTTTTTCCATCTGCTTGGTTTCTTCTTTCCCCGTGAAAGCTCTGGCCCAGGGGAAAGGATCCTGTGTCTTGCTTTTGGATAATCTCTTCATTTCTTGGCAGACAGTCAGGTAGAAAGCAAAGCAGAGAGCTTTGGCACAGGACAGAGGCTGAGTGTTTGGTTGTTTGGGAAATTCTTTTATTGTTTCTAGGGGATTTTTTTCCCCATCTCTTCTTGGGAATGTTTCACTTAAGCTGCCCTTCAGTCCAAGGAGAGGGTAGGAACCCATTATATTAAAGGCTGAGGTTTGATGGTACAGCTATTCACAGGAAAGTGGGACTTTCCTTTTATTGTTCACGACAAACATTTTCCTTTATGAGAAGCATAATAGAAAGGCAGGTCTGAAGCTAGGGGAAAAGATGTTTTGCCCAACTTTAATCAGATATGAATTGCTTGTGAAGTTTTACAAGAAGTTACTGTTTGAGCTAAAGAACACCAGCTGATACTTCCTTTTCTTTTTGGATGCAACATTACAAAACAAATATGGGAAAAGATAAAGTGTAAGTCTTCTAATGTTTCACAAGAAAAAATCCTGTTAAAAAATAACCAGTAATAACTTGCAGTGCTGGGTCTCTGCGGATGGTCTGTCTGCTCTGGGGGAGCTGGTCCGTTCCTGAGCCTGTAGCACCTCCTCGTGGGCTGAGCCAAGAGAAGTGATTCCTCCGCTCTGGTGGCAGGACTCACGGCTAGCCAGCAACCCTTGCCCACCTGCTTGGCAGCTCTGGCATGAAACATGGTACAGATGTCCACGCTAACCCTTTAACTGCCAGATTTCCATCATTTGATGGAAATAAATCCCGATGCTTTTTGGAATCAAAACGTGACCCAGAACATTCAAATTTTAGCACTTTCCAAGCCTTGAGTGCTATTAATCACAAAGGATGAGTCCCCATCCATTGCCACCGTGCAGCCCATCCTCGAATTCACCACAGAGAAGAATGGCTCTTTCCTCACCCTGACAAAGTCAACCGCTGAAACCCTCCTGAGACAGAGAAATGATGCAGAAAGAGCAGGAAAATCTTGGGCTCCCCATGCCCCTACTCCGTTCTCTAGTTCCTTCTTCACCCATGCTCCAGGGCGGCTGACGAGAGCAGCTGAGCTTTATATTCTGACCACAGCTACTCATCACTGTGGGTCAGGATGGCAAAGCCAATGTCTCCAGCCAGATGCAGTCCAGTCTCAGAATAGAGGGGTGGGATGCTCAGCGATGTGGCTATTTTTCTGCCTTATGGCTGGTTGATGGTGTTACCATTTGCATTCATGGGGGGGAAAAGACCATTCAGTCATGCCAGCAATTGGTCTTACATCTACAGGCACTTAAGCACGCAGAGACTAAGGGTGTTGTATGGAACTGTTCCTCCTTTCTGCTAGAAGTTGTATCCCTGCATGATGCTCATACAGGACGTGCAACAGTTGGAGTTTACAGGATTGTTGACCTTCAACTGAATAATGCCAAGTTCCTTGGCAACAGCTCTAATCTGGATAGTCTTTTAAATTTTTAACTATTCAATCACCATTTCTGTAAAGTAGGTATTTTCTAAATTATGCAAGGTGAGTGTGCTCTCTTTTTCTACATGCCCTATGTCTGAATAATAC
Organism: Grus americana; assembly: GCF_028858705.1. Lineage (NCBI taxonomy): Eukaryota > Metazoa > Chordata > Aves > Gruiformes > Gruidae > Grus > Grus americana. The sequence continues at coordinate 7,021,363 of NC_072854.1, read as the reverse complement.
ATTCATGAAGCGCAGGGCAGAGTCTTTTCGGCAAATCTTGGAGTCTGTCTGCATACAAGCTTACTCTGAAATAATTACATCAATGTTCTTACACGTTCCTTATTACTTCAGGGAAAGTCCATGAATGAACACGTTTCACAGTAAACTGACTTGTCAGCAAACGAGGAATAGCCTGTATGGGAAGAATGCTAGAGGAGAAAAATAAAGCCGATGTTGTTGTAGCAGATACAGGAAGGTAGAATTTGGAGGGGTGAAGAGCCATGCTAGAGCCTACATTACTTGAAAGCTACTCTCTGTACCGGAGCAAAGTTCATGGGGAATTATACAACTAATGAATGAATGATGTGCTGAAGAAGGCAGAAGTAATAAAGGACGAATTGACTCTGTGTGTGCACAGGGGAAAAAAAAACAAAACCTAGTTAGCATTCAGATTAAACCAGTTTTGAACTATGCTCACTTCAGCCCCCTGTGCTTTGGCAGGAGATGTTGGCAGGTGTGTATTCTGATTCATTTCAGCAGCACGGTTGAAATCACAAGTTTATTGCATAATTGCAGAAGTAATTTCCAAAAAATACATTGTATCAAACCTTGGCCTTGTTTTTTCCCCACGAAATGCCAAAGTGAAATTTCACGAGACTCATTCTTCATCTGAACTTTTTAGCAAAATATATTGAATCACTGAGATTGGAAAAGCCCTTTAAGGTCATCAAGTCCAACCATAAACCCAACACTGCCAAGTCCACCACTAAACCACGTCCCTAAGCACCACATCTACACGCCTTTTCAATTCCTTCAGGGATGGTGACTCCACCACTTCCCTGGGCAGCCTGTTCCAATGACTGACAACCCTTTCGGTGAAGAAATTTTTCCTAATATCCAATCTGAACCTCCCCTGGCACAACTTGAGGCCATTTCTTCTTATCTGTGTCATATTTTGGAAAAAGTCTGCATAGATTGTTCTACAGCCATATATTTGATATTCCTGTCTTAAGGGATAACACACTAGTAAAATCTCTGGTTTAGGGATTAGTTGATATTAAAAATAAACATCTGTCATTCATACCATCTACGTATGCCAGTGGTGGAGAAGGATTTGGGCTGGGCTGACAGCTGATGGTAAAGTTTGCATCATACATGTTTTTAGAGTAAATGCTTGCATGTACAAATGCACTTCTAGAAATTCAATTTTACAAGTTCATGTCATTTTTAAATCTTCTTTCTAACATATATGTCCTGGTATAAGTCAGTCAAGTAAAACTGGAAGACTGTATCTCAAAGAATCATTAAAAACAGTAAGGGGTTTTTTTTTATTTTGATGATCAAAATATTTTTCCTTTTCAGAATGACTTAATAAACTCATACCAAAGATTAAAGTGCACAAAGAACATCATTTGTGGAATGAAACTTTTTTAGCTATCGTCTAACAAATAACTAATGCTGATGTGCACAACCCTTAATTAACCATAGCTTTTTTACAGAACCTGATGTTTTTCATGGGAAGTTTCTAGTAGGAATATTGAAGTTACTCTAATATACGAAAGATCTTGTGTTCAGGAAACGCACAAATAATTCGCTTTCCAGCATGGCTCTCTAGAGAGACAGGTTTCTCTCTGTGCATCCTTTCCTATGTGTAAATATTGGGAAAACTCTCCAAGCAAAACTGGAGAGCCTGATGCCTGATGCCAAAATTTCTTTCCATGTGAACATAACTCTTCTTAGGAAAATGCTTAGCCATTTTTGCGCATCCATCAGATCCAATAGGAGAGTTGGTCCACAAAACCCAATCTGGTCATCGTCCAAGATGGTGAAACATCATTACAAAAAACACATCCAAAACCACACCAAACTTAAAATCTCACAAGGACTCCCCTGAGGAAAAAAAATCCCCCATATTTTTCCTTGCTTTCTTGGTCATGTCACTCATTCAGAAAGGATTTTAGATGGAGAAGCTGCCTGGAATGAGATCTTTGAAAAATCAAAGGGGTTGTATTTATTACACCAAGGTTCAGCATAGTTCTTGAGCACGGAGGAAAGGTAGTCAGAAGAAGCATTCACCTTTTTCATATTTTCCACAGGCCTGCCAATATGATGAACCAAGCAGAAGAGCATCCCCGCAGTTGACTTTCTCTTGAGCTCTGCGTGCTGCCTGTCCCACAGCCTCTATCAGAGCTCTTTTGGTTGCGTGAACATCATTACCTACCCACAAACACTCTGTCTATGCAAGATACCCTCAGAGATAAGGAGAGACCATCTTCTCTAGGTGCCCCCTGGCCCCACGGTACTTCTGCTGAATCATGATCAAAGGCACCAAGTACATCCCTCAGCCACGGTCCTGTCGTGGCACTGTCCTCAGGTACTTACGATGTACCTCTGTGTGGCATTGCACATTGCCAAAACCCATCTCAAGGCCGGTGTGGCAAACCTGATGCATCCCACCATGCAGAGCTGTCAGGTTTGGTGAAGGTCGTAGGCTAGAGCTGGCTGGTTTGCCTGGGGCAGTGGGCAAAAGGAATCTGATATTGCTGGCGGTTGTCTTGCAGTGCTGCAGCTTAATCGGGGGAGACTGAAGATCACCAGGAAAGCTGATGGCTTGCTGTCCACGTAGGTCTAAGACGAAAGCTGAACGGGGCTGGCTGCAAATAAATACATCGAAAAGATGTCCTGTGCTTCCCACACCGACTAACGCTTGCTTCTTGTAACCTTGGTGTTCTCCACTGCATTCTGGCAGAGGGACAAAGAGGAGACGGGAGGCTGCAAGCTGATGGACAGCAAATATCACAGCAGCCCGTGGTGTCGCAGATTGCAATGCTCCCTGCTTCTCCGTGCATGCAGGAAGGTCTCAGCAGGACTGAAGGGAAGCAGGAGGCCCTACCAAATGTTTGTTACCTGGTGTCCATGACACACAGCAGTTCTGGAGGGAAGGGGCTCAACTGAAAATTGAGAACAAGTCTGTATTTGCAGTTCAGACCAAGCTGATGCAAAGCAGGTTAAGAAGACGACCAGCCAGCTCAGACTGATCTCCTGCCTGACTTCCTCCACTATTTTTCTGATCCTAGTTCTTTACCAGCTCCATGTTCTCCTTAGCCATACAGGCCCTCCCGGAAGGGGATTATGGACTCTTCTTATCATCCAGCAAAGGAGGGTACCTTCTCACCTGCAGCATCATGTCCCTTTGGGTGTCTCCACCAGCAGCAGGCTGAGAACAGCACTGTCACAGCAGGCCTGTTGTTAGATGGTACTGAAGGATGTCTCTGACTTGTAACTGGTCTTTAACACCAAATAAAACAATAAAACCTTAGAGGGAACGTGGTGCAAGAGAGAGATGTGTCACATCAGTCAGGCAAATAAGGCACTCCAGCGACAGCTGTCTTAACCAAACTCCTCCAGAAATACTACATTTCAGCCCAGACTTGCTATGGGACCATAAAAATCCCCCTAAAAGCAAACAAATAAAAAATTACAATTAAGTAACCCTTACACAAAGGGCATTCTGCACACTTCGGTCTTGAAATGCAAAGATGTAGGCACACGTAATGAAGGTGCATGACTACGATGGACAGAGTTAAGGCTCTTTTTTGGAGTATGTAGCATGCTATGTTACACGTGGGGTTTTGGTTTTTTGGAGAGAATTAACATGTTTATTATTTATGCAATATATAGCACCTGGCCATTCCTATCAGGGATCCCATATTTGCACTGTACAGACAGGGAACTGAAATATTTATTTGTTGTTTTATATATGTCAGCCCCTGTCCATGGGAGTGTAGATATGCTAGCATGAAAGCCAGTCTCAGGGAAAGAAGTCAGATGTCCGCTCTGTGCCACGGAGACAGCCTTTGTGTCAGGAGTGTCACGATCACATTTCACCTTTTCTACAGATTTTAATAAGCAAGTAGTGCTCTTCCACCCTGCACCGCTCTGGGCAAGCCAAAAATAGCACAAAGATCCAGCTCTCTTGGCCACCTTCCTTTTAAAAGCTTTCTTTCCTCCTCCCTGTTTTTCCTTGGCAAATGGCTATCGTGACCACTAACATTTTGAGCCTTTTAACTATTTTTTCATCTTTATTTCTGATTTCATTTCCCCTCCACCAAAGCATCACAAGCTGAATCCCCAGGGGCCCTCCAAACTGCAAAAGCAAGCCCAGATCCTGCTAGGAGGAGGCTTTGAGGTGCGGGTAGACGCAGTGGATTGGTATCAGAAGGCAGCTGGAACCAGCGGGGTGGGCTGGGGCGGGAGCAGAGAGCGAGGTGGGCCACCCACTGATGTTCTTCTGGGACTTGATGACTGCCAGCGACAGCAATCAAGAGCAACAGTGATCCTAAGGTTCAAGGTCAGGTTGGATGGGACTTTGAGGACCTGGTCCAGTGAAAGATCTCCCTGCCCATGGCAGGGGGGTTGGCCTAGGTGACCTTTAAGGGTCCCATCCAACGCAAACCATTCTGTGATTCTACAGTCCTCTCAAACTCCATCCTGCTAATGTGCTGCTGAAGGCATCCACATTTTGCCACAAAATCAGCTCTCCACCAAGACAGCTGATGACGAAACTAACCCGCGCTCAGAAACTCCACTTTGGAAAGGCATTTGCATCTTGACATTTGATCTTATTCAAGATCTCCAGTATTCCTGCGGGGAGAAAATTTCAATGCTTTCATGTAGTATCAAGCCATGCAGTTCAGTCTGATTTTGGCTTATTTTAAAATAGAAACCCAAATAAAATATTTTGGAAAAAATAATAGTTTTCCCTACCAAAAATGCCATGAGACATTTTGGTGTGGTAGATATTTATCTTTCTAGATCACTGTAAGCTCTGCTTTCTGTGTAGCATCAACTCTGCAGACCTAAGGATCGCGGCATCTGTTTACAGTTTTAAAGAAGTGGTGCATTTCTCCCCCGCAGGCATGGAGCACTCTGAAAATGGGAATCGTACCAGTTCTAAAGTCTGCTGTTCACACACAAATAAAATAAGTCGGTATTGTCGCAGAATAAACAAACAGTCTGTTTTGCAGACTCAGGTCAGGCAGAAAAGGTTTGTATTTTTTTATGTATTTTTTTACAGTATTGTGATTTTCAAGCAGAGCTCCTGTTTGGGGAGGGAAAGGTCTGTCTCCTAATTTCTAAGGATAGTTCACAATAACTTTCATTTCTCCCTTCTTTGTCTTGTACCACAGATCTGTATCTAAAGATGGGGCAGTATTTGAACATTTCTTATTGAGAAGAGCACATATCAGACTGGCAGAGTAAACCAATTTCTGTGTTGAGTTGTGTGCAGGAGACAGACTACGCCGGCCGTACTGCCCGTGGGGTGTACTTCAAGAAACCTCTCAATTGCATGGACAAAGTTGGAAAAAACCTGCACATTAGGGGCAAAAATAATTCCTTGTCCTGCTTCCCTCTGTCAGTAGATGGCTCTGCAAGCCATAGCGTCGCAGGTTAACCATTGCGTGGAGACAGCTGGGGCTCACCATGAGCTGGCGCCTGGCTGCGTGCCCTTGTGCGGTTCTTGCTTTCAGCCTGGGGAAATTTGAGGTGCCCCAAAACCTGCAAACAGCCATGGGTTTTGTCTAACTCTTGTTCTTTCTGACATCTGTCCCACCCTGACCTTGTTCATTACTGCCAGACATCCATCCCACCCTGCCTCCGAAGGTCCGGCCAACGATGAGCACGCAGTCATTCCATCACACCCCACCTCAGCTGTGCTCCGATGCCTCTAGCTGAACGCTGATGGCGTTAGCAGGGTGAGCACATTAGCACGGCAGCTCCTGCAGCCCCGGCGGGCCTGTGCAGGCAGCGCTGCAGCCCTGCCCTCCTGCCTGCAGCCGCAGAGCCACCTCACATACCTTGACACACGCCGCGTTGCATCTCCGCCTGCCGTGGAGATACAGCTGTTAGCTGTGGGGTGCGCCGTCAGGCACCGAATGGGTTAAGTCAGCAGCTGCCATCTAACATACTGCGGAAAATACAACTCGGAACAGAGTGTTTTTATCATCTCTTTTCCATGCCTGATGCTGGAAGCCTCTAGAGGTCCAATCTGTTGGCCTTTTTTTCCTATCTGGCAACTCAATTTTACTGGCAGTTCTCTCTTGTGACCATGCACAGTCAAAAATTGCATTTTATAGATAATACATTTAGGTTAGGGATGCGAGCCAATTTAAAAGGCACTCTTACGGAAATCTGCACAGCACAGGCTTGGAACAGTCAAGGAAAAGGTGCGTCCCTTCCAGCTAGAGCCCTTTGCAGCGGATTGCTATGGAGATATCAGGAAGGTTTCTCATGGGTGGCAAGCCTGGGGAGCCTGGGGAGTTTAAACCATGTAAACAGATCATTACCTACACAGTAACATTCAGGCTGGGCAAAAAGGGGTTGCAGCTTTACCTGAAATCTAAAAAGACGGGCTTCTTCTCTAAAATTCTGGTACTACACCTGTAAAAGTGTTTTGTGTCCTCTCCCTTACCACACAGAGTGTGATTAAAAAAGGTCTCTGAGCTTGCTCAGGTAGTGGATGACACCATTTCTACACTGTCATGTACTGAAGAGGCACAGAATTTTTTTTCTCAAGGGGCTGACATATGTAGAACTGACTCGCAGGAGGTTGCCTCTGAAGGGGGAGTGTGGTCATGTCATCAGTTCTGGCCTGAAAAGATCACCTTTCCCATGCCAAGCCCCTTCAGAGCCCTTCCCTTCCCCAGCAGCACACTTTGTTCTGCCCGTGCAAAGCATTTCCACAGCTGGGACCTCACCTTAAACTGATACTACAGGACTGTCATCAATATTTCACTTTTTTTTTTATTTTATTGCCTTTCCTTCCACTAGTTCCACTTTTCTATTTATTTGCCCTATGTCTGAGTGCTTGCATTTCTGAAGATAAAAGCCATGGAGTAGTGAAGCAAGAAGCTTGGATGTGGCCTTATCACACCAGGTGACCTCAAGGTCAGAGAAAAGGCAAAGAAGAGTTTTATAAAACAAAACTGAAAATGATGATGTTTCAAAATGGAAATTAAAATGTTCTGTCACAACAATGCTGAGGTTTAGCTCCCTTGAAAAATTCCAGCCGAATCAAGGCAAGAGCGTGCTCATTTGGACAGACAGCGCTCCCCCAGCCGAAAGCCATTCCTTCAGGGAAGCCGGCACAGCCTGCCCAGCGCACAGAATAAACCACGCTTTGCCTCTTCCCACCTGCCCCACGCAGCCCAGCATTCAGCAGGGTCAATGTCTCAAAGGATATCTCACAGGCACTACGTAGCACGGTTTGGAAGGGAAATGTGAAGAGCTCCAACTCACATGCATTGAAAAAATAGCTGCATCAAACTACAATCTTTGCCCTGCTTTCAACTCAGCCCTGTGTCCTCTCTGCAGGCTACAGGTCCCCAAAGAGATCTGGCCATGCAGAACCTGTGTCCACACCTTAGCTGGGCTGGACTGCAGTACAGGCATCTCAGTGCAAACCCACCTTCACGGACCAGGTTTGTGGAAATGTGAAGCTGTGAACTAGAGCAAGAAAGGCACTTGGTGCCTTCGCATCTGTCCCACCTGCTCTGCTTTTGCAGGAGGCATGGTCACAGTGAGATGGCATAAGAGCAGCATCAGGCATCATGGCTGGATTGGGCAGAGCTTGTGTGTCGCAAGAGCCTAGACTGCAGGATACGTCCCAGGAGGTCCAGCCCCTCACTGCAGTCCATCGTTTGGGCAAGTCACAGAATCATAGAACCATAGGATGGTTTGGGTTAGAAGGGACCTTAAAGATCATCTAGTTCCAACCCCCCTGCCATGGGCAGGGACACCCTCCACTAGACCAGGGTGCCCAAAGCCCCATCCAACCTGGCCTTGAACACTTCCAGGGAGCCAGGGGCAGCCACAGCTTCTCTGGGCAACCTGTGCCAGTGCCTCACCACCCTCACAGTAAAGAATTTTTTCTTAATATCTAATCTGTATCTACCCTTCTTCAGTTTAAGGCCATTCCCCCTTGTCCTATCACTCCATGCCCTTGTAAACAGTCCCTCCCCACCTTTCCTGTAGCCCCTTCAGGTACTGGAAGGTGCTATGAGGTCTCCCTGGAGCCTTCTCTTCTCCAGGCTGAACAACCCCAACTCTCTCAGCCTGTCCTCATAGCAGAGGTGTTCCAGCCCTCTGATCATCTTCATGGCCTCCTCTGGACTCGCTCCAACAGCTCCATGTCTGTCTTGTACTGGGACCCCAGAGCTGGAGGCAGTACTGCAGGTGGGGTCTGATGAGAGTGGAGCAGAGGGGCAGAATCCCCTCCCTCGACCTGCTGGTCACGCTGCTTTTGATGCAGCCCTGGACACGGTTGGCAACAAGTCAGCTGTATCAGCAACAACCAGGGGACTTCATGGCTGCTCAGATTTCTAGGTTTTACCAAGCAATTTGCAAAAGGCCCCAACATCTTTAAGTGTTTAAGTTCACCCTTGAGGAGCCCCGTAGCTCTAAAAGGGCCGCCCAAGCCAAGTGCAACCTGCTGCTCCAGGGGCTGCCCAGGGCTGTCGGCACTTTGCAGTCCTCAACCTTTCCATGCCTCACTTCTTCATCCCAAGCACAGGGAAGGAGACATCCTTGCACCACTTGATCAGGCTGTGCAGGAGGAATAAGGCAGGGCTCTGCAGCCCTGTGACTCAAACCAGGACAGCACTGCGTAGCGCTAGGGCAGTGCTTAAATAGATCATAGCCTTAGGGAAGAACAGCAGTTCCTCTCTCCCTGTCCATCTCAGCTGTCTCTCCACACGTCCTCCAGTCACTCTCTTCCTCCTTCCTCTTTCTCTGGTCCCTGTCTCCTTCCCCCTGAGCTGAGCTGCAAACCGCTGGTCTGCCTTTGCCCTTGCAGGCTCCAAACTGACATGGTGGCCAAAACCTGCGCTGGGGCCCTTCTCCCCAGGCTCAGTCTTGTTAATCAAAAATAAAAGCAAACAGGAACTGGCCTCCTTGCTGGATTTTATCATTACTCATCCAGGTTGGGCAGGATGGGACAGGGTGAAGGTTGCACAAGGAAGATGCTTGATGCCATATAAAGGGCCACCCTGGCGGAGGGACTAAAATCCTTGGAGGATTTATTGCCTAAGGATGCCTTTATGATTCTTGGCACAAGAAGGAGTCTTGCGCTCGGTATTGGGGCCTGGGGGTGCCATACAAAGGCATCCCAGAAATATCCTAGGCTGGGCCGACTTGTAAATGACAAAGCCTCTCAGGCATCTTTGAATGGAAGGTGTGTTTGATGACTAGGCTTTAGCGTATTAATGCCTGCTTTACCCTGCCGTGCAATGGGCTCCACCATTTCAGAATTATGATCTTTATTCGCCCCCAAGAGGTGTTTCAAAGCAGCCCTAAAGGATAATAACTTGTGTCTAAAAACCTCGATATGGCGATTTGTCTCAGGACCCTGACTGTGTTATCACTCGAGGGCTGAAATCTGTAATCAAAACCTCAGCTGAGCTCCACTTTCCTTAAAACATCTCCCTCCCTGAGCATCATCTTCACATCAGCCAGCTGGGAACACAGCAGCTCCTGCATCGCTGAGCAGTAGCAGCGTAGCTATGCATGGCTGCGGTTTTAAGTTCTGATGTGCAGAAGCAAAGGGCCTTTAGAGCTGCTTCTCTCATCAGTAAAAACCCCTGTCCCTGTTTAACCAGCAGTATTTATTGCTGCCGGTAGCCCCCAGCCTCACATTACTGTCAGGATACTCGGAGCTTCGGCACAACAAGGGCCCGTGGGAGGAGGAGTGGAGGCAGGGCTGGCGACGTGCAGTGTGGAGCTGGATTTCGGGTCCGTGCTCACAGCAACTCCTGCACACGTGTTGGATGGTTGGAACAAGACACGTCTCGGAGGGACCCTCAGCAATGAGGGGAGCGATGTGGGTGGGGGATTTCTGGCTGCGCGGCAGTGTGGGCTGGCTGCCCGTGAGTGCGGGAACGAAAGGGAAAAGCCACATTGGAAAGAAATGTTTGTCCGTCTGTTCAGCAGTCACATTTCCAGCCTTCTCTGAGCCAATGTGCTCTGCCAGCCTCACGATAATTTGAGGTGGGCCTGGCTAAGTCCCTCTGAAGGGTATGAAATTGGTTATTCCCTTTCCTTCTAGCACTCCTTCCCCTCTCAATGACCTCCATCATTGACCTTCTTCAAAATCTGACGGCAAATTCAGAGGCTCTCTATAACAGAATAGCAAAACCCAGTCATCTGCAGCAAGTCTCCACGTACCTATTGTGTTGAATGGAAGCATCGGCCATGGTCTGTCCTGGCAGCTCCCCCTCCCCTGAGCAGCCCTGAAATCACTGGGAATCCGGTTACTTTTATCCAAAAGCTGCCAGGTTATCTTGGAAGCCAAATTCGTCTTCAAAAATGTCTGTGTTTCCAAAACAAAACTGTGCAGGATTTTGGTTCCATTAACGTTGTTTGAGGTTTCCTTCCAATTCCGCATGAAAATAACTCTGCAAATCCCAGGGTAATATGAAGGAAATCAGGCTTCCCGGTCTGCTCTGGCATTGTCAGCCCTCTTACCTCCCCTCTGTTGTGTCTCCGGTTGCTGAGACACAGAGGGACCACTGTGCCGATTTTAGGGAACACCGTGCCCATTTTCCAGAAGAGCAAGAAGCAAGGTTTTAGGAGAGGACAAGGTCGTACACTAAGCCAAAGCCCAAGACTTTCCATGTCCTTCTATTGCATTGCTCCCAGCAGCTTCTTTCCCTTCTTCTGTTACAGAAAAGATGGGTTCTTCTTGAGGTCTTCACATGGAGGGGCAGTAGCTCATGTGTCAGAGGCTCACAGGGTGTAGGATAATCCAAGCCTACTGAAAGAAATGACCTGTGCAACACCTAGCTAGCCTGAAATGGTGCAGATAGCTCCAGGCAAAATAAAATATTTGGTTTCCTTAACTGGAAACTGAAGGGAGAGCTGCTAATTCCAGCACTGTTCAAATCTACCACTAGTTTAAGGGCAAAAATAAATATAATTGCTGGTAAAAGCTGGAGACTGCAGAAAGATTGGTGAGATAATCAGTAACTGCAGTGACAGAGCAGTTCTGCTGTGGTCTGTATCTCTTCCAACAGCGTAGGATGAATATTGCTCCATGCAGTGGGATATACTGGGGAATGAGGAACACAGGCAGTGCCTATAGGATGGGGACTCAATGTATCTAGAGAAAGATTTGAGGGGTTTAGGGGGATCATCTGTACCAGATGCGATACTGCAGCAAAAAGGACTGAGGCTGAAGAACAGATGGGAAATCTGTGCTTTAGTCAAACACAAGCTGTTGAACTCAACAGGAGGAGCTGGTTACGTGTTATAATTCAGTGTCATACAAGAAATCAAACTAGATGTTCCAACAGAATGTAAGTTTATGATTTGCCAAGGGTCACGCAAGATGTTTATTGTAAAGAAGAAACTTGAAGACATGTCTTTGAAGTCCCATGGCCAAAGTCCATCCTCTGAATCTCTCTCTCTTATATGAGAAATATCAAACAGTTTTCATTCCCTTTCCCTTCCTTCCCTTCCCCTCTGATAAGGAGTGGGCTGGATAGCAAAGCTGTGGTTGTGTAAGGCTGCACCCAGCGCTGTTTGTGGGAAAGCTGCTTTTGAGCAGAAATTCTGGTGACAGCGCAACCTTGTTGTGCTGCTGCACCTCATGGTCAATCCTACCTGGATCCCACAGTACTGATCTTCTGCAGATCCCGCTGCTGTAGGCACCCACTACAATGTGAAACATGGGTCCAAGACCTGCTCCAAATGTTCTCCTGGCCCCTACTGTAATTGTCCTGGGTCTCATACAGTTTGCTCCTCCTCACTGCTCTACAGTAATGGTGGGTCACCAGTTCAAAGGGGCTCAGAACCAGGATTCGGTTTGGAAAAACATCCAAAAGGGTGAATGCTCCTGGCATGCTGGCAGCACTTGTTAACTTGATGTCAGAGCTGCTACTCCAGAGACGTGGGAAGTGACATGCGGTTCATCTGGGAAGCTTGGCAGTACTTTCACTGCAAGCGGCTCAGCTGTGCTCCTCAGGGAGAGTGTAGGAAGCGTCCTCATTTCCCTGGGAGCACGAGGCACAGTGAGCATGAGAGCCATACCTTCACCTGGGTACTGGGACCAAAGGACATTTCCTTCCCTCTCACAGAACCACGTCACAAGGGAGATAAGTGGTAATACACAAGAGATCAAAGATGGTTTTTACTAGAGGGCTGGGAAGAGAAGGGTTATAAGGTCCTTTCCCATCTGAGCCTTTGGGAAATTTGCCGGAGTTGCAGAGAGAGCCTCTGTGTCCCCGCTGGCCAAGAGCTGAGCTGCGTGGGAGGGACAGGAGGAGCTCCACGGAGGAGTGCTCTGGACAGGGTTGCTAGCAGGTTCCGTGCGGTGTGAGATGGACCCTGAAGAGCAGCAGGGAAAACACGCAAGTCAGCAGGTTTGCCTCCTCAGTCATGGCTGCGTTCAGGCTCCCAGCTGTAGGAAACATCCTCCTTTCCGTGCCTTTTCACACCCAGCTCTGCATGGCAAAACCTGAGCTAACCACCACAAACACAACGAAAGCTCAGAGAGCTGTGGCTCCCTGTGCTGAGATCTCCACGCTGACCTGCTCTGGTAGCCAAGGAAGGTGCATACTCCTGGTTTGGACCAAGGATGACATTCGGTCTTAGGAGAAGTGTGAGGAAGAATGAGGCAGGCTTCACGGGGCTGTTTCCTGTACAGGACTTGCTGAATGCTCAGTAGTTTTGTTACAGATCCTGTACAAGCAGATCTGCTTGATGAACCTGATGGGTAGAGGCTTGTATTCCCACCTCAAGGTAGGCAGTGTTGTTGTATGATTGCCATTCTTCAGTGTGGCCTCAGCCACCCCCATCTTTGCTCCCAGACTGGAAGGACAGCCTAGCTGTTGCATTATTAACCCGCACCAGGGAAGATCCTACTTTGACAAGACATCCTGTATGGCCATGGTGATTTCCCCAGACATTCAGATGCCCACGCCTCCTGATTTCCATAGGCCTCACTGCCTAACGTCGTTTTGGTGACCTGGACTGTGGACACAGTTGCACGGCTGGTGTATGCCTTCAATGGGCTGCCACTGAGAGGAGCAGGTATGTCCTATTCCCCCTTCCCACCAGCTCCACGCCTGTCCTCTTGCTTGTGCCTGCACGTGGCCATTGGCAGCTGTACAGCCTGTCCCATCAGTGAGCTGAGGTCTCCTCTGCACTTTAAAAGCTGCTCCAGCCCAAGTGTGCTGAGTTGAATGGCTCAAGTCATGAGGAGTACTGGGATGGAAAACTCAAAATGAGTGGAGGTTTAGCGTGGTTTGAGGCACCCCTATCTCTGGGCAGTATGGTTGTCCCTCGGGCTGCATGCACCCGCTTCAGAGTGGTGGTTTTTAAGAGAAATGATGAGGACACATCAGGTATAGTGAAGATACTGATTTTAGCCAGAGAGAAACACACTGCAGAGCTTGAGTGCTGGCAAAAGCAATGCTGCAGACAGGACATGCATGCTCACATGGTCTCCATGCCCAGGTAGAACCTGCTGTGACCATCCACCAACATGGGAATCATTGGAATCTTTCCCTTCTGATGCCAGTGTAGAAAGTGCAACTTATGGATTCAGCTGAAGCTAAGCTTCCACAGCGCCAAGTCAGGTTGGTTGCAGGTGAAAACCAGGCAGACCCTAAAGAAATAAAGAAAATCTCAGCAAAGGTGAATGATGAGTAGCGACTGACCAAAGTGGCAAACCAGCAAGATGGGGGATGTGGTCAGAGAAGCTGCCATGGGATGGCTTGGAGGACAGCAGAGAGAGAGAAAAGGAGACACTGCAGGAGAGACTGTAAAGCTTGTTGGTGTGGAACAGAATCAAATGTCGGGAGAAACTACTGACGGGCAGCGTTTGAGGTGCAGCGGGTGGGGAGTAGCCAGGGGTGATAAGGCATATCCCATGCTCTGCTAGTTCCCATCAGATGTTTCTAGACACAAGGACGCCATCATCATAAAATGGTTGCCAAGGTGCCGGTCATCTCTTCCCAAGGGAAAGGCAGTGCTGTGGGGTGTGGGTGAGTCCTCCAGGACCAATGGAAGGACAGTGGTACTGACACATCTCCCGTTTGCTGATCCCCAGGAGGATACCGAGAGATTTCCATCACTCCGTGTGCCAGGGCAAGGTGGGACAAGCCAGTCAGGCCACTGGTCCCGAAGGACACTGTGCCAGGGCCAGCGCTGCAGCCATGCCTGCTGCCTGGACGCTAGCAAAGCTGTTGCTCTGTCTGGGCCAGCTCTTTGGTCTCAGAGCATTTTGTCCTCTGATATTGTCTTTCTCCCCCTTCTATCACACACATTTTTGGCATTGCTGATGCTCATTCATTTTTAACGCTGAATACACTTTTCCTGCTCAAAGCCTTTCCTAAACATCAGCTAATGAAGCCTCCGCGCTCCCCTCGGAGACTGGCATCAGGCACGATTATCCCCGTGGCAGGGATTTGCCCAAGAGCATGAAACAGGTCAGCTCCAGTGCTGGACTTGAGCCCGGAGCTGGAGACCCCCAGGGCTGTGCTCAGGCTAAACGGGTACTTCTGGAGCATCCCACCCCTTCCCCTCCTGGGAAGGGCACATGCAAGTGGAAGGCCTCCAGGCAGGGCTGGGGAGCAAAGTGCCATGTATGCTTTTGGGCTGATTGATTGCCTCTACGGGCTGAGCTTCACGCCCAAACTGCCACAGCAGCTCTAAAGCCAAATACAATATAGGGGATAAGAAAGGTTGTCCTGTGTGTCTGCACCAAACTTGTCAGCTACAATTGCAGAGATGTTCTGTTCCTAGCAGAAGCCATCAATCACCCGGTTTAAGGCTATAAACAGCAGTTCCTTGGTGAAGGATGTGTGACAGTAGCCCCGAAGTCTCTGTGTCTGAAGGGTACGTTCATTCACCAGCCTGTCCAGGTTCCTGTTGCCTTGGCGTGCCTGGCCCCGGCCGGGAACTCCCTGCATCCCAGCACTAACCACCTTCATTATTGTTACTATTACTATTACTATTACTATTACTATTATTATTATTACTACTACTACTGCTTCTACTACTACTACTATTATTATTGTCTCCTCTATGTCTGCCTGCAGTTCCCTAGAAGTGGCAATTCATTAAAGCGTTGGAGGAACAGCACACAGCAGAAGCAGAGCTGGAGGGGGGCGGGGGAGCACCTCTGTGCAAAATTGTTTCCTACTTCCCAGGCATCAGCTTTGCTCACAAGTGGCAGCTGGATGACATACGACAAAACCGAAGAGCAGGAGCCGCTTTGATCTGCAGCGTGGAGCCGGTGCATCTCGCCACCGCAGCCCAGAGGTTCCTGGGGACGGCTCGGCACAGAGGGATGCCTGTGCCTACAGGCTGCCTTGCACGTTCGCAGCCAGCCCCGTTGATGGATGCTTTGCTCGTTATGTTGAGCTATTTCTTAATGTGTTTTCTTTCCTAGGTGGCATTTTGGGGAATACGCAAATGTCGCCAGTGTAATAAATGAAAGACAGTGAAAGGCCCATAAAAATGAAATGTGTGTATTCCTCACCCTCCCTCTTTTCTTACTCACATTTTTTTCTTTGCATCTAGAGCAGAGCAGCTATAGTAGGAGTAAAACCATCAAGGAAGGAGCTGGTCATTTGCCTAAGCCCAAAAAACTCACGAGTTAGAGCGGCAAAATGTTTATTTCAGTGCCAGCGTCACCCTGTTAATACGGTATTTCTAATCATCACCTGTCCCCTCCCCTCCGGGGCAGGGTGTGCAGGGGCCGGCCGTTCCCGCAGCTCCTCGCCACAGCCCCACGTACCTCCTGCCCTGCCCGGTGATGCCCACCTGCACCACTGAGGGACCACATCCCCCCCACCCGTGTGTAACGGGAGGTGGCAGGGATGCCGCATGTGTTTGCCGTGGTCCTCCAGGAGCAGGAAGGCTGTAGTCATCGCTCTCGGCGCACCCAGGGCCACAGGGATGTGTGCCAGGGCTTAGGCTGCTTAAAATCCTTCTGAATGGGATGCTGTAGGGAATATCAGCTCTGATTCCGGTGCTCTTACTTACTCCAGAAGTCCTGCCAGTGCCTTGAGTCACACGATTTATTTGGAGCGTCAACGAGGAGAAATAATACACATATAGGGGCTTCTTTGATAAGGCTGTGTTGGGGATTAAAGCGTATCTGTATGTAGGCACTGCAGTACCGGGAGATGCTGTAATGGGGAAGTGCAGCCCCACAGCGTTAGCTGGCTGTTATTTGAAAAACAAATGCACAAATGAAAAGGTGCAGCAGATATTTAGTGTTTAGGTGATGTGTAATGATGCGGAGCTGCGTGTGCGCCTGGGGAAGTTAGAGGGGGGTCTGTAGCATTGCTTTCCTAGACCATATGTTACCCCAGATTTGCCAAAGAAACGTAGCAGCACGCAGGAATGCACACGCTCGGAAGACATCATTTATACCCAAAGACCTCGTCTCAACCCACAGGATTATGCTCAATAATCCCAGGCTGATAATGGCAGTGATTTTTCCTTCATCACCTTCTTTGCTTCAGCTTTGCTCGGAGGCGAGCAGTTGTCACATCCTGACCTCAGCAAAGCAGGAACAATTCCGTTCTCAGTCACAGCCACGGAAACATTTTTCCAGGGTTTGTTTTTTGGGGTTTTTTTTGGCTTTTATTTTCATCTCTTTGGCCTGCAATTGCTCTTACTGCAACAAATCACTGAGTGCATATATAAGACATAATACTTGGCTAAATGCACAGAGGAGCACAAAGAAAGATTAAAAAGTGCCAGAAATCAATAGATTTACACCAGTTTTCACTCCTGCTGATTTCAGCCTGTTCACCAAGCCGAAGCTGAGTTTCCCACTTTGTACATGAGCATCAATAAAATCAACATGCACAACCTACAAGCATGTATATGCGAGCATATTCCCAGGTCCCCACAATTTACCACCTTCCTGAAACTGTCCCTTTGTGAGTACAGAACAGATGTCAACATTATACTTCTAATAAATTCATCAACCATCCAGTTTTGCATGCAGACATGCTCGTAATTTTTTAAAAAAAGAAGCAGAATACAAAGAAGGGAAGGAATTAGTTATCAACGACATCCTCCAGAATGGGAGAGTGCGTGAAAAGCCAGAAGGCAAAGCGGTCTGGTGCCTCAGCAAGTCTGCAAGCAGTTTTATGTGTAAGTCATGTTTTACTGTCTTGTCCACTGTGACATGAATTTCTCCCCAAATCTGCATATAAAAATACCACCGCCAAATTATTAGCTATTAATTAGATGCTGGATTCAAGTGAGAATTACCATAATGTGCCACAGCATCCATAAATATGAGATCCAAGAGGAGCAGAATGGCCTTTTGTTTCCCTCTGCAGAATTATATGCATGACCCAGTTTTTCCTAATACTGCAGCGGCAGGAGAGACATAGCATTGTTTGTTCAACACAAAATGGGGAGGGAGGAAGGGCTCTATTTTGCAATGTACAGTAAATAAACTCTTGGATTGCAGAATAAGGCCAGAGAAGCGATGCTCGAATCTCTTGCTCCAGCCAGCAATATTTGCAGCGGCATCTCACAGTTAATTATCCCATTTTTCTGAACTGTTTGGGACCAATCTCAGAATCCAATTTCCATTTTAAATACCCCTCTCCTACATCCTGGGTCTCTTGTTTGTGACGCAGGTTGGTTTAATCTGCTGGTTTGGGTGGCAGATGAAATCTGTGAGCCCCAGCCCCTGGCGCCCGTGGGGTTCGGAGGGGCTTGGGGCTCCGCGGGTGGCCACAGGAATGAAGATGGCTTAGTGCTTAGGCTTGGATGCCAGTGGGACATCAAAGCTGGGAGGTGTGTGGTCCCCACCCCAAACAAAGAAAACTCAGCCTTCAGTCTGCGTGGCCATTGGGACGAGCGGTGCGAGACGTGTCGGCCAGCTCTGGCTGGGGACAAAGGTTTTGGTGGCTGAATTTTCACAGCTGAGAACCCCCCACCCGGGGCAGGGGTACATAAATATGGGAGATGGGGGAGGATCCAGTTTTCTTGGAGAAATTCCAGTGCTGAGATAACGGTGATGTGACAAAGGGAAAAGGGCAACGCAGTGATTAACTACTACGTCTATACAACTTCCCCCACGAATCTGGGAAATAAATAAGTAGAACATGAGTTCTTAAGACACAGCCACAATGATGACATTATGCACAACCAACTCACAGCACAGGAACCTACTTATGTCCTTCCAGAAGTAATTTGGGAAGAGCAGAGGAAAGGACGGCAGTGCTGGGAGGGCGCGTGGCTGTGCAGGGGATGTGGCCATGGCAGGAGGCATGAGGAGGAGGTCGAAGAAGTTCTTCCAGTTATCAAGAACAGCCAAACGAAGGATGTCATTTTAATTACCCACAGCTGGAAAAGAAACAGGCAAGGACACAGTCCACCAGGTCCCTAGGATGCTGGGGATAATGTTTCAGCTCAGATGGACAAACAGCTACTTAGGTCAGACTGTGGCCACGAGGAGCCAGCTGGGAACCAGAGGGGAGAGCAATTTTGAGGAGAGTGACCACAAAGTGGCAGAATTAATTTTCCTTACAGACAGGGAGATGCACGAGCAAGGGCAGAGGGACGCTGGACCCGAACCGGCTGATTCCCACACACACGGAGAAGCCGTGGGTAGGTCCTGGGGAAGCAGAACCACCGGCATGGCCAGGGAGAGCCCTAAAGGCAGCGGGTGGTTTATCCTGCCGGGAGGAAGGCAGAAAACACGACCACCGACCCCGACCCCAGCAGTCCTGCTGCAAGCCCAGGAGCAGCAACGTGGGGCGGAGGGAGGTGGGAACCGTGGGAGCTCGTTATATATTTGCAGCCAAACCCACCCTATTGCAAAACAAAGGGAAGGCATGAATGAGTTTCAGCGAAAAAGGGTGGGAGGCAACAGGAGAATCTACAAATACGTCAGAAGGCAAAGAAAGAGAGTAACCAAGGGATGACTCAGAAAAGGCCAGTGCTGTGTTCACAGAAAAGGTTCCTTGTCACGAGCTGATTTGCTTTAACTACACATTAATCAAACCAAGGAGTGGAGCAGAAAGGAACCGCTGGAGGCGGTTTAGGTGGGACGGAGGAGATGGAGTCCGGACAGGCAGAGGACGGTCCCGTGGGAGGGGAGCAGAGGAAGCAACTGCGATGCTCTTCCCAGCCACCCCGGGCTAGGAAAGGTCCCACGGGGTAGAACCGGCAGGCACAATATCTCTCTTCAAAAAGTGGGAATTACACACCAGGAGCCTAACTTTAAGCCTTGGAAAGCTCCCAGAACAAATTATTAAACAAACAGTTGATATGAAGCCAGAGGGGAATAGGGGGATAAGAAGAGACAGTGAATTTTGTCAAGAATAAATTGCCCAAACCAAAGTAATGTTCCGCTCGGGTTCCCTCTTGGGTAGCTGAAATGTGCTGCGATTTAGGTAAAGCTTTTGAAATAGTCCCATCTCACATTTCACAAATTCTCTCAAATTAAGGAAATATGCGAAAGTGAATTTAGGAACAATTGAATAAAAGACACTGGGAGTCACTGCCGATGGTTTTCAGCCAGACAAGGAGGAGATTTTGAGCAGCATCCTGGATCGGGCATAAAGGTGCTTCTATTCAATATTTTCATTTACTGACTCGAATGATGGCCCAGGGAACGCACTTCCAAAATACGCGGGTTGTGCTGGACCGCAAGCACCTGGGAGGACCGGGTGAGAATTCAAAATGACCTCAAAAAATTGGAGAAAAAGCCTGAATCGAACCAGATGAAACCCAATAAAGAACAGCACAAACTGCTGCTCTTAGAGAAGCAAAACCAAAGGCACCGTACCCACCAGGGAGCTCTTACCAGGTGACGGTACGGCAGAAATGGAGGAGGTACAGCAAGTCACAAAGGATGGGAATGAGAAATCTGCTGTTGGGAAAACACCAACAGAATGAAGCAAATCTCTTTCCAGGATGCAATAACAAGGCTGTTGGGTGTAAGCCAGAGGAGGTAATTATTCGCCTTTCCTCCATGCTGATGAGGTCTCAGTTGGACCAAGTCTCCTATTTAGGGTACACTTTGAAAAAGAGGTTAATTAATTAAAAAAGATTAAGATATGAAAAAAGTAGAAAGGTCAAAGGACTTAACTTTGTTTTGCCAGGAAGGAGAAGCTGTGATAAAAGCTCTAGGATACAGCCAACTGTTACGAAGAGCAGATATTTGAGTGTTGCAAGAGGAAATCACATTAAATTGCAACAGGGCAGCTGCCCCATCCCCATTAACCATCTCGCTGCCTTTTTCTGGCCCTTCTCCCCCCGCAGCACACCCGCGCCGGGCTGCAGAGACGCTGCTCAGCGTGTGGGTGCACCAAGGTTGAATACAGCAGCAGAACGGTACCCGCTGCCACGTTCTCCGTCTCTCTCCTCAGTGCCCTCTCCTGCCTGGGCTTCCCAGGCTCTGGCAAGGACATCTCAACCGGACCGACGCAGCCAGCGGCACAGGTTTTAGCGTTGCACAGAAGCAGGGAAATACGGACACATCTCTGGCAGTGGATGAAGCAGGACAGGGGTCCGGCGCTGGATGGTCCAATTTAAGCACCAGCTCATTGGTGTGTGGCCACCCTTGGAGTGGGTCTTCTAGCCCTCTGCCTCAGCCCTTTGGACCCTCATCCAGGTTCAAGCTGTTGGATACGCATCAGTTGAAAATAAACACAGCAATAATTAAAACACTGTGCAATGCCTTTCCCTTTGGGGGGAAAAAAAAGGAAAAAAGAAAAAAAAAAGAAATCTGTTTGTATTTTTTGGCCTGGTTTTCCTCGTTTTTTCCACAGAAAACAATTCTCCTTAATGATGACTGTTCCACGTCCCCGGCCGTGTACCCCGCTTTTGTTAATGTGAAGATTTAAATGCACCATTTAATACTGCCATGGGCCAATGAACTCATGGTTACACTCGCACTCCCAGCCTGCAAGGAGGATGCACGATTCTACAACAGGCAATTAAAAATCCTGTTACAGGATTGTGGAATAAGAAGTAGATGATATATTAAAACAAGGAACATGTTTAATTTATAAATCCAAGTTATTGCATGCTGTGAAGTGCTAGGGAGAGAAATGAATAAAGAAAGGACTTTGTAGTGTTGCTCGCTATTAAGTATTATAAACAGCAGTATATGTCTGGCTGTCAGAGCCTCCCGGCAGCTTTGCATCTCCAGCAACCCGGGTAACTGCCTCCCCTGCCCCGTGGCAACTTGTTTCCTGTGTTTCCAAATCCAGTAAGAATTTTTGTGGTGCTAGCCAACAAAAAAACCCCGTAACCTCATCATTAGGGACGCTTCGATGCTAGCGACCTGGCCTTGTGGCTGGGATGTGAAGTGGAATTAAACAGTTTCTCTATGAAAATTCAGCCCCAATAATTAAAATTTAATAATAAAGACCAGCTCAGCACCCAGATGTTGCAGGGATGAGCTTCTTGGGCTTGCTCCCGTCCCACACGTGCCCGGTGTGGTGGCCCAAGGCACCGCGCTCCTGGCAGCCAGTGGCATGGCTGGGAGAGGGTGGGCTGCAGTGGGGGCCCTGCTCCCCATTTAATTTTTGGAGGAAAGGGGAGAGGTATATCATGCAAAGCACACAAATTGCATGGATGGCACTTGCACGGATGGCTCTGTCCTTCCAAGAAGGACTGACGCAGCAGGGTGCAGCCCTGGTGTGAAAACCTCTCCAAGGAGGGCTGTCAGGTCAGACTGAGCCAAGCCCTGAGGTCCTGGAGAAGTGCCTGTCCCCACCTCTCCCTCCGGATGGGAAGGCTGAGGCTTTTCCACGGAGCTATACGCCCGTGCTGCAGCGGTTAGGTTATCCTCTGAAGGGCGATGCCTCCAGCCACGGCAGCTCTGGTGACAGAGGGATGTTACAAGGGACACTAGCCCGGGATGACCGGAGCCCAGCAGCTTGCTGAAGGCGGTCAGAGGAAATCCTGGGGAGAAGAAGTCAGAGTGAGAGATGTGAGGGCAAGACATCTCGACCAGCCAGGAGGGCTGGGACAGGAAATGGTCCATTAGCAGCTCTTCGTCTGGGGGAATCAGAAAGCCGTTGTGCATTGGTCTCTGCATCCAGCTTTCTCAGCATGTTTCCACCTCCCTGGGGACAATGCTCCAGCCTCTCACCTACTTCTTACGTCAATGCATTTCCCAGCAGATTTCCCCATCTGTTTATCATCTCTGGTGGTGAGGGATCTCATGGGGAGCTCTGCCTGCTCTGCATCTGCTCTTGTGACAGGCTCCGTTCTGTCTGCGAGAGATGAATGAGCAGCCCTGGGGCGGGGAAGTCCTGGGAATAAAAACTCTGGTCTGGGGAAGGGACCTTTCTATGACGAGGGTGAGACCCTGCACCGCTGCCGTGGTAAGCTGGGGAAGAACGGGAAGCTCCTTGTGAAAGTAGCCACAGAGTCTTTGTCTTCATCCACAGAAAAGAAATGGTATCTTCCTACATGTCTCACTTCGTATGGCCTTTAAAGATACTGTCGCTCCTTGGCCAATTAGCGGAGAAGAACATTATTCTGCATTCCCTCTACCAAATGCGATGGCCATCTCCTAACACGCTTGTTGGCCAAAGGACTTGTGCACAGCAAAGGAAGGTGACTAACAGATCCTGGGCCAGACTCTGAGGGTCAGGTCAGCCCGGGGGGACCTGCGTAACAAGGGGAATCAACCAGCAAGCAAGGACAGAGAAGTCCAGACCACCCGAAGCCCAACTCCTTGCCACACACAACCATCTGCCCCCTCAAACAAGATGTGCGTTGAGGGGTATCTCGCCCAGGCAGCCCACTGGACTCCCAAAGCCCGAAAGGTCACAATTTCCCTTCCCTCCTGACAGTACCATGGCCACCAGCGGACACAGACACCCCTAACTCCTTCTGAGGGTTTTGCAATTAAGCGCTGGCAAGAAATGTCCTATCTGATGTCCCCCAGTGCTCCCGCAAGTCCTCCCCTTGGCACTGGATGGTGCAGAAGGTTTTCTTCTGCGACGTGGTTCTCCTGTTCTTGGTTATTTCACTGGCCCACACTGCATCACTGCCTGAGCTTCCAGCCATCACAACATCCCAAATAAACAGAGAAGTGAAACCAGACATTTTAGGCCCCCCACAAGATGCAGATAGGTCCTGGAAGGGACTTTCCAAACTATTTCAAAGCAAAAACCCATGTGACTAGGGCAAACCCAGAAGGCACGGGCTGCCTGGTCGCTCTCTTTGACTTGATACTTCAGGGATATTTATGAATTTCATCAAGGACAAAAGCCAGGTCCGGCTTCCTTCCTGGGAAGGAATAACCTGCATGCCACAACACAGGCTGGGGCTGACTGGTGGGGGAGCAGCTCTGCAGAAAAGGACCTGAGGGTCTTAGCGGACACCAGGTTGACCATTAAGCCAGCAATACGTCATCACGGCAAAGAAGGCCAACAGCCCCTTTGGGATGCATTAGGCAGAGCATTGCCAGCAGGTCAAGGGAGGGGATCCTTCCCCCCTGCTCAGCCCCTCTGACACTGCATCTGGATATTGCTTCCAGTTTTCAGCCCCCAATGCAAGAGAACCAGGGACACATGGGAGTGAGTCCACCAAAGGGCCACCAAGATGCTCAGGGCACTGCAGCACATGGCCTGGGAGCAGAGGCTTAGGGTGCAGGCTGGAGAAGAGGGAATTTTGGTGGGGAACTGATAGCAAGGTGGATATGAAGATGATGAAGGCAGGCTCTACACAGCGATGCATGGCAGGAAGACAACAGACATTGGGTATAAGCAGAAACAAGGGAGGTTCAGACTGGCTATGAGAAAAACATTCCCAACATGAGGACAGTCCAGCACTGATAGAGGATGCCCAGAGAGGCTGTGCTGCCTCCAACCTCGGAGGTTTCCAAGACTCAACTGCGTAAAGCTCTGAGCAACCTGGTCTGACCCTAGAGCTGGCCCTGCATGAGCAGGAGGTTGGGCTGGAGACCTCCTGCAGTCCCTTCTCACACGAGCTATCCTGTGCCCGAGGGCATCCTGTGTCCATGACACACAGCACATCTGTGCCAAATGCTGGCCTTCCTGTCTAGGAACAGGACTGGTGACTGCTTCTGCTCCCTTGCTGTGGGACCTCCACCAAACCAACAGCTACCAGATGGCTGAAAGCTGCCTCCCCACCAGCACTAGCAGAGAGGGGGAGCGGGGAGCCTCCTGGCGCTCTCCCAGGCATCCCTAACCACAACATATTGTTCTGGGCATCGCACAATAACCCCCCAGATTGCAGGGGGTGGGATCTGCAGTCACGTCCGGGATGCTGTGCGTCACCCCTAGGAACAAAGCCTCGGGGGAGAGGGCAGGGGGCTGTGCCCGCTACCCCTCCCTGCCTAGCATGGGGCGCAGGAGGGATGAGAAGTGCAGCCCTCCTTCCTCTGTCGCAATCAGCATTTGGTTATCCAAAACCAGTGACTGAGTCCCCCACTCATCTGGGAACAATAACGAGCAGGGGAAGAGCTCGTCCCTTGCTTGGCACCATGTCACTCATCAGGCGATGTGGCCAGAAGTGCACCTCCCCGTGCTCCTGCTCTGAGTCTTTCCTCTTCCACTCCTGCTTGAGTGCAAGGTGAACCTGGCGATGACTGGCGGTCCAAAGCACTCCTGTTCCTGGGTCAAATTCCTCTCACTCCATGACCTTGAGACCTTAGCTCAACACAACTGCTATCAGAAATTGTGCATCAAAAATAGGCTGCCCTTGGGTTTTGACTTTATTTATGAAATCTTCTAAGAGAGAACAGCATGAAGTTCCCGCTAAGGGCATCACTGAATAGCTAATGATGAGTGGTGGCTAATGGGGGTGGTTGGATGGATGGATGGATGGATGGACAGATGGATTATCTGCTGCTTGGGAGAAACGCATAGCCTGAGGCTTGAGACCAGTGACCTGAACACAGTGGGAAGCTGCGGGACGGAGGCAGTAGCCAGCTTTCCTAGGGGGCCCCGGAAAAGCAAAGAGAAAGGGAGAGCTGAACATTTCTCTGTGTACTTTGGATGGGGTGGTTGTTTATTGTTATATTATCTGCTTTCCTGTTTCCCTTGCCTCTCTTCCTTTCAGTGAAGCACTGTTTTGTTAAGTTTCTTTGTTCACAAGTGGGGAAGGATAGCTGGGAAGGGAAGCAAGGGAAGGATGGCTGGGGCATGGCGGTGGGGCAAAGGGAGCAGAGGCAGAATGGTGGGGAAAGGCTTGCAGGGCAGGATAGTCCCTTGAGTACCCAGGCTGGTTTGACTAAATTTTCCCAGGTTTCTGGCTGGAGATTAGAGATCTGTTTGTAAGGATCCTTAGAAACTAAGAGTTCCTTAATTGCCCTCTTGCTGCTGCCAGAAAGGTTGCACTTATTACAGCCTCACCCCTAGACAGGGCAGCATCTAGAGCTTTCAGGGATGTGCCCTGGTTCATTTTCAAGGACAACTTGCTCCATAGACACTTCAGAACTTGAAGAGGAGGTTCCCAGAAGGTTAAATGGAAAGAACTGGGCTAAGAGCAGGAACGTGGTGTCTACACGTCCAGCCCTGTGCTACCTCTAACCAGGCTCATCCCCTAGGCACGGCACTGGGCATCCCACCATCCTGCTGCTACTCAACCAGCATGTGCCCCACAGTGATGGGGCAGAGCTCGGGGTGAGGTGAGCTACAAGGCCTGGTGCAACCCCAGAGCTCCCATGGCACCTCCCAGCCATCACCATGCCATGGTGGTCACTCCACAGCTGCTGTTGGGATTGTCCCAGCAACCTGCCAACACCTTTGCCCAGTTCCCCCAGTCTCAGGCCTTTCACCCCAGTTATCATTGTAGCCCGAAATGACCATCTCTGCTTCTTCTCTGATCCCATATGACCTGGGAATAGGGCCTGATGCAGCATTCACATCCACGTTGAGCAACCTTCACCCACAAGCTGCCTAGGACCATCCTCCACCCCCCACCATCGCTCTCTCTTGCATCAGCTTTGATGTTGCACAGCCTCCACACACCCAAACTACTAATCTTGCACAAAAATAACTGAGTGAGAAAAGGGAACAGGTTTCTGCTAAGTCAGCACTGAATCAGCCAATGTGAGGGCTAAGACAGAGGGGAGGACAGGGGCTGGTGGCCTGGAGCTGCAGAAGAAACAACAGGAATGAGACCTCCATGTTTGGCAGTGGCAAGCTCTTAGGTCGGTTCAAGCTGACGTGTTTAAGCTGTGGCTGAAGGTGATTTGAGCTCGAGGAGTGGGACTTATCCTCCCTTCTCCCTCTTATCCAGCCTGAATATAACTGCGGTGGCAAGCAGGACCAGAAACCATCACAGGAGAGGGTCTGAAAAGCTGCCAAGGAACAGAGAAAAACTGCCCGGCCCTTAGGAAGGACCCGGAGGCTGGTGAGATGGGAGGGATGTGTCCTGCACGTGAGCTGGGCTGTGACCTCCACGCTGCTTTACACATCAAGCGCTGAGCAGAGGTGTTCATCTCTGCAGCAATAATCTGCACTGAAGATGCTCTCTTCCAGAGCAATTTAGCAGCAGGGCTAATACTAAATTTCCTGGAGGAGGATTTGCACGCAGTAAAAATGTGTGAAGGCAGAAGAGTGCCAGACTGCGGGGAGTTTCTTACAGGCTCTTCTCGCCTCCTAAACCGGTGCTTAAACCAAAGCTTGAGCTCCCTTGTGCCGGAGGTCTTGCTCCCTGGGGCTTTGTCTCCATTGAAAGCTTTCCATGGCATAACCAACTCCTTATACAACCCACCGAGATACTCTAATCAACGTTAAGTCTACAAATTAGTTTTAAACTACGTCTGCTTATGTGATGATTGAATAGCCTGAACCGATTTAAATCAGCCAAACTGGGGCGAGGATCGTAAATAGTTGCACTGGGCTGCGGTACCCAGGAAAGATGCAAACATCTCGCTACCTCCAAGCCACATTGCCCCACTGCCCACAGTGCCAAGGACATCCAGCCACCGCTGGGACCCCAGGCAGCTGCCTACGGTCAGAGCAGGCTGCTCCGTGCACACTTTCCACCACTGACCGCTCCGGGAAAAGGCTGCCTCACAGCAGTCGGCCAACGCGGTGGGGAGCACCCAGCACAAATCCCGGTGATTCAGAGACCCGGCATGTTCCCAGGCTCCATCCCCTACGTGTGCTGTGAGTGATAGGTTACTAATCTCCCCGTTACTTTCTCTGTATCATCCGTGACTCCAGCCTCATGTCCCCCATGCTACCGCGCCTGCTGAGCCCTTCCCATCCAGGGGCTCCTCCCTACCCATCACCATCCGCACGGATGCAGGGGAGGCTGTTTGCCTTCCTCACCCGCCGCTGTGCTGTGACCTGATATCCGGGGGAGCCTCTGAAAGGCGCTGGGATCTCATTCCTGGGTGGCAGTAACCCCCACGGAGGGAGTCCCTGCCCCTCTCCAGGGACATTGAGTTTTACGTGTGCGTGTATTGCCTGGTCAGGCGTTATTTTAAGCTCTTTGCACCTCTTCGCAGTCACCCTCAGTGACTGCCCTGGATAACTCCGTATCCTGCGCAAACACCTCAAATACGATGTACAGCGCAGGGTGAGCAGATCCCGTGAGTCACCATCCTCCCCCCCATGTCGTCTGGTGGCCGTAGCCCCCTTGGCACAGGGACGTGCACAGCCCTGCATGCCCTCAGCCCCGAGGCAACGGAGCCCTGGGGTCCTCCTTACATCTGGGGAGGGTAGGAGAAGACCTTAAGCTGTGACTAAGATTATCCGTGATCGCTCTGCAATGAGGTCTGCCCCGCTGGGTGCAGCTGGGGTGGCTGAGCAAGGTCACTCAGGAAGTGACATTTTCCTGGGGCTCCAAAAAAACCCCAAGGCTGTACAGATGGCTTTGAGCTCTCGCTCGAGCAAAAAAAGCGCTGTGCTGATCCAAGTGAAATGAAGCCTGCTGGGTGGTGAGAGTTATTTGCCGGTTCATCTCCGTACCAGGAGGATTTAGGCTGGACTAGGTAGTGGCTGCCCCGTGCCACTCCGACCATCCTTCCGCAGGCGACATGAAGCATAAAGCCGGCAGCATCACGTGCGCCAGGTAATCTGACACAAAAATGATCTTGAGTCCACAGGTGACATGAATCACAGATTTGCAGGGGGGATTGTTTGGTGTCTTTTTGTGATGTTGAACCTGCAAGAGCTCACAACCCTCCCAGGGAAACACTTGGCTTTGGGAAACTCATAGTGAGCCTTGCAGCGCTCTCCGAAAGCTCGGCAAACCACCCCGTCACCCTTGCCACCTCCCCATCCCGCTCAGGCTCTGCTGGCCTCAAAGGAGAAGACAAGACGTGGTCTTCTGCTTAGCATGAAGCTCTTGGCTTTGCTGCCAACTCTCTGATTGCGGCTACACCAGTTAATTCACTACTTTGATTTCTCCAGTGTAAGCTTAGGGACATAGCAAGACTTTCCGACACACGCCTAAAAATGATCCTCATAATTTTTCATTTGTAACTTCATGACCATCACGACACCCCACCTGTGAGCAAGGCTCCGCTTTGTTAGGCACTGTTCAAGCCTCAGCCCCAGAGCGCTTGCACCCAAGGAGTAGAAGGAAGGTGAACGAGGGCACTACACGATGTGCCCAGAGTCATTGTGGTTTTGGTGAGGTTGAGATGAACCTCCGGGCTTCAAAATCTGAGCCTCGCTCCCCAGCTGAGCCAAAGGACCTCCTGCAAAACAGGACTACATTTAATCAAAGGGATAAAACCCCCCAAAAGAAGCATTAACTTCACATATGTTCATTATTTTTCCTCTGAAAGGTACAGACGTGACCGCTGGGCTTGCTCCACCTGCACGGAACTCATTGCGCAGGCAGCCGTGGCTTTCAGACGGAGACAAACTGTTCTGCTTTACAGCACTCGTGTCACCGTGCTGCTCTGGGGGCAGAAGGGAAACTTCTTCACAGAGACTCACTGGCCTGGAAAGGATTAGACATGCCCGCCCCGTGCGCCCCTCTCCCCTTTCTCGCCAGGGGCGAAGGTGCAATGCCAGCTGTGCTGCATGTGCAGCCTCGTCTCCCCATCCTACCTGCTGGTTATCTCACGGCCGTTACTCTGGGCGCGGGGTTAAAGTCGTATTAATGCACTTAGCCTTGCCATCGGCTGCTCAGCTTCTCCTTTCTTAAGGTCCTCTGGGAAAACCTGCTTTTTGGCTGTGCATCAGCCTTTTCCAGAAGGGAGATCAGCTCAGGAGTGATGGCCACCAAACCTGCATCGAACAGTGCTGCGTTTCATTTCGCAGCTGCCACCCCCGGCTCCCCGGCTTCTTGCCCTGATGTCCCGGGGGTACCAAGGCAGGAAACCCATCAGTGGTAACACACCTTTGTTAAGGGAATCTCTCTCCTTCAAGATGCTTCTCTGTCAGTGGAATCAAGATAATATGTAAAAGCAACTTGCTGCTGGCAAAAAGTTTAAGGCAGGAACTGGATTCTCTACAGGGAGACCCAGACTCATCTTAGTGCTGTAATGGAGAACAGGATTTTGTTTTCCCACAGCGTAAGGTGAGAAAAACTCATTTAATAAGGAGATGGCAGAAGTGCGCTCTGTCCCGGTCTGGCCAAACGGCCACGGGGGAGCTGCTCTGTCCGCTCATCTGGAGGACATTCTCATGCTCTTTTTTGGTTGCCATCTCACACTGGAAGACCAATGTTTTCTCATCTCACCTCAACCACTCGAAAGACCTTCCTGCAGGCAATCCTGCATTTGCCGTGGATCCTGCTAGAAACCACTGTTTATATACATATATGCATGTGTATGTATGTGTGTGTATATATCTATTTATATGTTCCTGCTGGGAACATCTGCTCTTGGTAGACATTTCCCTTCCCAATTTCCTGGAGATCATAAGGAGGGCCAGAAGGGTGAGAACTCCCACCCAAACTCTCATTTCCCTCACTCAGAGAAGTCTACAGGCTCTGTTGGTTTAACTTCCTAATTTATGTTAATGCGAGCAATAATTGTGCTTTCTATATGAATTGGAGCTGTGAATTTTCCCATGCAGTGGCTACTTTCCCATAACAGCAACAGAACATAGAAATGTTCTGTTTCTACAGGAGATGTGGAAGTGATGGTCCACGTACGGAGAATGAGAAAGTCCAAAAGTAAATTAAGTCTGCCCCACCAGCCTGGCTTCTTTTATTGCAAGTAAGTGAGGAGAAACTGCTTCCCAGAACGCTTCTGGTTTCTACAGGATAAAGCAAGTGATGGTTCTGTATTCTTTAACATTTCCCAAAAATCTTCTTCTGGAGAAACAATTCCTCCCACTTTGTGAATGTGCTTTAAACAGCCCCAGATGACTAAGGAGGACAACTGGCTTTTCCTCGCAAGAGAGGAGAGCTTGCTGTTCAAGAGAAGGTGGTTTCTGGTGGCAAACCAGGTCAGTGGATGTCCCTCCATTGCTCACTCGGAGTCCCACCACCATCTTAGTGAAGACGCAGGGGTCTCCGGTCAACATGAGCAGCAAGGTTCACCAACTCTGAATAAAAATACCCTCCTTCTTGTGTTTTTAACAGAGTTACCAGTTCACTGACCTGGTTGATCCCGCGGGCCTGTATTTGCATGACGCATGGGGTGGAGGGAAAAGGGAACCGAACGCAGGGAGGCGAGGAGGAACTTCTCGAGATGCTGCTGCTACCAAAACCAACTTAACATGAAACTCCGATCTCAGTCACCCGCTTCCCTATTTTCCTTCCACAGAGTGAGAAAAGTGGAGATGCAGCGAGCTGGATGTTAACAAGCACTGCATGCCACAGCCAGTATCAACCAGTCTAGGCAGCGTGACTGGTGTTTGTCATTACAAGGGCTGTGAGGTGGGGTGGGATGGGGGATTTACAAATCAGCCCCTGCATTTTCGGATAATCTGTGGACTGCCTTTAGGTTCTGTATAAATAATAACAATTAAAAGTGGACGTAACTAATTGGAACCCATTCCATGGCAGTAATGTGATCCATCTTATTGCCAAACCCCTGAGTCACTGTCCTCCGCATGATTGTTTCTCTGCTTTTCCCTAACACCATCTGAACGCTGCCTTTTGCTCTGCTGATGGATCCAGCGTGGGTTGGTGCTGCCAGGGCATTTCAAACCCTCTTCTAGCCCGGACACAACCAGCCCGCTTGGCTACGCACCAGCGAAGCAAGACTAGTCCTGTATTTCATCAGAAAGCTGCACGGTTTTAAACTTAAAATCCCCTCCACCATTCACAAGTCCGGTGTTAACCCAGTTGTGTTATCGCCTATTATTTTGCCCAATTTATTTTGAATTAAAAGCAGCGATGGGCATCCCAGGTTTCCTTCTGGGCAGCCTTACTGGGTCTTGCTTTGCTTTGTGATCTCTATTTGGATGAGGCTCTCCTTCCTCGACCTCCTGGGAAGAGCACGTTGTTCCCAGGTTTGGTGGCCCCAGGGGAAGGCAAAATCCAGAGCAGGGCTCTGCAGCACTCACACAGCAGCACGGCCAGCTGTGGAGGAAGGTCCTCTCCCTGCACGTGACACGTGTGTCCCCTCTGGGAACAGCAGTTCTGCTACTGCCACCCCGGCTCAGGGAGGGAAGCTCTTCTCCAGGCTCATTCCCAGGCTCCCGAAGGTCGTTGCTGCCTTCCAGCTCCCTTCCAGGATTAGATATGGAGAAAGTATGGGGAGAAAAAGTCCACCTCGGCTGGGAGAAGAGCCTTCTAGGTGGATTCAAACCTCCTTGAAATCAGAAGGAGGCTTCTTGTGGGCTTCAGAAGGGTTTGGATGAAGCCCATGCGGCTGTAGAGCAAGAACACTGCTTTTTCTCTTTTTTTTTTTTTTTGAGAGTGTTTCTGTCATTCACGAGAGTTCTGTGCTGTTTGTTTGGTGTGGCACTGAAACCCTCCCTTGTTTCAGCTGCCTTCAGGATGCCTCCAGAAGGTGACTGTTGGCCAACAGGATTTCTGCAGGCTCTGGCAAATCAGGTGTTTGAATGTTTTCCTCAACGGGCAACCAGCAATGTAGGGAGTCATATAGTGCCTTGATTTGGCTGAGTGATCTGAGGGGCTGAGTGATCTGAGGGCACTCATAAACCTCCAAGGCCATCATGAGCCTTACCTGGGGCCCCCCCACCCCTGTCCCAGTGTCCTGGTTGGACCTTGGATCCACCCTGAAGCCTCATCTCTGTTCCTGTCTCCTGGAAGGACCTTGGACCTATGTTGCAGCCTTTCCAGTCCTGTCTCTCACCTCGTGTCCTGCTCCTCCAGACGCCTTGGATAGACCTGGGCCAGTTTCCATCACTCGCCATGGCTGTTGATGGTTGCTGTGACCAGCACCCCGCTCCGCCCAGAGAAACTGCTCCCACCCCGTTTTTAGGGCGGACGATGGAGGGAGATCCTAAAGCGGCACGGGGTGCAGATGGAGCAAACCCAGTTCCTTGGCGGTCCCGCACAGCGCGACCATCCCTAGGGCCCCTGGCGGGTGGCGGTCCCTGGCCACCCCTGGGTGGAAGGACGGGCAGCGCAGGCAGCAATGCCGCGTAGGGGCCCCATTTTCCATACGCTGGGCACCAGGAGGGATCCGGGGTGGCGGGGCCGGGACCTGGCTCCGGCATCGCCCCCAGCTCCGCGGCTTCGCGCGGGGGGGGGGGGGGCGGGCAGACGGGGGGGGGACAGCGGCGCTGCATCGCGCTGCGGAGCTTGCAGGCAGCGCGCGCTTCTTGCGCGGCCGCGGAGCGGGCGGGGCCGGAGCACGGGGCAGAGCGCGGCGCTGCGCGGGGGGGCGCCCTTGCGCGCTGGCTTGCGCGGCCTGGTGACGCCACAAAGGCCGCCCCGCCCCACCGCGCCGCCCCACGTGCGCGCCGCCCCACCGCGGCAGTGCGCAGCCGGCGGCCCCGCAGGCAGGTGGGAGCGCGGCGGGCGGCAGGGCCCCCGCCCCGCCCGGCCCCGGCCCGCCGCCATGGGCGCCTGCCCCCCGCGCCGGCCGCCGCCGGCAACCCGCCCCGCCGCGTGAGGCAGCGCGGCTGGACGGGCAGAGCCTCGCCCGCAGCCCCGCTGCGCGGCGGCCCCTGCTCCGGCTCCGGCCCCGGTCGCCACCATGGGGGCCGCCGCGGCGTGCCGGTGCGCCGCCGCGATCGCCGGCTTCCTCACGGTGAGTGTGTGTGTGTGTGTGTGTGTGTGCGCGTGTGCGTGTGCGTGCGTGTGTGTGTGTGTGTGAGTGTGTGGAGGGGGGGGGCTGTCGGTCCGTCCCTGCGCGCTCCGGGGGTGCAGCGGCGCCGCCCGCGCAAGATCCGCGTGTCCGCGGGAGACGGGTGGGGGCTGGGGATCTGCTGCAGTGCGGGGCTGCCTGCCCGGCTGTGGGGGGGGGGCGTGCTGCCTGGCTGGGGGGGCGCAGGTGGGCAGGGGTGAGGTTTTGCGGGGTATGCACGTGTTTGGGTGTCCCGCTGTCCCCGCAGCGCCGTGGGGTGTGCGGTGTTCCCCAGCACCCCCGACCCTGGTAGCGGGCACCGGCTGGCTGCGATGGCCCCTGCTCCATCCTCTCCATCCCCGTTTCACTGCAGGCGGGCAAAGGGCTGCATCCTCCCCGGAGCCTTCATCCAGGGCTGTGCCGCACCTCGAGGCTTGAGCAGACCCTTGCTTCACCCCCCCCCCGCCCCGCTCCCGGAGCTCGGCACTGGGCTGGGGTCTGTCCGTCCATCCATCCACACTCCCCCCTTCCAGCCGCTTTTCTTGCCACTCTTTGGACAGGCAGCAAAACTCATTGCAGGCAGCTGCCCTGGTTTAACACGGAAATGTTTTCCCGCGAGTTCACCTCCAGGTTTACCTTCCCAGATAAGAGCCCTTCCCAGTCAGCACTTTAGGGTTACATCCCATCTTTTTGGGGAGAGACGGTAATTCGGTGTGTCAGGCGCACGCCGCAGCTGCTGCGGCTGGGTTGTGTAACCGAGGAGCGCACTTGCTCTTGAACTCAAGGTGGATCTGAGCAAGCTGGTGCTGGCTCGACAGGAATCCGAGTAAACAAAAAATAATCTAAAGCTGGGAGAGCGTTAGCTGGGAAACAGCCTCATTGCTTTGAAGGCGAAGGGTAATGTCACAGAGCAGCCGGGGTCTGTGCACGGTGCTGGCTGGGTGCTCCCGAGTGCCCGTTTCCCACTGGGAGAGGCAAGTGCTGCTGCATGTCTGGATGATGAGATGCTGATGGGGAGCCTGAGATACGGAGCTCCAGCCGGGATCCTGGAGGTCAGGCGGGAATGGTGGGAATAAAGGGAAGAGGGGGCAGTAAAAAAAAAGGAGTGATATAAAGGTGTAGGGAGATACAACAGTAATTTTGCAAAATGAAGCTGGGACTCTGAGCAAACTTGCACGTATATTGCTTGTGCACACGTGTACTCAAACCTCTGCATGTGCTGATCGTACGAGCAAACGAGCCATAAGACAAAATCCCCGTTTCCTCGTGGGCTGGCAGGATGCTCCCTTGGCCACCGGCCAGGGTTTCTTCATCTGACATTTCATCCTCGAAATTTTGAGCAACTCCCTTTGGCCCCACAAGGAGTTAATGCCTTTCCCACCTGATGGAAGTACATTCAAATCAATAGTTGGTGGGTGCAGCAAACCCAAACTGCCTGGCTGCTTGGGTTTTGAGCGATAGCCGCTCGGCAGCGTTTGCATAAGGCTGGTGTTGCCCGTGGTTTCCCTTGCTTGGCGTGTGCTTCGGGTGCCCGCTGGCTGCCACGAGGTAGTTTCTACCGTCTCCCCCAGTGCCCTTGTCTCAAATCACCAAAACATTGCCTTGCTTCGACTCAAGACTTTGGGGAGCCTGGGGGATTTCGTCTGCTTGGAGCAAAACCGTGGCCGCCGGGGATGCCTGCGAGCTCCGGTGGGTGCTGGCTGCAGGAATAGCTGCTGGATTTTCCTTCGCGGGGACCAGATGTGCTGGTGCTGCTGTTTCGGCACGTTCGGCTGCCTGCATTTCACTCTCGAGACGTAGTAAAGGGACTGCTGAGTAGGGTGAGCCCCAGACTCTAAGTTTCACAAACCCCAAACCAGCTGAAGTAGCTGGATGCTTTGCAAGAGGCAGAAATGTGTTTTGCTCTTCCGTACTCTTCTCACAGGAAACTTTTTTCGGAGTGAGTAACTTGATCCTTTTTACAGTGAGGAGGGCAGGAGATGGGCTTCTCCAGCCAGCAAAGATACCGTAAAACTTCCAGACCGGTTTATTTGCCTTTCTGGTTTGGTTTTTTTTTGTTGGGTTTTTTGTTGGTTTTTTGGGGTTTTTTTCTTCTTTAATGTCGCAAGCAACTTCCTGGTGCTGGTCGGCGGAGGGTGCAGCTGGCCTTTGGGGAGGGCAGCGGGCTGTGTCACCCGTCCCCAACCTGTGCCAAGGCATCGCCATGGAGCCAGCTGCAGTTTCTACTGAATTCTGCTGGTTTTGCTCAGAAACAGTTCCCTGAGTATCATTTTGGCACTGTTGGTCCCTGCTCGCTTACAGCTCTCTGCTCCTGCTCTACCAGGGTCAAGTGCCCTGCATCTACCTGGCTTTTGTCTTTTTTTTTTTAGTATTATTTATTTTATTTTTTAGGTTTTTAGGTTTATTGCTGCCTCCCTGCGGGGCTGGCGGTGAGATAGCACTTAATACAACCTGAGACATTGAGTATCTCGAGGTGTCACCCCGTTTCAGGACACAGATGCCTGTTGGTCCACCAACGTTCTGCTGGCACAGTGACTCACTGGGCCACCGAGCAGGTTTGGGTCCTGGATGAGCCACATCCCCCGTGCACGTGCCCAGGAAGCTTGTGGCCCCCTAAAAGCTAATTACTGTGCAAATTGGCCATTGGGTCTCCGCTGCAACGTGCAGTTATTTGAGAGGTTGACGGAGGCACAGCATAGGTGGGATTGTTGAGATGGAACGATCGAGCTGGGTGGTGGTAAGGCGGGTCATGCCCACGTCAGCTGTGGGATGCTGCTGTCTTGAGGGTTGGTTTGCAGCTGAGCACGAAGCTCCTCTTGTCTGAGCTGTTTCCCCAACGTGAGGAGGTGAAAATGGGAGCGTTCCCCAGCCTGATTCGCTTTCCTCGTGGCATAGAACCTCCACGTGTTGGAGTAGGTGGAGGTGGCTGGGAATTGCCACTGTCCGTGTGGCGCAGGGCGGCGATGCTGAGCTCTTTGGGACCCTGGTCGCCCTGTCCCGCTCGAGCCTTTTGGCTTCAGCGTTGAGAGACGCTTCTGCATCGGGTGTAGAGAGCAGCGCCGCAAATGCTTGAAACCAAATCTGCTCTCTGGTGTTGTCTTGCACCGATTCCTCCCTTCTGTGTTTTTTGTTACCCTATACGGTTCCTTTGGTATTGAAGTGATGAACTGAAATCCAGTGGCTAAGCAGAGCTCACTTCATTATTCTCTTGCTTTTGCCGCTGAAACTGGGTGTATCAGCCAGAAAGGTCTAGTTTGCATGCTGCTGGGCAGTCCTGAGGATGCGGGACCAAATCAGCGGACAGCCCTTTGTATCGGAGATGTCCTCCTGCTCCTGGCCTTCTGTTTCAGAGACTTGAGTGGTGCCAGCCACAAAACCCGAGCAGCTGGATGTTTTTAGGGACTAGAAACACCAATCCAAATAAATAGCGGATGCTCAATGCTGCTTAACCTCCCCGCACTGGGACTTGCTGTGGTCCCTAGGTTTGGAAGTGTGTGCGCAGCTGAAGGTGTTTAAAAGCACCAGCGCTGCTTTGCTTGAGATAAGGTTTAAAAAAAAAACAAAACCAAAACCAACCAAAAAACCAAACCTGATGCTGTTATGATAGTGCAGGTCTCATTGGCTTTAGTCACCCAGATGAGTGATGGAAAGACGCTGGAGATGAGAAGAAAGGGGAGAGCAGGATGGGACCCGTCACACGTGCTTGTAGCGGGGCTGTGCGGGGTTTCCTGAGGTCTGCCTTGGTGCAGAGGGTGAAATCAGGATTTGATTCCCGGCAAGGCAGGAGAGCCGCTGCCTGTCCTGCCTGTCCCGACGCCCCATCCCGCTCGGCGCCGGCACGGGGAGGAGGATGAGTAACGCGGGTGACCCCACACGCAACCTTGGGAGGCCAGATCCTGCCGTGTCTGGTTTGCTAATTCAGGGTTACGTCATGAAGATTACGGGCGGCAGGTTTCCTTAAAGCCAGCTAAGCGCTTCGTTAAATCATGTCTTAGGGGAGGGGAAAAATAAAACGCATCCTGCAAGCCTTTGCTGCCTGCCAGGGCAGCCCCGCTTTTTGTTTTAATTTGACGTGCCGTAATTAGCCTGGTCGCCACAGGATCCTTGTCGACTCCTGTGGGTTTGCCTGCTCTGTAATTGCTGCTTCAGGAGAGGAAAAAAAAAAAAAGAAGAAAAAATTGAAGTGTTTTGTACAAATCCCGAGCTGTAAATTATTTAGCAGGTGAAACAGAAATGTGCTGTGTGTTTCCAGGAAGCAAGAGACTGCACCAAAAATGACGCGGCGCGGCTTGCGGCTCTGCTGCGATGTGCCTTCTGCAGAGTCATGTTGTTGGGAGGCTTTTTTTTTTTTTCCTTCTGAATGTATTTTTGCTGGCTGATAGCCCAGAATAGGTAGCAGAGCAGAAACAAGGGCTTGTATAATATAGCCAAGTGATTTATGTGGCTGTGCCGTTGAAAAGCGTTAGGGTCTCTGGTCTTTCTACCTTCAGTGTAGGAAAGCACCTTTGAAAATTCAAGGTATCGTTGGCTCGTTCCATTCTCTCTCCCTCCTAACTCAGCCTGCGGCTGCTTGAAAGTCTTTTTTCTATTGCTTTGCATGCCGTATGAGGTTGCATCAGCCTTTCTTTTGAGACGCGTTTTGTTCTTGGTGTCTTATCTCCACTGGCATAACTGATGTTAAATCCGTGGTCTTCTGGAGGAAGCGGAAGTCTTGCTTGGTAGATGAGGCCTCTCTTGGGGACGGAGCAGCCTCGATGCAAAGGAATTAAGGGAATAAAGCCCTGGAAATGGAAATAGGTAGAGATAAACAGATTTGTAGCCATCATCTAGGCAAGCCCAGCTGGGTGTAGTTCAGTGTCTAAAAACTGGAGACCTTTTACTTGTATCTGATGCAACGAGGAACTGAGTTACAGCAGAGCTCCTTAAAGAGCTTAAAAATAGTATTGGGGTTTCTCTCCTGTTGCCAACGCATCCGGTTTAAAGCGGGTTCAGATGTGGTTGGAGGCTCGAAGCAGAACATCCCTTGTGGTCTCACCAAACCCTGCGCTCGCACGGGGTTGTACAAATTATGGAAAGGCAGAGGGGCTGAGAAAGAGTCCGGTAATGCCCGCCAGCCCAGATTTCATGCCAGTTTGTGTTATTTAGGAAGGTAACTATTTGAACAAGTGCAGACTAACACATACAGAAGGCAAAAACTTTGCGGGTCAGAGCTGCCACCTGCGTGTGTTTTTTGTCGTCTTGGCAAGTGCCTGGCTCGTGCTGGAGCCTCTCAGCCTTGAAATGCAAAGCTGGTCTGAATTCTCCTGGGGTGGCCAGGTAGCACGTACTGCTGAAACACAATTAGCAGTATTTACCACCCTGGCAGGGTTGCAGTGTAAATGATGCTTACTCTTGCCCGAGAAGCGTGGTGTCAAATTTAAGGAATTATAATCGTAGCTGGCGATGCGTCCGGAGAGCGTGCTGCCGTCTGCACCGGTTCTCTTCCACCCCGACCTCACTCGGGTCCCTCCCCTGCGTGTAGAAACATCTCTGTGGTCCCACAGCTCTGGGATGCGTTTTGCGATCCTGCAAGGAATCGCTGGCAAGGGAGGGCTCCGGTAGCATGCTGTTGTTGTCTAATACCTCCTGTCTGTCTTCCAGCTTCTCATGCTCCTTGGCACCGCTGATGGTCAGTCGAAGCTGACCTCCGAGCAGAATGCCATCAGCCTCTCCCCTGGCAAGTACCGCCACCTCGACCGTGCCACCAACAAAGAACTGATCTGTGACAAATGTCCTGCAGGAACCTATGTGTCTAAACACTGTACAAAGAGTACCTTAAGAGAGTGCAGCCCTTGTCCAGATGGGACTTTTACGAAGCATGAGAATGGCATAGAGCGGTGCCACCCTTGTAGAAAACCCTGCGAACTGCCAATGATTGAGAAAACTCATTGTACTGCCTTGACTGACCGCGAGTGCACTTGCCTGTCTGGTACGTTTCAGACGAACGATACCTGCGTCCCTTACACGGTGTGCCCGGTCGGCTGGGGCGTCCGCAAGAAAGGAACCGAGACGGAAGACGTTAGGTGCAAGCCGTGCCCTCGTGGTACCTTTTCTGATGTGCCTTCTAGTGTGATGAAGTGCAAAACATACACTGACTGCTTTGGGAAAAACATGGTGGTCATCAAGCCAGGGACGAAGGAGAGTGACAATGTCTGTGGTTCTCCAGCGTCTCTTCCAAACACATCTTTGACTTCGTCAAGCACCGAAATGGGTGAAGAGCCCTATGAAGTTCCACCAACCGCTTATCTTCCCAAAGGTAATGTCCACCACTAAAACACAGACGTGTTTTTGGTCATGGGATTGTGTTTCTGCCTCGGTCAGGGTTGGCTTTAGGCTGTTAAAGGGCAGCCTGTCTAAAGTGTGGATGGTGCTTTTGCGTCTTGGCCAGAAGGCAGCTCCAGAGTGCATCAGGTTGCCCTCACTTGTGTTAAACCACATTTAATAACATTTTCACTGAGACTGTAGTCATGATTGGACATGGCTGTCCTACTGTTTGGACTGAAAGGACATCATGTTCCCCGGCCTCTTTTCACATCTCTGTGTTGTGCTGGCACGAGTCTTTGTCCATCTGTGGCAAATCCGAGTTGGGATGCAGCAGGAAAACCCAGAGGGAAGAGGAGCTTCGCTCCATCAGACTCCTTTCCTGAGGGATTCACTGCTTCCATGCCCGTGCTTTCCCGGTTGCATTTCACCCTGTACTGTGCCAGCGTATTGGCTTGAATGGGAACCGCTGCCAAAACAGCCCTCCAGGAGCCTAGGCTGTCCTGAATTTTTTTTTTTTCTTCAATCTCTAAGTTTTCCATTAGTTATCACCACTGGGAAGAACCAGTTTGAGTTCCCCGTTCTCTCGCTGAATTGGAAATGGTACATCATCACAGTCTTTATTGGGATGCTTTAGCTGTAGCTGGTTGCAGCGGTGCTGTAGGGCCCCGTTTGAGGTGATGCTCAGCACTCCCTGGGAAGCAGCTT
The DNA here is from genome assembly GCF_028858705.1 of Grus americana. Taxonomy (NCBI): domain Eukaryota; kingdom Metazoa; phylum Chordata; class Aves; order Gruiformes; family Gruidae; genus Grus; species Grus americana. The sequence continues at coordinate 6,981,225 of NC_072854.1, read as the reverse complement.
CCTTACAGTGTCTCGATGGGGCATTTTGTTTTAAAAAAAAAAAAAAAAAAGCAACTTTCAATGGCCTGAAGACTTGAGTCAGTAAATACAATAGCAGGCAAGTGTTGACAGTTGTAGAACTCCCAGTGCTTTTCCTTTGTTAGGTCTCAAAGCGTGATATGATGTTGGTGTGTCATTGGGAGAGGACGGGAGGGTGTTCCCTGAACTTTGAAATCTATAGACAATTAGGTAAAAGTCAGCGTTTTCCCTGTTTGTGTCCTGATCAGAGTGTTTTGGGTAACCAAGCCAGAGGTAAAATCAGGTTACAGATGATTATGCTCGCTAATGCTCAAATGGGATCAGACATGATCTTCAAAAGCCAAGTTTCCAAAGTAAGCTCTAGCTTTTGCCACAACAGCCCTTCCTCTTCTCATCAGGCTTTGGACCCGCAGCTGGCTGGGACCTGAGAGCAGTTGGTTGCAAAGAAGACTCAATAAAGATAGAAAGTAGCTCTTAAGGGGAGGTTGGGTTGCTTCTCTTGCTTCAGAAACCTGTTTTGTAGTTGATGCATCCGCAGCTGCTTGCAGTGCTGATAAAGTTTGTACTTCCTTAACAAAACACACTAGAGAGATACTAGGCCTATAAATAAATTTCGATGTGTTTCTAGCCCAAGTACCTCATTTTCCACATTTGGAATGAAACCCATGTTCATAAACCTAAGAAACCTCAAAGTTGTAGGTTTTCTGAGAACTAATGAATATGGGACAAACACAGATTGACAACATGCCTTTAATCACTGGGCTGTTGATTGGTTTTTTTTTTTAAACAAACTGCCACAAGCTTTAACCAACAAGGGTCAATTTTATCTTGAACCTACCTCTGTAACCGTACCCATCTGTTCCCAGAGCCAAACCTCAACTTCACCTCTTCCCTTTCTCACTGCCTGGCGTTGGGTTTCTGTCAGCTGGCCAAGCAGATGCTCGGGCAGGTCTTAGACTGTGACATGATGCCGTATCGCATCTCAGGTGCCATGACACTGAACTCTCCTCTCCTTTCGCAGGCTTGAACTCTTCAGTTCCCGATTTTGTCCCCTCTCCCGCGCCACGCACATCCAGTGGCACGGCAGAGGCAGCGGGCTACTACAACGAAACCTCAGCCAACGAGACGGACGGTGCCAGCGCGACCCTCACGGGCTCCAGCGCTGCCAGCCAGGCACAGAGCTACCGGCACAAGCAGGCCAGCCAAGCGCTGGAGAAGCAGCCGTCGCTGGAGATGGCGGGGGGCGAGAAGTCCAGCGTCCCATACAGGCCCCCCCGGCGAGGTCCGCAGAACGTCCACCAGCACTTCGACATCAATGAACACTTGCCGTGGATGATCGTCCTCTTCCTGCTGCTGGTCTTAGTGGTTATCGTTGTCTGCAGTGTCAGGAAGAGCTCACGGACTCTGAAGAAAGGACCCAGGCAAGATCCCAGTGCCATTGTGGAAAAAGCTATTATGAAAAAGTCCACCACCCCCACGCAGAACAGGGAGAAGTGGATCTATTACTGCAACGGGCATGGTGAGCAGTAGCGACCGGGGGCTGCAGGAGGTGGTGTCTTCTGTACCATCCTGTGCGGTGGTTTGGAGGGCTGTCCCCATGTCCAGTGTCTGGTTTCTTTTTTTTTTTTTTTTTTTTGACTTGCTGGGTCTTGTAGCAAGGACAAAGCCCATATACTTGTTCTTCAGATGTTTTTTCGCCCTTGGCTTCTCCCCATCCCTGTTCCCATGGTGTGTCCCTGCTCCTGAAGGAAGAGTAAATGGAGGGAAGATCACCCCAGCTCCTCTCCTCCTCCCCACCCATCCTTGGTAGAAGGATCTTGGATGAAGGGGCTCCTCTTTTTTTTTTTTTTTTTTGTATTTTTCTTCCACTTCTGTTTCACTCTGTTTTCTCTGTGACTCAGATGTGGGTCTGGTTGTCTTTCGTATCGTCCTATTCCCCTCATCCTGTCTGTTTCTGTAAGGCTGAGTCATCCCCTGCCACTTGGCAGCACCTCAATTTCAGGTTCTTAGCCCTAAATCCTGACTGCTGGCTTGTGTCCCCAGCCCTTCACCCATGCTGGAGCCAGGAAGATTGTCCTTAAAGGCTGTCTTGTGGAGGCGTACAGCTCCATGAGTGTCTGTGAGGTCTAACTGGAGGCTCTGCTTCATAGTGTTTTCCGTGCTTTTGGTGGATGACTTGCTGTCAGCTTTTTGATGAGATTTTAAAGATGATTCGTTGTGGTCATTAAACTGAAATTTGTAAAATTCAGTGATAACAGTGGCATAAATGTGAGCACCAAGCAGCCATGATCTCCCTAGTAGGATGCATGGTTCTTCTGCAACAGTATGGTGTCAACTTTGACCCCCCCCTTATCCTGTGCAGACAGACAGCACTGACGAGTCCTTACTTTGAGTTGAGGTTGCTCAATCTTAAACATCTGTTCACAGTTAACCTTTAGAAAAGCACATTTAACAAGGTGGGGCGGGGCAAACAAAGAATGGATTGAAAAAAGATTGGAAAGTTTAAGGTTTAAGAGAGATCAGTGCTTGATGAAAGTCATCCTTGAATGCTTAAGTACAAAGCAAAGAAGGCTTTGAGTAGGGCGTCTTCTGTCATGTATTCTCTTCTTCCTGCTGATTAATAGACCTACACTTTGTTTGCCTTCGTTAATGCATTTATAGAACCAGTAAGGTCTTGCTGGAATTAGTTCTGTGCCTTCTTTTGGATTTATACTGCTTACCAGTTTCCTTTTAACTCCTTTGAATTCTTGGGGTGCAGTTTCTTGAGCTTTTTTTTTTTTTCCCTTTGCAATAACTTTTTCCAGTAACCCTTGCACTCCATTGTCCCTAAAATCTGTGGTACCCAAAGCATCGTCTGTGGGGTGATGGTGAGTGATCTGCAGTGGGGTTGCAGAACCATATTAAACATCTTTATTTGTGGACACTACCAGAAATACTACATGGCTTTGGCCATGGTTCATTGGCTAAAAGTGTCTGGTTGATACTAACTTGTAGTAACTTTTTTTCCCTATGACCTGAATCACCAGTTGGTTGAATTTCTCACTTTCCTATTTTTTGGAGCGGCGAGTGTTGTTATCTTAGAGCAGGGGCTGAATGTGAACAGGGTGGGGAGTGATGGAGTGCCGGGACCAGACCAAGTTGCTCTAAGCGGGTGCAGCTCTGGTTTCTAACCTGGCGTTTCAGACCCCGTGCCGAAATGCCCGCGCTGCAGCTGGCCCTTCTCCTGGAGGCCACGTTAGAGCTGCCTTTGCAGGCAGTGCTGTGCGCTTGGTCACCTAGCGTGATTGAGGTTAAAGAAACCGTGCAGATAAGAGGAGGTGATACATGGTGAGTAACGAGGCTATGTTAGCCCATTTAGGTATAACCCCACCTCCTAGATCTTGTCATCCTTTGAGGGACAGCATCATTCATGGGTTATCCTGTGCTTCCCAAGGTGAGTTCTTCCAGTCTTCTCTGTCAGCCTTGAACAGCTGAATTCAGCTAGTGCATCGAATCTGCTTGCTAAGCTGGATGTAACAGCAGAACCCACGCTTAGCTGATAAACTGGCCCAGTACCTGATCAAGCTGCTGAGGTCTGGAAGTGAATTGCCCTGTTACTCTGAGCTCCTGGCTGAGCGGTTTTGCACATCCCTTCCTGTCGTTCTTGCAATAGTCACGCTGGTTCCGTGTTGGCGTGGATGGCTTCATGAATTCCTCCTGCCACTGAATGTCCTCAGCTGAACTTTGTGCAACGAAGGCAGACAGACGAGCACAAACAAATTAACGCTTTGTCTTGCTTTTAGTCCAGCTCTGGTGTCGCCTCAGTCGCGTTGTGTTAGCTGGAAGGGCCTTGCTCATTACTTGATGGTGGTGCTCTGTTGTGTCAGATATGGAAATTGTTCTCTGCAGTGGTGTATAAATCCCTCTTTGGTTTTGCTATTGAAATGTCTGGCTGTTAAGACTGTTTACTTGAAACAAGAGAAGATGTAGTGCCATAGAGGAACTGACCTTTTATTTAATAACTGGCCATACAGCTAAGACGTACTGCAGAGCTGCAGCATCATGGCTTAGCTTTCCGCTGCTCCAGCACTGTTTGTACCCAAATCGTGCTTCATCCTGAAGCAGCATTTCAGCAAGCGCGAATATAGCCAAGAACAAACTTCGGGCTGTTGCAGCGAGGGAATCTTTCCCCTCCCGTGCTGCTAGCACAGATCCCTCCGTGGTAGGCAACCAGAGCAAAGCCTCCATACGTGTGAGGACCACAGCTGCTCCCAGGTCTTCAGGTGCCAGCCTGGTTTGTGGTTGCACTAGGGGTGTGGAGGGCAAGCAATTAGGTTTAAATCATCTTCTGTGGCTGGGGGTGAAGCCCTTGCGTCTGGTGCCGGCAGTGTGCCGACATCCATATGACCTCCCCACCTAAACGTTGGCTGGTTACGCCAACAAGGAGTTGGGGCGTGTTTATTGCCGGGCGAAGCCTGTGTACGTAGCTGTTGCGCACGCTCTCCCCCGGCTTCCTCCTAGTTTACCATCTCCTCCCTCCTAATCCTCTCAGTAAACAGCTTTAACCTTTGAAAGAGAAGACCAGGTCCGACATGGGCGCTGCAGCCTCTGCTCGGAGGAGCCGTGCTTGGGCGGCTGCCCTTGCACCAGCACCCTGTGCTCCTCCCGTAGCGCCGGATGGGAGCACAGCTGGCGTCCAAGGCTTTGCCCGTTTGGAGGATTTTATTATCGATTTTTATTACAGATTTCTTTAAGCATGTCAGTTCTGGGTGAAGCGTGGTCAGGGTGGCACCAGCGCTGTTCAGTGCTGGAACAAAGGCATCTCTGTGATTGGGCTTCTTCCCAAAAGAGGAGGATTTTAGGGTGGAAGCAGTGGCTCAACTCTTGCCCGGTTCCTGATGGCACTTGATATATTGAATTGCTTAAACAGTTGAGATACATTTGCGATCCTGAGCAGTGGTTGTTGTCATGGGGCATTTTGCTTGTCCTCATCTTCCCGTCAGCCCTGTGCTCTCTCTGGTCATAATATGTGCCTTAAATAACAGCCCAAACCTAAAAATAGGAGTAGCTTGGGAGGCTGGTGTTAAAACAAGACCTGTCTCCTTAACGTGGACGTGTTCCAGCCAAGACGGCAAATGCCGATAATTCTCACTGGATTAAATGGTTCAGAGGTCTGGGAAGAGCTTGCGATGACTAATGGCCTGAGTTAGCAGCCAGCCTACCCCCATGTCTGTCCCCGTGTCCGTCCCCACGCAGGGGCTGTCCCCGAAGACCCCAGGTCTCATCTGTGCAGGATCTTGAGGGTGGAGCAGCATCGATGGTGTAGTTGTGGTTGGAGAAGCTGGACCTCTTGCTGCTTCAGCTGGCTCTTCCTAGCCCTGCAGGTGGGAATCCAAAGGGGAAAAGCAGTTTGGCGAAGGTTTCCAAAGAAATTATAAGTGGGGTACTGGGATGGTAGCGCTCTGTGGTTTTAACCCTTGTATGACTACTTTCTTTTAGAAGATGAAGAACAGCCTACACACTGGAAACACTTTCTTCTAAATAATCCCTTTGTTTTAGCAAATACTCATTTCATTTCTTCAGCTGTTTCCAAAGGCAAGGAATTGAGCTTGTAATAAAAATGGAGACTAGAAGCCTGTCTCTCGAGTGTCTTGGAAATGCCAAATTTGGCATCAGTCTGTGCAAAACATGAAGATGGGCCTGAAATCACCTTGTAGAAATTGCTGATAGTGTTGCCTTTCTTTGACTTTCACCCATTGAATAGCAGATGAAGAAAGGCAAGAGACTCTGTAAAATGTTAAATTTTGGGGTAAAACCTCTTGTGTATAGAAGAAGCTGCCTGACATGATGTGCCAAGAGGCAAGAAGAGAATTTGGTGAGGGTTTTTTTTTTTTTTTTTGAGTTGAAAGACTGAAGAACAAATCTTGGCAGCACTGGCCTGGCATGGGATGCCACTTCCCTTTTATTTTTCCTCAAGTCTGGTAATTGCACATTATTGCAGTGGGTGGTAAGAGTGAAGCCAGGAAGCCTCTGGTTAAATAATCAGAGAAATAAACTGTTCTGCAAAAGCTGTTTGCAGCCAAGATGGAGCTGAGGCTTGACTGCAGGTGGAAGAGCATGTACTCAAAATGGCTCAGCATCAAAAGCAGAGTGGGGAGTTGATGTTGGAAGGATGGGGAGTGGCAGGATTTGGGGGTCTTGGTTGCTCAGCTGTTGGGATATCCAGTTGTCATCATGTTGGGACCCAGGATCATCTTGGTTGGCAATTCATAGGGAATAGTCCCTGGCTTGCAGCTTGGTTGCTGTAGGATCAGGGCTAGACTTGGGCTTGGTCTCCTCCAAAGGAAGTCGATGAGGGTGTTGAAGAGGGACCAGAAGGCCCTGTGCCATGGAGAAGCTGGCCATGGAGAACCACTGCAGCTCGGAAGCCTCCCCACGTGAATATAACCAATGTGTGTGTTGGCAATATGCCTCAGGACGTCTCAGGTCATTGCAGACTTGTCCTCACGTGGAATCAGATATTTATGGTTAGTGTTGGAAGATGCTTATCAGAGTAAAATTGCTTGATTCTTTTTCTTTTAAAGAGACAGCAGATTGACTAAAAAAGCCCACACATAACCATAATCTTTTCTATAGCTCCATCACCTAATGAAGGGAAGCAAGTGCATGGAAACAGCCCGGCAGTGGATATTCTTCCTCAAGGCTGGGGTCATTCCCTACTCAACTGCTACCCTAAATAAGGAAACCCTGCTACAGGGATGGCATTCGCAGGTCTATAGGGTGACTACCTGGCACTGGGTGCTACTGTAGGATCCCTCTGTAGTGCTTGTATGGGTAAATGAGGTGAAAACCACATTTGGTGGTATATCCAAGACATATCTTGCTCCTCAGCAGGCCTGAAGACCGGTGCTTGATCACTTTTGATGTGTGTTGCTACAAAAACAAAATAAAAAACCACGACCGAACTACCCCATGGTCAAGCTTCCTGGGTGGCCTCTGGATTAATTTAATAAGGGATCGGGATTTGTGCCTGCCTGTTAAGGTGTAGGGCCAAGTGTCGGAGGCAGGGCAGCGCTGCGGGGAGAGGCGGGTTGTTCTTGTAGAAAAACACACCGAGCTCAGTTGGTTGATTTTTATTTTTATTTTTTCTGCCAAGAACCTAGCACCAGTTTCTGCGCCAGGAGGGCTGTGATTTCTCATGTTGGTGAGGCTCTCACATATAACTTCTTGAATAACAAGGCAGATGATTATTTTTCCTCGCTTTCCAAGGCTTCGTCGGGGGGGTGGGGGGGAAATGCAGGAGGCAAATTTAATCCTTGGGTTGGCATCTGCGGTTGTCTGGATATTTATATGGCTCTGGCTGCAGCAGTGTGCTTGCTCAGGGTTGCCAGCTGTCCGAGAGGGTTATAATGAAGATTAACTCTGTGAAAGCCATTTAAAATTTAATAATTATATAAAATACTTATGCTGGCCGTTTTCTTTTAAATCAAAGGAAGAGCAAGTCCACTCTGCAGGTCCCTAGTGCCAGTGTAGGGAGACACACAGGGACAGCATCCCGTGGTGGTGGGCAGGAGCTTGCGTGGGTCCCAGGAGGGCTGGACCAAAGGTGCTGTTACAGATGTGACTTCAAGGTAGCGTGTGGTGGGAAGGGAGGTCTTGTGCTGACCCCCAAGTTCCTGGGTCCAAAATATGTTTGTAACTGCATGTGGTTTATCACAGATCTTCCTTGACTGCCTGGTTTGGTTATTTTCCAGAGAGTGTGTGGGAAGTGTTTGTCAGGAGTCTGTTTCCTGCCCTGCAAGATTTTGGTTTTTTTTCTAAAGAAAACCCCAAACATTGCCATTTAATGGTTTGTTGCCCAAACAGCACTTGTTGATGATGTGAATCACTGGCTCCTGGGAGGGTCTGTTACCAGCACTACTCTCCATGGGAAAACTAGCAAATCACTAACAAGTCTTCATAAGTGTGTCCTTTCCTCCTGTCTGGACAAAGGCTCTTGTTAGAATCATGGAATGGTTGAGTTGGAAGGCACCTTTTAAAGATCATCTAGTCCAACCTTCCTGCCATGGGCAGGGATACCCTCCACTAGGCCAGGGTGCCCAAAGCCCCATCCAACCTGGCCTTGAACACTGCCAGGAATGGAGCATCCACAACCTCTCTGGGCAACCTGTGCCAGTGCCTCACCACCCTCACAGGGAAGAATTTCTTCTTTGTGTCCAATCTAAATCTACCCTCTTTCAGTTTGAAACTGTTGTCCCTTGTCCTGTTGCTACAGGCCCTGGTAAAAAGTGTCTCTACGTCTTTCTTGTAAGGCCCCTTCAGGTACTGGAAGGTGCTATAAGGTCTCCCCAGAGCCTTCTCTTCTCCAGGCTGAACAACCCCAACTCTCTCAGCCTGTCCTCATAGGAGAGGTGCTCCAGCCTTTTCATCATCTTCGTGGCCTCCTCTGGACTCGCTCCAACAGCTCCATGTCTCTCTTGTACTGGGGCCCCCAGAGCTGGATGCAGCACTGCAGGTGGGGTCTCACAAGAGTGGAGTAGAGGGGCAGAATCCCCTCCCTTGACCTGCTGGTCACGCTGCTTTTGATGCAGCCCCAGGACACGATTGGCTTTCTGGGCTGCAAGCACACACCGCCAGCTCATGTTGAGCTTTTCATCCACGAACACCCTCAAGTCCTTCTCCTTGGGGCTGCTCTCAATCCCTTCATCCCCCGGCCTGTGCTGATACTGGTTATATCCCCAACGCAGGTGCAGGATCTTTTGCATCTTCCGAACCTCCTCATTTAGGACCTGAAATATATTTGAGGTGGAGAGGGAATTGAGTTTCCAATAACCTTCCCTTTTTGATGGAGGTTGGTGAAATGTTCACGTTTTGGAAAGGTATTTATGTTGAGTATTCGGGATTTCTAAGTCCTGATTTGGCCGAGCCGTGGTGTCTTGTCAATTGGAGCTTGGATGTGCCGCATCCTGGCTCGCTTCTATGCGCAGGCTCCGTGTGTGTGCTCAGAGGTAAAAATAGGCTGCTGTGGCTGTGTGTCGCATGAGTCAGGAGGATATTTGGAGGAGGTAGGTGGGCTGAGCTCAGGAACAGAGCTGGGTTTGCAGTGATTCAGAGCTTTTATCTGAATGTAGGGGAGGGTTGCATCACCGCGGTTCTGTCTGACTTGTGTGTGCCCTTGGGCTGTGCTCTCCACCTGTGATACTTCATCCTCAAGGTCTATGCAAGTGTTGAAATCCAGCCAGCCTGTCACGGACAGGATTTATCACTGCATGTGGTCTACAGATTAATATGGTCCATCTCTGGTACCTGTGTGTAGGTAGGTGGTGGAAGCTCCAGGAACTCCAACTCACATTGGTACTGGGATGGTGGAGGTCAGTTCCCACAGGTGTCCTGGATGGACCGGTGGGACCTGTCTCTGCTGATGGAGGACTGGAGCATGGAGTCTCCTGACATCCAGCCTTTCTGAAAATGTGTGAAGCTGGTTCTGCAACCCTGGGCGCATGAGCAGCTCACTAGATGAAACCATGTGTGCCCCAGGTCCTGGAGGATCTCCTGAGCTTCACTTTGCTTCCCAGCTGTATAAGACTTGAACTGATGTTGTGTTAATACTTTCCTCTGTGCTATGTCCCTTTATTATTAGTGGGATGGGAGGACACATGGGTTGGGAGGGCCCTGTGGACTTGAGCATGAGATTTCCCCTTAAGGGCAGCAGCTTCTCAATGAGCACTCTTCTGAAAAATGCCAAGTGACGTTTGTCTTGAGTTCCAAAAATGAAAATAATGATGGCTTTTTGTTTGTGAGAGGGTGGGGAGAGGAAGGAACTGAAGCTCCTCTGTGGTTAGGCTGTGGTTAGACTTTACCGTGTCTGCTGCCAGGTGCTCAGGTGTAGCCTTCTGGTGGGGTAGGTCTTCCACTCCTCTTGAGTTTGCTTGAAGAAGTCATGGCAGAGAAGAGAAATGGTCTCTTGCAGGTGTTGTATGTAAGCATGCCAGCGCTGCTGGTCGTGGCCCTGCGCCGCACTGGCTTCTTGCCCTGCTTGAGGCCAAACAATTGCTGAAGAACTGGGTGCGTGTCCAACCTGTAAATAGCAGGGCTACAGGAAATGAGAGAGGCTTCTCCACAGGAAGCTCAAGAGAGTCATTAAAGCTCAGCCAAGTCCTATGCACTTGTGTGAAGACCACTTTGGTGAGGTTTATGAGTGGAAGGAGTGATTGTTTTGTCTATGCCAAACCGTACTGCAGTGAGGTGGGAGACATCTGAAGGAGCTGGAAATGGGTGGGGGAAAATCTTGAACCAGATTCAAAATAAGCAAATGGAAGTCACTGAACTAGACTGAAATGGTCTTTATGGGGAAGATTGGGACAGAGGTGAGCAGTGTGCTTGGAGGAGAAAGACTTGTCTGTAGACCTGCGCTGCCTCTCCAGAAAGGTCCTCCCTTCAGCTCAGCACCTCTGTAGATGAGCTGGAGGTGTATTCAGCAGTGCTGTTTGCTTGTGCCGTTCTGCAGGCATCCGTCTGTCTCCGGACTTGTCTCCATTTGTCTCAGTTTGCTCTGGCTGTAGACGAGTCTGGTAGCACTCGTTCCCACGTGTGTACATCCACCCTTGGGCTTTGCATTTGCCTGTGCACAACATGTTGGCCATGTCCTGGCTTGAAGGGGAGTTCTTCATTCCTCCAGGGTTATCGCCACCTTAAAATATTAGGTGGTTATATCACAACATTTAGAGAATTGCATTGTTTGGATAATGGCAACTGAAGTGCCACCTGCCCAGGTACCGAAGACACACGTGGATGTCCTGGATCCTTCACATGCTGTTGCTGCCTGCTCTGGGTTGGCCGTGGCACACGCAGCTCTGCTGGATGCAGCCGTGGGGGTTTCACAGCAAGGGCTCCTCTAACTCCAGTGTCAGAGGCAAACAAAGCTGGGTGATAAATGGCGATGGTCCCTGATGGTGATGATGGAGAGGGTGGTGGTGCCTCCTGCTTTAGCAACAGGGTGGTGACAGCTCTTCCAGGCTGTTCCCATGGCCTGTGTTAAAAAAGAAGGAGGGCTCGGGTTGTTCTCTGGTATTTGCAAGCTCAGAGCAGCTTTAGCATGGCACCAACATGGCTGTGACCGGCCTTGTGTGGGAAGCATGAAATGTGTGGATTGAAGCACCGTCCCTGCTGAGCTTGGCCATTTTACTTGGGACTGCTGGGGTCTGGGGGCTTTGAGCACCATCTCCAGCCTTGGCATGCAGATGAGCGTGGTGGAAGGTCCATGTAGTTCAGTGGGTGGGGAGGACTCGGGACCTAAGGCGGACATGGGTTTTTTGCTCCATGCACCCTGGTGGGCACCGTCCCATCCCAGTGGGATGCTCCAGCACTATTAGTGCTCCACAGAGTAACTTGTAGGGCTTCTGGAAATATGGAAATAATAGGACTGTAAGCTTATTATAAGCATTAACATTTTATTTTAGTTTTGAACAAGTGAATTAAGTTACTGTAAATGGCTTGAGCAGTAATACTTGGCAGCGTGCAGCCGCAACTTGTCATGTAATGGTTTTAATCTTATTTTTCAAGAACAGAGCACGCAACGATTTTCTAACTGACTGGAGCCAAATCTGCGCTCACGTCTGTGTCTCCTCCATATCTCTCTGGGGTTTTGTTTGCACAATATTGTAGTGGATATAGCGAACATATGGGGCTTAAATTCATTTAATAGTTGCAAGAAAATGAGTTTAAGGTTCTTATAGTATTAAGGTAGACGTTTCCAAATTCATTTTTAATGGAACATTTGTTCTCCAAAGATTATTACGCGCCATTAAATCCTCTGCTGCGTGGTGCATTCTCGTTCCCTGGGATGATATTGCCCAGGGACATAAACATGTTTATGGGGCCACTTTATTGAACGGTGAGATTAAATATACTAAATGTGAAAATGTCAGTAGGAGCATGAGCGCTTTGTGTCGTAAACCTTGTGTGAGAACATCAGGACGTAAATGTGCCACCGCGTGAAACTGGTGCAAATCAAGTTGCGACCAGCTGAAAACGTTTCTCACCAGTACGGCGGCTGTAAATACTGGGATTTATCAGTGGTAAATATGTAGGTGGGAGCAGGTACTATATGGGTTTTTCCTTCCCTGGGAGGAGTAGATGTGTTATGTGGGGGGGCCATAAACCAGCAAATTATTTTTTAATGCTTCTGTATGACGTGCGTGGGAGTGGGTGTGGGCAAAGCTCCCACCCAGCTGTAACGCTTTGTCTCACCGCAGGGCAGTGCTGTCGGGGGAACCTGGCTCTGCTCATTTTATATATAAAATGGGCAGCATTTTATTTTTTATATATATATATATATAAAATGGGCAGCATTATCTATATATCACTCAACCCAGGGGGAAAAAAAATATCCCTGAATATGACGGTAGAAAAAGCTCTGAGATAACGACTTATGCACTGAGATATATCTCCGTAGAGATGTATAATGGGCAGCACCAGACCTGCTCGTCCGTCTTTGCATTGCTGTTGTTACCTTGATGCACAAACCTTGCAGAGCTTTTTCTACCCTCAAATTTAGGGATTATTATTTTATTCCTGGGTTGAGCAATAAAATTAAGCGTCGGCTGCACAAACCTAGTGCTTTGCTGGTTTTATGCCAAAACGAGTTGAATTGGCTGGTTTAAAGGATCTGGCTCCAAACCTGAGTTGGCTTTTGGGCTTCTTACCAGCACGGGTGTGTGGTATCCGAAGGCGCAGGGCTTGGCTGCCGGCATATCTGGGCTGCGTGTCCTTCCTGCGCGGGACCGACGGCCAGCCTGGAGGGATGCTAAGGCATCCAGGGAGAGGAATTTGGTTTTGGCTGAGTAGCGGGAGGAGTTAACAAGACCAGGCTTAATTCCTGCTACCCTGTTGAAATGTGATGGGCAATAGCATGTATTTATGTGTCTCGGATAATTAGCCCCATCATAATTCTCAATAGCGTATTTGCAGCCTTTTCTTGTTCCTGAATGCTGGGGAACATTTTCTTTGTCTTGGGCTTATTTTGAATAATGAAGAAGCTTTTGTTTGGGGGTTTTTTTCCTCTCCCTCCCTCCTGAATCTCTCTGTATTTAAAATCAAGCCCTGTGGTTGGTTTGTTTTTTGGGGGGGCTGCATCCCCTGCACTGGGCTGATGGGATGAGCTTTTATGGTAGGAGAAACCCCGACCCTTGATTCTCTACGTGAGATACTACGTGCCTGTCGCCGTAAATCAGCTGGGGAGGGAGGTTTGGTGATGACGATGGGAGGAGGGTAGGGATATGCAAAACACGGTTTGTACTTTGGTATTTCTGCGGGTGCTGTGGGGTTGTGGCTACCTTATCGAGCTCAGAAGTGAAAACTGAAGTCTATATAGCAGGTCTTGATAAGCTTGCTTTAATAGTGAGAAGGGTTTGGGTCAAAAATACCTATTAGAGGCTGTGTAGTTTTTTCAGATATGCATGTATATAAAGATATATACAGATATATATAAAATATCTATCGTAGAGATATATATAAGTATGTATACATAGACACATATATAAAAATACATCAGGCTGTATAGATATATATGTGGATCTATGTATACACATATATATAAAAATATCTATATCATATATAGAGGTATGTGATATATCTGTGTATATATACACAGACACATGTATAAAAAAGGAGATATAAATATATATCGGGCTGTATAGTTTATATATATATTAAAAAAGATATCAATATATCTATTTCAGGCTGTATAGTTTATATATATATATATCTGTGTATGTATCTATCTATTTGGCTATGTCAGGGCTGTGACCTGAAGGTGCATTTGGGAGGTTTGGTCTGAACCGTGTTAGAAATTGTTAAATTTTAGGTCAGCAGGAAAGGCCCTGGCTATGATATTCCTCAATAAGCAGCTAGCTTCACTGACATGGCTGTCGTGCCTGCAGAGCGATGGAGGAACAGTCCCTGTAGCGATGGAGGGGTGCTGGGGGGATACCCAAGGTTTTTTTACCTCCAGAAAAAGTGAGTTTCTCTCTGCAGCTCACCTACATCAGCCGTTCACGTGGTAGTTGGAAACAAGGTGTTGCTCAGCTTGATTAAACAGGGTTAATTAGCTATTATGGCTTTATTTGAAGGTTTAACTCGTGACCTCTTGAGTAGATGCAGGGATGAGTGTGCGGTTTGCATTGCTGCGAAAGCTAAAGGAAGGAAACCCTCAGCATCTTGAACCAACGTGTCTTAAGGGATTTTCTGGGGGAGGCTCTGCCTTTTTGTTCTGCAGATCATAAAATCACAGAATGGTTTGGGTTGGAAGGGACCTCAAAGCCCATGGGCAGGGACACCCTCCACTAGCCCAGGGTGCCCAAAGCCCCATCCAACCTGGCCTTGAACACTGCCAGGGAGCCAGGGGCAGCCACAGCTTCTCTGGGCAACCTGTGCCAGGGCCTCACCACCCTCACAGATCCGGTAGCAGATCTTCCATTCACCCAGTGCTCACCTGGTGCAGAGTCTCCCATCCCGTAACTGAGTCATCCCACCAATCTGCACTGGAAACGGCTCTACATGTGATTGTAGCTGCTGTAGGTGCTCTGTTATGGAAATATTAATCTTTATAGTTGTGCTTCGGTGACTCGCCTCTTAATCCAGCTCCTTTTCAAAGTGGTGGCTGCGATGCAGGTGTACGGGCAAGCGTTTTGACACGTCCCCTACTCCTGCAGCCATGTGGTGGCTGAGTACCGCGGTTTTTCTTGTGCCAAACAACACAGGAAATTTTACAATTAAATTAACCATGATAATTCTAGAGTGCGTGTGCCTCAATTGGACCAATCTATGGGTCTTCCCCTTCCTTACATAGCAGGTGTTGAGCATGTTATGGGTGTTGCTTGTCTGCAGAGCTCCTTGCATCCTGGACTCATGAAACATCTTTAATAATAATAATAAAATCTCCAAACACCACCCAAAGAAAAGGAAAGCATGGCTATTGCTGATGGGAAAAGCTTTGCTAAAGCTTAGATCTGCAACAGCTGGGAGGCTGCAGACCCCTGTGCCTCACCTGTAGCACTTCTGCCCCGCAGGCATCGACATCCTGAAGCTGGTGGCAGCCCAGGTGGGGAGTCAGTGGAAGGACATCTACCAGTTCCTGTGCAACGCCAGCGAGCGCGAGGTGGCAGCTTTCTCCAACGGCTACGCGGCCGACCACGAGCGCGCCTACGCCGCCTTGCAGCACTGGACCATCCGTGGGCCCGAGGCCAGCCTGGCCCAGCTCATCAGCGCCCTCCGCCAGCACCGCCGCAACGACGTGGTGGAGAAGATCCGAGGCCTGATGGAGGATACCACGCCGGTAATGATGGGCTTTGCTCAAAACCTCGTCAAAGTTTTGATAAGCTCTTATGTCCCGCGTGTTGTGGTTTGCATGTGTCTTTGAAGGTCACCAACAGGACTTGAGCCCTTGTGTTGGGGAGGCAGAGGAAAAAGCATCCCCCTTAAAACTTACTCTTAAATGCTATAACTAAATGCCCAGGACTTTGTGAGAAGGGCCAAGGATCCCTGAGCACTAGATGTTGCCATTGTGGAGCAGCAAGTCGCTTCCTCCAAGGTGGTGGCTGGTGGCATGGGGGTTCCATGTGTGCTGACCTCCAGAGCTCTTGCCCTTCTGTGGCAGCTCTGGCCTTAAAACAAGCTGCCCCATGCTTCGGGAGAATAAATAAATTGCTGCAGAATATCCTGCAGCAGGGTCTCACCTGGGTGTAAGTTGTTGGGAGCTGCCTCAGTGACCTTTGTGGTTTGTTTTGGCCACCCCTGCCTTACCTGTTGTCAGCGTGCTTTTGGGTTTTTGCCTCTGATAATTTGGTGATCTTCTGGAAGTGTTTTTAACGGTGGTGGATGGGGCTTGTCCCATTGGCTTCCAAGTTCAGAAAAATACCTAGATGGATGTGGGGGCGGTTGAGGGAGGGCTCTTCCCCCTAAACCAGTTGGTGAAACATCTCCTGTTGGCCTTAGCAGTGACCCAGACCCAAAGGTGAACAAGTGGGTGCCTGTGAACCTCTGTAGGCACTTGGCAAGGGGCTGGCAAGGTGGACCTTCACGTATAGCAAAGACTGTGGGGCAGAGCGTTCATCAGGGCACAGGATTCCTAAATCCCATTTCGACCATCCCAAACTTTTCCCTATAAAAGGGACTGTGGTCCCCTCACTGTGTCAAGCATCCTGAGTGACTTCATTTAGCGTACCAAACGTCTTGGTCTCTCGTGACCAGGGTGTGAAATCACAAGTTTTGATATGTTAGCAGGAGTCCTGGGCTTCATTTCTGAGACCCCAAGTCGAATGCGTGCCAAATATCATCCTGTGTGCCCTGCCCAGATTTTGGGTAGGCAGGTTCACTTTGCCAGCTGTGCGCTCGCTCCTGCTTCCGCTGAGTTGCCGCATGTGTCCAGGTTTGGCTTCTTCCTTCCAGCTCCTGGTAATTAGGCAGCAAGTAACTTTCTTGTTTTCCTACCGTGTTCCAAAATTATTTTTTTTATATCAAAGATGGAAAAAAGCAAAGTGAAAAGCCTGGGAAGAAATTATGGTTGGGAAAAGGAGAGAGGCAAAGAAAATTGTCATTTTGCACGTGTGGATTAAAGTTCCAGTATGTGCAATGTCCCAGAAGGACACGTCCTCTTGCTCTCCTGGAGCAGGTAGTAACCTCTGTCCTCCTAGTTACTGCTTTGACTTTAAATGCTACAACAAAGTGCTGGGCTAGGACATCAGATAAAATGTGGGGCTTGTTCATCAGCTCAACCCTTAATTAACAGAGTTGGGTTGTGTGGTGCTCAGTGCTCCTGAGCCTTACACTGTTTTGGCCAAGACTTATCAGGTGGTTCTTCTCAAACAGCACAAAAATGCAGGTGGTAGCTCCAGGAATGGGGTTACCTTTTGGGATGGGGGACTCCTGACAACGGAGTAACCATGAGCCAGTTGTTCATCATAGGCTCGTGCCTGTGACTCTGAAAATGCAGCAAGTGGATGCTCCAGAGAATGAGCAAACCCAAATCACGTGAATACTTGTAGGCAAGTCTTCTTCTGGACTTCCTGACCAGCTCTCCTGGAGGATGTTTATTTTTGTTTTTTAAAATAGTATGTTGTGTTCCCCAGCATCCAGCAGCACCTGGAGCCAGGTGGTCCCCCGTGGCTTTCACTTGTTTTTCTAGAAATTGGTAAAATTGGGTTGCTGATCTTTCAAGCAGGTGGCTCACGTGGGGCCATGTGAGAAATGGGGCTCGTTTCAGTAAAGGAGCTATTTTTTAACAAATTAACCCAAGCTGGCACATCCTCCTCCCCCATACATCTGATCAGGCTTTTTCAGATGAGTGTCCCTCGTGATCAGCCTTAGGTGTTGGCCGTTCTTCTGCCCTGAAGATCCTGGACCGGTTGCTGCACTGAAGCAGCACGTGGGATGTTGAAGCTCAAAAACACCCCAGGGTGCAGATTCAGCACATTGTGTTTCTGCAAAGTGTTACCTGCCCTAACCTGTCTGCCTCCTCTCGCTGAATCAGCGCCCGCACTGTGGATGCGGGCGGTGATGGAGAAGCTGTGGGAGGATGCAGAAAGCCAGGGGAAGAGGCTTGTGCAAGGAAGACTGAAGCCCTGGAGCCTTGTGCCGGTGGCTGAGCTGCATCTCTGTGGTCCGGACCACGAGCAGCCAGGGGAGCCGACTGCTCAATGTGGGGAGCAGGCAGTGAGGTCATTTAATTTGGGTTTGGTTTTTTTTTCAATCTGTTGGTTGGAAAGCCTTTAATTAGAGCTAATCCAAATTTGGCTTGTGGTGATTTGTCCATCCAAACACAGACAAATTGAGGCGGTTTCTCTCCATACTGAACCGATTTGATCTGAAGGAGCAGGTCACCCTGTTGGTGACAGGAGTGGGCGCAGCGCGGTGCTGCACATCAACAGCACCTGGCCCTGCACAAGTGGCTTGGGAAAAAGAAAAAAAAAATAAATGAAAAGATATTGTTCTGTGCTGTGGAGGGAGCGAGGATTCTCATAAGCAATGTAAACGCATACGTCCTCCCCGCAGCTAAGGGTGCGATGCCCTTGGGGCAACCCAAGCCAGCAGTGAGCATCCAATGCCTGCTGGTGTGTCCTAGATGAGCCCGGGAGGGATGTGCGGGTGCTGTCCGTGATGCCTTTGGCCCTTGCCCAGCGTCCCTGGGTGCCAAAGGGGGTTTCCCCATCTCTCTCTCTGTGGTCCGGTATCCTAAGAAATCACTGACGCCCCTAACTTATAGGTAGGAATTGTGTTATTGGGTAATACAGCTCTCAGACAGCAAATTGGTACCCTAAACCCAGCCAGCCTCCCTTCGCCATCCCATCCCACCAGCTATCGTGTCCTTGCCCCAAATTCTTTATCTGGCATCTGGCTTCAGCCTGTGAAACCCGCAGAGGCAAAGCTGCTCTCTCCCCTGGTGCTCCGTTCCCCCGCAGCCTTCTGGGCGTCGAAATCCAAATATTTACAACCCCCGATAGGAATAGGGGAATTAATGAGAGTCTCTGGTGTGTTACGGTATGTGGCAGGAACATTTTCCTTCAGGTAGGGAAGGGCTCTGCTGAAGGCTCACCGGCTTTTTTAGCTGGGGAAGATTATGCTGGTTTTGCATCGCGCTGAGTGAATTTAGGTTAAAACGAGATTAGCCCTCTGAATCGCTTTGCTGTGAGGTTTTGGGTTTTTTTGCAGCTGATCCAGAAAATACAGCAAGCATGGCAGCTGTGGGAAGGTTTTTTTGGGGTGCATTTTAACTCGCAAGGGTCCTGTTAAAGGCTGGCCCCGGCCACGAATGCTTCTCCGGCTTGAGATTTGCAAAATCTCTCCCCTTGCAGGCAGGCTGGCAGGGCAGCGGCGTGCGAGCCCAGGCGCTGTTTAGTGAGCACGGGCACACCCCAAATTCGTGGTGCTGACAACAACAAAAATAGAGGACGAGGCGGGCAAGGGAGGAGGTTTTCACTGCTGTCCCAGCAAACTGCAATTCTCCATTTTTGGGGTTAAAACCACAGAAGTTCAGTGTAGCATGGGCACCGGGTAATGGGATTTTTTTGGGGGAGATAAGAGCGTTTTGCAGATACCAAGGGGTGTCTGTGCGTGCCCAGGCTGGTCCGGGGCGTCGCTGGCACGGCTGGCCACATTTGCTACTGCAAGTGTCCTACTGTGAGCAATGCTTTAAGCTCTTACCGTTTTATTTATGGCTCTGCTGGCCTCGGCTGAAATATTTTGGGGAATGGATGGAGGGGAAGTGAACAGCCTTGCTCAGGGCATTCAGCAGTGCAGCCTCAGCAAAGCTTGAAAAAATAATAAATTAATAAGGGAGATGTTGAAAATGGAGGGGGGGAGGCTGCAGCCCCCGAGCCCAATGAGATTTAGGTCGGTGGCTAATTGTGTGCAGCGGATAATCCTGTGAATCAGCAGATATGTCAGGGCTGGGTCTGATGTGAGGCTGAGCCGTGGGGTTTTGGGGGGATGCTGGAGGAGAAGAGGATGTGAAAGCAGCCCTACGTCCAGGCACGCAGCTGTGGCAGCGCCTTTCGGCTCCTTTTCTTCCTCTTTTGCAGGTCAAAACCCTGGGGGAGGGAGGCCAAGAGCCTGGAGCAGCGTTCCCCAAGTCCAGCCCCGACAGCTCCCGCTCATCCCCTTCGTTTCCTCTTTTGGCAAAGCAGAACTGGGCTGGACCCAGTAATTAGTAATTAATTTTGTGCTTTGTTAACCTTGCACGTCTGCGGCAGAGCGAGGGTGAAGCTGTTGGATGGATTTCCTACCCGGGAGGCTGCTGCGCAAGGGCTGGGGAATGCCCAGGCAGGAAAAAACAAAATTGCATGTAATTTTTCCTTCTGGACTTGTGTGAGGCTTTATTTGAGGCATAAAGCTGTAGGATAAAGTGGCCAGAGCCCCAGGGAAGGGGTAGGGCTGGTTGGGTTTTGCTGGGATGGGCATCGCTGTTCTCCTGCAGATTTGCTCTAAACCATGGGTTGGTTTTCTGCAAACCGAGGTTGGGTTTGAACCAGGCTGGAGAACATGCAATAAACAAAAATTTAATAATTTATAAAGTAATATAAGTAATATCAACACAAAAACATAAACTTTATAGTAGATGTGGTTATAATTTAGGTTTTCCTGCTGTGGTAGCCACATCTCCATGGGTCTGTATTTGCCGTATATTGGGCTCAGGAGTGTAAGATGAAACGAGAAGATGGTGGGGTCAGAACAAGCTGAACTTCGTACTGACAGACTCAGCCTGTAGTTGGGTTTGGAAACTTCTCATCATGGCTTCATCAACTCTTCACCATGGTTTGAGTTGGAAAAGTGGCTGGGCAGATCTATAGAAAGGAGAAGTCACCAGGAGCTCTCATGGAGACACCGTCTCCTGCTTGGAGAAGCACTTGGCCCAACGGATGGCTGGGGCTGGTGGGGAAGAGCTGCTTCCTCCATGGATGGCTGCGTTTTGGTCTCAGAGCCTAAACCCTCCCCAGACCTGGCATTGCCCATCCTGGGTCATGGCGAGGCTTGACTTGAGTAGCTCTTCTCCAGGGCTGCCTTGTGTAGAGGGACACCAGCTCCACCACAGAGGTGGTGTCGAGCACTCTTCTGAAACCTAGCCAGTGAGGTGAAGGACACGGAGAGGACATTTGGGCTTTCCCACCCCAGGGCACTGAGCACCTTCGTGCCCTTCCCATCCTGGCGAAGGGGTTTCCTCCTGCTGTGCAGCACCTGCAGGCCATCGCTGCATCTCTGCCACCTCAGTGAGACCTCATGGCCCAGCCAACGGTGTTTTGCCTTCCAAGGTCTGGTCTGCCCTGAAGGTGGACCCCCAAGTGCCACGTATGCCATGAAGCTGCTCATCCAAGCAGATCTTCCCTATGCCTGTGGGGACCATAGCGAGAGCATCCCCCCCGGACGCCACCCTGCATCTGCAGCATCACCCGCGCGGGGCTGCCGCCCAGCCCACCCTGCTTCGTGTGCTGGGGTTTCTCCTCCCGCATTCCCTACAGAGATGTAACAGACCTGGGAATAGGGCTGGTGTCAGCCGGGTGTCATCTTTTGGCAGGGAATCCGGGAAACGGCCGCCTTGGTGCTAAATTTATCCCCCCACATCCCGGGAGGATGCGCAGCCACCCTCTGCGGAGGTTGCTTCTCTGACTCCAACTCCCCCCCAAATTTTTCCATGTTTCTTATTTTAAAACCAGCGGTAGTTTGAGTCACATTTGTGTTTGGGCAAGAAAACCCGACCCAAGCGTGGCTGCACAGAGCCGGGCTGATGCAGCAGCAAACCTGCCGCTGGCTTTTATTACCGCCTGGTTGCTGCAGCAGGAGTTACGGGGAAGCATCGCCCAAGGGAGGGTTGGTTTTTGGTTGGTTTTTTTCTTTTTTTTTTTTAATGCCCACGGCTGCTCCCTCCTAACATTAGCACAGCAGCTGCAGTTTCTGTTTGTCCAAGTTGAGCTTTTATTGCGGTACAATAAAATGAAGGCAGAAAACGGGAGCAGCTAGTTCAGAGCTGTTGGGAGCAGCTGTGATAAGAAAATAGAGCCTGTGCCATCTTCTGCACCCATCCCTTTCTGTCCCTCTTTCTCCCTTCTAGGAAGGACCTTCAGACACCCGGACCTGCGTAGAGGATGTCGGTGCGTCAGCCACATCCTAAAGGGCTGCGAGTACACAGGAGCTTTTAGGATTTTTTTTTTTCTTGCATTGCAAACCTTTTGCTGCAGTGCTTAAAAAAAAAAAATAAAAAGAATTGGCAGAGCGCCTCAGTATGAGTGACCCATACTCGGTCTCAGGAGGCTGCTGATTTATCAAAGCCGCTGCAGCGCCTTTGGTTTTCACGCTGGACCGTGTGTCTAACAGTCTCCCGTGTGTCTGTCTGTGCAGGTGCAAATGCAGCCTCAGTGGCAAGCGCAGGACCCCTGCCACGACGACAGAAAGGTGAGAAACGCGGTGGCTCTGAAAAGGCAAAAGAGCTTCAGAGGGTTTGGGGGTTTTTTTCCAGCCAGAGCTCGGTTTTGCTTGAGCACCGCCGGTCTTAAAAACAGGAATGGCCAAGGTGGTTTCGAGCGAATGAGTCACGGGCTGTGAATAGTGTATTTTTACACCTATTCCACAGGCTTCACCTCGCAGCAACCTTTTGCTTTCCCCGGCCTTTCAAAGCCCTCATTCCCACTCACTTTCTTCCTGCGGTTTAAATATTAACACGCATCTGAGCATCCTGTTTGCTTTGCCTCATAAGCTCGCAGCCGCTCAGCAGTTTGGAAAGCTTTGGGCTCCTGGGATGCCTACAGTCAAATAACCTCGGGTGATTTTTTTTTTTTTTCCTAGCGTGCTTTAGCAGCTGTTTAATTAAACTCCAAATGACTTGCACGCTTCTGGGAAGGGTTTTTCCTCTCTGCTGGGAAGGCAAAGCCAGGGCAGCCGGCTGCTCCCTGCCCTCCCTGTAGTTGCTCCTTGGCCATCGGGCCCCTTTTTGGAAATCAGGAGGTAGCTTTGTGGCTGGATATTAAATAAATGAGTTGCACGAGGAAAAACTAACCCCTAAAGCCTGTTTGTTATTTTTTTAAAGGGGGAAATCGGAGTGTGTCGCAATTCAGAAAGTGGCCAGCTGCTGTTCTGGTCCTTGCCTTGCTTTTCCCCAATAGGCTGATTCTCGTCGATGAGTTGTATTGGAAAGGGAGTTTCAGAAGAGAAGGCAGATTCTTTTAATTAAAAATTAAAGCTGACTTATTTTTAACATGCCTGTTGCGTAATGTGCTGAGCTAGAACAACTCCTCCCCTGTTTTATTTTCAATGGGGGAGAAAAAACCCAACAAAACCCACTTTTATTCTACCAGGAACAGGCTTCAATGTTAATTTAATGTGAACTAATGGGCGTCTCAGCAGACATGTGATTTGTGGGTGGTGAATTCCTCGACACGGATGAGGAATGCACAGGCACATCCATGCCAGGGTGGTGGTGGCGGCTCAGCAGCTCCCTTTCGCGCAGCCTTTAATCCGAATTTTGTGTTTTAATCCCTGGGTAGTAGGCAAAAGCACGTTAGCAGGAATTGCCCGGTCTTCCCTCTGCGGGAGGAGAAAACAGGGCTGTGAAATGCTCCTGGAGAGAGGGTTGGTGCGGACAGGGCTTGCAGTTCTGCTGTGGCAGGTCGAGCAGGGATGCAGGGTTTGGGAGGAAGTTAAATATTAGGTGGTCCTTAAAGCAACCTGCCTGGGGGGCACCTGGTGACCTGCAGAGGTGCCCAGGCTGCCGGCCGGGGATGTGGGGACGCTGACCCCAGCCTCTCGTCCCTGTGGGGAATGGGAACCAGAAATGCTCTGCTTGAGGTTTGCACCCCGCAGGGGTGCTGAGAGAGCGAGGAGAAGGGTAGATAGTGTTGGCTGCTGTGCAGGTAGGGAGGAGATGCAAGAAGGAAGATGCAGAGCATGGTCGAGGTAGGAAGCAGGTTCACACCAGCACCCAAGTGGTGCCACCTCCCAGCGCAGCGTGTCCCGGCAGCGCTTGCTGCTCCCTGTGTCTTTGGACCGTGGAGCCAAGCGCTTGCCCTTGGGGAGCAGAAGGCTGGGGCAGCGGGGTGATGCTGGGTCAATGCCAGCCCCTGCTTGTCCGCCCTGGAGTCAGGTGGGATGGATTTCTCCATCACGTGAATGGGGTGCTCATGGGAGCAGGGGCACGATGGGGCAAACAAATTATTAACTTGAAATGTTTACCCGTGTAGCTGCAGTGGAGATCCCTGAGAGATGTCGCAGGTCTCGCCCTGCAGCCTCCGCACCGATGGAGGCGTGGAGCCGGGCTGTGCCTTGCTTTTAGGGAACGATAGCTGTGGAGCAGGTTTTTGGGGAGGCTTACCTGCTTGGGTATTATCACCCTTAGCCCCCAAGAGTGATGCTTTGGGCCTCAATAACCTGAGAGCGAGAAGGAAAGCGAAGTTAAAATGCTCTGCTGTGCTTGCTCCTGCCTGTTGAGCACTGGTGTGCCAAATGTCAGCCTGATGTCCACCCCGGGCCACCTCCGATGCCTGTTCTGGGTCAGCAGGTCCCCTGGGAGGAGGCGGCCACCTGAGCGCAGGGATTGCTCACCAGGGATGGGCAGGGGTGTGTTGAAAGCTGCTGTGAATGCCCGTCGGGATGGTTTGGAGCGCTAGCTGGTTGCATAGCATCCCCCGAGTTAATTTTCCCTCTCTCTCCCCATCCGAAGCTGGAAGCTGACAGACTGGCGCTGCCGGTGAGCTCCAGCCCGCTCAGCCCTGCGCCCAGCCCCAGCCCCAAGCCCCCCGAGGCGGCCATCCTCACCGTGGAGCCCTCTCCTTCGGAGAAGAAATGCTTCTTCGTCGATGAAGCGGAGCCCCTCCTGCGGTGCGACTCGACCTCCAGCGGCTCCTCCGCGCTCAGCCGGACCGGCTCTTTTATTACCAAAGGTACCGAAACCAGCCCTGGGGGGAGCGGGAGGACCAAAGGGATGCCACGGTGTGTTCCCTGCGGTCAGCACACACGGCAGAGCTGCCTGACATGATGATGTTAAAGTAAATATCTGGGCAAACTGGCTCTCCGGGATACGTATATCACATCCTCGTTCCAGACCAGAACATCCTGTTTGCAAAGATGATACAGATACGAGGGGGGAACACACCTGTAAAGGCTTGTAACTCCTTGAAGTGCTGCTGGAGAAGTTGTAGCATCCCTGGATGTTCGAGGGGTTTTTCTCCTGATTTTTGGCTGTTGCACTGGGCCATGGGTTATTGCATGAGATGAAACCAGAAAAGTGTCATTTCATGATTGCAATTTTTTTTTTTTTCCTCACCTTGGTCCCGCTTGCTGCCACGTGTGACTTGAGACGTAGATCACCATTAGTCACCTCCCCTTTTTGAGGGGGTTTAATTTACAACATTTAACTTGCTGCATTTAATCTTCTTTAACTTCTGACGAAGGTGAAACACTGAGCTCAGTCAATCTACTGAATTTATGGTTGGGTGTGGAAATGAAGCTGACCCAACAAAAACAACTCAAAAGAGCAGAATTTAGCTTTTTTGGCTCCCCTTCCTCTTCACTTTTCCACATTGGCCATTCAGCATTTATAAACGCTGTGTTTGCTCTAGCGGGATCCTGGATTAGGTGCCTCAGCAGCTCTGGCTTCTCCATCTTCTTCCCCTCCCCATCGCGCTTCACCCTGCACCTTTTCCCTTGGTTCTCCTTGTGACATGTCCCTCTCCAGAGGTGGCACCAGGGGATGGACCAAGGTCTCCAAGGAGAACAAGCCCTGGTTAGCGGAAATTTCTTGAGGGTTTTCTTGATCACCCTCTCCTTTGCTCCTACAGAAAAGAAGGACACCGTCCTGCGCCAGGTGCGCTTGGACCCTTGCGACCTGCAGCCCATCTTTGATGACATGCTGCACATCCTCAACCCCGAGGAGCTCCACGTGATAGAGGAGATCCCGCAGGCTGAAGATAAGCTGGACAGGCTATTTGAGATTGCCGGAGTCAAGAGCCAGGAAGCCAGCCAGACCCTCCTGGACTCTGTCTATAGCCACCTTCCCGACTTACTGTAGGCACTGGGTCACCACACACTCTCCGAATATCTGCTAGAGCTAGCTTGGCACTTGTTAAGATGACCGACAATACGCAGGCAGGTTTTGTTGTAGAATATATGGCCAGTATTTTTGTTGAGGTGTCCTTGGTTTCTGGAGGGGGGGCAGTTTGCCAGCGTTGCACCCCTCCACCTTAACTCTATCGCTCAGTCCAAGTCTTTGCGCCCTCTGCCCCCTTCCCAAGCATCTCTTCTCCTTGTTCTCATTCCAGTCAGATCAGTCGATGCACTTTAAAAAAAAAAAAACAAAAAAACAAAAAAACAAAAAAAACCCACAATGCAGTTAATGAACTAAAAGACCATAAATCTGGTGTAACTTAACACATCAAATTGGGGATTGTTCTGTAACCCACTTCTTCTGTCAAAGTTGTCGCTCGGAGTGACCGTCTCCCACCACCTCGCTTCGCCTTGGAGCGGTAAGTGGCAAAAACACGCAAAAAAAATACCCCAACCCCAATCGTTGCTGGTTACCGTCTCAACACAGCTAAGCTTCCCACCCGAGCTGACTTTTTTTTTTAATGTACTATTGTATAGCTCATATCCATTGCTGAGATTTTACTAGCACGGTTATTTATTGTATGGTTTTCACCCGGACAATGCATCGCCCTCCTGTAAGCTAAAGCAGAAGCGCTTTAACCGCAAAGAAAAGGGTCAGTCCCACCAACCTTTGAGGCGACGAAAAGGTCCTTTTTGCCTTCAGCCGAATGTAAGGAGTTATCTTGCCTTGCCGCTTGCGGGAACGGTGGGGCCCCGAAGGGAGCCGGTGCTGGACGTGGGGAGGCGAAGGCAGCCATCGGTGGTCCTGCTCTCCTCGTGGTGTAAGACTTAAACCAAGCTATGCTTTTACACTCGTGTCTCTTGGTTTTTTTTATACAGACGTGGCCGATAGGTTCTCTAAAGACCTTACCTGGTCTTAATAGTCTCTTCAAATCACACTTCACTTTTTATTAAGGAAAAAAAAAAAAAAAAGAGGGGGGGAGGGAGGGGGAAGCTGCATCGTTAAGAAGTCTGTCTGATTATATTTGCAACTATTATGCTCCCGTAACGAACAGTCTGTACTATGCTCAGTTTGAAGAAATCATGAGATGAGGGTGGCGTGTGCCCCCTGTGGGAAGGGGTGGGAGTGGGGGAAGAGGGGAATGAATTGAAAAATTGCCTTCCAGTGTACTAATTTATTAATAAATACTAGGTGTTTGTTACTTGACACGATTTTGTGTTAACCTCCTTAACACCTGCCTCTGCTCAGGGACACCTCAGTCAGAGCGGGGGCTGCTCAGGGTGCCAGTGGGGGGGTGACAATGGAGATTTTGGGGTTTGGGGGTAGTGATGGGGTTGTCTACTTTAGCTTTGAGGCCAAAATGTGATTGCTTTCTGGTGACAACACTGCCCTGAGTCCCCACGGTCGCTGCAGGAGCTCTCTGCAGCCGGGGGGTGGATGCTTCCCTGTGGGGCAGGTCCCCGCGCTGAGCTGGGGTGGGCTGGTGTGAATCCCCGCAGCGGTGAGCAGGTCAGACGGCTGATGGGGCTTCCAGGGTTGTTTTTTCGCGAGCTCTGAAAGGCTTTGCAGGCATTTTGGGGGGGCTGAAGTATTAATTTTCCAGGATGCAGCTGCTGTGCTGAGTCACTCCTGAGCGATGGTCTTGCAGTCACAGCGTTTCTCTTGCCCTGTTACGTTACCGGTGTCCTTAAAATCTCTGCTTCCAAATAACTCATCCCCTGTTATTCTGTCTACAAATGGAAACCTTAATGGGAGAAATGCTTCTGGTTTATAATACTGTCATTTTGTATTCTTAGCTCCAGAGTGTCTTCCGTTAACAAGGGTACTGTGTTGTCTTTCTGCCTGGCGTTGAAAATTGCTGTTGGAGACTATACATAGGTACAGGATTAAAACTTTTCAACACATGGACAGATGAAATACAGAGCGAAATAGCAAGCGCCTTTCTTGGGAGCGCTGGGGTGGGGTTTTCCCTCGCTGGCAATGAAGCATTGAGCTCTCTTGGTGGCTGCAACACGTCTTGGAAGCATCAGGAAGAAATAGTGAGCGTGCCAGGCATACACCAGGTTGCTAAAAGCAGTATTTTGAGGTGGAGCCCAGTACCACCCTGTTGGCACGTGGGGTTTTTTATGTCCATGTTGGGAGCGGTGGTGGTTGCTGTCGATCCGCCTGGGCAAGAATTGGCAAGGGGAGGGAAGGTGTGCGATCGTGGGCTCGATCAATAGCTCCAGGCAAGCACGAACTGCTGGCTTTAATTTATACTTAGCAGGTTCTTGGAGTGCGTCCGGCTGGGAAACTTGGGATTTGTCTTTTTCTGATGGTCCAGGTGCTCCCAGCTAAACCCACAGGCTGGAAATGCTGGAGCCATCAGAGCCACCCTCCCAGGGCACCTCCGTCCCGCAGCTCTGCTTTCTGTCCTGGCACTGCTCACATTGTCTGATGGGGTTTGAAGGTACAGCAAGAAAACAACAAACTAAAGAAAACCCCAACCAACCAAACAGGAAAGGTCCTAGGAAGAGGATTTAGCAACCGGGTGAAGAAACACCACGAAGAAGGCATGTCGTGGAGGTGCCTTGGCCAGGAGATGCCGAGGGGCACGAGGGAGCTGTAAAAGTGGACGCAGGTGGGTCCTCAGGCTGTTGGGACATGTTTAACTCATCGTGGTGGCAGGTCGTGGGACAGACCAAGACTTGGGCAATCCTTGGCTCCATCTGTGCTGCGCACACTTCGAGCATCGCTCCCTCCTTTGCTTGCACCTGGATGTTGGTCTTGTCCTTGACTCCTCCATTTCCTGTTTCCTAGCTGGGACCTCTAAGCAGCCCTTTGCTGTATGCATATGTATATGTGTGTGCAATATATTTATTTATTTTATATATTTAATATATGCAAATATATAAATATATACTACATAAATAGTTTTCTATATTATGTTATATTTTAAAATAAAATTATTTATTTATATGTATACAATATTTAAATATTCTGTGTTTCTGGGGGTGTGCAGGGGAAATGTCTGAGAGCAGCTGAGCTGTACATAGAGGCAGGGTATTTCCTGGCGGTGTGGGAGGTGTGAGGAGCCGCAAGCCCAGCGCTACCACCCTTCCTCTGAACCAGCTCTCTTACGCCTTAAGAAAATAAATCGGTTATTGATGGGTTCATGATCTGGAGGCGTAACTCCACGGCAGGAGAGACTGTCCTTGTCCTCGTACGTGGCTTATCTGAGGCATCAAGGGCAATGCACGAACCTGGCACGCTGCAACACCTGTTGTGTGCAACTCAAAATGGGTGAAGTTTTTGGCTAAATGGGTTTAGCAAGGCAAAGCTGTAAATATAAGGACCTTGATAAATTGTAGAATCATAGAATGGTTTGGGTTAGAAGGGACCTTTTAAAGATCATCTAGTCCAACCCCCCTGCCATGGGCAGGGACACCCTCCACTAGACCAGGGTGCCCAAAGCCCATCCAGCCTGGCCTTGAACACTTCCAGGGATCCAGGGGCATCCACAGCTTCTCTGGGCAACCTGTTCCAGTGCCTCACCACCCTCACAGGGAAGAATTTCTTCTTTGTGTCCAATCTAAATCTACCCTCTTTCAGTTTAAAACTTTTCTCCCATGTCCTGTTGCTACAGGCCCTGGTAAAATTCTCTCTACATCTTTCTTAGAAGGCCTCTTCAGGTACGGGAAGGTGCTATAAGGTCTCCTGAGAGCCTTCTCTTCTCCAGGCTGAACAACCCCAACTCTCTCAGCCTGTCTTCATAGCAGAGGTGCTCCAGCCCTCTCATCTTCATGGCCTCCTCTGGACTCTCTCCAACAGCTCCATGTCTCTCTTGTACTGGGGCCCCCAGAGCTGGATGCAGTACTGCAGGTGGGGTCTCACAAGAGTGGAGTAGAGGGGCAGAATCCCCTCCCTCGACCTGCTGGTCACACTGCTTTTGATGCAGCCCAGGACACGATTGGATTTCTGGGCTGCAAGTGCACACCGCCAGCTCATGTTGAGCTTTTCATTCACGAACACCCCCAAGTCCCCCTCCTCAGGGCTGTTCTCAATCCATTCTCCACCCAGACTGTAGTTGTGCTTGGGATTGCCCCAACCCATGTGCAGGACCTTGCTCTTGGCCATGTTGAAATTCATGAGGTTCGCATGGGCCTACCTCTCCAGCCAGTCAAGGTCCCTCTAGATTGCATCCCTTCTCTCCAGCGCGTTGACCACACCACACAGCTTGGTGTCGTTGGCAAATTTTCTGAGGGTGCACTCGATCCCACTGTCCATGTTGCCAACAAAGATACTGAACAGTGACGGTCCCAATACTGACCCCTGAGGAACATCACTCATCTCCACTTGGACATGGAGCCATTGACTGCAACTCTTTGAGTGTGGCCATCCAACCAATTCCTTATCCACCAAGTGGTCCATCTGTCAAATCCATGTCTCTCCATTTTAGAGACAAGGATGTTGTGCAGGACAGTGTCAAATGCTTTGCACAAGTCCACGTAGATGACATCAGTTGCTCTTCCCTTATCTGCCAATGCTGTAAGCCTGTTGTAGAAGGCTACCAAATTTGTCAGGCACAATTTTCTCTCAGTGAAGCCATGTTGGCTGTCACCAATCACCTCCTTATTTTCATTGTGTCTGAGCATAGTCTCCAGGAGGATCTGCTCCATGATCTTGCTAGGCATAGAGGTGAGACTGACTGGCCTGTAGTTTCCAGATTTCTTTTTTCCCTTTTTAAAAATGGAGGTTATGTTTCCCCTTTTCTGGTCAGTGGGAACTTCACTGGACTGCCATGACTTCTCAAATATGATGGAGAGTGGCTTAGCAACTTCGTCTGCCAGTTCCCTTAGAACCAGTGGATGCAGCTCATCAGGTCTCATGGGCTTGTTGCACCTTCAGATTCCTTAGATATTCTCAAACCTGATCATCTATAGAAGCTTTTCTAGTTGCCCTTGACTTTTCTGGCTGCTTGGACAGTTTCTCTGTATTCCTCAAAGGCTATCTGTCTTTGCTTCCACCCTCTGTAGGCTTCCTTTTTTGAGTTTGTCCAGGAGTTCCTTGTTAATCCATGGGGGCCTCCAGGCGTTTTTGCCTGACTTCCTCTTTGTTGGGTTGCATCGCTCCTGAGCTCAGAGGAGGTGACCCTGGAATACTAACCAGCTGTCTTGGGCCCCTCTTCCTTCCAGGGCTTTGTCCCATGGTGCTCTACCAAGCAGGTCCCTGAAGAGGCCAAAGTCTGCTCTCCTGAATTCCAGGGTAGTGAGCTTGCTGTGCACCCTCCTCGCTGCTCTGAGGATCTTGATCTCCACCATTTCATGGTCACTGCAGCCAAGGCTCCCCATGAGCTTCACATTCCCCACCAACCCCTCCTTGTTGGTGAGAACAAGGTCCAGCATGGCACCTCTTCTCATTGGCTCCTCTGTCACTTGGAGAAGAAAGTTATCACTGCATTCCAGAAATCTATGTGTAAAAATGCATTTTTAATTCTATGCAAAATATGCATTAAAAAAAAGTACTCTCAGGTTTGCATTGTAGGTGAGAGGTGCAGGTTTGAAGTGTGTGGCTTGGCTTTGCCCCTTGCCTGGCGTTGCTCGCTCAGTCGTGGTGTTTACCCCTTGTGCGCTGCCCTCCACCTGGGAACAGCCGGGAGGAGGGGAAACTGGGTGCTGGGGTGGCAGTCCCGGGTGGTGGAGCCTGTTAAACCAGAGGAGATGGAAAGCAAGACGAGAGTGCAGTTGTGCTCCCCTGCTCTGTCTGCTGTGGGCATCTTGCATCGGAGCAGAGACCAAAATTTCCCATTTAGGCCACACAGAACATCAGCCGCTGCAGTCCTGCTTGCTGTGGACTTGGACACGAGGCGTGAAAATAGCATGTCCCCCCAAGGTCACAGCGTTTGCTGGGACAAAACCCTCCGGAGATCCCTCCAGAATGGCCTGGCATCCTCCGGACTGCATGGCTCTGCTCTTCCAGCGTCTTTTAATGCCTCCAGTGCAAATGAGGTTTGGGATTATTTTTTTTATTCTCTTCCCCCCCCACCCCCCATGAATTGTAGGTGTTCCCTGCAGAAGAACACAGTATCTGGTGCCCTTTCCTCCTACCTCAGCCCAATTGGAATTTATCCTAATGGGGAATTAATTGTAACCCTCGGGCATGGCTGCTGGCATTACGTCAGCTTAATTGCTGGTGAATTGCAACACGGTCTCCGTGTAGGAGGAAACATCTGTGTAGCCTTTGTGTGAATAACCTACAGGGAGATCTTTGGTGATGCTGCCCAAGGATACCCCCCCGTGGGCCCGGCGTGGGATGCGGTGTTATTGGGGGGGTGGAGTGTGTCCGTGCCTGTCCCTGGGGCTGCGGGGCCAAGCTGTGCAGTGCGTGGGAGAGGGGCACGTCAGCGCAGGGACTGCTTACACAGAAATCCTCCTCTGGCATTGCTTGGCCATGAGCTTTAAGCCATGAAGGCTTTGCAGCTGGGTTTTCTTCTCTTGGACTTTGCTCCTGTATCGCGATGGGGAAGTTTCCAGGGCAACTGGTAGGAAAGAGGAAGATGGAGGAGAAATAAGAGGCGCCATCATCAGCGTATGCATCGAGTACAAGCCTTGTGGTGGCACCCCCCGACACGTTTATCAAACCAGCCCTTAGGACGCGGCTGCTGCTTCACCATGTGAGCATTTATGAGGTTTACAGTTTCCTTCCTACTGCTGTAATTTAATTCTTGCCTTCCAGTTTCCCTCCTCTTTTCAAGCATTTTCTTAACCAATATAATCCAGAAAAAGGGGGGAGGGAAAAACCCAAAATCAAACCAGAAGCATCTGAATAAAGCTGGATCAGCTGTTGATGAAGATGCTGGCCAGCAGCTCCAGCAGGGTCTCTGTGGGGTTTCCTCAACTCGCACCAACCTTTCTTCAGATTTAGGTGCTGTTACAGCCAGGCAGGGTTGTCGTCCCTGTTCTTTAGGCGCCTAAAATGCTCTTGGATTATCTGGCTCTGAAGTCACTTAAGAGATGTTAGCGATGTTCCTCTCTCTCTTTCTCAGACTTGCTTTGGCTGTGTGATTAACCCATACTTCAAAATCAGAATTTACTCTTTTCTCTGATTTATTTTTGAGAAAAAACATTTATAAGTTTATAAAATGTTGCAACCCTGTGAGGGTTTGGGGGTTTTTTCGTTTCTTTTTAATTTTTATTTATTCCTTTTTTTATTTTTTTGTCATTATTATTTTCCAGATGCTAAAGAAGGAAATCTCTTGCTTAGGGCATGACTGAAACCTTGCTAACTCCCACATAAACTCACAGTGGGTGATTTACAGACACAAATGGACAAATTAAAGCACTTTCCCTTTGGGTTTTTCTTCCCCAGATGCGTGCGAGTCCCTAACCCATGGACCTCACCCTGGGAATGGCTGGGAAAGGTGTGGAGGTGGAGAAGAGCCTTGGACTGACCCTTTTCAGTCCTAACTTTGGGAATAAGCTGCCCTGCACAGGCGGGAGCTCCTTGGTCAGCAGCGGCAGGTCTTGGTGGGGAGCTGAGCCAGGCAGGGCTCCTGCCCAAATTTTTTTATAAAAAGCAGGTGGTTAGACCACAGGGAAGGATGGGGGAGATGTATATTTAGGTCCTCCTTTGCCCAAAGGGGATGATTCAACAATGTCCAGGCCTGGCATCCTCTTGTTTTCCTCTGGCAATATTCTACCCTTGCGGGCCCATGGATTCAGCTTCAGCACCAGGAGGGGAAAACACCCTTTTTATTGTTGGAAACATCATCGTTCCTCAGCTCACCCCATCCCTAACCTCAAAACACCTTGTGTCCAAGATGAAAGACTTCTGTTTCACTGTAAAAATCAGTCACGTTGTCTTGTTTTCTCCCCTTCCTCTGCAACAGCAGGTTTGGAGGGGGTTGAGGTTGTCCATCAGCGGTTTGGGGTCTTTATTAAACCGTAAGCTGGCCCTAAGTTCCCAAGCACGGTGCTGGAGCTCTCTCTGGCCACAGACTACTGCCAACAGCAGCCTGGATGTGGCCACCCGGTCTAGGATGACTAAGAGGGTCAAATGGCGCGGACATGGCCAAACCGTGCCAGCTGGCCTTATGTGGACCCTGTGGAGTACCCTTCTGCCATCTCGCACGGGCTGTTAGCTGCAGAGCTGTGAAGGTATTCAGCCTGCGGAAGGTCTGCTCTGCCTCCCCCTCCACCGCTGTCCCAGCTGAAGGACTCAGCCTTCCCTCTTGCACCAGTTCTCATGCCCATCGCGCCTCCGGCTGAGCCAGTTTAACTCGCTCAGACTGCAGCTCCCTGCCTGCTTTCGTGCTGGGCTGGTTGGGAACAGAGGGGCCTGGGGGGGCGGACGCGGGACCTGCCTGTTTTGGCGACTGTGTGCGTTCCTGGCAGCTCACGGTTGTTGCACCGTACCCCAAACCCTTGAGCTTTGCAGTGCTCGGCGGAGCCAAGCCAACACCCCCTTCTGCCTGTTTGCTCCTGCTACCCCGTTTCTGCTCCAAGCCCTGCAGAAACCTCTTGGCTGCAACGCCAGCTTCACCTGTCTGCTCCCTTCCCACTACAGGCGAGATTAAATTTGTTTTCATTTAATTTGAAGGGAATGAGTTACTCTGCAAGCATGCTAGTCTCAAAATAAATTTCTGGGCACAGGAGCTTTTGCCAGGACCTGTCAGGCTCAGCGGGAAGGCAGTACTGTGGACAGGACATTAATCTGCCTGACTTTGTTTCTGGCAGCTCAGATCTTTCCAGCTTAATGCTTTGTGAGGATTAGATTGATCTTCCAGGGTGCTTCCATGAGCTGATGAGCATTTTTCATGGTAACCGCTTCTTCTCTTTTACTGATAATATTAATTTATTATAAGAATAACTAGTTGCCTTGCAGCTTTCCCAGTGAGCGGAGCTTTGAGAGTGTTATGGTGGAGGCTGGCAGCGTTACTGTCATTTTACAGGTGGGAAAAGTGAAACATGGAAATGAAACTCCCTGTCAACAAACTGATCAGAAAAAAACCCATGGTGAAATTCAGAGAAAAGTCTGGCCCCATCAGACACCACACCAGCCTCCCTCGAGGAGCGTATGGGTAAGATTTGGGGGTTGAAGCGCTGAGCCCCAGCAAACAGGGGGGAGGGTTGAAGGCAGTGTTCCCAAACCGTGCTTTCCATTAAGTAATTTGCCCACTAAAGTAGTTTTTGAGCTGGAAATAAATCCATGGCTGCGCTGGCACCCTGGTTAGACCATCTGCTGCCTTCTTGCCCCATCTCGCCAAGTGCAGCTGGGAGGAAGGTTCAGCTCCAGAGCTGAGCCAAGGGTCCTCCATCCTCCGTCCCTGTTTCCCCCAGAGAAACCCACTCGCTCCTGCCTTTTGCCCTGGCCTGTCCCATCTCCTGGGAGAGATGCTTCCTCACCCTGCCCCACATGAGGTGCATGGGGTGATGCCTGTAGAGCTGTCAATGGAAGACCCAAACTTGGTGAGCAGAGCTCTTGGCTTTGCAAGCAAAGCAATTCAGTGTGGCTGGGGCGATTCACACCTGGAAATCGCAGCTGGCCACGAGCAGCAAAAACCTTCTCATCAGGTTTTCTCAAAGGCGGGAAGGGAATTAAAGCTTTTGAAATGCAACATAGCAAATAAAGATTTCAGCTGAGTAATAGCAATTTTTTCCTCCTTTTGTGTTTTTTTCTCCTTTTCTGCCTTTCCCAAGGACCTCCCCCCTGCATTTGGCCATTATTTCTGCAGCGGATGAAGAATGGAGGAGCAGGGACTGGCAGCAATGGGAAGATGATGGACTGGTGCTCTGCCAGCCTCCAAGACAGGGGCCACCTTCAAACCCCACTGCAGGGAAGGAGCACCCACACACCATCCCCACCTCAGATGGGCCCTGCGAGTTGGCCTGGGTCAAAGTCAGACCAGGGACCATCTGAAAAATTCAATAATCTGGACAGTAAAGATGAATTAACCCACCCAGATGCAGTCAGGAAGTGTCAGGATGGGGCATCAACCCTTTCCCCCACCCCTGCTGTTGCTATCTTATAAAATTTCCTTTTTTGAAATGAAATTTAATCTTGAAAACAGATTTCCCTTTTTTTTTTTCCTCGTCTCTACTTTCTTCTGCTCTAATAGCTGAGATGTTTCCTCTAATTAAATGTATCCATTGACAGATAATCCTGTTTTGCTCTTGTGTCAATATAGTCCTTTAGCTAAATTAAATATTTTCCCTGCTTGATGTTTACCCTTCCCTGCCTGCCCCTTGGCACCCTCCTGGAGGTATTTGAAGACCATCATCCTATTCCCTCTTTTCTTTCTTCTGAGCTCAAGAAGTCAGGTTTTCTCAGGTCTTTGACTTGTATCTGGTCATTTAAGGGCTTTCCATCCCTAAGCATCTGCACTCCACCTCCAGACATTTTCACCCCTGTAGCAGAGGTGGGGAGGAGGAGTCAGTCATCTCCCCACCTGCCACAGCTAAACCCAGCAGAAGGTATGAGCCAGACTGCCTTTTCCTTGGGTAAGCGAGTCCATCCTTCCCCATCAGACCCCCTCCAGCTCAGCCCAGCTGTGGTGTGGGAAACCAGGGCTGTGGCTGGTGCTACTGCTGCTCTGGACCTCAGGGTCACCCTCAGTGCATCCAATGCATGGAGATAGCCCCGTCCCATCAGCACGTCTCTACTGAAAGGTGAACACCCACCTCTGCACTGACCCTGGGCATTTCTCCTTGTAATTTCCCTCCAACTTTCCTTCCTCCTTTTGCCTGACTTGGA
Organism: Grus americana; assembly: GCF_028858705.1. NCBI lineage: Eukaryota > Metazoa > Chordata > Aves > Gruiformes > Gruidae > Grus > Grus americana. The sequence goes on along the minus strand of NC_072854.1, from coordinate 6,944,915 downwards.
GCAATTAATGGCAATTTAAGAAGGTAAATATTTGTTGAGTGCCTGCCCGTTTCAGGGCTGCACCTCGGTTCATCTCCAGCTCCATGCATGGCGTGGTGGGTCTTCCTCCTTGCAGCTCTTTGCCATTTGACAAGTTTGACTCTTGGCTGCTCCTCTCTCCCCTTCCACTGTGGGCATCCAAGGGAGGACCCTCACTGCTGGGGACCCCTGGTGACTTTAATTCTTTGCAGACTTGTTGTTTATGCCTAATATCCTTGAGATGGCAATAAATGCAATATCGCCAGAGCCAGCTTGTACGGTGTGACCCCCATCTGAAATGTTAACTCTCACATGGAATTTCTCCATCCAAATTCCCTCAGGGATGGGGTGATGGCTCAGTCCTCCTCCCTGAGCAGCGCACAGGAGACCTTTGGGAGGGTGTGAGCTCTCCTGGGCCAAAAGGAGGATGGACCATGATGGATGGTCCTCATGCTGGTGGTATTTGCATCCAGGCTCTGTCAACAGTCAGTTTGTGAGGTTTTTCCTTTTTGAAATCAGAAGCCTTCATCAGAGCCCTGCATTTGCTTACACTTTCACTTCACTGGCATCAGCCTCCTTGTCTGGATTAATTCAGTCTTCCTCTCCTCTAATTTTCCGTGACTGTGATAAATAATTTATGTAACAGGCTGAGTCAGGATTTGTTCCTGGGACAAAGCGCACAGGCTTCTGCAAAACCCGCCTTGGTCTTGCTGTTAGCCTAGAAATAGGACCACTAATATAATAAACACGTAATAATCCTGGCTCTTCTGCCTCCTACGGTGACACAAATTGGGGGTGACACTCGCTCAGTAACTGCAGCTACTTGGTTGTGCCATGAGCATGCGGGATGAAGCGCCAAAGGGATGAACCCACAAGGTTTTCTGGATCTGGCAAGGAAATAAAAGCTGGTCCGGCAGGGACCAAATCCTGGCAGGGCACTGGCAGATACAAACTTTGAACTCACGAGCACGGACACATGCTATGGAAGAAGTTCAGCGTGTCCCTTGATTACCCGAGTAATTCTGCACTGGAAAAAAAAAAAAAACAACCCAAACAAACAAACATTTTTTGATGGGAAAAATAAAAGTAACTTGGGTTTTCTGCACCTCATACTGAATGTCCCCCTCTTCTTTACTGTCCTTTCGCACTCCCTTTGTTTTGCTGTGCTTTCCCCTCCTCTGTGTCCTACAGCTGCATCCCTGGAGGACCTCAGTGTGGAAAGATGTGGGGTGGGAAGGGCCAGGGGGACTGTTTTCCTGCATCCACCCCCAGGTGATGCACTCCTGTACATCATCGCTGTGGATGAATAATGCCAACAGTGCTTTGCTGCCATGGATGGCCATGCAGGTCTCGGTCTGACCCTGACATCCTGAGCTGTTTGAAACCTCTCTGGAGGAACCGAACTAGGATGGCACGCCAGATTTGAAATGAATACACATGTATCTGTGGAAGAAGCAGTGATACAGCAGCTGGCTTGCGTCCTGAAATAGCATTCAGCTTCACGGATTTCAGGATGCTTGTCCCAGTGTACAATAGCTGAGGGGGACTCAACCCTCTAGTTTGGGTTTGCAGGGGTAAAAACACTTCCCCTGAGGGCAGCACACCTTTCCTTTGGAGTTAACCCCTCTAATGCCACCCTGGCACTTGGTGCTGCCCTGGGGCTGGGTCCCCAGGCTGGGTCCCAGCTCCTTTCTCAAGTGCCACCCACCGGGGTCTCCCAGAGAAGCACACTAGTCAGACTGGTCAGTCGCTGTAAAAATCCAGCACTGCCGTTACCAGGCGGGGAAACCCGTGCTCAGCAAGGATGGACGGACCCGGGGAAACCGCACGACGGACAAGTCACCCCAAATAACCCCTCACTTTTCTGGAGTCCCAGCAGCTCCTGGAAAACAAGCTGAGCAATTAACGCTGCAGCATCAATGCACGCTGACACAGCACTGCTAATTATAGAGCCGAGGCTCAAGCCAAGTGCAGCATAATTAGTATTTCTTAGACGAGGCTGCAAAAGGCATGAGTGCTGCCTGGCCCAGACCTCCTCCAGGCTGAAGGGGACAGCACGATGCCCACCGAGAGCTGCCCTGATGTGGTGGCAGATCCATGGCAGGCAGCACGGATTTACACCCTGCTGCTCCAAGGGTGGTGTTTGGGCTCACAGTCCAGTCTTTAATATCGGAGCAATAAATTGCACGTGGTTTTTGGAGGAAGGCCAGATGCTCCCCCCAGGAGCTCCAGTGGGATGGAGGGAAGTGGCCAGAGTGTGATGTTAAGGCTTGCAGCACCTGTCCTCTGCATCATTCATTCACGTCGCTCCCCGAGGCTCTGTTAAAAAGCACAAGGTGTAATTTTCAACACTGAAATGCTGGTGTCTTACCACCGCCAATCTCTAAATGTGCAGCCAGTTCCTTCCAGAGGAGACATTTTTCTGAAGATAAGCATAAATGCATATTTTGACCAAAGTAAGCAGCGATTTCCCTGTGCTTTCTGGTTTTTGGAGCTTTTGGCAAGCTGGCATTATCACATTAAAATCTTATTTAATGTAATCCTCACCACAGCACCCCATAGACCCCCCCCATCCTCAAGCTCTGGGAAACCTCTGTGACTGGCACCACTAAAGCACCTGAAATTCTTCACTAAAGGCCAGGGATGGTCCCTGTGCCCCAATATGTGAAGCCCAACGTTGCCATGACCAGTGCCAGCCTGGTCACCAATTCCAGGCTGGAGTTTGAGGAGATTAAGTGGCCCTTTTTAGTAGGGTCTGCTGAGACAGGACAAGGGGTAATGGTTTTAAACTGAAAGAGGGTAGATTCAGACTAGATATAAGGAAGAAATTCTTTATGATGAGGGTGTGAAACACTGGAAGAGGTTAAGTAGAGAGGCTGTTAGATGCCCCATCCCTGGAAACTTTCAAGGTCAGGTTGGACAGGGCTTTGAGCAACCTGGTCTAGTTGAAGATGTCCTTGCTCATTGCAGAGGGCTTGTACTAGATGACCTTTAAAGGTCCCTTCCAACCCAAACCATTCTATGATTTTATGATTTCTGATCAAAGGGGTGACCGGGACTTGCAGGATCTCCTCGTGGGATGTAGGTGCTCAAGTCCCATGCCAGGGACCTGCACCTGCTATCAGCTGCAGAGATGGTGCAGGGGAAGTACCATCAAGCACCATGTGTCTCTCCTGGGACACGTGGTGGTTTGGAGGTCATCTGTCACCATTGCCGCAGCAAGCAGGCTATCCACCAGCCCCCACCTTGTAGACCTGGGTCCCCATGGGGTTTCACAGGGCATTTCAGATGAGCTCAATGCCCAGCACATCTCTGCATCGCGTCCCACACCTGTGCATTTTTCCACTGCTTCCACCCCAGCAGCTCTCAGCAGCGTTGGAGCTGGTTAATCAGTTCATCTGAAGAGTTTGATATTTAACTCATTTCCATGGCCAGGTGGAGGTGGGAGAAGTGACCCAACAAGGTCGTGCCCTATTTCAGCCATGAAAATCACATCCTGTTCTTTTGACAGGAAAAAAAACTTGGCCACAAACACTTTGCATCTTGTTGTGCACTGGAAGTATCTGCTCCTCACCTGGGCTGGTGTCTTCTCCTCTGACCCCTGCGACAACAGGCTGAAAACTGGCACAATCCCACCAGCACGGCATCATATTGATGTACATAACTGCCTGGGCCGTTGGCAATTTTAAAGGATGGCCCACGTGGTGCTCGTAACTTAAAAACAACCCACTTTGCGCCTGGGATTGGGCTTGCTCCATCTCACCCCAGCAATGGTTTCGGGTTTGTGCCTGCCTATGTGTGCGACTGCACATCCCCATCACAAATGGTTTAATGCATCTGAGCAAATGGGCACGAAAACAGCAAGCCGTACCGATTTTATGTCACTGCCAGATTTTGCACGCAGCTTGGGTAGTGAGAGCCAGGGAGATAAAATACAGCTCATTTTGTTGATGTCAATGAGGTTTAAAATTCAAGACAAATTAATTGCATCTGTATTTTTTTGATGGGTGAAGGCAATTTCATGAAGCATTTGTTAAAGATGCCACTTAAGGAGGAATTTCCTAACTGCAGAAGTTAATAACTTTAAAACTGCTACTCAGGTTCCCTGCAAATGGGGCTTTGTGCTGCAAATCTCTTTGAGACTCATAATTCAATCCTATTTAGAACAAATTTCTTAGATTTAGAGCAATGAATATTTAAATACTACCAGTTGAAACATTTTCAATTTTGAGATCATTTCAAAGCCAGGAGAGTTTATAGCATTGGGCTATTCTGCAACAACACTTGAGCATCTGAATTGATCTGAACTGTAGCTGAATCTTAAGCAGCTTAAACAGCTATAAAGGGTTAGAGTAGTTTAAAAGGTCGGGGTAGTTAAAACAGAATATCATGTTTTCAGGGCTTTGGTTAAAAAAATGGGACTTCACAGGCTGTCAAGCCGAGCAGCTCCGGATGAAGGACCTGACAAGCATCGCTAGAAAAACCTCTCTGAAGCATTCGGCATGTTCTCTGCCTTCAAACCTTGTCTGCTTTATTTTTTCTAAGAAAAAGGAAATGAAACGAGCAGGTTGAATATTTACACAAAATGCAGAACAAAGGCAAAACATTTGGGAAATCCTGTGAAGGTGGGTTTGCTCTGACAACAGGCTTGTTGCTGCTCCCTGTATTTGACAGTTGATTTTCTTCAGTACAAACCGCTTCAGAACACAGTAACGCTCTGCAGAGCGGCAATGAAAAAACCACGAGCTTTGCGGTGCTCGTGCGCCTTCAGTGTCAGATACATGCAAAGGAAAAATTGAAAGATAGAGCTTTTAAAAACCCTTTGGCAAGCCCAAGACAGTTCTGCACAAGCATTTGGCCAGGATGATTATTTTGGATGGGAAAGAAGACAAAGGGAGAAGGCGGTCTTTTTTTTTTTTGTAAGATATATTTATGCCGGACCTAGCCATAGAAAAAAAGACTCTGGGTACCATTATAATTTATTCCTCTCAACTAAAAGCCATGCATATTCCAGTATAGTTGCTCCATCTGTGCTGTTAACGCCGGACCGTGCAAAAAACAATTCAGGATTTATTGGATCTAAGAGGCAGCTGAGGCAGAGGGAAGACTCCTTAGCTTGGTATAACACAGACGGATGAAGGCGGGGGATTTGTTTCCAGGTGTTTCTCCAACTGGACCGGCATAAGGACAGCATCTGTGCTGACACAAGCCACCCACGCCTGCGCAACAAAAGCAAAGCGAGAAACAGCGCAACCGAGGTGAGCCTGCAAAGGCTCTGACCAGGGCTGCCTCTGCTGCAGCTGCTGCGCAGCAGTCGAAGGGGTTAGGACAACGGGACTGGACTGCAGTACCAGCTCACCAGCATGTCCCAGTCACCCGCCGTCCTGCCCCCGACACTCACCAGAAGCAGATGTCTGGGAAAGGCATAGTAAGAGGTAACGGCATTTCCTCTGCAAACCCTCCTGTCTCTGACCATCTGTGGCTTGGGGAGTGCCTGGAGCAGCGGAGGGCTCTGTGTGCTGGGTCACCCTCCATGGGCGTCTCCCCTGGGACCACCCAAAGCTTGCTCTGGCAAGGAGTTTCACAGCTTAACCAAGCCTTGTACCAAACACCGACTTGTTTGTTTGTTTTGAGCCTGACAACCACAGCTGATGCCCTTATCTTTTTATTTAATTGATTTTTTTTTTTATTGGATGAAGCAGTGAACAGCCTGTCCCCTGCTCATTTCATAAGCCTCCTCGTGTTTCCCCTCCAGCCATCTCTTTTCAAAGACAAGGAGCCATGACCTACTCGCTGCAGGAGCTGTTTGATCTTCCCTACATCCCTTCTCCAAACTTCTCCCCTTCTGCCTGTGACAGCTGTGATGCCAGACAAGGCAGGATCACATCCACACCAGGATTATACCCCAACAGCACCACTGCTGCAGAAGAAAGCACCAGCCTTAACCGAATGTCCCCTTTGAGGCTATTTCCAGGGATTTCATCAGGGGTGGGATATCTAGCATCGCCACAGCAGAATCCAGGCAATCATTCAAGCGGAAAAATAACTCAGGTGCTATGTAATGACGTCTGACAGAAACATAGCAGTTAATGATTTAATTACCCAGCTTATTTCAGTGATGTTGCCAGGATGGACGCAGAGGTGCTGGGTCCCTCCAGCTGACAGCAGCATCCCCCCGCGGCCCAGCAGCGAGCCTGAGGCGAGCCTCTGTCCTCCCATCTCACCATAAACATACTATAGAATTGAATCTTACTTTATAGATTGAGTGTACTAATAGTATAGTTGCTATGTATGCATATATACACTGATATATTCCATACACAGAGGTCCCCAGAGGTCTCATTTCTCCTTCAGTCACCTTCCTCAGCCCCAAACTGCTCCTATCTCATTCCATCTTGTTTCCATACCCACTTAAAACACTTTTTTTCAGCTGGGACCCAGCAATACCCTCTCTGTCCATGAGTATAATATTCCCACCAGTTCTTACTTTACCACTTCCTGTGGAGACATATGCAAAGGACCTGTTTTTCAGAGCAGATACTCAGCATTTCCCAGGAGCTGGGTCTCTTCAATGTGGGGCAATGGATGTGTTGTCCTCAAAAGCATCGAGCCCTTGCTTTAACACTTGCTGTCCTCGGACCCATTTCTCCATCACATTGGGCTCCGGGTTAGGGTTAGAGCAGCAGGATGCTCTGACCTGGCAGGATTTTCTACCCCTTCTGAAGCTGGCAAGTGGCAGATCCCCTTCTTTCCTAAAGCACTTTGCAAAGAAACTGCTTGTGTATCGTATTAAAAAGAAGGATAATGTCTGCATCAGCATTGGGACTTCCCTGCATCACCCAGGATTTCTGGCTGATGAACCATCTCCCAGGGCAAGGCAATGGAAAACTTCCCACCTGACGTAAGGCACCAGCTGATTTCATCATCTCAGAAGCTTTCCAAGAAGCCCTGAATCAGGAGTTCATGTTCCCCTTCTCTCACTCAGCTCATTGCCTTGACCTCCACAGCAGTGGTCAGGCTTGGGGGTTGGAGACGTCATCACAAAAATTAGCTGAAAAACGCAAAATTGAGGGGGGGAATTCCTTATCACAAGTCTTTCTGTTGCGTTTTTTCAAGCAGATCACCTCCAGCTTGGCTGGAGCTCTTCCCAGCGTCTTTTTGAAGGGTTTTCGCCCTCTGGAGGCTAACTTTAGAAAAGCAAATGCAAGAAAAAAAAGAAAACAAGGGCTGGCTCAAATCTCATGTTTGCAGAAATGCAGCCCCATGAGAACAAACCTGCAAAAAACTGGTGGGCTTCAAAGTGCTTCTCCTGAAAAGCTGATCACGGGCAGACAACTCTTGCATGGCATTGAAAGCCTTGGTGGGACCCAGAGGTGTTGCACTCAGCCTTGGTCTTCCTGTTCCTGCTGCAACAACACTGAAAAATGTCCAGAAAATGTTGAATCATCCTGCCTTTATGATTCCAAATAAGATTTGCAAATATTGTTCATTTTACAATGAATTTATTCCCCTTTTTTTCTCCCCTCCCACCACTCCCCCCCCCATCTTTGCTATAGGTTGTGCACTATAGCGGACTACACAGAGGCTGAAATACACACGACATTTCTAAATTTTCAAAATTAAATGTTTGGATATCCTTTGAAATTGCATTCATTTGCCTGCAACTATAACCAGGGCAGAAAAACAGTAGGTTTTTTCCCTGATAAATAAATATTGGGGGGAGAAGGGTGATGCTGAAAACCTGGACTCAGGTTTGGTTTGCACTGGGCTTGGTCTAGCAGCATCTATATAACTGTCTGATTTTATTTCCCTGTGTCTTTCTGCCATGAGTCGGTCCCAGTTCCCTGGAGACCCTGATAGACTGTGAGGTTCTTCTATTCTTCTGCATTTTTCTTGCCAGCCTCTAGTACACACAGCTCAGCCTCATGAGTCTCAGCAAGAACACAAAAACTGCTGTGCATGGAGGCACAATGCCAAGAACATGCCCAGTGAAGGCCATTTTCCAGGCATGGGTGATGTGATTCAGTGAGCTGGAGGCAGAGATGCAGAACGTCCCCTCCCAATCAATGGTCCCACACAGGACACTGTATGTTTTGTGTTTGCTCTTCCAGCCAGGCCAGGTCCTTGCATGTCTGCCAAAACAATAGCATGAAGCTAGATGTATGAAAGATCTGCAGGGACCAGCTCCTACCGGTGGCATAAACACCCATGGGTGCTGACACAGGTTAGGACCCTCTATAGCAATGATGCTCCTAAACATTTTTGTGGATCTGGATCTTGTTTCCAGAACATAAAGCACATAATAGATGTGAGAGGCACCAAGGATTATTAGATTTCCATAGCCTCAGAAACATTCACCCACTGCTTCTTACATCCACCCTATTGTCCATTCATCTGTAAGAAAGAGTTGCCCAGCTGTGACCTATACTCCTCAAGAGCTCAGAAAATTCCCATATTCCCCCAATATGTCACAGGTCTACATCACCACTCATGGTTGGACGAGAAGATGTGCAACACCATGAAGCAGCCAAGTGCCCAACTCTTCCTCTGTCCAATTTCATGCACAGTCATGACAAGGTGCCCACCTCCACCTCCACGACATTCAATGGTTCTGCATGGGGTCAGATCCATCCCACAGGGCTGCCAAAGGGAAAGGCACAAGCCTTTCCAAGGGGAAAACCAGAGATTGTGGGAAAACAAAGTCCAGATGGGAGAGAGATAATAAGGAAAACCTAGATGGGGTTGGTCACATTCTTTGTCCTTGGCCTAGAAAAGTGATGAAGGTTTACCCAGTGCCACTGGTCCAGTCCTGCAGGCTAGGGTTGGATTGGCCTTTAGCTTCTCTGCAGGGCTGATTTGACTTCCCATCCCTGAGCTTGTCAAGGTCCTGCTCTGTTGCCGACAGGGTCCACAGATCACTCAGTCATCTGCAGACTGCTCTGGGCCAATAGCTCATCAGCTGCCCAGGGCCACCACCAGCCACCACAGTTCCTCGATGCCAACACCAGCAAGTGTTGTGCAGGGCTCAGCTCAACAAGCTTTGATGTTTCTTGGTCCCTCAGCACCTGAAATCACAGCTGTGAGTTCAGCACCCTGGATCTTCATGCAGCACTTGAGGAGATAGAATCACAGAATCATAGAATTATTTTGGTTGGAAAGGACCTTTAAGATCATCAAATCCAACCATTAACCTAGCACTGCCAAGTCCAATCACTAGACTGTATCCCTAAACACCACATCTATGCGTCTTTTAAATACCTCCAGGGATAGCGACACAACCACTTCTCTAGGCAGCCTGTTGCAATGCTTGACAATGTTCATCTACCTCCAAAAATGACTCTCCCCACACTTGGATAGGTCTGAACTTGGGAAAAAAAGCCTTCTACAAATTTAACCAAAAGGAAAAAACCCACACAATTCACTTGCTGTTCTCTCTCAGTAAAAAAATGTGACCATTTCCTACTGTGCGCTATAGGGGAACCATGTGCAGTCATGAGACTTCAGGGGAACTCATAGCCATTGCAGCCAGGTTGCCATGGCAGGTAGCTCCTCCATGGGACCTCTTTTGGTGTGTAAGCAACTATTTGGTGTGAGGAAGCGTGCTACTTAGCTGGGTTTTCTCTCAGCGATTCCCAGTACGAGAGCTGCGAGAAGGCATGGGGCAGGGGAGGACCTGGAGGCGGGAGGAGGTTGCTCTACCCCAATCTCCATTTTAGGGGGCTGGGGGCTGATTTTAACTGGATGCCTCCCCAGGCATGGCACTGGTTGTGAGCGAGGGCTGAAAAAAGAGATTTTCCCCCATTTTTCAGGGATACTATATAGTGTCAATGAACCAAGTTACATTTTAGCAAAAGATTTCACAGATTTTGATGCTCTTGGACATCTGACCAGAGACCTGTCACCATGCAGCAAAAGGACAAAGCTGGGACAGGAGACACTTGTCACAAAACCCGCAGCAGTTCTGGGTACCACTAGAATAGGAGTAGGACAGCATCAGTTAAACCTAACTATTGCAATACCTGTGCAGCCCAGCACCTCCTAATGCGAGCAATGCCATTCCCAACTCCTGTAGGCAGTAAATTACTTAATAATTTAATACTGTGCTCTACAACAGAGGTAAACACGTTTTGGTGGAGGAGCGGAGGAAAATACATTTCAGTGGTGAAGTACATCTGATGTGCACTGAAGTTATTAAGTCGAAGCAGAAGCCAGAAGGGCACTTTCATAGCACATGGTAAAAGAGGTGCAGTCACAAGGACGTGATCGTTACTGCAGATTTGGGGTTGGCTTTGTCGGCGCTTCACAGGGAACCCAGGAAGGCGCCAGCGATGTTTTGAATTCTGTCTGCAGGGCTGGGATTTGTACAGCTGAACAGGTTTTAATGTGATGTTTTCCGAGGCAATAGATGTGAAGCCCAAAGTGCCACTATTACAAAACTCCAGTCCAAGCAGAGACGCATTTTAAATAAGCAATAAAGATGCAAGAGCAAGTCAGCACTGAATAGCAATTCCACTCAAAGATCACAAAGCCGTGACCAGGCACAATCTGATTTTTTATGCATGTTAAAGTAATTGGAAAGTTGCCTTGTACTTGTTCCTCATTTTATTAAAGGACCTGCTCCTATGAGGACACGTGGGGTCATTTTTTGATGTTGCTAGCACTCTGCACAATTTCTTGGCTGGGTTTCACAGTATGCCGGTAAACAGCTACCTGCTTGTTTACTGGAAAAGCAAGGATTTCAGACCTTCTTTAGAAGATGATTTAATCTTCTTACACATAATTTTGCACTTGGATAAGCAGGTCAGCAGCCGAGGGTTGAACCGACAATAGGGTCTGTCGTAGCCTTACCTGCCTCCTTGGCCAGCACTGGTATGCAGGAAGAAGGAAACCAAGGAGCACGCACACATGGCCGAGTCTCTGCAGCTTTAGCATGTTTCCTCATGCCTGATGTGCACATGCCGTATTAGCAAAATGTGAAAATTTGACTCAGCTTGGTCTGTGCTGAACATGAGTCGGAGCCCTACCAAGTAAACAAACCCATAAGTCATTCTCCAGCCGAGCTGCCAAGAGGCTCTTCAGTACCCAGGCAGAATTCAATGGGTGCCACGCTGCCAGACTGTGTCCGCAGCCTGCTGCTAATAAGGAAAAATCATCGCAGTTGAGCTCTCCTTTGGTTCATCTCAGCGTACATGGAAAGCTAATCCTGCAGACTAATTCTCAGCTGGCCCAGCCGCAGAAGAAACAAAGAGAAGGTCATTTTAGAAAAAGCAGCACAGATTTGCCTTGCTCAGCCTGCGGTCGCTCACGAGGCAGAATTGCACCATCTCACTGTGACCCCAACAGCTTACACCAGCAACAGAGACATACCACGCGATGTCCAACACATTTCAGGAAGCAGCTGGTACTTCCACTTAGTCCCAAAAACCTACTTTTGCCATGCTCGTGCTGAGCACTGGGTGAGTCATCACCCACTGGTAAGCATATAGGTATCATCTCTGAAGTCAAGCATTGCTTGTGAGTTAATAACTCGAAACCCGTCCTTTCTCAGCTGGGCAGCTGTCTGCCTGTGCAAGAGTAAGAGGAATCAGGTCTGTGTAAGAAGTGAAATCCAAAATATTGAAGACAAAAATGATGTTTTTCTCCACTTCTAAGCTGGCTCCGACCCATGACCATTTTCCGGTGCAGTCCCTACATGTCCGCTGTGAAAGCTGAGTGAAGGCAGATGCCCTCCCCTCTGCTGGGGTGTCACGACTAACCCCAGCTGCCGTCACCGCTTGGCTGGGGGCTGCAACAGTCAATACAGCTGGGCAAATGTGGGGGTTTTGTGAATGTTTTATCCAGATCTGCCACCCTGCATAGCAGCTGCACATCACGCGTGTGCTGTTTGCCTGTCCTATGAATGGGGCGTGTGGTGCGTAACACTGCTTGCAGCAAGAACAGGGACAGGAGGAAAACGAGATAAGAAGGGAAGAAAAGCTGATGGTAAAGAAAAGTGAAATATGAAAGAAATTATGAAAGATGGAGGAGAAGTAAAAGAGAACCTCTGTAGAAAACTACAGCAGAGATCAGCAAGATGATGGCACATCTCCCTCTGGGTTCATTAACCACTAATAGGATTTATGAGAAGAATTTGTCACACTCTTAGGAGGCTTTAGAAAAATGAAAAAATAATCTGGAGAGAATTGTACACCCTATAAACATCTATCCTTTCTAATGAACACTTCATGCTTGTTAAGAGTAGAGAAAGTAAAATTAGCCAAGCGGACGTGAAGCAGGGTCCAGTTTGAGATTAAGTCCCTGAGGTGTGTGAGAACCTGGAGTCCTTGACTCACAGCAGTCTTTAGGGCTGTGTGAGGTGCCCTGAGCATCTGGCCTGGCCTCCAGCGGCCACTCAGTGGCTGTTGATGTCCCACATGTTGCACCTGGAGCCCATATTCATGTCTTCAATGCCCATGAGCAGCTCAGTGATGCTTGGGGCCTTCAGAGAAGGGAAGAAATGGAGCTTTCATGGGCTTTTTGGTATGGGTGCTGCAAATCATGGACCTGGCTCAAGGGCAAGAAAAGTCACATCCAGTTGCAGGGGGATGCCACAACCTGAATGGACCAAAATCCTCCACTATGGAAGTGACAGTCCAAAATGGCTGCTGGGGTCCAAGGAGATGCTCACCCTTGCTTGGGGAGAGAAACACCAGGCAATGACCTACCCAAAAGCAACTGTGTCACCAAAGCCCAGATTGGGGATACTGAGGTGATTTCTGTTGCATCTCTGACTTTCCCATAGAGCTGAGCTTCTCGAGGTCTCCATTTCTTCTGGACTTTAGGAGTCCTAAATGCCAACCGGTAAGTAATGGCTGAGGCATTTTCAATGCCCTGAGCAAAACCACCCTGATAATCCTCAGCTTTCAACACAAGGTGGCAGGCTGTCCCCAAGATGGGGAGCAGCCAGGGTGGTCTAAGTGGCCAGAAATGGTCCTTTGTCACCACAGAAAGGAAAACGTTGCTCCTTTTTGTCACATGTAGGAGGAGGGAGGAAGGGCACAAGGTTTCCGTGGGACTTGTGGTGACTTAGGAGGAGGCATATGTGGTGAATGAAGGCTTGTTGCTGTGAAAGGCTTCCCCCGAGCCTGAGCTCTTGTCCAAAACAGCCTACCAGCTCAGGAGGAAGGTGGCTGAGGGGTGTCCGGGGTCTGGTGACAGTGGGATGCTGCTGTGGGTGGATCTCCCCTGCCTGGAAATGAGGTACTGGCAGCACCCTCAGTGTATTCCCTTTAGTGGTTTCACTACCAGGACTTGGGGTCAAATGGAGATGGCACAGCTGTGGGCAGTTTCCCATCGTTTGGACCTGCCTGGTTCATATGGACCTGTCTGGTGACCACTGGTCTGTGTCTAAGCCCGGCTACCATCACCTGGTCCTGACCCTGACCTGCAGGCTGACTTTGCAGCTTGACCTCAGACCTGCCTCATCACCTCAACTTGCCAGAGGACTTGGACTCTTGGTTGAACTTGGCCTCCATCTCCAGGCCTGCAGCAAACCTACACCGGCCATTTTGATAGGGAAGAAAGGAGAGCTAGGGAGGTGCTTTTGAAGGCCTCTGGCCAGCGCAGACATAAACCTGGCCCAGCTGCTCAGGTTTACCCCAGATGTTCACATTCCTATGGGCATGGGGGGCTGCCAGGGGCATCTACCTGCTACCCTCCATCCGTCAGTAGAGAAACGCAGCACACACATGGAACACAGAGCTCCCAGCAGAGCAGAACCTTCCCATGGCTCATGGGGCTCCTTGCTCTGAAGTTTATTCATAGATCAATTTAGTTTATATTGCAAAGAGTGACGAAGCAAGCTCTGATCAGTAGGGAAAGAGCAGTCTGATCCACCGAGTCTCACATCTACAGCAGCTGGCGGCACTGGGTGACTGCTGTGCTACCTTTGACACTGGTGTCGGAGCCTGACCACACCACACTAATGGCTTGATGCTCTGCCTTCCCCTCACCCAGCTGAAAGCATCCCTAGTTCATTAAGCTGATTTGCATACGGGTCTATATGAAGTCATTAAGAAGTGCCAAATGCAAGAGCGAAACTGGATGAGAGTTTCACTGGTGGGACCAAAGGAAATCCCAGTGCTCGACCTCCAGTTTGCCTCAACAGAGGGGAATTCAAAGGCTGGTTTGATTTGTGTAGCTCAGAGAAAAGCCAGCTGACTGGATGCTGGACATATTTTTGGCCCTGAACCAGCCATAAATACCAAGGATTGTTTTAAGCAGACTGGAACAAACATGCTGGACCAAGCCCATCTCCAGCTGCCAGCTGGGGAGTCCAGGTTGGGCAGCAGAGGAGGCAGAATTGCCCCTCACTGATGGAGAGCTGATGTGTAACTGCTTGGAGGGGTTGTCTTCTCCACTAATCCCTCTCTAAGGGGACACCCTGCAAATGTCGGTTGGGCTGGATCTGTCCTTCCTTCCCATGAAGCTTGCTCATGCCCCAAAGCCACCGCACGCTGTTATGTCGTTAGTCCTCACAGACCTGCGCAGTTCATTGCACTAGAAATGCACCTTCTCACTTCAAGAGGTTTTTGACCTCACAGTTGCCTCCCTGGGAACACTGAGATAAGGACAATAACTAGTTATAATCAAGCTTTGAAAAAGTGATTAGACATCCTGTGTTACTCATTATCTTCCTGCTACAATTTTCTTTTCTTCCTTTGAAAAACCCACTGTTTGTTAAATCAACTGATTCATCCTTACCAATGCACTGGAGGAGCAGTGCCCAGTTTGTTTTCATTCTCCCAGATTTCTGGCTGGGGGGACTCAAGATGGGTGGTTTCTTAGTGATCCCCCACAGCTGAGCCCACCTCTGGTGGGTGCCTATTAAATCCTATTAACTGCTGGCTACCCTAAAGCCTGGGGGAACTCACCCTCCCTGTGGGTGCACAGGGAATTTTAGCTCTTGCATGCAAAGAGCTGCTGCACTAATAAAATTAATGAGAACTTTGTTCCCTAAACACAAGAGCCCGTGTGCAGCTGTGCTGCTGCATAAACACGTGCCAGCCGCGCGGCTCCCACAGGGACCTTGTCTGTCCCCGGGGTCCCAAAGGTGCCTGAAGGTGCTCATGGACTTGCAGCACCAGGCAAGCTGCAGTTCCTGCCCACGTTGGGAACAGAAATGTGGCGCTGAGCTGCCCGCAGGTCCCCAGGAACTACGTCCACGGAGCAGGATAAGGTGTGGAGGCACAGCCGGAGCTGCTGCTTGGTGGCTGCAAAAAGCACGGGGCAAATGGAGCAGCCCTGGTTAGCAGGGAGCAAGCACCGCTCAAAGACTAGTGTGAACAAGATGTTCATTAATTAATTCCCTTAATACTTCACATGTGCATGGTGAGTTAGTCCTTCCTGAGGGAAAATTCATTTGCAGTACAAAGCAGTGACTTAGGTTGACAACGCGTAGTGTATTTTCGTTTGCTTAGGGAGCAAAACAGAATTGCACAGCTCCAAAAGGGAGCAATGAACTGATTTAAAAGGATCTGTCCTTCACATCTGAAGAAAGTCATTGGTGCTGTGCCTGAGATCACATGAGAAGTGTCTATGCAAACCTCTTGCTTGTCCATATAAACCAAGGACTTCTTGGTAGGACTGGGCAAAATTCCTTTCTAAATAAAATATTTAACTGGGAAGGATACAAACTTTCTGCTGAAACTGCTCAAATAGGAATATTCCTATGGGTGAGTTCACCTGACTTTTTTCCTTCTCCTTTATATGACACACGAGGACTTGAACAGAGCTGATCATCTCTTCCCCTCCTGCTCTTAGCCATGTCCTGTCAGTGTCCCCTGCCCGGTGGCATCTCAAGTGCTCAACCAGTTCCTCCATCTCCTGCTGTGCTAGGGCAGCGCAGCTGGGGCATGCCGGGTAGTTCTGCTGGAGCCTTTTACCAGCTAAAAGTTATTCTTAAAAGTGGGGCGAGGGTCCAGGAAGCACTGAGTGGTGATTGTGCTGTTCCAAAGAGCTGTCCCCCCAAAAGACTTTAAATGTTGCTGACAGCTTAGTGCTCCATGCCTTAGTTTCCCCAATTAGAAAGGATGCCAAAGGCTGACTGGAGTTGCTTGGGCAAACTCTGTGTCTGAGTAATTGTAACATGAAAATGGACAGACAGGCTATCGCTATCCAAATACAGCAAAAACTAAACCTATCTTTTTCAATACTTGGCAAAGACTGCATTTAATACTAAGTAAATATGGCATTCTTGGAACCATTTCCCTTTAAAATGAGCAGGCTGGATGAAAGGCTTCCCTGGCCCTTCCAACCACATAAAAAGGCAAGATTTATTTTCTTGCTTGGCTGAGCAATGCTGGTAGACAACCATACCTCAGGTTTTCCTTCCTACTTCTATCATGTCTGTTTATCAGAAAGTATCACCTGTTTACCCAAGATAAGACAAACAGAGTTTGCTCATCGGAGGCCTCTTAGAGACATCCTACGAGCATTCTTTGTAGTCTGAACCAGACAACCTGCAACCGCCAGCCCCATGAGCAGGCAGCTCAGGCTGGTCAGATTTGTCGGTGTTTTGAGCTAGATCAATGTGTGTTTTTAAGCAGAACCAATGCGAAAGCTGGGCTGTGCTCCACAGGGAGCATCTGTCCAACTTTAAAGCTTTGAAACAGAAGGAGAAAAAAAAAGCTCTTCTTCCCAGAAAGCAGTGGGGACTGGTGCCTGTCCCATCTGACCTTGAGTTTTGGCCATGGGAATGGACATTGTGGCCAAGTGTACACAGATCGGTGATGTCCCATGGCCCCTTGCAGTTGGACGTGAATAAACAGGTAAGCATGGGCTGGCAGCGGTGTGCAATCCTTGGCAGGACTAAAACCCACCAGCGGCAAGCAGCTCTGGTCTGTGCTGGCTAGCGGGAGGGGGAATGATGCTTTTCCTTTGGGATACATCCTGCAACAGACAGTATCAGTGGAGAGAGGTCCCACAGCGGCCACAGCCTGCCCATCTACCCCAGGAGCACAAGCCTCATGCAATCAGCGGGGCCAGAGGGGTACATTTAGTGAAGTATGTGCTCGAGGTGCTTGCCCACGCAGTTCCCAAGGTCGTGCCTACACACCAACAGACTCCATCAGGTGTATCAGCAGCACCACGTCATATTGTCCCCTGCGTCATGGTGCTGGGACCATGAGGACGGTGGATTTGGATGAGCCAGCAGTGTGCTGAGCCAGCTACTGTGCAAGGGATCTGGGGAAAGGAGAGAAAACAGGGGATGTGCCACATCCATCCAACAAAGTCCCCCTACGCACGTTCCTTTCACCTGCTGCCAGCAGCACTGTCTCACCCGCTGGGGATCCCTCTGAGGTGTGTCGGGTGACAGCAGTGTCCCTCCGCATTCCTTGCTGGGGTTAGGATAGGGCCAGTGCTTTCAAGTGTAGACTAGCATCACGAAATTTATCTTGCCAGCTTCCCTTTCGTAACAGGAAGGATAGCGGGCAAACAATAATTGCAGGAAGTGTACAACTGACTCAGGCAAAGGAGGTTTGCTCTGGATCAACCTTGTGTGCAGATGGGAACAAGGAGAAAAGCCAGTGCTGAAAGCTTGTGGGTCTTCTTTGTGGTCTTTTTTTTTTTTTTTAACTGAGAAATGCTATTTTGTCACAAATGAAGTCTTGTGGAAATGTGTCTGACTCCACAAAACTACGGATGAAACACTGACAGGGTTATGCGTGCAAGAAGCCAGCCTACTTTCTCATTGTCTGTGAGCACAGCCACCATCAGTGATGCCTCCAGGGAAACTCTGCCCAGCAGAGCTCTCCCATGCTGAGGGTCATAGGGTGTCTCAGACCCCTACTAGGGAGCCAAGGCATCTTAGACACCTGGGATCCACATCTTGGACACCTGGGATACTCAACAAGCAACAAGAACTACTTCCAGGCTTGATGGAATGCTCTCAAAACCTTGGCCCACGACAATTTTCTCCCAGTGCTCAAATTCTGTAAAACTTGAGTGTTCACTGATTTGGCTGACATCTAGCAAAGATGAGAGAAACCATCAACACTCATGGATAAGTCTCTGTTTCAATCCTAGTATCATTTATCAGATAATTAAAATGAAGTATTTTGTTTATTTCAAAATATTTTTTTCCTGTATTTTCTTCTCTTAGGGACCATGCTAGAGATTCTCATTTAAGGCCTCAGAGCAGGATATATGTTTTACAGTATGTGTTGAATTTCAGCTGGAGGGAAAGTCCAGCTTTCAACCATCTCTAATCTCAGCTATCTTCAGCCTCCATTCCCCAGCCCCTTGGACAGATTGGACGCTCCAAAAATTGGACTGGGGAAGAGCCTGTGATGCATCGGCCCTTCTGTAAGGATCAGCATGTTCAGTCATCTGGGACTTGAGGAGGAAGAGTCCCCACCTGCCAGTCCACAGATCTGGTCCTCCTCTCCATCCACCCTTGCAAACAGAGGATTTACACTGGTGCCAATGAAATTATGTTGGCAGAAAATGGGTGTGAGAGGAAATTCAAGCTGAATATTTGCTGTCCTTTCTGTTCAGCTGGGACCAGTGAGAAGGTCAAACCCATGACCAACGTCAGCTGAGCTTGCTTGAATGCACACCCTAACCTAAGATCAGGGTTTATTTTCATGTACACAGTCCACTGTTGATATTTTTTCTCCATTTTTTTTGCTAGCCATTAAGAACCACCTTTGTGCTGCACTAATAAAAGGGCCAGGTGTGCTGGTTAAAAAACAAACAAGCCTTTTTAATCCGTAAATGGCATTTTCGGGATGTATTAACCTGATAGTTCAGTATTGCCCTGTCCTGGTTTCCTCTTTCTCTCTTGGAGGGGTTCTGGGATGTGCAGCAAGACTTTTCTCTCCAGATCTGCTCTACAGGTGATGTGCCTGTACTGGGCCACAATCCCACAGGTTTCCAGTCATTTCTAGAGGTGAGATCTGAAAGGCTATTGGGAGAAGACAAGTCTGGAAGGAATCATAAAATCCACATGTAGCCCAAGAATTTTGGCTTGGCCAGGGACAACCTGTAATCCTCATAAATGCCTCCCTACATGGATGGTGTCTGGACCTGGTCCAGGCTGAGCTCCTCAGGAAACCTGCAAGGTTGAACACGGATCTACCCAAATAAGTCCTGAGCAGACAGAGGTATCTATAGGCTTAGGCAATGGCTGATTGGGACTTACAGAGTATTTAAGAGGGTCATTGATAATGGATACAGAATGTGGCACCTGAAGTGGCAATTAAGTACTCACATCCCTACGGGCACTCAGATTTGGCTAGGGAGTTGTCTACTTTGAAAAGCACAGGGACTTTCCAGCAAAACCTGTTATTAGACACAGCACCTCACACCCATACCTGTTTTACTTCAGAAACACCAATACTACGATGCAGTGTCAGCACATCCAAGAGATGTGAATGAGGCTGTGCCACTATGCTTATCTCGCCCAAACCCTTTCAGGTTCAGTTTGCAGTTGCTCAGCAACACCTGCATCAGCTCTGCATGGGTGGCAAAGATGCCGAGCTTAGCCTAAGGGATCAGACCAGTATGACTGCATACCACAGAGGCATTTTTGGTGTTGGCGAGTGAGAGAGCTCAGGGTTCAAACAAAAGCCAAACTTTGGTCTCACTTCTGGCGAACTGAGTTCCAAATCAAGGTTGAGTCTGGCGTTTGACCTCTTTGGGATCTACCCCTTTGGCCTCAAACACTGAGGTGAGTGTTTTCCTTGTTAAGAATTTTTTTTTTTTTTTTGGCTGCTCAGATCTATCTTTCTTTATTAGCCTCTCTCCCTTTTTTTTTTTTCTTTCTTTTTTAACACAGAAAACATGGCAAATTGAAGTCATTAGTGCAACTGAGGCCCCCAGTGAGGGGAAAAGCCTCTAAGAGAAGCTGCTGAGAGAAGGATCCCATATCTAGCAAGGCATAAGAGATTTGGCACTCAAATTCCACCGTTCTACTCTTGCTTCAGCTGGATCTGATCCCCAGATCTGATCCTCCTTATGTGTAATGGCAAGCCTGGACACTGAACTGAAGGCAAAGTATTATGGTAGGAGCAGATGCTCAGAAGTGAGGTATTTCCTCTTTCTTCATGTTGGGTATAGGCATCTTTGAGTTTTGCAATATAACTGCATCTCTACACACTGAAATACTCCCAGTAGTCATTCCACATGGATTCAGGTGTCTAAGGGCAAGTGTCATGTCCCTGAGAGCACTGACAGGCTTTGCAAGCTCTTTCCGTCTCTCTTTGAGGTTTGCTTGCCTCTACCCAAGGTCAGCTCTGCAAGGGTGCAGCTGTGAAACCAGGGATCAGACTGCTGGAAAGTCAGCTAAGGTGTGAGAACAAGCTGGAAGACATCTCACTGCGGACCCTGCCTTGGCTTAGCAGCCACATTTAAGTTTTGCCTTTGGTCCTTGGCCAAGCCACATTGTGGCCAAGACCCAGTCTTGTACCTTGCTAATCCCAACGCTGACTTGCTGACGTGACTGCTCAGCTTCACTTTGGACCTGTGCCTTTGCTATGGACTTGTTTGGGGATGGGACTGTGGCTGAACCTGGTCACTGTGACCATACCTGTTCTGCTTTCCTTGTTCAGGTGCCACAAGACTGTGCCCATCAGTGAGGGCACTGCTCTGCCAGCTCCCAGCTCCTGCCACACAGAGCAGCCAGGTCCCTGGCACTGGGTCTCTCCCTCCCCTGTGGGTTAAGCATCCACCCAGGCAGTTGTAAGCCAAGTCCTAGGTCCCTCAGCAGGTGCCTTTCCATTGGTTTTCCTATGAATTCATCAGTCCTCGGAAACATGCTACTGCAAGTCAACCAGAAGCTGTGCTGGAGACTTCCATGCCAATGGCAAGCACTTGAAGGTTCAATATGTTATCCAGCGTTTGGGATATCTGCTGGTCATTCTGATCTGCAAGAGAATTCAGTTTCTTATGGCCCATCTATCTTGAGTAAAAAGATACTAATGGACTGATGAGCATCATGGATCAGGCACAAAGCAAAGACGCATGGAGGAAGTTTAACCAACCAACACAGGAACATGATAGTGCAAAAATTCTACCAGGTGGTGGATGAGAGGGGGATGTTCTTGGTAGGGGTGGGGGTGGCATTTGTCCACTTTCCCCTGGTAAGCAACTAAATTGTGCCAGATTCCTTCCACTCTATGCAGAACACAAACTGCACCCTTCCTTAATGCTGTTACAGGGCAGATTTTTCCCATTTCATAAGACTATAAGCAAACGAGTCTCTGTTAGAAGATGGGAATTCAGGTGAACTATTTCTCCCCTTCCAGTAACACTGACAAAAGCCTGCTTAAATGCTCCTCCACTGGAGCCAAAGCACCTTTCTCCACTGCTCTGGCTCCAAGCTCATTGCTGTGTCTCACACCCAGGATGTGGGCTTCTCTCTCCAGAGTCCTTAGGGTGCAGGAACATTTGGGACTCTTCAGCTACCTCCCACCTGCTTAGCATAGAACTGTGAAAAGATAAATTTGTCTTATGAACCATAGAAGTAATGAATTTTTTCCCCAACTTTATATCCAACATCGTCTGCCATAATATTGTGGAGTCACACCAGAAGACTGTGCTGCCATTCAATGAGATCTGGACAAGCTAGAGAGTTGGGCGGAGAGAAACCAAAAGAAATTCAACAAGGGCAAGTGTAGGGTCCTGCACCCAGGGAGGAATAACCCCAGGCACCAGTACAGGTTAGGGGCTGACTTGCTGGGAAGCAGCTCTGCAGAGAAGGACCTGGGAGTCCTGGTGGACAACAAGCTCTCCATGAACCAGCAGTGTGCCCTCATGGCCAAGAAGGCCAATGGTGTCCTGGGGTGCATTGAGAAGAGCGTGGCCAGCGGGTCAAGGGAGGTTCTTCTCCCCATCTACTCTGCCCTGGTGAGGCCACATCTGGAGTTCTGCATCCAGTTTTGGGCTCCCCAGTTCAAGACAGACAGGGAACTACTGGGGAGAGTCCAGGGGAGGGCTACGAGGATGATGAGGGGACTGGAGCATCTCTGGTATGAGGAAAGGCTGAGAGAGCTGGGGCTGTTTAGCCTGGAGAAGAGAAGACTGAGAAGGGATCTGATCAATACTTATAAATACCTAAAGGATGGGTGTCAAGAGGATGGGACCAGACTCTTCTCAGTGGTGCTCAGTGACAGGACAAGGGTCAATGGGCACAAACTGGAACACAGGAAGTTCCACCTGAATATGAGGAAAAACTTCTTCACTTTGAGGGTGAAAGAGCACTGAAACAGACTGCCCAGAGAGGCTGTGGAGTCTCCTTCTCTGGAGAGATTCAAACCCGCCTGGACACGATTCTGTGCAACCTGCTCTAGGTGATCCTGCTTTAGCAGGAGGGTTGGACTAGATGATCTCCAGAGGTCCCTTCCAACCCCTACTAATCTGTGAATCTGTGAATCTGTGAGTCCCACCGTATTCCCTATAACACTCACCATAACAATACTCAGGCCTCCACACCTGCCCTAGACCCTAGTGAAGTCCTTCTGTGTCCTCTCTATGTCTCTGTTCCCAACTCTCTCCTGTATTTCCAACAGACCTATCCCTTACCTCCTCACCATGACCCCCAATTGATTTCTATACTTTCCCTCCCTTCCTCATACCATCAGCCAACTCACGTGTCTCCTGCCCGGCTCTGCCTGGCTGTTGGCCTAACAAAAGTCTTCACCATATAGTTGGCAAACGCTTAACTGGTGTTTGACTAGCTGGACATCTTTTCCAGCTGCTGAGCTTTAGGTATTTGTCCTTTAGCCCAGTCTCTGACAGGAAACATGTAGGTATTTATTATCATTGAGATTACAAGAAATGACAATATTTCTGTCCTTCAGAGAAACACTGTCATGAGTCTAAAAGGTGTTAGAGAAAGAATTAACAAACGTTGCAATACAAAAAGTATACTCATGGCTAAAAGAACCCCTTCCTCAAATTAGTTTGCTTCTCCCAATACACATGGGGTTGTCTCTTAAAAAGTGCCATGGATATCTGGCCAGGACACTTTTGCAGCAACGTTGTCTTCTTTTTAACAGCAGAAAGAGTGCTTCTTGTCCCAGAGCAAAGGAAGACAGCAAAGAAGAATTAGATTTAATAAAAAAAATAGGTCTGGGAGCTGGACCTGTGGCCAGAGGGAACATATGATGGTGAAGACATCTCATTCATGTCTGCAAAAGAGAAAAAAAGATCAGATTCACACATGAAAAGTGCCTTTCACAGGGAATTGTGCCAAAGGTACAGCCAGAAGTTTCTGTTTTGCCTATTCATTTTCTATGCAAAAGAGGAAATGGCTTGCTTAATGAATGGGCTCTCTATATATGGACTCTGCAAGCTGGAATTCATAAATCCTTTTTGTATTTGCCTTTCGATTACCTCTGGTCATCCATGTGGTGACTCACAGCTCTCACAGAGGGATCTGAGCTTTGCTGTCTTGTGCCCGCTTGGGATTTGCAGTGAGCTGATGGACATTTAGGGCAGAAGGGTGACTGGAAGCAGCTGTATGACCAGAATGCTCTTACCAGTAACCAGCATGATGCATAAACATGTTCTGACTGGGTCAAAAGCTCTCTTTTCACTGGAAAGGATATGCAAATCCATGAATTAAATATACATGCAACCCACTGACATGTACTTCAGCCAGCACACATAAAATGTGAATCAGTAGTGGTTGTACAGCTCATATTCTTTCATCTTGGAGCCTCTCACAGATGGCAGATCCTTTCTTCTTCACCTTCATAAGCACAGAAAACACTTTGGAGGACCTCCTCAAGGTATTGTAACTTAATATCATACATGACATTTGCTGTCTGAGCAAGGATTTTAAATCCACATCTTCCTAAGCAAGTTTATTATCCTAATGTCTAGCTACATAAGGCTTCCTCTCTCTTGTATATAAATGGAGTACTAAGTAAATAGAGTACTAAGTGAAAGGAGCACGAGAACATAAGAAAAGGCAGTATACATGTAGTCTATCTCCCCACTTTTGTGCCTGTCATGGGGACGAGATGAGAAGAAAAGCTCCTGGAGCGCTTTCCCTACACCCTCCCCCTTACCCCAGGAGAAGAATACAATTTTTTAAATCATAATCTAACACATCAACTTACCCACCATGTTGGACTATGGGTCACATTGACCAGACTTCAAAAGAAAAGTCTTGGCCCTGAAAGCAATCCCAACTGGATTCTTCATGTGCATGAGGTCACTCCTATGCCACAGTCTGTGCATGACTGGAGCTTTAACTCTTCAAGATCTCCCATTCACACCCTGCCTAAATCCTGCAGGATCTGCTTGATTCCAGCTCCAGGAGATATCCTCTTCCCTCCATCCCCACCCAGGTTATGGCCATCTCACTGATGGCACCACCTGGATGATGACAACATTCTTTCATCTCCTTCTCCTGGTGTCTTCTCTTGCACACATCATGTCTAGCCTGAGCATTGTCCTAGCTTGTCCCTTTGACATGCCAGGACCAGGACCATTCCTTGTGTCCCTGCCCTGTCCCATCTCTGTATCTTCAGCTACTACTTGTCCTGCTCTTTGGAGCAAGAGGTCTGAGTCTGTGCACCTTCAACACAAAGGAATCCTCCTGACTGCTGGGCTTCTCTGTGTTGTTACTATTACTTCTATTAATAACTTTTATGTGCAGACAATTACAATAATAAGAGGGAATTCCACAGCACATTGTGTTGTATGGAGTCCTCAAGCCCCACGTTGTGTAGGATACAGCTTTGCAGAGCTCTCCACACCCAAACCCCTCAGGTGATCACTTCTGTTTGGTAATGTGCCATTAAAAAGCATTTCCTTCATTGTCCATTGTCAGAAGAAAGGATGGGAAAATAGGCCATCGCCTGGAACCGTCCATTTTAAACAGGGCCCAGCTAACCCAAAGGAAGCTGCCTGAAGTTTCAGAAAGGGATGGGTGGGTTGCACTTTGTGAGTAGGGACTTCAAAATCCCTGGAGGAATTACTGTGTGTTTTCTGCTAGGGGAAATCCAACAATTGCATGAACACAAAGGCTACCAGTTACAGGCGTTTTCCACTTCCTCTACTGGTTTTCACAAGAGCTCAATGAGTTCTCCATCGTTCTGCAGAAGTCGCTACTTTGGCCTGGGTCTCTGCACTGGGATTTCCTATCAGGTACGAAGGCCTTTGGTTGCCTATTGTCAATACTGCTTTTAGCACACAAAGCTTTACATAACCCCAGACAGAACATGCTGTTAAAACCACAGTCCACTAAAGCACCCTAATTTATAATAAAAGAGCTCCAGCAAGTCTAAAGGCTGACAGAGCAGGTCCTCTGTTAGGGATGTCAAATAGCTGCATCTCTACCTAAGCCAAATAATGAAGAAAAATGAAGCACCTCATGTAGGAAAGCAGCCAGTTGTGATATGAATCTGTCAAGTATTAGTGAATTGCACGGAAGCTGGCATGTATGGTTGATTGCTGGGATTATTAAAAATACGGACCTTTGCTTTTAAAATAAATTTGTCCAGCTTCAGTTCCCCACATTTGCTTTTTCTGTGCTTTTCTCTAGATCAAATAACGATTTAGCATTTTGTGCCTTCTCAACACAATGATTACATTACCCATTATTGTAGTCAACATTCTCCTATGATGAAATTCACATGAGTGTGGTAATGAGCCTAAAAACCCCCCACATTATAAACCCAAGTCACTTAAGCCTAAAATAAACCCATAAAGCTGGGCAATGGCAGTGTACAACTGAAGTTCTCTGAATACCCAAATTAATTGCTCTATCACTGCAGTGAACTCCTGGTGCTTCAGGAGAAAAAGTAATCTTCAGGGACCTTATTCATGCAGATAAATAGTTTCAGTTGACCACTGGCTGCAGTGAGACATTCCAGAGCATGTCACTCCTTTTGGTATGAAACCGTGCAGCCTTCAGCACTACTGTCAGTTCTAAATATATTACTCAAGTCAGATATATAATGAGACACTTCATTACTTCCTTCCTTCTCAGCACATGAGAGCAAAGTGATTCAGGATTTGTTGTCCCCGGTATGAGCAAAGGTTAATTCTTTGCTCTCTGCCAGGATCACCAGGACATCTGAAATATTCCTTTGTTGTCCCTGTGCACATTAGAGCATTGCAGCTCACTTCATGGTCATGTCACTCCTTGATGACAGGACAGGTTTGTGAGATACCTGCTATAGCATCCTTCTAGTGAGCTGAGGCATTTAATGATTTGTATTGGATATAGTTGTAAGGAGATGCCCCAGACAACCTCAAACCCCACAGTGCTTAGTGCTGCACAAACTGATTAAGCTTTGCCATGCAAAGACAGAGCACAGGATATAGAAAAAAAAAGATGATAGGACTCTTCTGAGGTCCTGCACGCCTTTCCTTATCACTAAACCAGATTAATCCAAACCTAGGTGTAGCTTGCATTTACTCACATCTGCTTAAATATCAAGAGTTCAGGCTTTCTTGTTCCCTTCAAAATTTGTATGTCCAGCCTAAGCACCCGCCTGCACTCTGGCAAATCGAATTGTTGTTGGATGATGTTGCTGAACCGTGCCTGTCAGCTCTTATCTTGAAGTCCAAAGAGCCATTCTATTTTGCATAATATAACGGCACATTGATTGCAGCAAGGTCTTTCCACAAAGAGTAGTGTTCATCTCTCTTCACTAGAAATGCCAGCAATAGATACCTGCTCCTGAGCTAGTCTTTGAAGCTCCTGTTAGTCAATAGAGAGAATGAGCATCTCTAGTTTGAGCCGGTTTAGATACTTTCTTCTGAGCTGTTTTAAATATTTATCTAACCATTTTCTAGAGCACCCATTTCTCTCCAGTTCCCAGATATGACAGTAAAATCTGCCCCAGGCTTTCTTGAAGATTTTAAACTTATCTCGACGTTGAATAAGAACAGTTTTGAAACCTTGGAAACTACCATGAAGGCGGAAAACATCTTCCACTCCACACCAAACCCACGAGCAAACCAAAATATAGATGGGGGATAAAAGTCAGGAACGAACAATAAACATACCATGAGCACTTTCTGTATGCTTTAAACAATAATCACTCAGGTGCTCTGCTTTAAAGAAATAAGAATTCTGTTACTCTAATCGAAGTATCTCAGCAGCATTTTCTTTCCTAGATGTCCCAACCATCATATTTTACTCATCCCATCCAGCAGCAGGAGATAAATGGGAATAAAACTTCCAGTTCTAACCAGACAAAAGGAAATGAAACTGAAAATCTCACTGAAATGAAGTGACTGCTGTTAAATATAGAGGATGCTGTTAAATATAGAATAGAACCATAGAATCATAGAATTTTTTAGGTTGGAAAAGACCTTTAAGATCATCAAGTCCAACCGTTAACCTAGCACTGCCAAGTCCCCCACTAAACCACGTCCCTAAGCACCACATCCACATGCCTTTTAGCTACCTCCACGGATGGTGACTCAACTACTTCCCTGAGCAGCCTGTTCCAGTGATTGAAAACCCTTTCGGTGAAGATTTTTTTCCTAATATCCAAACTAAAAATATAAGGAAATACCGATCACATTAATCAAAAGAACATATAGATGTGGTATACAGCTCCCTCTCTGTCTCTTTCTCTCCCTCTCCTTGCAAAAAAAAAAAAAAAAAGTGTGTACCAGTGAGCATGTGGGTGAGGTGCATTCAGCAGCGAATTGTTCCAATGCCCTTTCCTGCTTTTATAGAATGGACTGGATCATGATAGAGTAACTAAGAAGCAATCCTGAGTGGAGATGCCAAGATACTAAAATAAGTTCTTATTGTGTCCAGAAAGAAGGATGCTACTAGCTGTAGAGACTGGAGACCTATATACAATTTTCCATCTCAAGGCACCCTCAGAAAGATGGTCCAGATTCACTCTGCTCAAACCCTGAAATATAGAGAGGCCAGCTGTCCCCAGTCAAGAAGCAGAAGCTGGTACCTCCAGAAAGCAATACTCATCACAGGTGGGTGATGACATGTGCCATCTGATGTGCTGGTGTTGGGCCACGGTGCTGTAGCGTGAACATCAGAGATGTCCAAAGCCAGGAGAGACAAAACCAAGGCAGTCATTACATCGTCCTTCACTTTCTCAGCATAACCTCTGCACCAGGACTGAGCCCTGGGGAACAATCCCCACCTTCCTGGGGTGCAGTTCTTTGGCTAGTGCATGAAAATCCCGCTCTGGGACCTCCCGTGTGAGGCAGAAGGACCTGCACAGCACAGTTTGGGGGTTATTCCAGGGGTAGTTGTCCTTCTGGATGCATGAGCCTGTCCAGATTTCTTCTGCACCTTGACAAGGAGCCCTGGTGCCACAGCTGCATGGCTGGGGTGTTGCTGAACACGAGCTCCATGAGGACAGGCTCTCCTGTATTAATTTGCAGAGTATCTCAGCACCTCTTAGCATGAAAGGCACCGTAGCTGAAAGTCTGAGAAGCACCTACACAACTTAGGCTCCAGATCACTGTGTATAGTGATAACTGAAGCTCTTAGAACAGTTTAGGAAAAAAAAAAAAAAGAAAAAGTAATTTATTTTACTTCCGCACCCCTGATGACCAAAAAAGTGTTTTCCTCACCTTGAAATGACACTCTCCAGCAGCTCTGTGAGCACCACCACCCAAGCATCCCTTGCATCCACTTCCTCCCCCTCAACCTCGGCAGGAAATTGCTTAGAAAATATGTCTCAGGTTCCTTCCTGGCCAGAGGTCATCTCCGTGTTTCGGACCAGCAGGAATCACCGTGTTCTCTGACACAACAAACGGAGAAGGAAGATCTGCCCTGCCCATCCAGCACAGTGCTTGTGTTTTTTAGCTGCAACTCCACCCCGTGCTGGTGGAGAAGGGGTCGGTTCCCACTGATCGCAGGAAAGGGAGGTCACGGGGTTTGTTTGATTAAATCACCACAAGCCAAAAAGTTCTCTCTCTCGCTTACTGGGAATTGCTCACAAGCTGTTTAATTTGTTCCAAAAAGAAAAGCAAAACAAAAAAACCCAAACCCCGAGCCCAACAACCAACAGCACACACGGAAAAGCAGGTGTGTCTCCAGCTCTTGGGAAAACAAAGGGCAGAGGCTGAGGCAGGAGTTGACACTTGGATGGGAAGTTTCCTTCCCAGAGCAGGAGGACAAGTTTGGAAAAGACTCGGACACGACCAGCACTTGTCCTACAGGTATGGATGGGGTGCGTGAAATGTAGCATCGGTCTCCTCGCGCAGTTCGACAGTTTGGGGCAGGTTAAGGTAGCTTGGAGGAATTTTCAGGGCCAGATTCTGACATTGCGGTGTAAGCTTTGCACGACCGGTTAACTTGCTGCAGTTTTCTCCTGGGAGAACTGTGATCGGCGTGTGTTTTGGTTTGTGGTGATTAGATGACAGCTTTCTGTAAGGTGCTTTTTGGCTTTTCAGCCATTTAAGCTTCTGACAAAGTGCTGCTGCCTGTTAGCTTGGCTAGTGAATTTTAATAGAGGCTATGACTAATGATGTTTAAGCTCAGGGCGGCAGATGTAAAGAGGGACATGCATGGAAATAGTGTGCTTATCTGGACTGCATTTATTACCTCCTAAAGGCATATTACATAGTTTCAGAAAAAACAAACAAACAAACAAAAAAACCCCCCAAACCAGATCACCTGCAATAGCATTTGGATTTTTCTGACTTTGTGTTATGCTTACAGTGTCTGGGATTTGCAGTGCAGCTAACAGGGACAGTATTTTTGTCAACTGCATAAAATGGGTTTGTTTCTTTTAAGAGCAATCTCTCGCATCCCCCTTCAGTCTCTTATGAGGTGATGCTTGCTGGCAGGGGAGAGGGACTTGGGGCACCCGTGGCCACAGGCTGAGAGGCTGCTGCGTACTGGCTTTGAGTGTCACATTTACCTTGTTTCCATTCTTTTCTACCTGTGTTTTGAGCTGCTTAAGTGAAAGCCAGCTTTACGGTGTTATGTTGGAGTGCCAGAGTGCTGTTGCCGGTGCTCAGTGTCAGGGAGGATGCAGGGATGCTTTCTGAGGCTTTCACCTCCATTGATGTCTATAACCCCAAAAAGTCCTGCCCCTTCCAAACCTCTCTGGTGCAGCAGCATCTACCGGTCGCTTAAGCAATCGAGACTGAGAAAAAACACAGCCGTGGTGTGACCTTGTACAACCTCGTTTGTCTCTCCCCATCAGTGGGAAAGTGGTGCTCACCTGTGTGCATAGGGAGCTTTCAGGTTTGGGGGAGAAAGGTGTAATTGTTTGAATACTGTGACTCGCTTTCAGTGACAGTTTTATGGGAGGCAATGAGCTTGTAGCAGGCAAGGGAATAGCAAGGGAAAGGGCGTTGGGAATTTGAAAGCCTGAGGCTCCATTTCTCCTTGCTCCATCACTTGCTGCTACATGGTGAAAATGGCATTGCTGAACCCATAGATCTTCCTCTCACTCAGAAAATTCCTCATCTATTTCTGTCACTTAATCTGCCTTGCGATGTCTGGCAACATTGCAGAACGAAGTGATACATAAGGAAATTTAGGGGCAATAGCAGTGACACTTGACTGAATTCAATAATGGCTCGGCCAGCTGAGCAGGAAGCTGGTGTATTTGGCATTTGTCATTATTTAATGTCCCCAGATTCCTCTGAGTTTGCCTCCGGTGATCTAGGTTTAAAAAACAAACACACAGAACATGCGTAAGCTCTGGGAAGCTATCTATCCTAATCTCCTTGATTATTTTTATTTTTTTAACACCTCGTAGACAGGTTTAATAAAGCAGTTTTCCAAAGTCCGAATTGGAGACATGGGAAATTCCTCAAACTAGGCAGAGCTTCCTCCCATTGTTAAAACACAAAAGACCAGCACAGCCTTTACTAGAATTCCTTTTTTAACCCATTCATCTTGATCAAGAAAGCCTCCCTGCTGCTGCCGCCGTTCATGCCTGTGATTTGTGGTTTGCCAGAAGAAACAAAGGCTTACAGTAGGGAAGCATGGATGTGAATTGCATCATCTGTGAGGGCATCATTAGTTTTGGGGCTATATTTGCACATTGCAACTGAAATGCACTTGCACTTGAAACTTAAATTACTTGCTGCTGGAATTAAGCTCAGCCTAGTGTAAGAATCATGGTTTTTTAAGACCAGACGGGATGAATGTACAGTAAAACCAAACTCCTTTCAGAAAATCATTTTCTCGTGTTCCATGAAACAGTCTCTTAGGATTGTCCTCTCACAGAGGGGTCCAACTGAGATTTGTGAGCTGATTCACTGTAGCTGCATGGTTATGCAGAGTTTATTTCTCAAATGATCTCGCATGTTGCTCAGCACACCTATGGGCAGTTATCACCCATCAACTAACCCGATCCAGCACCTGCTGTGTGCGGTAACAAAGCTGCAGCTTGTTCCCCTTATCCGTGCTCGGCAGCATCCTGCATATGGACTGAGCCAGCGCTGGGTGAGGGCAGAAACTGGAGGGCTCTGATGGTGGCCCTACAGTGGGCTGGAGGGGTTGTGTTAGGAAAGTGGGTGAGATGGAAGGCACGGGGTGGGTGTGCAGGAACAGGGAGCATGGGAAAGAGCTTGCAAAAGATGATTTGCAATGGCTTGTTTCTCTCTGTCAGAGAAATGATCCACTCCATGGTTTTTGCAGGAACGAGCAGTTCCTGCAGAGCAGCTAACTCACTGTGGGAGGTTGTCTAGTAATTGCAGTACTATATTTGCCTGTTATAATGCTGCACCGGTGGACTTTGTTAAGGAATTTTTAGCCATATTTGCAGCCTATTCTGAGGGCTTGTCTGCTTACGGTGGTAGCCTGTAAGAGAGGTCTCACTCTGACAACCATCCTATGACATGGCACGGACGTTATAACCTTAATCCATCATTTGTGTACCCAGCCCGTATCTTCTCTCCAAACTTCAGTTTATCCCTGTGGAAGCCTGTAATGAATTCTGCCCCAAAGCCCTCCCCTCTCCATCGTAACTTCCACCTGAGCAAGCCAAACAAGATGGGAGTACTGGGTCTGGCTCGGATGGAGGTAACTTTCTTCATAACGGCCCTTAAGGTGCTGTGTTTTGGATTTGTGGATAAAACGATGTTGATAGCACACCAATGTTTTGGTTATCGCTGACCAGTGCTTGCACAGCATCAAGGCTTTCTCTTTTTTCAACTTTGCTTCTGTAGTGAGTGGGCTGGAGGTTGGGAGGGGTGACAGCTGGGAAAGCTGACCCGAATTCACAAAAGGGATATTTCAAACCATCTAACATCAAGCTCAGCGATAAAAAACAGGGTCAGGGCCAGGGTTGTCTTCCAGGGTGACCATTGCTTGGAGACTTGCTGGGCATCTGTCTGCTTGTGGGAGGTGGTGAGTGGGAGAACTGAAGCACAGAGATAAAGAGGGTCTGCTTACATGGTTGGCTGCTGTGAGCCAGGCTCCACTTAAACCCACCTCAACAGGAGAGAAAATGCTGTAGGTAGCAGGCCAGGTTTGAGGATGCCCATGAGTAGCAGAGCTGTATGTATTCCCCACTTAAATCTTAATACGAAACATTAATTTCCAAATGCCTTCCCCAAAAACGTAATAGAGCTGTGATCTAGTATGTAATTTACTGTCCTCGGAAATTCCTCAAAACAGCAGAGTTTCCCCCGATTGTTCATGCACAGAGGAAAAGCTCTGCTAGAGTTCCTGCTTCAGCTCGCTCCTGCGACCACAGGCTTGGCCCTCGACAACCATCAGGCTGAGTGTGTAAAAGCCATCTTCATTCCAAAGCTGTCCCTACGTGCTTTATGACAGGCTGTTCACAGCATGTCCCTTGCTCCTGAAATTGCTTTACTGTTCCTTCTTGAGGGACAAATTCTTTAAATTCCTGCATGGGGTCCCTAAAATCTGAGTCAACATCCTATGGCTGAGATCCCAGATGAGCCTGTGCATGCCTCAAGTCCCTCTGGCCATAAAACAGGACTGATGGAACTTCCTTCCTTCCTCTCACTATCCATCCTGTTTCAAGTCTATGGCTTAAAAAGTTCAATTGCCATTCATAACCACTGGCCCTTATCTAAGTAAGGACACGTAAGATGTTAGAATCACAGAATGGTTTGGGTTGGAAGGGACCTCAAAGCCCATCTAGTTCCAACCCCTCTGCCATGAGCAGGGACACCCTCCACTAGACCAGGGTGCCCAAAGCCCCATCCAACCTGGCCTTGAACACTTCCAGGGAGGGAGCATCCACAGCTTCTCTGGGCAACCTGTGCCAGTGCCTCACCACTCTCACAGTAAAGAATTTCTTCCTTACATCTAATCTAAATCTACCCTCCTTCAGATTAAAACTATTACCCTTTGCCCTATCACTACATGTGATAGGTCATCTACTCCAGCCCTACATCTCATGGCCTGTGTTTGTTTAAGCTCTCTGAAGGCATCTCTGGGGCCTGAGAAATGGCACTCATCTACGTAGCTCAGTGTGGGATTGCATGAGCAAACCTGCTGTCAGGTGCAAGTTGTCTTTGCATTGCTGTGCTTCTACACCATGTGAGCCCGATATGCACCTTAGGGGTTCAAAAGGCTGGATCATCCTTGGTCTAAATCTGGTGTGATGTCATTTTCAACCAAGCCTAGCATCTGTATAAAGTCTAATATTCCTTAAAGTCTTCTGAACATTAGTAAAACAAACTAGTCCCATCTATGTTGATCTCACACCTAATGCCAATGATGAAGATGAAAGAGCTCTGATGATTTTGAAAACATTACAGACAAGTGTAGCCTTCAAAGAAGGCAAATACTAGTATTGTTTAGCATTTCTGAGTTATCCTGTGCTCTGGAAGACAGACCAGTACAAAAATAGTAAGGTTGGAAGTGAGATCAGTGGAACAAAATATATATATTTTTTTTTCTCTCAGTTTGATCATTACAGAAGGGAATTATGAGAGAGGTACAACAGATACCTGCCTTCACTGATCTAGGGGATTTTCCTCCATTTATATGATTTTTTTGTGCAAAAGATGGATACTATTTTGTACTTCTACATTTTTGTTGCTAGGTGTGACAGGCCAGGCCCTCAGGCAGGAAACTCCTGCTGTCCAGAGCAGGATTATAAAAACTCCAAATGGCTGACACCTACACAACTTGTAGTAGCTTCCTATACAGCCAGCTGTGCTTGCAGCAATAACAGGAAAAAAATCAAGAGGTTAATAAAATGAAACGAGCAGGAAGCATGCAGTCATCAGACTTTCTAGTACTTCAGTCTATAGAAGTAACCCGTGGCTGGCCCGACTTAGGGACCTAATCCAAAACTCGTTGAAGCCCATGAAAATTCCACTTTAACAGATGTTGTTAGACCTCGCTCTTTGCTATATCGGTATGGGAGAACACGGAGATTTCCACCTTCCCTGAACTCACACAGCGCTGAGCTCCAAATCTGGTGCTTCGTTACTGCTAGCTGTGAGATAGGCCTGCCACTAATAACTGCGGATGCTCCAAAAAGGATGAGGAGAGGAAGGGAAAGTTCATGGTTGCATCCCTTCTCCCATCCCGGCCATCAAATGTATGGTGGCGTGTGCTTTCCCCCAGCCTTTCCAAACATATGGTGCTCAGCTATGTGCATGGAGCTGGAATAGCAGAATGGAACTCACTGGTTTGCATTTTCTGTTTTACTCTTTTTCTTTGTTCCTTCCACAAAACACAAAGGTCAAGAAGGAGCCTTTAGCTGGAGTTGAGCAGAACCTCCTGAGCAAAGGTGAGGAAGAAATGCCAGGAAAAGGGCAAGAATTAGGCAGGGCTTTCTTTTTCCAGTAAAGTGCTGATTTAAATGCCTTTTTCACTTTGGTTTCAGCTACTACTATTTTCAGCCTGGCATATGAATGTGTCATGTGGCATGGGGAGCATTCATCCCTTCACTTATGAGCGCCATGGCATCTGTTTGCATGCAACTAACTCACAAAAAAACAAAAATTGCCCCCCACAGCCCCTCTGAACACTAAACCTCTGCTCAAGCCCTACAGATCCCTTAGCATGCCAGCCAGCTCAGCCCCCTGCACCATGCTACGCACAAAGCTGGAATAACGCAGTTCCTCAAACATTGCAGAGAAAGTATCTCACAGCCTGTTTATTGCCTGTTTGAATCCTTATCACTAAGCGGTTCGATAGGGAGTCCTTGATTAATTTGTGTTTATTTTATTTTTGTTCTCATTCAGATGTGTTATCTAAGGTCAGTGCAACTTCCCCTGCCCCCCCTTTCCCTTTTAGCCAGCTCTCCCATGAAATATTGTTGTGCCTGGGTGTGTGTTTCTTAAAGTCATTGTGTGTTTTATGTCTGCAACAAACATTGTCCGATCATCCAACTTATTACGCACTACCCAAAGGTCATGCTTTATGCACTGAAGGAAAAGCTCTTCTGTTGTGGCTGAGGAAGAACAAACTTCACCAAAAACAAGGGCTTTAGCCCCAGAGATTGAATCTCTGAAAAAAATGCTACATAGGTGTTTGAAAAGGGTAAACCAGGGCCCAGCTGCTATAAGCTACAGGGCAGCCATGGAGCTAGACTGTCTTGTGCCAGCCACGTATCTGCTCCCTTCACACCTCCTAATCTTTAGCAGCTCCTGGTTCCTCTCTCCATGCCTCCTTCACCTCCACACATCTCATGACACCATAGGCCTTTCATCCAAAATGCCTAAAGGGAGGCAGAGCTATTTATGCCTCAGGAAAGTGCTCGTATGGTGACAAAGGAGCTTAATTAAGTTCAAAAAAGATAGAGCCCAAGTGGAAAGATGCAGAGCAGAATCACAGAATCACAGATCGGTAGGGGTTGGAAGGGAGCTCTGGAGATCATCTAGTCCAACCCCCCTGCTAAAGCAGGAACATGTACAGAAGAGGTGGGATGACTTCTGTGCTAGAATGACATAGGTCTCTTCAGCCTGGACAAATGATGGGGAATTTTAAAAGTGACGTATGCTGCTATGAGGCCAATGAGAAAATATGCCATCCGGTTTGGTAATTAAGGACCAAACCTGGCCCTAATGAGTGGGAGATTCAAAGTAAGCAGAGGAGATTTAAACCTCGTTGCTCCTGGACATTATGGATCTTTGACACTTTCCTAGGTTTTCTTATAGTTTACTTCATTTTGTGTAAGCTTAATAGGCCGTTAAGGGCTATTAAACACCAAGGTCTTGCCCTGCCTCCAGAAGTCCCTGTACCTCTGACAGCCAGAGGTGGAAAGAACATTCTGAAGATGTGCTGCTACAAGCTTACTTTGCTTTTGTAAAACTCTTCCCTAGGGCCTCTGCTATAGCCCTCTTTGGACAAGAAGTGACTGGGCTAGAGAATCCTTAAATCCAGCCAAGTGCAAACCTGCTCAGGGCAGGAAGAACCACTACCCATTAGAAAGGTTGGGGGAACGGTCTCTCGATGTGAACAAAGGAGTAAAGCCACAGAACTAACTGCTTTTACAATGAGGCTTGACAAACCTCTAAAGCAGAATATGGGAGGCCAATCACACTGGGTGGTCATAGGCTCAGTGACCCAGGACATGACTTAAAGGCCCAGGAGAGGGCCAAAAGCTGAGGCTATGGACTAATATTCACCTCACAAAGAAGTCTGCTGGTTAAAGACATGTTGGGGCTACCGAGTTGTTTGTTATCCTCCTCCTGCTGATGGCAAAGGTCTGTTCATCTCTGCCTCTGCACAAGAGCAGCCACAGTCCCACACACCGAATACAGAAAAGTTTCAGGCAACGGGAATAAAATACCTCTATCTGGGATGGCTGCATGAGGATGGATAACTCTGTACTCTAACACAGAAATGCTTGTTTCAACTTACACTTCCGCATTCATAATCCCTCACCAAAGAAGCCACTCCAGGGTGGGTGCTTCTTTAGGTCCCCTCATCATTTATTTATAGCCATTAATAAGATCCCCCTGTGCCTTTCCTTTTCTGGGCTAAACAGTCCCAGCTCTCTCAGCCTCTCCTGGTATGACAAATGCTCCACACCCTTAATCATCTTCTTGGCCCTTTGCTGGACTTACTCCAGTATGTCTACGTCTCTCTCATACTGGGGAGCCTGGGAACTGGACACTGTGTTTCAGAGGCATCCAGAACCAGGAAATGTTCTCATCATTAACTCTGGTATCAAATGAGAAATGTTGTGTCAAAGACTCTAGAAAGAAGACATGACAGGGCAGGCTAAGAGAGGCTACCAAATGTGTCTGCTTGTAAGAGACAAGAGAGTGGGAATCTGGGAGTCAGAAGGATAAAGTGGAATAAGCCAGGTCCTGCTGAGTGAACAGAGGTTACCTGAGCTGAGGAACCCAAGTAACAAGAGTGTCTATAGAAGAGTCTGGCCACCAGACATGAGCTACCAAACCCTGCTGCAAGGGATAATACAGCACGTCAACAATATGTTACTTCTGGCTCTGGTACGACCCAGATGTCTCTGCACCATTCTACACTGGTAAGGCCATAGAAGCCATAAGCTATGTGGGCATCATCTCCCTGCCAACAGATGGAGGTACCTACTTTGAAGAAAAGTTAGTCCTCAGCAGGCCTTTTCTATCCTAACACAGCGAAATGGCTGTAAGTGCAGGTGAACTTTGTTGCCTAGTCCCATGAGAGAGGCAGGACAGAGGTCTAGCGTTAGTGTGGTAGCTTCCCAGAGAGGTCAGCTGCACAGCTAGCCATCAACCGGGACAGCAGTAATGTCCTGCCAAGTGTGGCAGACTGTTTCTTACCTTCCTCCTTCCCTTAGTTAACGCTTAGCCGATAATTATTGCAGTCAATGCTTACTCATGTCAGAATACCCTCACTGATCCAGCAGATTGCTGCTCTGCACTGACAAGCAGTAAGTCCAACTGTGAACTGTTCCGGGAGGGCTAGGACGACGTTCCAGGGCTGGCTGGTACTGTCCAGACTGTGCTGAAATGCTCGTGGAAACTTCTGTTGGCTGCTCTCAGAGCGTTAGGAGTGCTCGAAGGATGTAATTTGGCCATTCAGCCAGGCAGTATTTTCTGTGCTCTCAATTATCTGGCTGAGCAGTTCCTATTTCAGCGACTGTGCCTTGCAAACAGGAGCGTTGCAGAGTTATTTTCTTCTTGCAGGAAGTCCTGCTTGGTCATTGTATGATTTGAGTCTGATCTGCAGATAGCTGGGACTAAACTATATTCATTTTCCATGTAGACTATTTGAGTACGTAAAAAGGTCATCACTGATTCACAGCAAGGCTTACAGAGGAATAAAGGAATTTAAAGTCATAGGTCAAGAAGGAAAAGTATATACTTCATAAACAAGGATGGAAAATGTGCCTTGATGTAGAAGAGGGTGTGAACCAGAGCTCTTCTCTGGAAATACTGTTTTGGGGAAACTCTTGATATGGCTGTAGATACAGTTCACCTCCTCTGTGCTTAAACTAGTGGGAATGTCGTGCTGGAGAGGTCCAGAAAGGAATTCCTGAACTTGTCTAAGGTGAATATAGCAGAGTTCAAACACAGCTCTGAGTACACAGATCGGTGGTCTTGCATGTCTCTTCTGAATCTCTTTGCTTCAGACTGTGGGATTTCACATCATCCTTCACCCAGCTATTGTCGTGAACATTTATGCCAGTCCTTTACCAAGTGACAACCTGTTATTGTGGCCTTACCTGAGTCTTCTCCTACCTAAACTGAACAACCTTCCGCCTGTTCATAAGGCCGTACTCTGCTCATGTCTTGGCATTCACCTGGCTCTCCTTTGGATGCTCTCCAATACAGCCACATCTGGACACAGCACTCCAGCCAAGGCGTCAACAGCATCAACAGAGCACTTTTGTTATCTTCCAGGTCTTAAATTAAAAATACTGGTTCATAAGCTTCGGAATAAGATTAGCCTTATTTTCAACAGCATCGTGCTGAGTGGATTTAGGTAGCAATTTGCTAGGACTCCCTCCAGATTCCTTTCTGCAAGACTGAGGTGGGCAAAACTGTATAAATTCATGTGAGAGAGATAATAAGTGAAGCCCCAGGCATTGCCAGATTCACCCCAAACCCTTTTATCTCAAAGTAATCTGCCTATCATCCCAATATTCTTGGGATTCACACTGTCCTTCCATTTCTAAAACACATCTCCCTGAGTATCTGACCATGCAAAATTCGTACTAAAAAAATAATAAGAATGGCAAATGGTCTAAGAACCTGCAGTGTTGCATCCAGGTTCTGAGAGGTTTTGCCATCTTTTTCTGAATTTGGGATACAAGTGGCAATGGGATTTGATGACACAAATTGCTGAGGTTAAATTCTAGGGATGAGACCGAAGTGTTAGCAGCCAGGACTGGAATGAAGATGAGTGAGTCAAGAGGGCTGTATCTTGTCCACTTCATTTCTAAGTTGTTTCTGCATTTATTTTTTGCTTTGAACAGTATCTCTCAGGTTACACCTAGGTGGGAACGTTACCCCGGTCCATTTTGTTCATGCCAGATGAGATGTGTTCACATGCGTTTGTAACGGCACATTTCCAGTGAATTATAGGATCAGCATATCTCTGCCTTGTTTTGGATGAGTGCTCCTCGTTCAGAGCAGATACCCTCTAACACACCTTTTGCTTCCTTTCCTGAGCCTGTGATGGCTCTCTAAGTGCACGTCTCAGATGTTTAAACTGAAAGTGTTCTGGGGTTGAAACTTGAAAACTTTAAAATCCAGGAAGTTGACAGTTTCTGGTGACATGACAGTACATGACGAATGCATACAGGAAAAAACAGCAGGATGATCAGGACGTCCCCCCGTGCTCACATACAAAACAGATTACACACCTAATGCTCTGACATTGGGCAATTTTCACATTGTCCTGCAAAGTGAACCGAGATTTCTCACACCTTTAGGCTGCAGTTTGATGATACAGAGCAGAAACGCTCATTTAAGGAATCCTTTCCCCTTGCTGACATTCCTTTCCATTCCCCCTGCCCCAAGGTGCTGTTAGTTAAAATTGTTGAAAGCCAAAGCAACAAAAAACAAAGGGGGAGCAGGAGGGTTTAAATCAGATCGGCTGTCCAGTCAAGGCTGGCAATGTAGATCCACCACAGCTAACTCGGTTTAAACCAAGCCTGCCTTCCTCTTCACCTCATCCTCTGCCCTGGCACTGCTGCTCATCTAACCTAGCAAGGAGACAGCCAAGGGAGTAACACCGAGTGAAAACGACACAGCTGCTCTGTAGGGACAGACCATGGACTCATGCTGAACTGCTTGCCAGGGCAGAAGGGAAGAGGTCCTCCTCCTTACCCTCCTGCCCTTCCTTCTTCTTACCCTCCTGCCCTTTCTGCCAGCTTCTGCTCCTCCCCCCTTCCCTGCCTGGGGCCACATATCTGCTCCTCTCCCC
This sequence comes from Grus americana, assembly GCF_028858705.1. Lineage (NCBI taxonomy): Eukaryota > Metazoa > Chordata > Aves > Gruiformes > Gruidae > Grus > Grus americana. Next base: position 6,904,630 of record NC_072854.1, on the reverse strand, counting down.
TTCCCTGCCTGGGGCCACATATCTGCTCCTCTCCTTGCTCTGGCCCTGGCACTCTCTGGGCCCTTCTCTGAGCTGATTAAACTCGCTCGGATGAAAACAAGCGAGATGCTTTGTTGCTGCATTAGTTTTCTGCAGGGACAGTGAGTTAAGTTGGCTCAGAGGGGTCTGGTAGGCACCAGCACAAGGCCAGCCGTAAAACCTGTCTGCAGAGAGAGAGGTGGTTGCATGCAGTGCTGTAGATGTAGCCCAGGTCTTCTGCTTATTCAGATTCCTGAACCAGTTTGGGTGGGCAATAAACCAGACTGATGCCACCGCAACAGTGAGGACACGCTGTAAGGGCAACGAGGGCATCAATCATGCCAATTTATTCCCCTTAAAACTGCTGCAGAAAGGCAAGCTGGGGGCTGACTTGAGACACTGCGGGGAGCAGCAGGTGACCAGGTTTGCGGAAAAGGGAACAGGAATGGGCTGTATTGCTGCTGAGGACAATGCTCCTCAAGCTGGCTCACTGAAGAGAAGTTTACAGTTACGTAGCGTGTTATCCTTAGCATCTGCAGTAAACGCTGGCAGCTGCAAGCCTGCAGGGTAAACTTTGCTAAACACACATTTTGCTTTTTATGACTCAAACTCAGCAAGGGGCAAAATGCGGTGACATGTCTGAGCGCTGTTAGAAATGGAGCAACCAGCACACTCACCGCAGACAGTTGACAGAGGATTGAAGACCCGGTCCAAGCTCACTGTGACACAAAAATAACCACTACTACTCTAGACAGATAACACCAAGAGCAACCCAGACTTTGTCCAGTGCTGCCCTGACAGCCATCCCTCCTGTTCCGCTGAAACAGCCAAAGTCAGCTGGCAACGTGACCCTATTGTAACTGCTGGACCAGCCCCAATGTCACAACCCCTTAATTTGGGAACTAGCGTAGAAGTGGGAAAGGCATGACACGTTATCAGGTGCCTTACAGACTTTTTTGCTTCTGTTTTCCTTCTGCAGTGTGACAATGAGTGGCATTTACAGCTTGAATCAGTTTACCTTGGAGATGTGTGCCCTTTTGAGATGGCCTGGTGTGTCCCACATGGCCTTCAGCTGCTGCACGGTGGCTCTGGAGATCCTGGGGCACATCTGTCTACACCATGAGAGTAACGCCCTCCACGAACTTCTTACGAGAAGTCTAGATCTCCACAGAGACCAGTCTGTGGGGGAACAGGAGTTCTTTCCATAGACCTGAATTAATCACTTTTAAAAAACAAATCCCCCAGAACATGAGTTTAATTCCAGGCTTTTCCACAGAAATTGCATGAACTCAGTGACTGCCTCACACACACTGCTGTGGAAACAAATTCCATTGATACACCAGCTATGATCGAATACTGTAGGGACAAGGACCCCATTGTTATTTGGACAGACGTCTCCTGTTTGTACAGTGGGTTCCTGGCTCCAGATTTTGTTCAAGGTTGAAATGCACATAACACATCAGACTTTTCCCTGGTTTCTGGGAATTTCCTGATCTTCCCAACCTTCCGCAGTAGCCATCAGAGCTATAGGTTGGCATCTTTACGTAGCTTCTCCAAGGGCATCAATGCAAATCCCTAGTGCCTTGCAGGTCCAGTCCACAGCGAGCATGCTGCCAGCTCAGGTTAGGAAAACTTCAGGGTTTCCCTCCCTTGTTATTTAAATCAAAGCCCACAAACAATTTGCCATAGCTACAAAATATGATTTCACTCCTTTGAGTCCTCAACACCCTCTTTTGTTAGAACAAAGCAGGTGAGTAATGGCAGCAGCGGAACAAGTTAGTCCACTTCATAAAGTAATCTGCAGATAAGACCTGAAGGACTTAGATCAGTGCAGGGGGAAATAATGAGTACTACCTGATGAACGGTATCAGGAAATATCTCCTCTCGAAATGCCTTGTGGGTTTCCTGCAGTGGCATCTCTGGTCAGCCTCGCACTTGTAAATTGAGTGCAAGCTCTAGAGGCAACTTGTTTTCTGGGCAGTAATAACATGTTCAGCTAATTATATGAGTTCCTGCAACTTGGCTTCCCTTTGAGAGAGCAGCCTGGGCTGTAGTAGAAAGCAGAGGACGTTTAAGATGGATCTAATTAGAAGATCTTTTTGAATCACCTGTGAAGGTAAACCATATTATATCTCTGGGTGTCTTCTTTATTTTCTAAAACATACGGGACAGTAACTACTGTGCTGGGTGGATTTACAAAAGAGGGTGTAATTATTTTGCAATATTTATGAAAAAGAGAAACTTCCAAAGTAGTAAAAAGGAGGTCATGTATATCACCTGTGTCCTGGGTTAAAGTGAGACCTTGCTATTTACCTCTAGGAATCTCCTCCACTTTACAGTTAATTTTTAACAACATTTTTCAGCCTGAATACTGTGGAGAAGAGATTTGGAGCAAACCTGGGCTCCTTTAGTTCTCTGGGGCTTTATAAGTCAAAGATACTTATTGCGTCCCGGGATAAAGTTTGTATGCAAAATGATGAATGTGTCCACGTAGCTTCTGTTTTACCAAGAGAAGGCACATAGACACTTGAGAAATTGCTTGCTGAAAAATTTACAGCAATTCTTTTTTCAACAAGAAATTAAATGAACAGGGGAACAGCCCCATTACTTGAGAAGAACATTAATATTTTTTCCTCATTTATTATTTGATATTTGTTTGCTAGTTTTCTGGTTTTCTAAATACTGGCTTGGGATTTGGGGATTTTCAGCTAGCTATCAAAGCCTGAGTAGCAGCAGGGTTCTCATTTGCACAAGTTGTCCTCTGTATGGTTTATTATGTATACACTTAACGGGGCGTTTGGTCTCAGCTACATGGTTGCACAAAGAGTGTATTTGAAAATAGAGGCTGATCCACAACATTTGAATACGAATGCAAGTTTGTGAACAGTGCAAAAGATACACGTAAAACTGTAGCAGATGCTGTTTAAACTCAATATAAACTTTGTTTAATGATCTTCTTTTCTGTTATCTGTTTTATCAACCCGTTACCAATGAAATACAAGTTCTTCGTACAGATTAAGCTACTGTACCATATGTGCGAGCGTATGCTGCATATACAAAGCTATCAGAAATCTTTGTTCTGTTACTGTTTCTGGTATCGAGGCATGTCACTATCTCAATGACTTGTGTCACAGCTTATAACTTGGCAATGTTTCTCTCTTGATCCATTTTGATCCATCTTGGTCTTGGGATCAGCCAGATCCATGGAAGTCTTGAAGTTGTCACAAGTGGATGATGTCTTCAAAACAGCAACTTAGTCTTTTTTGTAGAATGCTGGGTATACTGGTGGACATGCCCAGCAAACCAAAGAAACTTTTCCCTACCTTTTTCTTTTCTTTTTTTTTTTTCCCCCAATTCTGCCAGCCATTCATTCACTGGATTAAAAAAAAAGAAAAAAAAAAAAAAAAAAAAGCCTGTAACAGTCTTTTTTTTTTAATGGATTTTGGGATGGGGTAGGAAGGTGTTCTGAACCAGGGAGATGTCTTGCTTTCTGGTTATTCCTATATAGGAGCATAAGAGCAGCCATAGTGGGTCAGCTCAAAAGTCTAGAGAGCACAGTTTTTAGGTTTGGGGTTTTTTTTTTTCGTCTCTGTTGCTACTCTAGAATATCTTAAAATTAATTTTCCTTTTCTAATTGCATCTCAGAATTCAGTTGACATTTCTTCAGACCCCATTTCTGAGTGGCACTAGTTCAGAGTCCATCACAGAATACATAACGTCAGGATCGTTTTTCTACCTTACACTTACCAGTGCTGAATTTCATTAATTTCATGACCCAGTCACTCAGTATCCTGCGATCCCTACGCAGATCTTTGCAGGCAGGCTTTGCTTTTGTTAGCCTCAATCATGTAAAGTCGTTCACAGTGTTGTATCACTGATCACTGCCTTTTCCACATCACTTGAGAACAGAGGGTAAGACACAGGCTTACACACACGTTCTGTGGAGTTCTGGTGACGACATCTCTCTGTTGGAAAAGCCAATAATTTCTTCCTACTTTTGCCTCCTATTTTTTTAACCAGGTCAGTGTCCAGCTGAAGCCTCTCTGCAGATGAATCTTTCTGACAAGTCCCTGCTGGGTACCCGCATCAGTGACATCAAGTATATTGCTTGGCTATAAGCTCATTGCTGTCCTCTATCCGTTCACGAGGTGAGACCACACATCATGTTCACATTATAATTTTCTGTCATGGGCTCTTTCGAGCAGGAAAGTCACAGTGAAGCACCCCGTCCACTTGGGAGCACCAGCTCTGACATGCACTGTGGTGGTGATGGCAGCCATTGCCAATGCTCATTTTCATCTCAGGGGGTGCTGATTCTTCTGCTTTCACCTGGTGATTCACAGCCTTTCAAAGCCTGACTTTGTATGAGCAGCCTTTTCAATACAAAAAGATCATAATTTTACAAAAGCTCATAATTTTAGTCAAGCTGATGTTACTCACTCAGGTACTGTTCAGCACTGTTCTTGAGTCTTTTCTCAATGCTTTCCTTAAAATGATTTTCACAATCCACTTGGGTTCTGCCTTTTCCTGCCTCTCTACTAGTTGTTCATCCTGGAGGTAGGGAACTGCTTTGTTTGGAATAATCAGAAAGGGCATATTCATAGCAAAATACATATTTTTACGTACTCTTCAGCTCCCTTTCTCTATCCCTCTGGTTGCATAAATGTATCAGCACCTGGTATAAGGG